>NC_047084.1:328776553-329401553 GCF_902459505.1 Geotrypetes seraphini | reverse complement strand
TAACGCCTCCATAGAGCTTGTGTATTTTTCGTGTAGTGCAGGGTTAGAGTGCGCTAATCTTCGGTGCACGCTAAAAATGCTAGCGCACCTTAGTAAAAGGAGCCCTTAGTTTAGTAAAATGTTTCCACTAAAGATTATTAACAAAGTGTTTCTATTACAGATTAAAGAAATGGAAAAATATGTCATTAACATAGATAACCACTGGGTGTCCTCAGTATGACACCATCTATATTTGAAGAAATATTTTTTAATGGACTATATATGAACTTTACAACAAATTTTTCCTAAACCATTCTTTAAAGTACTTCTTATCCAAACTGGTTTTAAGGCTATCCTGCATATACAGTAGATATATTTGCCTAAATAGAAGACCCAATATATGCAAATGTATTTCATGCATATTCATTGTGGATATTCCTAAAAACCAGAACTGCTGAGATTTAAAGAATCAAAAAAATTTTTGATGGAATAAACTAGTAAAGGGAAATTCACTCTAACAGTGTATGCTTTGACTGTATTTCTTCTAACAAGTATTTTTCTAAGTACTATTGCTGCAAGCCGGAAATTATTGCAATTACAATAACAAATTTCTGCAAAACATCAAGCCCTCTGGATTACAGGGACTTTTACACATTGTGATTGCAAATAAGGACATTGATGTGAGTTGACATTCCTGGGAACTATCTAAGTTCATCCTAAAGTCTCCAGGCCTTCAGGTATGTTCCAAGAACTCTGGGCTCAGCACCTAAAATATTATGGACTGTGCAGGAGACTTCCTTTCAACCATGACATCACAGCAGCCACACTGGGTATGTATCTTCCACACTTACAGTCAAAGAGATACGTCAAAAAAAGCTGCAAAATTGATTTTTAATGCTCATCATTTTGAAAGAGCGACTCTGTATTTAATTGTGCTGAGAAAGTATCTGCATATAATCTATATATATAAAATCGGAGGTATGTATGTGTGTATGTGTGTGTGTATGTGCCGCGATCACGCAAAAACGGCTTGACCGATTTGAACGAAACTTGGTATGCAGATCCCTCACTACCTGGGATGATATGTTCTGGGGGTCTCGCGGCCCACCTGCACACGTGGGTGGAGCTACAAACATAAAATCAGATTTCACCCATTCATGTCAATGGAAAAAATATAAAAAGCTGCCATTCTCACAGTAATTCAAAAACGGCTTGACTGATTTGAATGAAACTTGGTATGCAGATCCCTCACTACCTGGGGTGATATGTTCTGGGGGTCTCGCGGCCCACCTGCACACATGGGCGGAGCTACAAACAGAAAATCACATTTCACCCATTCATGTCAATGGAAAAAATGTAAAAAGCTGCCATTCTCACTGTAATTCAAAAACGGCTTGACCGATTTGAACGAAACTTGGTATGCAGATCCCTCACTACCTGGGGTGATATGTTCTGGGGGTCTCGCAGCCCACAACTCTATGTTGCTTGCTCAAGGGTGGGTTCACCCAAGAATTTATATGTTCTTGCTCCAGGAGGTGAAACTAAAACTGTTGTTTATAATCACGTTTTGCATTAGTTGTATTGTATTCATTTTGTCAAATATTTCACATTATAATTTGAATATTGTACTTTTTATTAAGCTGTAAAAAATAATTTCATTCACCACTATAAAGTATCTTTATTTGAATCCATTTACAGTTTTATTGCTATAATTAAATACCCGTGCAACGCCGGGGCATCAGCTAGTTAAATATAAACTGCTTTGATTGTACCACAGAAAGGTGGTATATCAAATCCCCTTATCCTTACTCTTCACTGGTAGCCAATAAGGGCATGTTGGTTTTTTTTTTAATACAGTATGCACAATATTATTTAGAGCCCTTTCAAAGATAAGGTCCCAGTTACATGTGTAAACCTCTTTTCCTTCTTTTTCCAAATAGCTCTTGAATGAAGAAAGATCTACTTAACAAATTGCCCAGCAAGAACCACCGCCCGATACCAAAGATATTATACTGATTCTTTTTCCTTTCAAGCGGTGAAACATTGGAATTCATTACCTCTTTATATACGGACAGCATTTTCCTGTTCTCATTTAGGAGATACTGAAGGCATTTTTTATTTAAAAAATCTTTATCTGGAATTGATTTTTTAAATTGGAGTTAATTTTATTATTGCAATTCCTGGGGATTTTGTTGTGTTTCCCTAATTATACTTCTTTTGTAATCTGAGCTGAATCTATTGATAATGTAGCGGACTACTTTATTGTGTTCAAGTTTCGAGATTTGATCACATTGCAGCAGGGCAGTATACATTTAAACCAGTGGTTCCCAACCTTGTCCTGGGGGACCCCCAGCCAGTCCCTAATGAATATGCATGAGAGAGATTTGCATATAATAGAAGTGGCAGGTATGCAAATCTCTCTCATGCATATTCATTAGGGATAACTTGAAAACCCGACTGGTTGGGGGTCCCCCAGGACAGAGTTGGGAACCAATGATATAAACAAATAATGGAGAGAGGAGGGAGGAAATGAATAGAGCGAGAAGGGAGGATAGAGAAATGGAGGCGGAACATCACTAATTAATAGGACAGAAAGAAGAATTTGATAGGATCTCCAGATTGCAGTATTGGCTGCCTACCAGAAATGTGCAGGGAGGAGGGGGTTGAGAAGAGAGCAATTATTCAAAGGCATCTTTGTATAGATTTAAACTTGTTAAGTGAAGATTATAACCAGATAAAGGAAGGGCATTCCAAAGGGAGGGACCTTGTATGGAGAAAATACTGCTACAATTGGAGTCATATGTGATTTGTCTGGAAGTGGGAACAATAAGCAGATTCTGTTGTACGGCATGAAGGGTACGAGATGGAAGATATGGAGTTTGCATTTGGTCCAGATAGGGTGGAGTGTGGAATTGCTGAGCCTTAAACACAAATAGTAGGATCTTATAAGTCAATCTATGTTTTACTAGGAACCAGTGTGCAGATTTAAGTAGTGGAATTATGTGCTCAAATTTTTTAGCTCCTGTGATTAGTTTTTTTTGCAGTATTTTGTAGTAATTCAAGATGATGAAGATCTTTTTTGTCATATGCCTTGGTACAGAGCATTGCAGTAGGCTATGGGGCTCATAATCGAAAGAGAAAAACATCCAAAAACCAGCCTAAGTCAGCACTTGGATGAACATTTCTCAAAAACGTCCAAGCACCGAAATTAAAAATGGGTTTTCGACGTATTTCTAAATGGCCTAAGCCTTCATAATGTCGCTCAACGTCCAACACTAAACGGAGTGTTTTGGGAGGCGTGTCGAGGGCGGGAGTTGGGCGGGATGTGGGCTGGCTTAGACTTAGTCGTACAGCATGTATAACCGAAAGTTATACAGCCCAGGATCAACGGAACTTGGACGTTGTGACTTAGACCATGTAAAACATGGTCTAAGTCACAAAAACCCACCTAAACTCACCAGATAAGCACTGCAAACACATAAAACAGGCCCCCACATACTACTCCAGTCATCACAACCCCCCCTACACCCCCATAAAAATTTTATTCACAACTTTAAATTTCAGCCTCCAGACCATCATCACCTGGCAACAGGGCATAGGAAAGCCTAGTCATCCAGCACAGAGATAGCTTAAGTCATCTTGGGGGTGGGTTAGGGACCCATAGAGAGGAGGACCCATGCCCATAAGCCCCTGTAATCACTGCATTGATACTTAAACGTGTGCACTGCCCTATATACCCCCAAAACCCATTTTTACTGGCATATATTTTTTAATTAATTAATTAATTAATTAATTTTACAAACAATACACAAGAAATCCTCTTGTTACAGCAAAATAGAGTATACAAATCTTAATTTCTCATAAAGATAATACCTAAGTTAGAAGAAAATTAACAAAATTATAAATATTATATCATGATTCGATATTCAACTTAAATATTCACATAGGTATATAATTTATCACCAAATTTAAACTCTTATATGTCCTCAAAATAGAGCATAGAGAAACAATATAAGATAAGATAGAGAGCTCTAAAAAAAAATCAAGCAACTATTTAGCTAACAAGGCTTAACGTGAAAACATTCCCAGCTAAATTTTTATATAAAGCAGCCTTATAAGGAAAACTAAAATATTAAGATGTTTTCTTCATATCTAAGAAGCCTCGAAGTTGCTCTGGTGTAAAAAAATCATATTTAGTCCCGACATATCTAATAGTACACTTACATGGATAATTTAACTGGAAAATAGCTCCCAAATTTTTTACCTCTTCCCTCATATCCAAAAACAACTTTCTATGATCCTGAGTAGATTTAGTTACATCTAGGAATATCCATATTTTTTGACCAAAAAATTGAGTATTAGAGTGGCGTAAAAACATTCTCATTAAGGCATTCAAATCCTGCTCAAAAACATATGAAATTAACAATGTGCCTCGATATTCTATTGTGTCATGTGAAGTTTCCAGTATATCTGTAATATTATTAAAGTCAATCTGTTGTAAATTGTCAGCATGAGTGCTTTGAGACAGTAATTCCGTCTTCTTCCTTGGTAAATAATATATCCTATTAATAGGAGGAATAGCTTCTGAAGTATAATTTAAATTCTCCATTAGATATTTTTTAAACATATCCAAAGGGGTCAATGTAGAAGACTTAGGAAAATTCAACACTCTCAGGTTAAGCCTTCTATTGTAATTTTCTAAAGATTCAATTTTTCTTTGTAGAAACATTCTCTCTTTTACGAAGATACCTGAGAGTTTCTGTATAGAGGCAATCTCAGCATTCATTTGGTCAAATTTAAAGTTTGTTTCAGTTTGAATAGTTTGCACAGATGCTGATAAAATATCAATTTTACCCAATATAGCCGAGATATCACCTGCTGTCTTCGTTATTGCTACTTCTAGCTTCTGAAGAATAGTCCATAGATTTTCCAATGTCACCGGTGGAGTGCAGATATAAGAACATAAGAAATTGCCTCCGCTGAGGCAGACCAGAGGTCCATCTCAAGAATATGGAGCCCCTCACTGCGCATAGCCAACTGACTCTTCCGGTCCTCAGTACTTGCGCGCACTACATAAGAACATAAGAACATAAGAAGTTGCCTCTGCTGAGTCAGACCAGAGGTCCATCGCGCCCAGCAGTCCGCACCCGCGGCGGCCCATCAGGCCCATGACCTGTACGGTGATCATCTGAACCCTTAAATCCCCTTGGTCTCTATCTAAACTCTCTCTATATCCCATCTCTACCTCTATCTGTATCCCTCAATACCCCTATCTTTCAGGAATTTATCTAATCCTTCTTTAAAACCCTGGAGTGTACTCTGTCCTATCACAGCCTCTGGCAGTGTGTTCCATGTGTCCACCACCCTCTGAGTGAAAAAGAACTTCCTAGCATTGGTTCTAAACCTGTCCCCTTTTAGCTTCTCCGAGTGCCCCCTTGTACTTGTGGGCCCCATTAGTCTGAAGAATCTATTTCTGTCTACCTTCTCGATACCTCTCATGATCTTGAAAGTCACTATCATGTCTCCTCTGAGTCTCCGCTTTTCCAGGGAGAAGAGCCCCAGCCTTTCTAACCTGTCTGCATATGAAAGGTTTTCCATGCCTTTTATCATTTTCGTCGCTCTTCTCTGGACCCTCTCAAGCATCGCCATGTCCTTCTTGAGGTACGGCGACCAATACTGGACACAGTACTCCAGGTGCGGGCGCACCATCGCTCGATACAGTGGCATGATGACTTCCTTTGTCCTGGTTGTGATACCCTTCTTAATAATACCCAACATTCTATTTGCTTTCTTTGAGGCCGCTGCACATTGTGCCGTTGATTTCATTGTTGTATCCACTAGCACACCCAAGTCCTTCTCAAGGTTGCTTTCCCCTAGCACTGATCCCCCCATTTGTAACTGAACATCGGGTTCTTTTTTCCTATATGCATGACCTTGCATTTCTCTGTATTAAATCTCATTTGCCATTTGTTTGCCCACTCTTCCACTATGTCCTCTGATGCTGGATTCAGTGGTAATCGGGCCGCTGGAGGGGATAACGAGGTCTCAAGCCCCAAGACTCTAGCAGCTCCCTCCGCCTGAGTAACTGCAGGATTTCCACCCTCCGTACTAGCCGGCGAGCTAGTGAGAAATCTGTCCAACAATGCTTGTCGGGACGAAGAGGGATCCACCCTGAAAAAGCCCTTGCTTTTCGTATGCGGCATCTGGAAACTCAGAGGAATAAGAAATCCTGAGGTAAAATCACAAGGTAATGTGGAGCAGATCAATTTCACTGCTACGACGCCGCCATCTTGTTTCTCTCTCTACACTGGCATATAAGTAGCTCCTGCAGCCATAAAGGCTATTGGAGTGGGGATTCTGGAGGTCTAGGGGATTCTGGAGGTGGTTTGGGGGTCTCACCGTGACCTATAAGGGAGCTGTAGTGAGGAGAAGCCATGAAGTTCACAGCAGTGCCCTGTAAGGTACCCCACTATTTAGGTGGCATGTCTGGGTGTGCAGTCCATCACTTTGCAGACCTCTCCCACGTCCAACAGGGCTAGTTCTAGGCGTTTTGGACTTGGACGAAAAGTTGGACGGAAATGTGGTATAAAGATGGACGATTTAGTGGCTTGGATGATCAGATCGGCAGGACGTATAATTAGACGATATTCAAAAGTTTAAAAAAAGTTGGACGTATCTTTCGAAAATGTGTCTTAGGCTCTTTTTAACTTTGGACGACTTGCGAGATGGACGTAAACGGACTTAGACGTCCCTTTCGATTATGCCCCTCTAAGTTAGTAATTACGTGTGAATGTATTTTGTTAAAGTACAGAGATATAATAGTCTGATCAAATGAATCATTCAAAGTTTAAAGAAACATCATTGTGAGACTGAGGATATTGCTGTTTGAATATCAGTTTAATGTCTAGAATCACACCTAGAACTATCAGTGTAGGAATGAGTGAGACAATTGTATGGGAAAGAAGAAGTGGAACAGTCAGATCACTGTACTCACCATGTGGAAAAAGTAGGGCCTTAGATTTTTTTAGGCTTGAGAATTAAACGGTTTTCAGAAAGCCAAGAGGTTATTTTATGTTATGTTATACAGGTGTGTGGTCTTATATCCTGCCAAATCCTCAACTAAGGCCTCCTTTTACAAAGATGTGCTAGTGTTTTTAGCACACGCACCGGATTAGCACGTGCTAGCTGAAAAACTACCGCCTGCTCAAGAGGAGGCGATAGCGGCTAGAAAGTGCGGCATTTTAGTGTGCGATATTCCACACATTAAGGCCCTAATGTGCCTTCGTAAAAGGAGCCCTAAATGTGTTTGAGGTGGGTTGCAATCAATACTGATTATCATTGAATAACAGTATGGATGCAGTGCAAAATTGGAAATAGTTCTTATATCTTAGCATAGATTCCTAAACCAACGGAATACCAACAGAAGCAATGGTACAGTATGAATTAGAAATAGTTCTTATATCTTAACTTGACTTTCCAATTTTATGTATGTAACGTATGTATCTGATGTATTATTTTTTGAAAAATAATAAAACATACAAAATATTAGTCTTGCTGATGTGTTCTGTATCAACTGAGGTTTTTTCATTAATTTTATCTGAATTCCTGGAAGCACTGCATTGCTGCAGTCCAGTACAGATAGAATTGTCGATAGGATCAGTAACCTATAATGTTGTCGGAAGAAATAGAGTCTAATCCTTCTTAGCTGCTGTAGTGTACAGAAAGACTTTCAGACTACATTGTTAATACGATTTTCCAATTTTAGTGTGCCATCTATGATAACTTCCAGGACCTTGGAGGCTTTCTCAATAGTTGGTGGGATCAAATTTGTATGTTATTTAAACCATAGTAGTTTGATTTTTTTTTTCCATGTTTAATTTAAGATGATTTTTTTGCCAACCATTATTGCACGCTGGTTAGTGCTCTCCATAGAAAGATGATGACAGATAAATGCTAAATGGCCCATCCAGTCTGCCCATTTGCAGCATCCACCATCTCCCCCTAAAAGATCTCAATTGCCTGTCCCACGTTTTCTTGAAATCAGACACAGTCTTTATCTTCACCATCTCTACTGGGAGACTATTCCATGCATCTACCACCCTTTCTGTAAAAAAAAAATAAAAAAAAAGTTTTTCCTTAGATTATTCCTGAGCCTAGCACCTCTTAATTTCATCCTATGCCGTCTCGTGCCAGAGCTTCCTTTCATATAATGAAAGAGACACTTCATGCGCTTTTATGCCACGTAGGTATTGAAACATTTCTATTATATTTCCTCTTTCTTGCCTTTCCTCCAAAGTGTATATATTGAGTTCTTTAAGGCAGTTCCCATAAGCCATATGACGAAGACAAGTGACCTTTTAGTAGCCTTCCTCTGGACCAATTCCATCCTGTATATATATCTTTTCTAAGGTGTGGTTTCCAGAATTGTACACAATATTCTAAATGAGGTCTCACCAGAGTCTTATACAGGGGCATCAGTACCTCCTTTTTCCTACTGGCCATACTTCTCCCTATGTACCTTAGCATCCTTCTAGCTTTCGCCGTTGCCTTTTCTACCTGTTTAGCCACCTTAAGATTATCAGATACTATCATACCCAAGTCCAGCTCCTTTTTCATGCACAAAAGTTCTTCAGCCCCTAAACTGTACTATTCCCTCGGGTTTTTGCAGCCCAAATGCATGACCTTGAATTTCTTAGCACTAAGTCTTAGCTGCCAAATTTCAGACCATTCTTCAAGCCTCACTAGGTCTTCCTCATGTTATCTACACCAGTGTTTCTCAACTCGGTCCTGGAGTACCCTATGTTAGTCAGATTTTCAGGATATCCACATTGAATTTGCATAAACTTGATCTGCATACCCTGCCTCCAGTATATGCAAATTTCTTTCATGCATATTCATTGTGGATATCTTAAAAACCTGACTGGCAAGGGGGTACTCCAGGACCGAGTTGAGAAACACTGATCTATACCATCAGGGATGTCTATTGCACTGGTAACATTCCATTCCTCAGAGTGAACTCCATTGACCACTACCCTCTGTTGCCTTCCACTCAACCAGTTCCTGACCCAGTTCGTCACTCTGGGGCCCATGCTGAGTGCACTCAGTTTGGTAGACATATGTGTTAGATTTAGATCTGCAGGAATTAGAAGAAATATATCATCTGCATAAGAGAATATCCATTCTCCAGGGTTTAGAATAATTGAATTCAGTGTAGTCATAAAGATATTGTATAGCAAAGGTGAAATAGGTGAACTCTGTGGTATACCACATGGTGGTGCCCAATAATCTGAGTAGAGCCCATCTTTTAGCACTCTGTATCATCTGTTTACCAGGTTACAAATAATACTGTGAATCTCTTTGGCATTGGAAGGGTCATTCAGATGGAAGAGTTGTATATCATCTGCATAGACAAAAGTAGTGAAGCTGACGGATTTGGCAATTGTTAAGAGGGGCACTATGAAGCCATTGAACAGGACTAGGGCAAGAATGGAACCTTGGGGAACACGACAGGACAAAGTAAAAGAGTCAGATATATGGTCTCGAAACTGGACTCTGGATTGTCTATTGTGACAGAAAATGAAGTAAACCAGGCAAGTATGTTCCCTGTAATGCTATTATGGTAAAGTCTGTCCAGCAGGATTAGGTGAATCTACCATGTCAATAGCTGATGTGAGAGATCAAAATGGTAGTGGAATAGTTTTAGTAAGGCCAATTAAGAAAGCTGAATGGTGATTTTTGATTTGGCTGTAATTTCTAGGTTTGGGTGTTTTCTCTAGGAAGTGAGTCAGATGTTGAAGACATGCTGTATTTTTCAACTCTTCTCTTCCATCTCCTCTTTGCTCCAGGTCTCTCTCTCTCTTCTCTCTACTCCCTCCCCCTCCAAGTCCAGCATCTCTTTCCCTTCCCACTTTGCTCCAGGTCTCTCTCCCTCTTCCCTCTGCTTCTCCCCCCCACCTCCCCCAGTTCTCACATCTCTCCATCTCACACCCACATACACACAGAAAGTGCAGAACATATTGTGTAGATCAGTCAAACAAAATCCTTCTTCAATGCATTTTAAATTGTATCATTTAGGCAGCAAAAGGTGAAAAATTTACAAAGCACTATACTAATCTCTGGGATTGGATGATCATAAATGTTTCCACATATGGAAATTCAATCTGCAAAGCACTGTATTGTAGCAGTAGAATTTGAAACCAGTAAAATATCCTATGTTCTGTCAGCAGGTCTGAGCATGTTCAGTTTGACTTCCTCACAGAGACAGAGAACAAATCTAGGCAGGATCAGCTCTCTTTATGCAGGGAGGGAATAGGGCTAAGTGAAGTATCAGAAAAGGCAAAAAAAAAAAAAAAAAAGACAGGAGGACAAGTTAGTGAGAAAGGAAGAAAAGATGGACAGAGAAAGAAGTAACATCAGGGAGAAAGCTGAGTAGTGAGAAAAGACAGTATAAAGTAAAAATATTAAACTTCAGTCCTGAAGGGATGTCACTAGTCAGGATTACAGGCTGTAGCTAATGAATATTCATGTGAGATATTTGCATGTATTGCCGCCACCTTATAAAAGTCTCTCTCATGCACATTATTTAGAGATACCCTAAAAGTCAGATTTATTTGTGGCTCTCCAGGACTGAAGTTTGTCTTCCTTCAAGTAGAGCTCACAACTATTTAAAGAGAAAAGTAGGATTATATTGGAAAAGCAGAGGCAAGAAACATTAGTACCAGCAGTACTGAACAGTCTCTCTGACAGAAACTGGTTGGTGAACAACTCAAGTAACACCTGGCCACTTTATACAAGATTGGGCTCAGAAATCCCTCTCTTGCAAGTTCCTATGGTAAAATAAGATAGAGAATATGCAGCTCCTGATTGGTGAGGCCCGACTTTAGTACAGGAAGAGGCAGTCGGAGCATACCACGAGTGATTTCCTACACTCGCCGGCGCTCTGGCTGCCCTCTCCTGTCTCCCCCGCTAACAACCGTATTCACAGTTTTTCAACCTTCGCGGGGGGTTTTAAACATTTGTGGGGGTACATTCAAGTTTTAAAAATTGTAATATGATCATACTTTCATTAACTATTAATGCTGGATCCAGTGTCAACAGCTGTGAAGGCTTACACAGCTCAACCAGTGTTGGACATTAACCACACCTAAGGAGATAGACCCATTTTACGTAGAATGTTTACTTGTTTATTTGAATTTATTTGCTGCTTTTTTGAAGGAATTAACTCAAGGCAATAAGTCAAACGTAAGCAATAGACAATCACAGCAGTACAAAACATTCAAACAACAACAATCCACCAATACAAAGTATCCACCAATACAAAGTACGGAATAGCATGCTTCAATCCAATGTTAATACAATACACAATCAAAAATTTTAATTAGAGAATGACAATGAGGACAAATTTTTCCCCATCCGCACGTGACCTAATTTTCCCGTCCTGTCCCCGCGAGTTCTTTTCCTGTCCCTGCCCCATTCCTGCAAGCTCTGTCCTCATCTGCACAAGCCTCAAAACACTTTAAAATGATAAGTGCTTGAGGATTGTGCGGTTAAGGCAGAGCTTACAGGAATGGGGCAGGGACAGTGACAAAACTCTCAGGGATGAGGAAATCGAGTTCCTGTGGGGACAGGGACCACTATTTGTATAAAGAACACGACTGTATACAGTATGTTCAAAATATGATAGGGACTTGTCCCCGTGTCATTCTCTAATTTTAATAGATATAACATAGGGCGTAAGCAAAGATGGAGCATATAGATAGAATAATAGGAGTAAGAAAATAAGGGGACTAATTAAAAGAAAGTTGCACATGTTATCTTAGCTGGGGTAGGAGTGATTTTAAAACTTGCTGTACACTGTCTTGGGTGAATCTCTTCATAAAGACGGTTAATATATTCTAATAAATAAATAATGTTATGTCAGGCAGTACTTGTCTAGGTATTAGTCACTGCTCCTCATGGCCTCAACCTGTAAGTAGCATGTCTGAATGTTCCTTTTCACCAAAAAGGGAGCTCAAGGAGGCCTCAACGACAAGACAAAGCACAACAAAGGAGTCGTGAGTCTTAGAGTCCTCGCAGCGCTACTATCAATACAATGAACTTTGAACTTTACACCCAGGACTGAATTATTGACATCTCATCCTCATGACTCATTTGTTGTGCCTTGAATGTTCCTTTTCTTCATTTTCATAAAACTGTCATTTTGTTTGCACTAAAACTCAAAAAAATGCACGGTACAATGGAATAAGAGGTGACATGTTAAAGATAATGTATATTACAGGCTAATTCAAGCATTGTTTTAAAGTAATTTGCTTAACATGGCTTAGTAACTACCTAAATGTGAGTTATTTTCTAGTTTTAATGCAACTAGTAAATAGACTACAGAACAGAAAAAAAAACCCTAATATTGAAAAATGAAAGACAGCTCTGTAATAGTCTGCCATGAAACTTAGGAAAATGAATTAGCTCCAGACCTGTGTATCAACAATGTTCTACTCTCTGGTAGCATTTGAAATTCAGCTACCAGCAATACCCAATCAGGAAGCCTTTGCAGAAATTCCAGAATAGATGCGCGACACCATATATAGAACTGCAAGAGTTGTGGTTAAGCAAAATCCCTGCTGGAATCTCAGTGCTAAATGGAATGCATTATATAAGAAATAGGGAAAATGTTACAACTGGTTATTTATAGAGTAATCCAAGAATGACTATTATTTCTCCATCATGCTAGGCCCAAAACCAGGGAAACTATACTGTTCTTCACAGACTATTGAAGGATAACTGAAGTATCCAAAATAGAAGCTTTCTATATCCAGAAAACAGATATCATAAGAACATAAGCAATGCCTCCACTGGGTCAGACCTGAGGTCCATTGTGCCCAGCAGTCCGCTCATGCGGCGGCTCAACAGGTCCAGGACCTGTGCAGTAACCCTCTATCTATACCCCTCTATCCCTTTTTCCAGCAGGAAATTGTCCAATCCTTTCTTGAACCCCAGTAGCGTACTCTGCCCTATTACGCCCTCTGGAAGCGCATTCCAGGTGTCCACCACATGCTGGGTAAAGAAAAACTTTCTAGCATTCGTTTTGAATCTGTCCCCTTTCAACTTTTCCGAATGTCCTCTTGCTCTTTTATGTTTAGAAAGTTTGAAGAATCTGTCCCTCTCTACTCTCTCTATGCCCTTCATGATCTTGTAGGTCTCTATCATGTCTCCTCTGAGTCTTCGCTTTTCCAGGGAGAAGAGCCACAGTCTCTCCAACCTTTCAATGTATGAAAGGTTTTCCATGCCCTTAATCATTCGTGTCGCACTCCTCTGGACCCTCTCAAGTATTGCCATATCCTTCTTAAGGTATGGTGACCAATACTGGACACAGTACTCCAGGTGTGGGCGCACCATTGCCCGATACAACGGCAAGATGACTTCTTTCATTCTTGTTATAATACCCTTCTTGATAGTACTCAACATTCTGTTCGCTTTCTTTGAGGCTGCCGTTCATTGCGCCGTTGGTTTCGTTGTTGTATCCACCAACACTCCCAAGTCCTTTTCGAGGTTACTTTCCCCCAGAGCCAATCCCCCCATTTTGTAGCTGAACATCGGGTTCTTTTTCCCTATATGCATGATCTTGCATTTCTCTATATTGAAGTTCATCTGCCGTATACAAACCTAAGGATTAGATTAGATTAGATTTATTCGCCCACTCCTCCAATGTTGTCAGGTCTCTTTGCAGTTCTTCACATTCCCCTATAGTTTTAACCCTACTACAGAGTTTAGTGTCATCTGCAAACTTTATAACTTCGCACTTTGTCCCCACTTCCAGGTCATTTATAAACACATTGAACAGCAGTGGCCCGAGCACAGACCCTTGTGGAACACCACTCGCTACACTTTTCCAGCCCGAGTAGTGGCCCTTCACTGCAACCCTCTGCTTTCTGCCTGCCAACCAGTGTTTAACCCATCTATGTACGTCCCCTCCCACCCCGTGGTTCCACAGTTTCTTAAGTAGCCGCTCATGAGGTACCTTGTCAAAGGCTTTTTGGAAGTCGAGACATATGATATCAATGAGGTCCCCTTTGTCCATCTTGCTGTTTATCCCTTCAAAGAAGTGTAGTAAGTTCATTTGGCATGATCTTCCTTTGCAGAATCCATGTTGGCTTGCTTTCATTAGCCCATTTCTTTCTATATGCTCACAGATACTGTCTTTTATCATTGCTTCTACCATCTTGCCTGGCACTGAAGTCAAACTCACCAGTCTGTAGTTTCCTGGATCTCCTCTCGATCCCTTTTTGAAGATAGGTGTGACATTTGCTATTTTCCAATCCTCCGGGATCACCCCTGTTGCCAAGGACAGGTTGCAAACTCTTTGGAGTATTTCTGCTATTTCGGTTTTCAGTTCCTTTAATACCCTTGGGTGGATCCCATCCGGGCCTGGGGTCTTGTCGGTTTTAAATCTGTCTATCTGCCGGAGGCTTACTTCTAATGTCAAAAGCCTTTCTTCTGGGTCTCCGTTAAAGATTTCTTTGGATTCCGGTATATTGGATGTGTCCTCGCTTGTGAAGACTGACGAGAAGAACATGTTTAATCTGTCAGCCATGTTTAATCTTCTTTTCCCCCCTTATCACTCCTTTTATGTCTCCATCATCTTATGGTCCCACTGCTTCCTTCGCAGGTTGCTTCCCTTTAATATATCTAAAGAAAGATTTGAAATTTCGTGTTTCCTTGGCCAGTCTCTCTTCGTATTCTCTTTTTGCTTTCCTGACCACTCAGTGACAATCTTTTTGGTGTTCCCTGTGCTCCTTCCTGTTTTCCTCGGTTTTGTCCTTTTTCCACTTCCAGAACGATAGTTTCTTGTCCTGTATCGCTGCCCTCACTGCATTGCTTATCCACACCGGATCTTTTGTTCGATTCTTTTTGCACCCTTTTCTAAATCTGGGGACGTACAGGTTCTGTGCTTCCTGTATCATGTCTTTGAACAGGGACCAAGCTTGCTCCACGGTCTTTGCTTTTCCCGAGCCTTTCCTGAGTTTCTTTCTTACCATTACTCTCATAGCATCGTAGTTCCCCTTCTTGAAGTTGAGTGTTGTTGCTGTGGTTCTCTTCCCTTTTGATGTTCCTACTTCTAGTTTGTACTGGATCATGTTGTGATCGCTGTTTCCTAGTGGTCCTATTACTTCCACTTCCTTTGCAGGTCCCCCCAGCCCGTTGAGTAGTAGGTCTAGAGTCGCATTCCCTCTCGTTGGTTTCTTGAAGCAGTCCCGCACAGCCTCTAGAAATTCCATTTCCCTTGCCTTGTTTGATTTTCCGATATTCCAGTTTATCCCAGGGTAGTTAAAGTCACCCATTACCATGACATTTCCGTTCTTGCATTCCCACCTTAGTTCTGCTTCCAGCTCTTTGTCTTTTGCTTCTGTTTGTCCAGGTGGACAATAGTACAGTCCCAGTTTGATGTCAGGCCCATTTCTTCCTGGTAATTTAACCATAATGATTATAATCCTTCCGTCTCTTGTGCCATATCCAATTTGGTCTAATGAATGGTGTCCTTTATAAATAGTGCTATTCCTCCACCCTTCTTTTGTGTCCTGTCTTTTCGATAGAGTTTGTACCCTGGTAGTACTATGTCCCATTTGTTTTCCTCGTTCCACCATGTTTCCATGATTCCGATGACGTCTAGGGCCTCTTTTTTGGCCATGATTTCTAGTTCTCCCATTTTGTTCTTCAGGCTCCTTGCATTTGCGTACAAGCAATTTAGGTCCTGGTTTTCTCCTTTCTTTGTTGTTCGTCCCTGTGATTTGTTCCTCTTGTCGTCCCCTTTTCGAGCTGCCAGACCCCGAGTCTTGTTCATTTCTTCCTTCTTCTTTGGCGCATCATTTTTTGCCTCAATTTGTTTCCTCAATTCCACCTGTCGCTCTAGCTCTTGCTGTTTCCCATTGCCTTTGTTTGCCAATTTCTCTTGTACCTCGGGCTCCAGTTGTTTGCCTTTTGTTTCTATCCAGCATTTCTCCTGCTCAGTATCTTCTTTGGATACTCTCACCCGAACCCTCGACGTCTGGTCGACTGTCGGCTTTCCCCCTCTTCTTAGTTTAAAGCCTGTTCTATTCCTCTCTTGACTTTGTTTGCTAGAAGTCTTGTTCCAGCCGTGCTCAGGTGAAGTCCGTCCCTCCTGAAGAGCTTGTTCTTCCCGCCAAAAGTTGTCCAATTTCTCACGAAGTAGAATCCCTCTTCTTCGCACCATCTCCGCAGCCATGCGTTAATTGCTTGTAGTTTCATCTGCCTCTTCTTGTCTGCCCTCGGCACTGGTAGGATCTCTGAGAACGCTATCTTCTGTGTCCAGTTTTCTTCCCAGGATCTTGAACTGTTCAGTTAGTGCAGTCCTGCTGTAGTTTCTTCTGTTGACATCATTTGTCCCAACGTGGATTACCACTGCCGTCTCTTCCATCTCCGCTTCTTCCAGGATCCTCTCAATTCTGTTGGTGATGTCCTTTGTTCTTGCTCCTGGGAGACAGGTCACTAGTCGGTCTTCTCTCTCTCCTGCTACATGGCTGTCCACTTCTCTCAGGATTGAGTCTCCTACTATGATTGCCGATCTCCCCTTCTTCAGCTTCCTCGCTGGTCGTAAGTCCATATCCTCGGTGTGCTTTCTTGTTTCCCCTTCAAGGCTCCGGTGAGACCTCGCCTCCTCTTCCTGCCCGATGTTTCTACAACTTCCTTCATCCACGGTGTCTGTTGGTTCATGTCTTCTGTTTCGCGTGGACTTGGCTTCCTCGTTCCAGCGCTGCCGCTGATCTTGTTCCTCCACCCTGCTGTAGGCCTCCTCGATGAACCTCTCGAGCTCCCTTACTTGTTCCTCGATATGGCTCTCTCTTGCGGGGTCTTCATCTATGCTGTGGGGGGCTTCCATAAAGTGCAATCTTTCCAGTTCCTGGATCCTGCACTGCAGTCGACTGACTTCTTCCTTCAGGCTGTTCAGTTCCTGACACTGACCGCATATGTACGCTGAAAGGTTGGGTAGAGTTTTGTAATGTATTTAATAAATGGCTACTAGCAAGTACTGGTTGTTCTTATTTCTAATGAGAAAACAGCCTTTGCTATTCTGTGTAGTTTCTTCAAATATAGCACTTTATTGTTATGTAATCTAGCTACCTTTCAGAAACGAACAGGTCAGCCACTATGTAGACATTATTACAAGGGTGATTGTCCAAGTCGCTAAATCGTCCATCTTTATACCACATTTTCATCCAACTTTTTGTCCAAGTCAAAAACACCTAGAACAAGACCTGTTGGACGTGGCAGGGGTCTGCAAAGTGATGGACCGAACACCCAGACATGGCACCTAAATAGTGGGGTACCTTACAGGGCACTGCTGCGAACTTCACAAAAAGGGTGCCATGTCTTCATCTTACTACAGCTCCCTTATAGATCATGGTGAGCCCTTCAAACCACCTCCAGAATTCCCTAGATCCACTTATCTACCACCCCAATAGCCCTTATGGCTGCATAAGTCACTTATATGCTAGTTAAACAGAGTTTTGGGGGTGTATATGGGAGTGCACATGTTTCAATATCAATGCAGTGATTACAGGGGCTTATGGGCATGGGTCCACCTCTCTATGGGTCCCTAACCCACCCCCAAGACGGTTTAAGACACCTCTGTGCAGCATGACTAGGCTTTCCTATGCCATGCTGCCAGGTGATAATGTTCTGGAGGCACAATTTTCAAGTTGTGATTAATATTTTTATGGGGGGGGGTCTGTGATCACTGGGGCAGTGTGTGGGGGTCTGTATTATATGTTTGCAGTGCTTATTTGGTCACTTTAGGTGGGTTTTTGTGACTTACACCATGTTTTAAATGGTCCAAGTCAGTGTTTTTCAACGTTTTTACACCTGTGGACCGGCAGAAATAAAAGAATTATTTTGTGGACCGGCAAACTTCTAGGACAAAAATTAAAAACCCCCGTTTCCGTCCATCTCTGTGAGCTCAGTCCCCCAAATCATCTGATCCCATCCGCACAAGCCTCAGTTATGATTTTATATTGAATGTATTTTATTAAAGTATAAAAAGAAACAATATTCTGTACAATTGTCATTTTATAAATACAAATAATACAAAGCAAGGATCAACAAAACCCCTGTCTCCCCTCCCCTTCACATATCTACTATCAAGAAAACTAAATAAGCCATGCTACACAGAAATATCATGCTAACAGAATACTGCAGTCACACATGACAGGAATAGTGTTAGGGGAGTTCAACTAGGGCAACTGCCTCCTGGTCAGAGGGCGCCCTAAGCCAGTTGGAAGCTAAAGAAGCACTGCCTGGGCTTTGCAGTCCCCAGTTATGTCTAACACCAGCTCTAGCAGGATATATATTTCAAATCTGATATATTCTAATCACAAAATAGAAATAAAATTATTTTTTTCTACCTTTTGTCGTCTCTGGTTTCTGCTTTCATCTTCTTTTCACTCTCTTCCTTCCTGTGTCTGCCCTCTCTGTCTCTTCAATCCAGCATCTGCCCTTCCATCCATTGTCTGCCCTCACCCCTTTCCATATGGTATCTGTCTTCTTTCTATGCCCCTCTCCCTTTTCCATCCAGCCTGTGCCCCCCTCTCTCCTATTTACATGATTCATTCCAGCTTCACTGCTCTCTTCATTTTTCTCTCTCCTACAGCAGATCTAGCATCATTGTCCCTCTCTGCTTATTTCTCTGCTGATCCCTTCCCATCATCAATGTGTCTACTTTATCATCCCCTTCCCCTCCTTTAATCTCCCTGCCAGCTGTTTCCTTCCTTTTTTCCTTCTCCCTTCCCTCCTCCTTCTGTCCAGCAGTAACTCTCTTCCCTTCCTCCCCTCCCAGCAGCATCTCTCCTTCTCCTTCCCTCCAGGTCCAGTAGCAGCTGTCCCTTTTTTTCCCTTCTCCAGAGGCTTCCCAGACTCCTTTCCCTCCACCCCTCTCAGCAGCATCTCTCCTTCTCCCTCTCCAGTTCCAGTAGCAGCTGCCCCTTTTTTCCCCTTGTCCAGCAGCTTCCCAGACTCCTTTCCCTCCCTACCCTCCCAGAAGCATCTCTCCTTCTCCCTCTCCTGGTCCAGTAGCAGCTGTCCCTTTTTTTCCCTTACCCAGCAGCTTCCCAGCCTCCAACAGTGGCTTTCTCCCCTCCCTGCAGCTCTCCTTACTTGCCAACGCAGCGATTCAGGAAGGCAGCCTCGGGTCTTTTGTTGGGTTGCGCTGCCTCTGAGGAAAGAGGAAGTTGCATCATCAGAGACGGCCGCGACTCAGCAAAAGCCCCAAGGCTGCCTCTGTGAATTGCTGCGCTGGTAAGTAAGGAAAGCTGCAGAGAGGGGAGAAAGCCACTGTCGAAGGCTCCCCATGATCTCTCCGGCCCAGCGTGGACCAGCTGAAACTATCTCGTTGATCTCGCCGGCCCTGTGCGGACTGGCAGAAATTTTCTGCGGACCGGCACCGGTCCATGGACCGGCGGTTGAAGAACAGTGGTCTAAGTCACAACATCCAAGTTCCGTCGATCCTGTGCTGTATAACTTTCGGTTATATATGCTGTACAACTAAGGGCTCCTTTTACAAAATCACGCTAGTGGTTTAATGCGCGTAATAGTGTGCGCTAAACCGCTGGATGCGCTAGCCGCTACTGCCTCCTTTTAAGCAGGCGGTAGTTTGATGAAAAGTCGCATGCGTTAACCCCGCTAGCATGCCTTTGTAAAAGTAGCCCTAAGTCTAAGCCTGTCCATGTCCGGCCCAAATTCCACCCTCGACACTCCTCCTGAAAAGCCCCATTTAGCTATGGTTGTTCAGCGGCACTATGAAGGCCTAGGTCATTTATAAATACGTCCAAAACCCGGTTTGATTATCGGCACATGGACGTCTTTCTTTTATGATCGTCCAAGTGCCGACTCAGGCCGGTTTTTGGACGTTTTTCTCTTTTGATTATGAGCCCCATAGTGTTTTTACTATACTTCGCTATATATTTTACATACTGATATTTTCAACCATTTATATGGCCTTTCTGCCATACCATATTTAACCATTATTTATGCATAATTTTATGTCTTTTCAATTATTGTATATTAATTTTTATATTACCTGTTTCAAACAGTGTATCTAATTTTAGACTTTTTATTTTTATTACTAATGTGTATTCCTTTATGTTATGTACATACAGTTACTTTTCTATTATGCCTAACCATATGCTATATGTATTCATGTACTTTACTCTTGTATTTTGGAACATGTTTTTAAACTTTTTTCTTATGTTCGCTATTCATTCACTTTTCCTTTATGTTTCTCATATCCATACTTTTCTACACAGTTTCCAATAAAGATCTCATGTTTCCTTTCCAAATCTTCATAATTGAACAGTTTGTGTACCGTTCTCTCTCCTCTCTTAGCCTTCAGGCTTAGCACTGTAATCTGGCAGCCTGCATAAAACCCTGTGCCTTAGCACTCTCCTGCAATTTGTTTGCAGTTGCTGATGACACATAAAGTTACTCTATTTGAACAACTACGTCACAGCACCTCCCTTTAAGTGCTTTCACTTTGTGACTTGCTTTCTTTCACTTGTGACCCTCAGCTTTGCTTTGGACACAACAATATTTTCCTGCTTGCTTCTAAATGTAAGTTTTCAACAGATATTTTTTTCTTCCTTTTGTTACTGTTGCTGCCAGTTTGTGATAGATTTTCCTGTAGTAAGGCTTTTACGAGAATGCGTTTTACTTCTCTTGCCTGCATTAGTTGCCTGACTACGTAAGTACCTTTTTAGCAGGTATTGACTTGTACCCTGCTCTGAGTTCGTATTAAAGTTTTGGCAAACAATTCATAGCTATGTGTCCACTTTTTTGTTGTTACTTTATGGCAACTACTCCATTTATGCACACACCTTTTTAAGGTTCATATGATCTTTTCCTTACTTTTCTGGCAGTAATCATCCCCTTTTTAAAAGTCCTTGTGCTTTTTACAAAGTCCTTGTTTTCTAAGTCCTTTTTTAAGTACTTTATTCGGGTTGTACTTGTACTTTATTCGGGTTCTTTTACTGGTTACTTATCCATTATTTCAGTATTTTTGGCTTTGTTTTAAATCAAGTTTTGTTAACATACCCTGCATTTTGATTCCTGGTGCCTATCCTCCGATTGAATACTTTCATAAGAACATAAGAATAGCCTTACTGGGTCAGACCAATGGTCCATCAAGCCCAGTGGCCTATTCTCATAGTTGCCATTCCAGGTCACTAGTACCTGGCCAAAACCCAAGGAGTAGCATTATTCCATGCTGCCGATCCAGGGCAAGCAGTGGCTTAACAGACTATGGACTTTTCTTCCAGGAACTTGTCCAAACCTCTCTTAAAACTAGCTACGCTATCCGCTCTTACCACAACCTCTGGCAATGCGTTCCAGAGCTTAACTATTCTCTGAGTGAAAAAAAAATGGCCTCCTATTGGTTTTAAAAGTATTTCAGTCAGCATCTTCAAGTGTATCATTATCGTTATAATTTTATTCTTTATTACTTGTGTACTTCTCATAGATGTTAATTTGATTATAAATGTCTAACAATATATTTACTTATATTAGTTATATCTTGTTTTCAAAATTTCAATGTATTGGTCTATTTGACTTTGCTAATTGATTTTATCATTTTCTGTTTAATAATACATTTTTATTTTCTTGTTGTGATTTTATTAGTTATGATTTTGATTATATTATGTGTTTCATATTTTTATTATTATTTTTAACTTGTCATGGCTCAGTAGACTCTTGACAAAGGCATAGATGCCGAAGCGCCAGTGTCGAGTAGTCTAGTCCTTGCAGTGCTACTATCAATAAAGTGAACTTTGAACTTTACACCCTTGGCTGAATTATTGACATCTCATCCTCACGACTCCTTTGTTGTGCCATGATTGTCTCGTCGTTGAGACCTCCTTGGGCTCCCTTTTTTGTGTCTTTATAACAAGACTAATGTTTTAGCCCGTTACATTTGTTACAGTAATGGGTGCTAGAATAGTCCCACCTATACCCTGATCCCAGTCCAACCACCTCAGCTTTCACCATTTCCTTAGTCCTCTGTACCCTTTTGGCCCTCATAGATCCTCCACTGCATGTATCACCAAACAGGGCCTTTCCCTCCATGTGGGTCTGACCTCCTGGACCCCCATTACTTACCTGAGGCGGCAGCAGTGGTCCTGACATACCAACCCCTCCTCCCTCAGTGCCCCAAAGCAGCAGTGGTCCTACCATTTCCATCTCTCCCTTCCCCCCCCTACCATCTCTCTCTGACCCTGTTTCACCCCTTTTGCCATCTTTCCCTTTCCTGTCTCCACCGTCCTTCCCTAAGGCCATCTCTCTCTCTCCTGCCCCCTTCATCCTCCCTGAAGTCTATCTCTCCCTATCCCCTGCCATCTCTCCCTGTCCCCCTTGTAGCCCCTCTGTCCTTCTTATTCATCTCTCAAATCTGACATCTCTCCCTCCCTCCCTCCCTGAGTCTCTCTCTCTCTCTCTCTCCTTTCCTCACTTGACTCCAACATCTCTCCCTTCTCCCACTCCCTCCCCCAAATCCAGCACCTCCTGCCTCGTGGGCAATTCCTAGATGTAATTTATTTTTCCATTTTGTACAGTTAGCAACTCTAATAGTGCCTGCACTTTAAGAAAATCCAAATAGCTGCAGGTAGTCTCCTGAAGCTAAGCTGCAACCTCCGCACTTTCTCTGGGACTCTGCCCCAGTGCTTCACTGGTGACGCCGTCACCCTGGGAGAAAGAACCAAGGTCACATTTTCACTGTTGTTAGTGATGAGGGCCAGCATCCGGTAACTTCTGAACAGTGAGAGGCAGGGCCCGGGCATGGTAGAGGTGGGGCATGGATGGGGTCAGGGTATAGGTGGGGTTGTGTGTGGGGGCTACTACATAGCTCCTTCGGAGTCTATCGAACCAAACCCCAAGATTTCACTAGCGCAGGCCGACCCAAAGTCCAATCCCACTACCAGCGTCACTGGCCTTCCTCCCCATTCCACCCTTATTTGTGAGATCTCGAAAGCGACTCTGCCGCGGCCCAATCAGAGGCCCACCAGCACCTTTGGTGAGCAGAGTGCTACCAATGAAGTGCCGAGGAAAGGCCGAGCTTTGTAGCTAGCAGGAGTGATTGGTCAGTGGCGGTGTCGAATCCCAGTCCCACCACCTCACCTTTCACCATTTCTTTATGTACTGCGCATGCGTGGCACGGAATTTGAAGTGTGCATGCGCGCTAAGGGTTTATTATAGTGGATACTTACATAAGAAGTCTGCTAGTGCAACAACTGTCACAGATTGTACAGTGGCAATCAGAGCTGTGGAGTCGGAGTCGAGGAGTCGGAGTCGGAGGAAATTTCGGGTACCTGGAGTTGGAGTCGGAGTTGCCAAACAATGCACCGACTCCGACTAAATTTAGATTGGAATTAAAAGCAAGTTTAAATGTCCCAATTCACAAAAAGTTATAATTAATGACTTCTCTACTGTAAGAATAAAGACCAATGCATGCAGTGCCTCACGTAACCGCAAAACGAACACGTGCTTCACTATATGGCACGCAACGCACAATTCGGAGCACCAATACTTATAAATGTATTCTCCCTTGTTGTTGTTTACAACTTATTTCCAACGTTCAACAAGGTTTTCAATACCTCGTTGGTAGAAATCACCTGGTGTAGACTCGAAAAATTCATCCAACCAAGCTCTCCCACCGTACGCACAACATCTTTTTACGCGGATGAAGATCTTGTTTCACGCGGAGTCGGAGTCAGAAGTACAAAAACCTGAGGAGTTGGGGAGTCGGAGTCAGAAGTACAAAAAACTGAGGAGTCGGAGTCGGAAAATTTATCTACCGACTCCACAGCCCTGGTGGCTATCACTCCAACCCACCCTTGATCATGGCTCCAATCCCTTCACTCCTGAAGCACTGAAGGTGCATGTAACTGGCATAGCATATAAATGTAAGGGGGCATTCAAATGGGCAAAGCATAAAAGGGGCATGGGGGGCTTCTATAATATCTAAGTAAATTTCTCCATAATTTAAAGCTTGAAACTCGCATGCATGCAGTAGAAAACAAATGAATCTTTAAATGTAGATGTGCAAGGAGAAAGAGCCTCAGGGCACAAATAAGAGCTAGAGTTCTCACAACCCATAGTGCTTCCTCATCAGCATAAAGACCCAGATTTCTCACTCACTTATAATCCAAAAACTTCTTATATATGTGTTCTAATGAACTGAATAATTTTCAAATCAAATCCCAAATGGCTGTCGTCTTAATCCTAGTAGAGGGCAGCCTTCCCTCCCTTTTTTAAGGCTGGCAAACAGATTGGCACTTCAGGAACTGGGGGAGGGAAGAAGAAATACTGGACTCGATGAGGGAACCCAGAAGAGGAGTAGAAGGAGAGATACTAGACACAAGTGGATAAGAAATACTTGTCAATTGGGAAAGGAGGGATGCTGGACTGTATTAGGAAAGGAGGGGGGGGGGTTGGCTGAAGGTTTGCCTACTACTGACCCTGCCAACATTCTAGCGATTTATTATTCTTTTTTTTTTTTTTTTTTAATTCTTTATTCATTTTCAGACTTACAATAAGTGTGACAATATGTCCAAACAAATTAAACAATAAATATATCACTTAATAATCATCAATGGTACAAATAATATGCTCTTATCACCCACCCTTCCCACCCTTTCCTATCATATAATCAAATATCTTGTACAATATGTAATAATAAAATTACCCCCTCCTCACCATTGAACTTGTAAATTTAAGGGAAACAATGTCATCTAATCAATACAATACTTTGTTAATGGCTCCCACACATCTTGAAATTTCCTGAAACATCCCCGCTGTATTGCAATGAATCTATCCATTTTATAAACATGACAAAAGGAATTATTCTTTAACAAGACTTTATTCTTCACTAAGGGCTCCTTCTTCGAAGCCGTGGTGGCAGTTTAACATGCGTAATAGCGCATGCTAAATGGCCGGCTGCGTTAGCCGTTACTGCCTCCCCTGGCTAGCATGGGGGTTAGCGTGTGATGAAAAGTCATGCGCGTTAAATCCACTAATGCGCCTTTGTAAAAGGAGCCTTAAAATTTTCTTTCTTTCTTTTTTTTTTTTTTTTTTAAGTTTTCTTCATCATTTCTCTGATATGAGATTGGTAATGGGAACCCACAATTTCCTAGAATTACATACACTAAGCCAGTGAGAACAACTGGGACCAGGCAGTGAAATGTATTTTACAGCTGAAGCTCCTCAGATTTGCCGCTCCTTTTCAAGCTCCATTGGCTTCCGATAATTTCCAGAATCCACTTCAAATGCATCTGTCTAACCTTCAAGATCATCCATGGCATCATTCCTCCATTAATCCCGCTCTCCTGGAACTCCTCAAACCCCAACACCTCCAGACCCATCCAAAAATCAAAACTCTCCTTCCCCTCACTAAAAGGCATTTCTCTCCCAGGTAAACTAGGGACCTCCCTCCCCTTCAGACTCACCGAGCTCTGGAACAACCTTACCTTCCCTCTTCGGAACCTCAATGCTCTCCAACCCTTCCGTAAACAGCTGAAAACCTGGTTATTCTCTAAAACCTAACACTCCTCCTAATCTGACACCCTTGCCCTCTAACCCCCCTCTTCCCTCTGTTCCTCTTCTAACACTTTCCATGGAGTTCCTTTCAAACTATTAACCATGTAAACCGTGCCGAGCTCCACGATTGCGGAGATGGTGCGGTATATAAACCTAAGGTTTAGTTTAGTTTAGTTTAGTTTGACAATTAAGATGCACTGGCTATTAAACATTTTTCAGTGAAATTTTCATCCACACAAGTTTTGTGGTGACTTTTTAGGTGGAGTTTTTTGGACCAATGATGATGGGAATTTTTTTCTTTCTTTCTTTTTTTTAAATAAATCTTTAAAAAGTAGTAACAGTGCAATACATATGAATCTGAATGTATAACAAATCAAGAGAAGTATATTTGCAAATGGGGGGAGGAGGGTGAATTAAAGTTTACTGTAGGTTTAATCAATAGAAAAGAATATTTATATTTGTATATTTTTGATTAAATGCTAAATGAAACGGTGGGTGGGAAGGGAATAAATTTATTTATTTGATGTTATACTAGAAAGAAATTCAAGTGATGTATTTAATTTTAAATGTTTTATTATTTGTACACTTGTAAGATTAAAAAATGAATAAAGAATTTATTTTTTTTAAAAAAAGTAATCTTTTTCTCCACCCCCTTTACTTAATCAGTAATATAAATGCAATTATCCTTCCGATAACCCACTCTTATTTAAAGTAGTAATACATTCCCACCCTGGATGAGTTTTGTGGTGACTTTTTAGGTGGAATTTTTTTGGACCAATGATGATGGGGTTTTTTTCTTCTTAAATTGGAATGGTTTAAAAAGTTGGTGAAGTCCTTTCTCCACTGTTGGAAGATTACATATTTTTTTTAGTGACTTTATACACAGTAGATGTTTTGATTTTGTGGTTTACCTTTTTTTTTTTTGTATATTGCTGGTATTGGCCCAATAACTTCAAAGACAGGAGGCAGCCCTGTATGGTGAAATAAGAAGCCTGTGCCAAATGTCTAATTATCACTCAGCTGTGGTGGGAAATGTGGAAAAGTGATCCAAGCTGAAAACTGGGCAGATCTGACCTGACTTTCAGTGGTGCAAGAACACTTTTTATAATATTATAAAATGTCCATTTTTTAAAAAAGCACACACTGTATAAAAATAAAACAAAAAGGCACTAATGTTTATAGAATACTACTTCTTATGCATGAAACTGGGAGCCCTTAATTTTTAACTATTCACGTTAAGTGCTAGGTGCTCAGTGTCCTAAATGCCACTATGCGCCCACTGGGTTGCTTCATATGTTTTGGTCCTGTGAGAGGTTACAAACGTTTTGGTCTTTTGTTGGACTTTATTTATAGACTGTTCTGCATAAAAGAATTCCTTTAAGAGTGGATGTTCTGCTCTTTTCTCAGTTCACTTCTTTGGGATTATCTAGGGGGGGGGGATTATGTTATTACAAAAGGCCTCTTTGTTAGCCAGGAAATATATTCTCTTATTGTGGAC
Source organism: Geotrypetes seraphini (assembly GCF_902459505.1). Taxonomy (NCBI): domain Eukaryota; kingdom Metazoa; phylum Chordata; class Amphibia; order Gymnophiona; family Dermophiidae; genus Geotrypetes; species Geotrypetes seraphini. The sequence continues at coordinate 329,374,492 of NC_047084.1, read as the reverse complement.
ACAGGCAGAGGTGCCCACTATTACTCAGTGGCGGATTGAACTGTATACTTTGTTAAAATTTGAATATTTGGATGTTAATTTCTGGTCAATGGAGGAGATTTAAGGTAACTTGGGCTCCTGTTTGGGAGGGTTTGCCCAATAGAGCGTTATATTGAACTTTTGACACTGGAGTGCAGGGGAGGGCGGGGGGGATTTGGTTTGTATTTTGATATGGCTCTGTATGTTTAAGTCTCCGTGAAGGAACCACATGGATGATTTTCTCTTATCTGTATATTTTGCTTGGTTGTGCTATTGTATTTTGTTTTATAAAAATTTCATAAAATAAGGGCTGATTGAAGCTGTTGCTGACATCTCCCTTCAGTCAGGCACCCCTGCAGCCACCACCCGGCATCTGCCATCGGGAGGAGAGGTCTTTGCTCCCAGGAATAAAACCAGCTGTGAGCCGCGGAGAAAAGAGGGCTGACTGAAGCTGTTGCTGACATCTCCCTTCAGTCAGGCACCCCTGTAGCCACCACCCAGCATCTGCCATCAGGAGGAGAGGTCCTCGCTCCCAGGAATAAAACCAGCTGTGAGCCGCGGAGAAAAGAGGGCTGACTGAAGCTGTTGCTGACATCTCCTTTCAGTCAGGCACCCCTGCAGCCACCACCCGGCATCTGCCATCGGGAGGAGAGGTCCTCGCTCCCAGGAATAAAACCAGCTGTGAGCCGCAGAGAAAAGAGGGCTGATTGAAGCTGTTGCTGACATCTCCCTTCAGTCAGGCACCCCTGCAGCCACCACCCGGCATCTGCCATCGGGAGGAGAGGTCCTTGCTCCCAGGAATAAAACCAGCTGTGAGCCGCGGAACGTGGCCCATAGCCGCGTGTCCGAAGGGGCGTGGCCAAAGGGGCAGGACACGCCCCTTTTGAGCTCCTTCGGAGCCCAGGAGGAGCAGGGAGCAGATTTGCGAAGTTATGGGCAAACGAAAGGCAAAGATTATTTCTACTACAAATTCAGTTCCAATGGATCGTCATTTATGCCGCATTCCTGTAACAGCGTTGGAAGGTAAGCCTGATTTACAGACCCAATCTGTCTCTCTCTCATCTGGGGAACCCATGCCTCCACCTCAACCTGTTCAATTTTCCTTAGAGAAAGATGATTCTGATTCCATAGTAGATTTGGATTCATCTCCTCTACACTCATTTGAACTTGAACTGGATGCCAAAAGCATAATAAAGGGGAAACAATTGTTATCTGTATCTCCTGTTTCTATGCCTACTGGACCTGTTAATAGGCCTGAGTTGTGCAATAAAGTGGTTACTCTTCAAAATGTCTGGACAGTTGTGAACAGAATTGAGAATTCATTACAAGGCACAGTAGTAAAATTATGTCAATTTTCCTCTGAGATAACAAGTAAAGTGACTGATCATGATGCTCAATTGGCTACAATTGAGAAAAAAATTGATAAAGTGGAAGCATCTGTTTCTGTAATGCAATCTTGTGCAGTTTCTAATGTTAAGGATAATACTTTATTACACTTACAGATGGAAAAAATGGAAAACGCTATGAGATCCAGGAACCTCAGATTTCTGAAGTTTCCTATATCTCATTACCTTTCTCATTTGGAGTTATTAAAAATGTATTTAAAGGATATACTTTCCTATACTAAGATAGAATCTTTCATACCAGATAATCTTTATTATATTCCTAGTGGAGTAAAAGTGGTTTCAGAAGAGGGGGATAAGGATCAATTAATGTCTCCTGACAATTTAAACATTTCTCAATTCTTGGAATCATCGAAGGATTTTATAGCCAAAAGAGCAACACTGTTGGTCACTTTCAAAACTGACATAGAAAAACAGGACATTCTTAAATTATATTTTATAAATAAGAATGCCCTGTTTTGTGGTCAACAGATAAACATCTTTCCAGATGTCTCTAAACAAACACAATACAGGAGGAAACAATTTCTACAACTCAAGACTCGAGTCTTGGGTGTAGGAGCTTCTTTTTTCCTTAAATTCCCATGCAAATGCTTGGTGACATCAAAATGTTAGATATGTTTTTGTAGATCCAGCTCATTTAGAGAATTTTCTTCAAGATAAAAACAAAGTAAATATTTTACCTGAAACGTAATACAGAGATTGAGGTTGAGTGAAATATAGAAGTTCTTTCTTTTGCCTGATCTGAAGATTATTGAATAATTTCCTGTTAATTTTTCTTATGATTTGGTGATGCCAATAGAACAAGCAGCCCTCATATAATGTGGACTTGAATTAGATTTTCTTTTATTTTGATGTATTTTCCTTGATTATTCATTTTCATGGAATTGTTATAAGTTGTAACAAATGAATAAATTTATATAAAAAAAAAAAATTTCATAAATAAAAAGTAAAAAAAAAAAAAAGGTGCTAGTCTATAATCATGGTGTGTACCATTGCAATAGACCATACATGTGGGTGGAGCACCGGAGTATCATAGCAGTTCCGCTTAGTGACACATACAGCTTATAGAATATTATGAGGCTCAATTGAAAAGTTTCTAGCCTAATCAAGAAAACAACATTTTTTGGGAGGAAAGGCAGGCGGGCGGGGAAGAGATAAGATGGGGGCAGTTGGGAAGAGAAAGGGAGAGAAGTTGGATCTGCGGATGGGAGGGATGGTGAAATGTTAGGCCTTTGGATGGAAGGCAGAGAGATGCAGCATCTCTCTTTTTTTTTTTTCTCTCCATTTCATTGTTCAGCATGAAGGGGGGGAGGAAGAAGAAAAACAGAAAAGAGAGGGAGCAAAATGTTGGACCATGGAGATAGAGGAGGAGAGATGGAACCATGGAAGGGCAGGAGGGAAGAGAGCATGGATAAGATTATGCTAGGGGATGGAAAGAAAGGGACAGGGAGTTAAAGCCTGACCATGGAGAGAGGGAGGGGGATTCTGAAAGTGGTGAGCCATGTGGATGATATCAAAAGGGAGATGACAAGATGAGTGAGAGAGCAGTGAGTACAGTGGTAGAAATGTGATAATTGGGAGTAGATAGAAGGGAATAGGAGGCTGGGAAAGGAGTGAGATGGGAAATGGGAGATTTAGGGACTGAGAGATGGAGAATTGAGAGGTAGCTGAACATTTAAAAAGAAGGGTGAGAAAGGAAGGCAAGATTTGAGTGGACAGAGGCAGAAAAGAAAAAGTTAAGAAAGCTGAAAGGGAAAAATCAATACATTGGAGAAAGGCATAAGAAGGAAATAGAACGAGATAAGAGGAGAAAAAAAATGGACAGCAGAAACTGGAAAGATAATTATTTGAAGACAGAGAAAAACAGAAAGAGAAACTGGGACCAAGATGATGGAAAAACAAAACATCCAGACAACAAGGTAGAAAAAATTGTGTTATTTTGAATTTATTAACTGGAATGTTAGCTTTGGGTTATGTGCATAACAATTATTTTTGTATTCAGTGGCGTAGTCATATACTGTACAGCTGATCTGGGGGAGGGACTGGAGCCCAAAATTAGTGGATGGGCACCAAAGTTTCTCCCCGTCTGAGTGTAATTTATAAATACTTGAGCTAGAGGGGATTCCCAAGTCCTTCCAACTCGAGACATCGTCCTCCAGTCTGGCAACTCAAAATCTCCAAGCTTTGTAGCCAATGGCAATATCCTCAAGCTGCCCATGCTTTCATTCATGCATGAAACCCAAGGGGGGAGGGGGCAGGGAGGAGGGAAGGCAGCAGCTCTGCAATATTGCTGTCAGCTGCAGAACTTGGGAAGTTGGAGGGGGAGGAGGTGGCTGTCCGTTGGTGAGGCTTGGGGATCCCTACCAGCTACAGCAGGGAAGATATTCATTTTGAGGGAGCCTAAGCTCAAAGTGGGAGTGATGGGATAATCACGCGGGAGACACCAGTGCTCCAACAATCGAGCGCTGACAATTCGGCACAAGAAAGAAGTGCGCTGTGGGGAAACTTAGTTTTAAAGAGCTCCGACAGGGGGTGTGAGGGGCAACCCCCCCACTTTAGTGCCTAGTGTTCGCTCTGCCGTTGGGGGGGCTTGGGGGATACAACCCCCCACATTATAGAGAAAACGGAACTTTTCCCAAAAAAAAATCAGAAAAAGTTCCGTTTTCTCTATAATGGAAGGTTCCAACTCCCCAAACCCCCCAACAGCAGCACAGTAAAGTGGGGGGGTTCCCCACTCACACCCCGCTTCGGAGCTCTTTAAAAACTAAGTTTTCCCGCGGCGCGCTTCTTTCTTGCGCCGAATTGTCAGCACTCGATTGTCGGCGCGCTGCTGTCTCTCGCGCGACTGACTATGAACCCAAAGTGGGAGGCCCAAAAAAGCAGTGATATTTATCCTGATTAAACGATCCTCCACGTGCACTGCTGACAGCTGATTCAGCATTCCCACTCTGGTGAGGCTCACCTCTGAAGAGGCTCACCATAGCTGTAGTAGAAGTGAATGGGAGCATCCCTGCTCATCAGAATGGGGATGCAGAAGCCTGTGGCTGCTCCCACTGTCAACGGTGTACATGGAGGATCACTCAGTCAGGGTAAGTATTACTGCTTATTTGGGTTCCTTTCCACAGTGTCCTTTTAATGAAAATTTATTATTAGATACGTGCTTCTTCTATATTTGTGATTGCAAATTTGGGACCTGCTCAACCTTTTTTTTTGCTCATCAGCTAGTGTTAGTGTTTGTGCGGCCCCAGAAATTTTTTTTCGGCCAATGCAGCCCAGGGAAGCCAAAAGGTTGGACACCCCTGAGATAGACTGTGAGCCCACTGGGATAGGCAGGGAAATATGTTTGAATACCTAAATAAATTAATGTAAACTATTCTGAGCTTCCCTGGGAGAACAGTATAGAAAATTTACTAAATTCATAAGTAAATTATGTATATGGATTAAAGAAATAAAATTCACCCATCTCCTTACCCCCCCCCCCCAAAAAAAAAAAAAATCCTTGCCTTGGGGGAGAGCATTTACTGTGGCAGAATTTGTGGAACCTATATGCTTGGTGCATTAATAGCACACATTCTTCCATCTGTGCTCTATTGAAATGTCTCTCATTCCTGAGATTGCTTGTTTTTCCTCTTATCACAACAGAAAGAATGACATCACTGCTGACAGTATACAGGCTGACTTCATGCTTAAAGCAGGTAGCACCACTGAGGATTTCACTGTCCTCATGTTACTCCCTCGCTTCAATGAGCAAACAAACAGTAACACTTGTCACCTCCATGGGGTTAACTGTGCCAAAAATTGTTTGTGTCTAGAGTAAGAGTTTAAAGGATTAGCAGCAAATGACAAATGTTTAGGAGAGATATTCATATGAATTTCCCTGGCCACTGCAGTGGAGAGGTATCATGCTACAGCTGGGGAAAATAACTGCTTTATGTAAGGCTAGAATCAGTGCTAGATTTAAACTTGGATGCAAGAGCATCTGTTCAAAAAAATATTTAATGTCTACAGAAGTCCTATGATTAGATTTAAAATGAACTATGCATGCATACTTAATGAAATTCCTATATAAAATTCACAGTTTTAATTTTATAGTAGGGCATTGACATATGATACAGTGCTGTTTGGCACGTTATTGAGGGCTAAGAGTCCAATAACCTCGTGCAATAATAGACTACTTTTCATCATGACGGGAGTTACCATACAGCTCATTTAAAAAAATTGGAAAAATTGGGACAGGTTAAACTATAGTTTTTGGTGGGAATCCTTGTGCCAAACTTATAAATTTGAACGTATGAGTTCAATACAATTGGGACATGATAAGAAATTCAAGGAGGTTTGGGACCCATTGACAAAATTTTGTAAAGATTGAATATTAGTTTTAGCCCTTTGATTATACACATCCAGGATGGGTGGGTGGGAGGGGAGGGGGGATATGCCTTTAATTTATTATTTGATCGCACTTTTGTTTGTCTTGGTCATTGATGTTACTCTTGATTGTCTTTATGCTGTATGAAAGGGAGGGTGGGGGAAAGGAATATGTATTTATTAAATCATTTGATGGAATTAAGTGCTGTTTATTTGTACATTGTTTTATAATATGTTGCACTTGATGTTAGTTTTTAAAATGAATAAAGATAAAAAAAGACGCCTATGTGAAGCTCTACTAGGCTTCCCCATATGAGTGATATCGGTATTACTGATATAGCTTTGCAGTGGTTTAAATCTTACTTAAGTGATTGATATTATAGATTGAAATTGCTAGATGAATATATTGAACCTTTTACTTTATCTTTTGGGGTACCACAAGGATCAATCCTTGCCCCATCTTGTTTAATATTTTTATGTCACCTTTACTTACGCTTGCACAGTCTGTTGGTTTTACCATACAGTATGGGGCTCATAATCGAAAGAGAAAAACGTCCAAAAACCGGCCTAAGATAAACATTTCTCAAAAATGTCCAAGCGCCGAAAATAAAAACGGGTTTTGGACATATTTCTAAACGACCTAGGCCTTTATAGTGCCGCTCAACGTCCAAAGCTAAACAGGGCGTTTCGGGAGGCGTGTCGAGGCCAGGAGTTGGGCAGGAAGTGGGCCAGCTTAGACTTAGTCGTACAGCATGTATAACCGAAAGTTATACAGCCCAGGATCTACGGAACTTGGACGTTGTGACTTAGACCATGTAAAACATGGTCTAAGTCACAAAAACCCACCTAAAAACCCACCTAAACTCGCCAGATAAGCACTGCAAACACATAACACAGATCCCCCACTGATCATCAACCCCCTCCCCCATAAAAATTTTATTCACAATTTTAAATTTCAGCCTCCAGACCATCATCACCTGGCAGCCGGGCATAGGAAAGCCTAGTCGTTCAGCACAGAGGCAGCTTAAGCCGTCTTGGGGGTGGGACCCATAGAGAGGAGGACCCATGCCCATAAGCCCCTGTTATCACTGTATTGATACTGAAACATGTGCACTGCCCTATACACCCCCAAAACCCTTTTGTACTGGCATATAAGTGGCTCCTGCAGCCATAAGGGCTATTGGGGTGGTAGATAAGTGGGTCTAGGGGATTCTGGAGGTGGTTTGGGGGGCTCACCGTGACCTATAAGAGAGCTGTAGTGAGGAGATGCCATGGCATCCTTTTTGTGAAGTTCACAGCAGTGCCCTGTAAGGTACCCCACTATTTAGGTGGCATGTCTGGTTGTGCAGTCCATCACTTTGCAGACCCCTCCCACGTCCAACAAGGCTTGTTCTAGGCATTTTGGACTTGGACAGAAAGTTGGACGGAAATGTGGTATAAAGATAGACGATTTAGTGGCAGATCGGCAGACGATATTCAAAAGTAAAAAAAAGTTGGATGTATCTTTCAAAAATGTGTCTTAGGCTCTTTTTATCTTTGGACGACTTGCGAGATGGACGTAAACGGACTTAGACGTCCCTTTCGATTATGCCCCTCTATTTGTCCATGCAGATGATATTCTTCATCGAATTGATAACTACGAATCCACAATAAGTACAAGAAATTAATCGAAAACTTGATTTGATTTTTTGATGGATGCATACAAACCGTCTATTGTTGAATCCTCAAAAATCTAAGGCTTTACTTTTTACTACAAAAGATAATAAGTCACTTTCTTCTCCATTGATACTTTCTAATATCCCAATTCAACTTTCATCAACATTGAAAATTTTAGGTGTTACCTTTGATTTAATCACAAATTTCTATTATAATAAAACATTAGCTATTATGAACTACGTCTCATTCGTTCAATATCACATCTTTTACTGCCTTCTGCTATTAATATTCTCATTCATTCCTTAGTAATCACTACACTTGTTTATTGTAATTCCTTATATTATGGCATTAGACAAAAGGATTTACATCTTCTTCAATTAGTTCAAAATACTTCAATAAAAATGTCTCGGGGAAAAAAGAAATTTGATCATGTTACTCTGTTTTTGAACTCGGCTCATTGGTTGCTGATTAAAAATCACTTAACATGTAAGATTAACATGGATGATGGAGGCAAAAAGGGAGTGATAAAGGAGCAAAAAGAGGTAGCCGACAGGTTAAACAAATTCTTCTCGTCAGTCTTCACAAGCGAGGACACAACTAGTGTACCGGAACCCGACGTGATCTTCCATGGTGATCAAGAAGAAAAACTGTCAGCAATAGAGGTGAGCCATGAGGATGTCCTCCAACAGATAGATAGATTGAAAAGCGACAAATCACCAGGCCCGGACGGAATCTATCCTAGGGTACTAAAAGAACTAAGAAATGAGATAGCGGGAATACTCCAACGAGTTTGCAACCTATCCTTGAAAACTGGAGAGATTCCGGAGGACTGGAATTTAGCAAATGTTACACCTATCTTTAAAAAGGGGTCAAGAGGAGACCCGGGAAACTATAGGCCGGTAAGTTTGACATCGGTTCAAGGCAAGATGGTAGAAGCACTAAAAAAGGACAGCATCTGTGAGCACATCGAAAAAAATGGGCTGATGAAAGCGAGCCAACATGGCTTCTGCAAGGGAAGATCGTGCCAAACAAACTTACTGCACTTCTTTGAGGGGGTGAACAGCCAGTTGGACAAAGGGGAACCTGTAGACATCATTTACCTTGACTTCCAAAAGGCCTTTGACAAGGTACCCCATGAGCGGCTACTTAGGAAGCTGTGGAACCACGGGGTGGAAGGGGACGTACACAGATGGGTCAAACACTGGTTGGCAGGCAGGAGACAGAGGGTTGGAGCTACTTGGGCTGGAGGAAAGTCACGAGCAGAGTTCCGCAGGGGTCTGTACTTGGACCGCTGCTGTTCAATGTATTTGTTAATGACCTGGAAACGGGGACGAAATGTGAAGTTATAAAATTTGCGGATGACACTAAACTCTGTAGAAGGGTTAGAACTATGGAAGAGTGTGAGGACCTACAAAGGGACCTAAACAAACTGGAGGAGTGGGCGAATAAATGGCAGATGAAATTCAATGTCGGGAAATGCAAGGTCATGCATATAGGGAGAAAGAACCTGATGTTCAGCTACCAAATGTAGTATTAGAGAGAAGTAACCTTGAAAGAGATTTGGGTGTACTGGTGGATACAACAATGAAGTCAACGGCACAATGCGCAGCAGCCGCGAAGAAGGCAAACAGAATGTTGGGTATTATTAAGAATGGTATTACGACCAGAACAAAAGAAGTCATCCTGCCGTTGTATCGGGCAATGGTGCGCCCGCACCTGGAGTACTGTGTTCAGTATTGGTCACCGTACCTTAAGAAGGATATGGCAATACTTGAGAGGGTCCAGAGGAGAGCGACACGAATGATTAAGGGCATGGAAAACCTTTCATACACTGAAAGATTGGAGAGGCTGGAGCTCTTCTCCCTGGAAAAGCGGAGACTCAGAGGAGACATGATAGAGACCTACAAGATCATGAAGGGCATAGAGAAAGTAGAGAGAGATAGATTCTTCAAATTTTCAAAACATATAAGAACAAGAGGGCATTCGGAAAAATTGGAAGGGGATAGATTCAAAACAAATGCTAGGAAGTTTTTCTTTACAGCGGGTGGTGGACACCTGGAATGCGCTTCCAGAGGACGTAATAGGACAGAGTACGGTACTGGAGTTCAAGAAAGGATTGGAAAATTTCCTGCTGAAGAAAGGGATAGAAGGGTATAGATAGGGGGCTACTGCGCAGGTCCTGGACCTGTTGGGCCACCACGTGAACGGACTGCTGGGCACGATGGACCTCGGGTCTGACTCAGTGGAGGCATTGCTTATGTTCTTATATTCTACTTTTGGTCTTTTAAGACGTGATCTAATTGATCATCTTAACTTGATAATTATCTGATACCGTACCTACTATCTCGCACACTTAATTCTCTTCAGCAAAATCTTATGATTCCGTCTACAAGACATATTACATATGCATCTATTAGTTTAGTTAATGGCTCACAACTCTGGAATGCTCTTCCAAGTTATATTCAATTAGAATCCAATCTTGAGTGTTTTAAAACTTTTAAAAACTTTTTTTGTTTATGGATGTGTTTGACTAAAAATGTAATAAAATTTATTTTATTTTTTTAAGCATGGCTTGGTGAAGAACAATCAGAAATTAGGAGCACCTAATCAGCTTTTTAAATTTATACTTTACTCTTAATTTTGTAGTTCTATTTCTTACCTACTTTAATTTTATTTTTTTATACATACTTTTATTATGTGTAAACCGCATAGATGTTTTGCCAATGCAGTATATCAAATGCTAAATATACTTGGAAACCTGTTTTAGAGACAGGTACAGTATGTACCTTTTTATTCTCATTTTTGTGTGGAGGAAGGGGGGTCAGTGAGCACTGAGGGAATGTGGGGGTGTCTTACCTGCAGTTGTTATCTGGTCAGTTTGGGCACCTTTGTGGCGCATAGATGCTTCTAAAACAGGTCTAGTTCCAAATGTGTAAGTTCCATCCAGGACGTCTTGCAAAACGTTTGATTATCGCTGGAAGATGTCCAAGTCTAACCCGCCTTTAGGCAAGCCCAAAGCCCACTCATATCACACGTCCACTATGCCCATCTCGTGCTCTGGGTGCAGAGGCTGGGACACCTCGCTTGATGTCCAGAAAGGCAGTTTTGATTATTGGCACTTGGACGCCCTGGCGATTAGGACGTCCAAGTGCCAATTTAGGATGCTTTTTGATACAGTCGCATCCCATAGTATTTTATTTAATTTATTTAAAAACTTGTACAGTGCTTAAGCCTAAGTGAACATAAGAATTGCCGCTGCTGGGTCAGACCAGCGGTCCATCATGCCCAGCAGTCCGCTCACGTTGCGGCCCTCTGGTCAAAGACCAGCACCCTAACTGAGACTAGCCCTACCTGCGTACGTTCTGGTTCAGCAGGAACTTGTCTAACTTTGTCTTGAATCCCTGGAGGGTGTTTTCCCCTATGAAAGACTCCGGAAGAGCGTTCCAGTTTTCTACCACTCTCTGGGTGAAGAAGAACTTCTTACGTTCGTACGGAATCTATCCCCTTTCAACTTTAGAGAGTGCCCTCTCGTTCTTCCTACTATGGAGAGGGTGAACAACCTGTCCTTATCTACTAAGTCTATGTCCTTCAGTATTTTGAATGTTTCGATCATGTCCCCTCTCAATCTCCTCTGCTTTCCTCTGCTCAATCTGAATCACAATACAGAAATAGATAACATTCACCTAAATAATCTTCAAATAAAAGTATAATACTAAAGAGTTCATAAAAATGCTGAAAACCCAATTATTTGCCTATGCATTTCTATGCTAAGGTATATTTCATTTGATTATCGTCTTTTAGAATTTTTCTGACATCAATGTATGATTTAAAACTTGTTTGTATTTATGAATTGATTGAATTTGTGCTCTATCCCTATTATAACGGGGACAATTAACGATGTTGTTTAGACATGTCTATGCTATTTGTGAAATTGGAGGGAAATAAGATTTTATGTATGTGGTATGGAAACCGCATAGTTGTATGCGGTATATAAATTTTTAAATAAATAAAAAAAGCTTCTGTAAATAAAGTAGTTTTTAACACGCTCTTAAATTTCTTAGTATCAGAAAGTACTCTTAGCAGTCCTGTCAAACTATTCCAAAGAAGTACTTAAAAATGTTCCAGAATGCTGCTAATGGCTTAGTTGAAGTTGTTTTGCTGAAAGTAGGAGTATGAGAAAGGATTAGTTGTCAACTTTTACATGGACTACAATTGGACACCCACCATGCTTGAGGGCACAGGAGATGGGGGAAGGGGAAGATGATGAGTATTGTTCCCCTCAGAGTCTGAGAATCAGGAGAGGGCTGATAGTGTTACAACAGTCAACTCTATGGGTGCTGAATGCTTCAAATTATGGGCAAACTCCTTTATTGTACCTGTGTTTGTGCTGTGCATAACATTGATTTCTGCTTTGCTGACTTGCCCTTTCTGTCACTACCTCTTTGACCTTGTCTGCTGCCTGTCACACTAAGAGGTTGTTGAGTGCTTTCAGCATTAATTCTTCATCTAGCAGTGTATACCCAAGGAGCACAATGCTCCTTGGTGTAACTCTGCAACTTTTTTTTCTCTTTTGCTCTACAGTAGAGAATGACATAGGGACAAATTTTTCCTCATCCTTGCGGGAACTCATTTGCCTGTCCCAGCGATTTCTTTTCCTGTCCCTGCCCCATTCCTGCAAGCTCTGTCTTCATCTGCACAAGCCTCAAACACTTTAAAATCATTTATTTATTTATTCGATTTTTTATTTTTTAGCCCATCCTCCCTAAGGAGCCCAGAATGGGTTACAAAGTACATCCATAATAATCCAGACAGAGCAGAGATGACATAGTTTACATAAATTACAATACAGACATGACAATAATTTACAATATAGACATGACAATAAAACATATGCACTAAGTAGCATCTGGTGAGATTAAGTGGCATAGGTGCGTTGACTGGGTGGCATTTCAAGGTGAATGACTTTAAGGTGCTGGGTTAGTAAAGAGGAAGGTTTTCACAGCCTTCCTGAAGTTCCAGAGTCCATCTAGTGATCTGACAGATGGAGGGATTGTGTGCCCAAGTTTGGGTATGAAATGTGAGCGTTTGTGGGCGGTTTCAGTTTTGAGGGAGCAGCCAGAAGGTATGGTCAGACGTTTTTCTCCTTGGGACCTCAGTGGTCGCTTTGGGAAATAGATTTGTAGTTTAGTTTTCATGTAGTACGGAATCATTTCATGGAAGGTTTTGAAAGCGAGGAGCAGGGCCTTGAAGGTGCAGCGTTTTTGAATGGGCAGCCATTGTTTGAGGCGTGTGCGGTTAAGACAGAGCTTACAGGAATGGGGATGGGAAGGGGAAATTGAGTTCCTGTGAGGATGGGGAAAAATTTGTCCCTGTGTCATTCTCTACTCTACAGTTTATTGTGTCTCTTTCTATTTTGTTCCTTTTTCATGTTTTTCTCTCTACTGCACAACCTCCCCCCCCCCCCCCGGAGATGCTACCTTCTCAAGGCAGAACAGCAAAGAAACAGTGAAGGTGAGCAGAGGTACTCAATTCCTTTATTATATCAGTTAAGACTCGACAAATACGTGTTTCAGCCAAAGGGCTGCTTCATGAGTCTGAACAATATTCAAGTAAAAAATGGATAATGCCACCTATAGTTATTGACGTGTTATTTAGGATACACATGATGAAAAATAAAAAGGGCACCCAAAGGTAAAATTTATTTCTATTTGTACCTTGGATCCTTGACAAAATAAACCTGAAACTGTTTTAAATAAAAAAGGCTTTTGAAAATTGTCCTGCCATTGGCTGTCAAAAAATTTGCTAGATAGTTTAGAAAAAAACACAATAACATTGTCCAGGACATAAGACAACACATAGGACAATTAAAATAGTAATTCCTGTTGGACTATTAACTACAATTAGTTGTTAATACATATATACTCAAATATAAACCAAGATAACTTTTTTCTCTCCCCAAAAAAGGAGGATAAAAGAGTGTCTCGAATATAAACTAGGGGGTTTATATTCAAGTGTCCAACCCTCCTTTCCTCCCTCCTTGCTTCCCTTCAACTTGCCTCTCTGGCCATGAGAGAGAAATATTTTTTTCTCTTCATTGGATCTTTATATTTACAGATAAGTGGTGTTGCAATGGGAACATTTGCTCCGTCCATTGCAAATCTTAATATGATAGCGTTTGAAAAAAACTTGATAGCATTTGAAAAAATCTTTCCAATTCTCCTTTTTACAATAAGATCCATAGTTTTTAGAGATACATAGATGATGTTTTCATGTTATGGAGAAGTCGTGAAAAACAATTAAGGCAATTTATCATTTAGATAAACAGTTGTGATGAAGACTTGCAATTCACAGAGACTCGTGCTACTTTAGTTATACATTTTCTTGACATTCAAATTACATATAAATAAAACCGAGAGGCAACAACAAGCAAAGAATCCAACAAAACTGCAGTAAAATATCGAATCAAAGAACAAAAGCAAAAACTGCAGGAATGGTGTACAAGACACCAAGTCTTTAATGAACAAATATTACATTACATTACATTAGAGATTTCTAGTCCGCCATTGCCTTGCGGTTCAAGGCGGATTACAAAAGAATTACAAAAAACGTATTACAATAAATATAGTCATAAAACAATTTGTATCCAAAAAGAGTTGGTGAACCAGGACCTGACACGGTTTGTGTTTCAAAGAAACACTCCTTCCTCAGGGTCCAAAAGTGTATCATATACAAGGAAACCTTATGGATAATAACTGGAAATAGCGGTATGGTGAACAACTTAGCAAGCTGTGTGTGCTCCTATGTGGTGCAGCTTTCGTCCTGCTCAGAACGGGTTACATCAGGATATTCACAATGCAGACATTATACAAAAGCAGGGACATGACAGATTTTAGGGAAGTGGGTACGACGGGAGAAAATTGTTGAAATTTCACAGAGACTAAGGGCTGCTTTTGCTAAGGTGCGCTAGTGTTTTTAGCACACGCAGCAGATTAGTACACGCTAACCCCGCGCTACGTGGCTAGAACTAACGCCAGCTCAATGCTGGCATTAGCGTCTAGCGCACATGCTATTCCACGCGTTAAAGCCCTAACGCAGCTTAGTAAAAGGAGCCCTAAGATTGAGATTGGTCATTAAATACAGGGGCACAAAGGCAGGTCTGTCAGAGTCTGTTTAGATGAAAAGAATGGTCTTTGCTGCTTGTCGCAGTTCAGCTGAAAAGTATATCTTCATTGCTCTTTGAAAAGTATGGTCTTCACTGCTCTCTGGAATGTCATCAGTGAGTTCTGAGATCTTATCTGATCAGGCAACTGGTTCTAGAGCTGAGGGATGAAATGACTGTATGACCGTTTACAGCCCGTTTCCATCTGGAGGGGTTTTCCATGGGGGATGCGCAGTCGTCTTTCCTTGGTTGAGCTAAGGGGGTGATTGGGGGGTGTACTGATGTAGTTTGGAAGCTATATGTGTTGTGGAATCTTTTGTGAGCAAGATGCAGCATTTCCTGATAGGTAGCCAATGTTCTGCTTGGAGAGCTGGAGAGGTGGAGTCACAGTAGTTGAGGCCGTATAGGAGTTGGACTGCTGCATTTTGGAACTGCTGAAGCCGTTTGAGTTCCTTTGTGGTGATGCCATTGAAGAGAGAGTTGCAATAGTCTGGTCTAGAAAGTACATAGGCGTGGATGAGCTGGGTTAAGTCAGGTTTGGAGAGGTAAGGCTTAATCCTTCGGAGTTGTCATAGGTGGTGGAGACTACTTGTGAAATGTGGGCCGACAGGGATAGGTGGCCATCCAGTATCACCCCGAAGCTGCGTACCTGTTCTTTTGCTGTTAAGGAGATTGATTCCCAGGTTAATGTCGGGCGGGCGAAATTGGTGTTTCTCTTTCTGATCCAGAGGAGTTCAGTTTTAGAGGCGTTCAGCTGGAGTTTGTTGGCTGTTATCCAGCTGTTTAATTCAGAGAGGCAGTGTTGGAGATTGAAGAGTTGGGAAGTTTTCACCCAGTGGGAGCAGTAGCTGGAGGTCATCCACATAGGAGTGGATTTTAATATTGTGTTTGTGAGCAATATCTATGATTGGCCTAATGTAGAGGTTGAATAGGAGAGGGGATAATAGGGCACCTTGGGGGACTCTGTATTTGATGGGTTTGTGATCAGATTTGCTTGGGCCTAGTAGTACAGTTTGAGTTCTTTGGTGGAGGAAGGAGGTGAACCATTTGTGGGCAGAGTTCTTGATTCCGAGGTCTGTGAGTCAGTGTAATAGGAGTTGGTGATCGATTGTGTCGAAGGCTGCGCTTAAGTCAAGTAGCACTAGTAGGGTGTCACTCCCTTTATCAAGTATTGACCAGCTGTCATCCGTGATATCCAGGAAGACAGACTCAGTACTATGTCCTGCTCAGAAGCCAGATTGGAAGGGGGATAGGGCTAAGGTTCCCTGCTCTTCTATGGTAGTAGATGGTGTAGAACTATCAATTCCAGGAGTTTGGAGGCAAATATTCTTTCCTTTACCAAACAATTAGATATTCAACCTTTATTCTCCGAACCAACACATCAGGCAGGTCATATTATTGATATGGCCTTCATCCCAACCTCTTCAACTCATAATTATTCATTAAACTTTTGTTTGCCAGTCCCTTGGTCAGATCACTTCTTGATCTCTCTATCTTATAAAACAACACCTATTAATTCTCAAAATTTCACAAAGACAGTTAAATTTAGAGATTTTAACAATCTCAATTTCGAATCTATTACAGCAAATCTTCCATCAAACTTCTTTGAGCTTAATAACATCTCACTAGATGATTCTCTAAAACTTTGGACTACCAATACTCTTTTATTATTAGACTCTTTAGCCCCATTACAAATTAAAAATATCACAGCAAGGAAATCAACCAATCCCTGGTTTACTCCAGAACTTTCTCTTATTAAAAAACAATTGAGATCACTTGAACGCAAATGGAGGAAAAACAAATCACCAGTTAATACCGAATTGTTTAAAGAACATTCTAAATTTTACAAATCAAAAATTACTCTTCCTAAAACTAAATATTATTCGGCCCAAATTCTGAAAGCTACTAATTCTTCAGTACTATATCGTATTTTAAACTCAATCACATACTCTAACAAGTCAAAAAATCATGAAAAGGAATCTAATCTTACTGCCCAAGATCTCTCAACATATTTTATCAATAAAATTAATAAAATTAGATCAACCTTCACCACAAATCAATTATTTAAATCTGTTAAAGAACAAATTGAACCCAGTTCACTTTCTTCAAAATGTTCATACTTTAAAATACCTAATCTGACAGAGATTGAAATCCTCATTAAGTCTATTAACATAAAAGGCTCCTTAGCTGACTCTATACCACCATTTCTTCTTAAGCGCTATTTTAAAATATTCGGTCCAGCAATTCTCACACTTGTCAGTGAAAGTTTAAAACAAAGCTACATGCCAACACTCTGGAAAAATTCAACTATCCGTCCTATCATTAAAGATCAAAAAGTTAAGTATTAATGACATGTCAAATTACAGACCAATATCCAATATTTAATTTCTGTCTAAAATAACTGAGAAAGTAGTTTTTAATCAATTATCAGACTTCATTGAAAATACTAACGTCTTACATCCAAACCAGACAGGTTTTAGGCAACACCACTCTACAGAACACTCATTAATAGGAATGACCACTTCCATACAATACTTCTTAGATCACCACCAATCAGTTCTATTAATTTCATTAGATCTTTCAGCTGCTTTTGATACGATCGATCATGAGCTCTTACTAAACAGGCTTCAGTCTATTGGAGTCACAGACCAGGTACTTTCTTGGTTCCAATCCTATCTATCCGATCGTACATCACATGTGTTATTCAATAATGCAACCTCTAATAATTTTTCTTCTACATTCGGTGTTCCGCAAGGTTCTATTTTGTCTCCACTTCTTTTTAACATTTTTCTTGCTCCACTCCTTACTCTATGTCAATCCATCGGCTTTAATGTTTTCGCCTACGCCGATGACATTCAATTATTACATCCTATTGATCCCACTAATCCTGCGGATTTCTTAACAATTAACACGAAACTTGAAAAAATATCTCAATGGCTAAATAACAATTGCTTAGCATTGAATATTAACAAATCAAACATATTACTCTTCCCCTGGAAAGACAACTTCAATCTTAACTTTCCAATCACTATCAAAGGTCACTCACTGCAAGAAGTTAAAAACATAAAAATCTTAGGAATCATATTTGATCATAAGCTTACATTTCATGATCATATCAGCAGTATCATTAAATTCTCTTTTTTTAGACTCGGACAAATTCGTTCTATTTCCCAATTTCTCTGCGCTAAGTCTCTTAAAATCCTCATTCACTCTCTTGTTATATCTAAGATAGACTATTGTAACGCTCTGTATAATGGTATTGCTCAAAAGGAAATCAAACGACTTCAGATTATACAGAATACATCTATTAAATTAATTACTAAAGCAAAGAAGTTCGACCATGTTACACCACTATTTAGGGATGCTCATTGGCTACCAGTTACACATCGGGTAATTTATAAAATTTGTTTGCTTACATTTAAGACTCTTTTCTTCAAAACTCCTGCATTTATCTATAAATATTTGATTCCATACTCCACCAACCGAACATTAAGATCCACAGAACAACATTTATTATCAATCCCATCTCTAAAAATCATAAGCACCCGTCGGCAGGTAATTTTCTCTGTATCAGCTCCCCAACTTTGGAATTCTCTCCCTATCTATTTAAGGGAAGAATCCAATATAGAAAAATTCAAAGGTAAACTGAAGAGTTTTCTCTTTAACGATGTTTTTGCTAATTAACCATCTAATTTTTTATCACAGTATATTATTTACTCATAAGCTTCATTGAAGCTTTAATTCTTTCCCTTTCCCCTTTTGTGCTTCCCTTATTTGTTCCTTACTCTTTAAACATATTGTAACTCTTCCCCATATTTTTCCTCACGTATCTTGTTTTTTAATGTATTGTCTGTCTTTTAATGTATTTTTCCCTCAAATTTGTAATTTTAGTAATTTGTAAATCGCTTAGAATTTGGATTAAGCGTTTAATCAAAATACAATAAACTTGAAACTTGAAAAGGGAGGTTGGAGACTGGTCGGTAGTTGCCGGGGATATTTGGGTCTAGAGTGGGCTTTTTGAGGGTAGGTTTGATAATGGCTGATTTCCAGCTGTAAGGGATCTTCCCTGTAGCTAGGGAGATGTTTATGATGGGGAGGATGGATTCTGCTATGACATCTGCCGTGGATGGAAGGAGGCTGGACGGGCAAAGGTCAAGGATAGTGTTGGAGGTTCTGAGCTCTTTCAGGGTTTCAAGAAGATAGTGTGTGGCCAGGTGTAACTTGGAGAGGGTTCTATTTGGCACAGTTTCAGGAGTTTGTGGGTAGGGGATTTGGGGGGAGCTTGTGCTAGGGGTGGTATTGAGTTTGTTGCGGATGTCATCAGTTTTGGTCTGGAAGAAGTCAGAGAGGTTTTCACTGTCCAGGTCAGTGAGGTTGTTGTTTCTGTCTTCCTGGGCAGCAGTGAAAAGGTGGTTTGTCAGGGTGAATAGGCGTTTAGATCTATTTGGAACTCTCTGCAGGAGTTGTGTGTAGTATGTTTTCTTAGCTTCTAGGATGGCAGATTTGTAGGAGGCTGAGAGGTTTTTCCAGTGAGTCTTAGTCTCCTCATTTTGGTTCTTGACCCACTGCCTTTCAGCTTGCCATAGTATTCTTTTAAGGGTTCGAAGGTTGCTGATGAACCAGGGGGCTGGAGGTTTGTTGGTGGTAAGTCAGGCTGTTCTCTTCCGGGCCAAGCCATTGTAGAGGGACTGGATTCCTGAGTGCCAGGTGGTGGCAGCCAGATCGATGGAGTGGGAATGTTGGTTGCAGGCATTACTGAGGTCTCTGATGCCAGCGGCCCTGATTTGAGGATCGACTAAGTCTCTGATCTGAGTTTGTGTGGTTTTGTGGGGTGCATTGGGTGGGATGTAGGTCACTGTGTGACAACAATAAAATGTGGGGTTTAAGTTTGAGAGAACAGAGGTGCACTGTGTCTTCTCAAAACGAGGAGGTGGAGCACTAGATCACACAGTGAGGAAAGGGAGTCCAGAGTATCCTCTGCATAACATCCAGTCAGAAGAGAGAAAGAGGTAGGGACGGGAACACTGTTAGGCTTTCAAGTTAGACCATGCCCTGTGCTGAAAGTTTGCTGGTGAGAGGGCAGCTTAGCTCATGCACATTTATGTCTGATCAACGATTATAATCGAACACTGTAGTATAAACCGTTAAAATCCAATAGGTTGGCCAGAATGGGGATTAGTTTCCTAGACTGGGCTCCTCCCTGATGCGACTAGTTAATTCAAGCCTAGGAGTATCTGCCCTCCTGCAGAAGGAGGGGCCAAGGACGGGGAGAAGAAGCTGAGGGGAAGAGCAACGAGAGCGAAAGGGAGACAGTTCGTTAATGGCAGCCGTGGTTCTGGAGGTGAGTGTACCCACGGCGAACTAGAGCTCTCACTCTAATCCCATAGATCGCGAAGGGATCCAGACTGAGTTCTTACCTGCAGAGGGGTGCTGAAAGAGCTCAGAGTGCCTGTAGTTAATTGGAGATGGATAGGTCTGTACTTTATTTGTTGTTCAGCTTTGGTATTTGGAATGAAAGTTGCCAGAAGACTTTGCGGTGGGATGCTGAGGGCATGCTGGTCTCCCGTGATCAGGAGTAGGTGGGAGAGTTGGAGGCAAGACGGAAGGGCATGTAGCACACAGGTTAAGCAATAGAGAACAGAAGAGAGGGCTCAGCTGCGTGTGCATGCGTCCTGCCAGGTCTCTGACATCTCAGATCATCTCATGGTCTTCTGCAATTTGTTTTTGTCAAAGAATGCAGTGAGCAAGTTAGGAGGGACAGCGCAACACCTCTGTGGGTGCTGGGACCAAACAAAACAGTTTCACTATCAAGTTTGCATGCAAATGATTTGCATGGAGGTGCAAATCATTTGCATACAAACTCAACGACTCAATCACTCAGTGAGCGATTGAGACATGCGCAGAGCCTTGACAGTAGTGACAGGAGAAGCAGCCTCCTATCACTGCTGTCAGGGCTTATGCCGGGATTTTTTTTCTTCCCATTTTCTTATGCCATCGCTTCCCATTTTTAAATGCCATATTTAAAAGTTTTTTTGGGGGGGCTAATGGCAGGAGGGAGGGGGCATCTCTCTTGCCATATTTGTGTGTGGAGAGGGGGGAGTGTCTGGTGGTAGAAGGGAGTGGGCATCCCTCCTGCCATGATGTTCAGGGAGGTTTCAGGGCAGAAGAGTCAGCCACGGATTGTGAACAACTGGTCCTAAGCAGTTGCTCTTTTTCAGATCGGCAAACCCAGTCGGTATCTCTTCTTCTGCTTTGTGAATCGATCGCCTCTTGCCCCGGCGATCCCCCCACCTACACGAATAGGCCAGGAGAGAGCCCAACCTCTCCTGGCCCCGGCGACCCCCCCACCTACACGAACGGACCAGGAGGGAGCCCAAGCCCTCCTGGCCCCAGCGACCCCCCCACCCCCCACTACAATACAGGCAGGAGGGATCCCAAGCCCTCCTGCCCACGACACAACCCCCTCCCCCCAACGACCGCCCCCCCAGAACCTCCGATCGCCCGACCCGCGACCCCCCCGGCCGACCCCATGACCCCTTCACGCCCCTTCCCCGTACCTTTAATATTGGCCAGACGGACGGGTGCTAAGCCCGCCCGTCCGGCAGGCCAGCCGGGTCCAGAATGGGACCGGATTGGCCCAGGCGGCAGAAACCCCGCCCACAGGTGGGGCCTGAGGTGCTTGGGCCAATCAGAATAGGCCCGGGAGCCTTATGCCCCTCCATTTTCTCTAATCTCTCACTGTACGGCAACTCCTCCAGCCCCTTAACCATTTTAGTCGCTCTTCTCTGTACCCTTTCGAGTAGTACCTTGTCCTTCTTCATTTATGACGACCAGTGCTGAATAAATTATTCCAGGTGAGGGCATACCATAGACCGGTACAGCGGCATGATGACCCTCTCCGATCTGTTCATGATCCCCTTCTTAATCATTCCTAGCATTCTGTTCGCCATTTTTTGCCACCGCTGTGCATTGTGCGGACAGCTTCATCGACTTGTCGATCAGAACTCCCAAGTCTCTTTCCTGGGAGGTCTCTCCAAGTATCGCCCCGAACATCCCGTATTTGTGCATGAGGTTTTTGTTCCCGACATGCATCACTTTACACTTATCCACGTTGAACCTCATTTACCATGTCGATGCCCATTTCTCAAACTTGATTATGTCACGTTGCAGATCTTCACAATCCTCCCGCGTCTTCACTATGAATAACTTCGTATCGTCCACAAATTTAATCGCCCCACTCGTTGTACCAATGTCCAGATCATTTATAAAGATGTTGAAGAGCACGGGTCTAAGCACTGAGCCCTGCAGCACCCCACTGGTGACGCTCTTCCAGTTCGAGTATTGCCCATTACCCCCACTCTCTGTTTCCTATGCTCTAGCCAGTTTTTGATCCATGTGAGTATTTCACCCTCGATTCCATGACTCGCAATTTTCCAAAGTAGTTGTTCATGCGGAACCTTGTCGAACGCCTTCTTGAAATCCAGATATACAATGTCGACCGGGTCACCCTTGTCTATCTGCCTGTTTACTCCCTCGAAAAAGTGCAGCAAGTTCGTCAGACAAGATCTGCCTTGTGCTGAAACTGTGCTGGCTGATCCTCATCAGACCGTGTCTGTCAAGGTGATCAATGATGCGGTCCTTTATCAGCATCTCTACCATCTTTCCTGATACCGAGGTTAGACTCACCAGTCTGTAGTTTCCCGGATCTCCCCTCGAACCCTTTTTGAAAATCGGTGTAACATTCGCTACCTTCCAGTCTTCCGGAATCTTTCCCAATTTGATCGATAGGTTGGCTACTAATTAAAGTAGTTCAGCTATAGTCCCTTTCAATTCCTTGATGACCCTCGGATGGATGCCATCTGGTCCCGGGGATTTATCGCTCTTTAGCCTATCAATCTGCCTGTATACCTCTTCTAGACTGACCGTCAGCTCTGTCAGTTTCCCATCTTCGTTTCCAGCATAGAGCTGGTGGGTTCCGGTATGTTGCGTATATCCTCTTCAGTAAATACAAACGCAAAAAATGTGTTCAGTTTGTCGGCGATTTCTTTATACTTACCAAATGGGGAACCCTACAGCTTTGCTTCACAAACAGGGGGTCTGCCTCCTAATATCCATTCAGAAACATGTTAAAATGTTTGCAGGCCCTTGATCTAGATCTTCCCCCCCCTCTCCCCCAATAGTTCTCTTAACACCATTAAAGGGTCAGAGCAATAGAAATGAATGCCTAGCAGAAATATGGGGTTAACTGCATATAATCTTAGCCGGCTAAAGATGAGAAATTCAGTTAGGTGCGTGCTAAATTCTATGCATCCTATTGTATATTGTCATAGGGAACCCCCCTGTGAAAGCAAAGGAGTTCTTGCAGTGCACAAGAACTGATGGCCAGTGTAGGAAATTGCCACAGGGGAAAGCATTAGATAAACCTAAGGTTCCTTCTAGGTCACTGCCTAAAAAGAAAATGCCTTTGCATAGCGGTACACAGAAGGAGGTAGAAACTCCTCATTCCTGTTTACCTTTTTCTATGCAGCAAGTGAAAGCAAAGGCAATGGGACTTCAAATCCCATCAGGCCAGAGACAGAGAAATCCCAAAGCCAGGACTGGAATAGCTCCAGTACCTAGTAAACCCAGAACTGGTTTGAGCTAGTTTAACAAGCACCTGAGCTCAGCAGCAGCCAGAACTAAGAGCACACCTGCACTCCAGCACAATCGGAGAAAAGGGTGTGGCTCCTAGTTGCAGGCAGCCACACTTTGGGAACACAGCAGTGAGAGAGAAGGAAGCCAGACCTTCTTTGCAAAGAACCAGAAGTGCACCAGAGTCTTACACTTTGCAGGGGCAGGTAGGAACCCATGACTGGGAGGACTTTGTTGATGCTTCATACCCAGAGGAAAATTAAATTGAAATGGATGACGATGTTGCTTTCATTACTGACCCTGATGAAATGGAGGTGAGCTAGGGCTCATTAGAGAAATGTTTGGAGGCTTTTCAAGAAGGAACTGTTTGTGTTTAATCCCAAACTGATCATGTGGTAATGTTTAAGACATTGAGCTGGAAGTGTTGTTTTGGTGACCCAAAGGACTCCCAAAGGGATGCCCCCCTGGCCCACGGGACTCCCACGGGGATGAAAACAGGCCTACCTAAATTCTGGCAATGCAGGCATGCAGCTTAAGAACAAGTCCGGCGTCGCGGCGGAAACAGCCATGCTGAGCAGTGAGCTCAGCACTTACACAGCTGAAAGCCATGCTTGCTGATTGGTCCGGCGGGATCAGCAAGCAAGGCTCTCAGCTGTGTAAGTGCTGAGCTCACTGCTCAGCATGGCTGTTTCTGCCGCGACGCCGGACTTGTATTTAAGCTGCATGCCTGCATCGCCAGAATTCAGGTCCCGTGCTCTATGGCTGCAGGTCTCCTTACTCTGGGGCACCAGACCTCCCTCATACAAAGGCCGGGAATGTAGAGTTGGTTCTGTTCTTGGTAGGGGATGCCTCGGTAGGCTGGATTGCGTCACGGCACCGGCTCACTGCTCAGCCACTGGGAACCCAGATTCAGTCCTGTTCTGGGTGGAGGACACTTGTAGGATGGGGCAGGGAGGGGGGCTTGTTTGCGCCATCGTGCAGGCTCACCACTCTGCCTCTGCCGGCAAAAGCACAGTCTGTCCCATTCTAGGGGGAGAAAACCTAGCAGGGACCTGGCTGCACCACAATACTGGCTTCTAGAAAGCACAATGGACTAGGGGGAGGGGTCTAGCAGTGTGTGGCACCATTTGGACCCATGTAGACTTGCACGGCCATTCTGATGCTGACCTGAGATCCCTTTCCATCCAGCATCTGCCCCTCCCTCTCTTTCCATCCAGCATCTGCCCCTCTGTCTCCTGCTTCTGCCCAGCATTTGATCTGTCTCCTCTCTTCCTCCTTTCTGCCCCCTCTGTCATCCCATCCATCATTCACCCACCCTTCTTTCTCCTCCTTTCATCCAGCATCTGCCCATCTTTCCCCCCCTTTCAGCCCAGCATCTGCTTCATTTCTCTTTCTCCCCCTTCTATTCAGTGTCTGCCCCATCTTTCTCTTTCCTCCCTTCCATCCTTATCCTCCCCCTCTCCTCCTTTCCATTAAATGTCTTCCTCCCCTCTCCTTTTCTTTACATCCATCATCTGTCTTTTTCTCTCTCCCCAGGCATTCCAGCTTGTCTTATCTTTCCCCTTTCATCCAGTGTGTCTGATCCCTCCCCTTTTCTATCTACAGTCTGTCTCCTTTACATCCAGTATCTACCCCCTCCCACCTGACACCTCAGCCGCTGCCAGACTGATGCAAAGCCTTCCCTCCGATGTCAGCTCTGACTTCGGGGGAAGACTTCTGGGTCGGCTACATATGGCGTGCTGCAGGCTGCCTCCAACCCCTGCTGTTATCTGGACTCGAATGAAGTGGTAGAAGGGAGTGCATTTTTGGACACAGAAGTCATGAACTGGGGAGAGAGGAAGGGAGGGAAAGAGATGCTGAGGTGAGGGAGGGAATAGAAAGAGAGAATTGGGTGTGGGTGTGTCAATGAGCGGAAAAGAGAGATGGATGTGTACACACGGCAAATGGAAGAAAGAGGAGAATTTTTGGTCGTAGGGAGGGAGGTACAGAATATGATAGGGAAGAAAAAGATGAGAGTGAGATATGTGGCAAGGGAACAATGGGACAGATTGAAAGGGATGCAAGAGGGAGAAATGTTGGACAGTGGTGAAGGGAATGGAGGGAGAGATGTGGCATGGTGCTGGAGAGGGGTGATAGAAGGAGAAATGTTGGGCATAGGGCTGGTGGGCAGGCACGAAAGATGAGAAAGAGGTAAATGCTGGACCATGGTAGGGGGAACCAATGGACAGCAACAGAAGAATTTACAGAAGATGGGAAAGCGGAAAAAAGAAACTGGGACCAACTTTATGGAAAAATAAGTCTCCAGACAACAAAGGTAAAAATGGAATTTATTGACTAAAATATGTTAGCTTTGGGAAATGTATATGGCAGATGTCTTTGTTTTGTGTTCAAAAGAAAAGGAAATGCATTTCTGGTTTTATTTCTACAGTGTTGAAGTACTTGCTGACCCTTGCTGTGACTGGTGGGGATCCCCAAGCACCGCCAGCAGAGGACCTCCTCTAGAGATGGCCAGAACTCCCCTCCACCAAGCGCAGCAGTCCATGAGCCACTGAGGTGCCAGCATCTGTGACTCAGGGACGCTACTGCTGCCTGCCGAACTTGGCAAAAGGGACCCCCGGCCAACTGCAAAGGAAGTCCTCAGTTGACAGCTTGTGGGTTCTCATCAGCTTAGTATTTATATTTTATATTTACATTAGAGAGTCTGGTAGAAACCCATTTACAAAGTATGTATTCTTCCCAATTAATATTTCCAAATTAATAAAGTCTCCTTGCTTATTTGTAAATGGGTCTCTACCAGAGCCTTTAATTCAGTAGCATAATTAAATAAAATAACTATTTCAGAAGTTTATAGGGAAGGGTGGGGACGGAGGGGATTCCTCGCGGGGACGGGTGGGAACGGAGGGATTCCTCGCGGGGACGGGTGGAAACGGAGGGATTCCTCGCGGGGACGGGTGGGATTTTGGTGGGGACGGGTGGGAATTCTGTCCCCGCTCAACTCTCTAGTTTAAACTGTGTTTTTTTTCCTCTTGAAAGTTTGTTTCAAAATCCAGCCCTGTATCAGCCTAATAAGAGAGAGGCAAGTTTGTCTTCAAGAATGGCAGCCAGACCTGAGAACAGCTCAGTCGCAATTATAGGTTGAAGAATCTGCTGAGGGAACAGTGGGACAAATATCTCCCTAAACTCCTCCCCCCCCCTTGGTTTGCGTGAATGATTTTTAAGGTGTGAGGTGTAGAAACAGTGTGAATTGTATCGTGATTACAATTTTTTCCCCCTCTGTAATCTTTTGATCTTTAGTCCTTTGGTTCCAAGTCCACTTCTCAGAGGCAGTGGGATTTTAGAATAAGATTGTAGATAGGTGTGGCTTGGAAAAGGTATATAGAAATAGACTTATTACAAATGTAGGAGTGCAGTGCTTAGAACAGAAATGTGTTAGAGCTGTTTGTGTGTGTAAGGAAAGGCGTTTGTCTTTCTGTGAATGGCTGAGGAGGGGTGTATGTGTGTCTGAATGGGTATGTCCTGTTATATCGGAGTCTGAGGAGGGGTGTGTGTAGGGGGGGGAGGCAGTTCATCCTGAGTGCCATCTTGTGAGGGTGCCAGCACCCCTCCTTCCCTCTGCCTCCCCGCTGCGCACCTGTCTTCGCTCCACTCACCCTACTGTACCTCTATCTCGGGTCTGGGTAAAACCAGGATTTGCAAGATCTCCAGGATCCTCATAGACTTGTATTGAGATTCTGGTAAAATAGCAGGATTTGTAGGATTTTACAGGATCCTGGTTCACCTTAACAGCAGACCTCCTCATTTTTTGATTGCCACAGTTGCTGCTTTGCATTTACTGGAGTCCCGCCGTCTTCTCCTCTCCTCCTCTGTCGGTCCCGCCCCTTATGACATTTTCTTCTCTTCCTGTGTGGGCGGACTGGCAGAGAAGAAGACGTCAACGCGGGGACTCCCTGCAGAATGACAGCCAGAGGGGCAGTAAAATAGGCTATAACTTATCACACAGAGGAAAAAAAAAGAACAGCAATAATTTGGATTTAGAATTTCAGTAACCTGGTCAATCTTATTGAAACCAATTATTCAGATTTATTCAATTTTTTATACTGTTCACCCAGGGGAGCTCTGAATGGTTTATATCAGGGGTGCCCAAATGGTCGATCGCAATCGACCAGTAGATCGCAAAGGCAACGCAGGTCGATTGCGTTGCCTTTGCAATATTTTTCTCCCTGCTGCTTCCCCAAGCCAGGCCTGGCGCGTACAAGCACCGTACTCGCAAAACTTCACCTCTGACGTCAATTCTGATGTCGAAGAGGAAGTTCTGGGCCAGCCAGTCGCTGTCTGGCTGGTCTGGAATGTCCTCTCCAACGTTAGAATTGACGTCAGAGGTAAAATCTTGTGGGTCCGGTGCTTGTACGCGCCAGGCCTGGCTCGGGGAAGCAGCAAGGTGAAATCGCATTGGTGGTTTGGGGGTAGGGGTAGGAAAAGAATCGGGGAAGTGGAGAAATTGGCATGATGGCTTTGGGGGGGGGCAGGGGGAGAGAGAAAGAAAGGCAGAAATAAAGAGGGGGGCAGGGGGAAAGAGAAAGAAAGGCAGAAAGAAAGAAATATTGGCTTTACAGAAGAAGGAAGTGCAACCAGAGACTCATGAAATCACCAGACAAAAAGATAGGAAAAATGATTTTATTTTCAATTTAGTGATCAAAATGTGTCTGTTTTGAGAATTTATATCTGCTGCCTATATTTTGCACTATGGCCCCCTTTTACTAAACCGTAATAGCAGTTTTTAGCGCAGGGAACCTATGAGCAGCGCAGGGTATTCCGTGCAGCTCCCTGCGCTAAAAAACGCTATCGCGGTTTAGTAAAAGGGGAGGGGGTATATTTGTCTATTTTAGTATAGTTGTTACTGAGGTGACATTGCATATTTTAAAGTCATCTGCCTTGACCTCTGAAAAAAAAAACCCCCAAAATTTTATTGTTTGTAGATCATTACGGCTTAGCCCCTAAATATATAACAGACCTTTTCTCCTTCACAACCAAAAGATTCAGGAGAACCTCACATCTGAACTTTGTTTATCCCAGCTCAAGCAGGCAGCATATTCTCTATATGTAGGGTGACGTCATCTACGGAGCCCCGTTGCAGACAGCTTTTCAAGCAAACTTGATTGAAGATCTTAAAGTTTGCTAGTGCTGCCCATGCATGCGTGCCTTCCTGCGCATCCCCTCCTCGTGGCCTTCAGTTCTTAGTTTTCTGCAGAGCCAGAAAGCCCTGTCTCTCTTCTCTGCGTTCTCTAAGTGCCTTTCTAGCACCGCGGCTTCTTTATTTTATTTCGGGAGTCGCTGTGCGGTTTGTGTCTTATTTCCTAGTTCAATCGTGTGTGTTTTGTTTTCTCCATTTCAGCGACTGGGAGCTCCTGGTTCACCGTGGCCGCGGCCGTCTATCAAACTTATGTCCCGGCCTCTTACCGGGTTTAAGAAGCGCTCCCAGTGCGATCGGGTTATTTCCATCACAGACCTGCACCGCTGGTGTATTCTTTTTCTGGGTGCGGATCACCCGACGGACTCCTGTCCTCGTTGTGCCACTCTCCAGCCTCGGGCTCTTTGCTGTCGTAGGGCCAGAATTGCAGAGCTTTTTGCCATGGAGGCTGCTCCTGCTTCAACCCTGGTCTCGACCTCAGTCTCGAAGACCTCGGCCCTGGGCAAGTCTCCCTCGACTTCGAAGGCCTCGGCGGTCTCGACCTCGGCTCCGGATAAGTCCCCTCTTCCTCCCTCAGGTTCAGTTCTGCTACCGAAGAAGCCTTCCTCAGAGTCTCTAGCCATCCAGGCAGTGAGTGTGGTCCCGCAGGCCTCGATGAGACCTCCCTCCAAATCCTCCAAGCGTGCTTCCACCATATGGGAATACTCTTCTTCGAGGTCACCCTCGGTGGAATGCACTGCTGCACCTACTCGGCCTTCTATGGTCACGGTGCCGATGTTTGAGGAGGTGCTGAAGGCCATCATCTCCTCGGAGCTCTCCTCGGCGTTGGCTCAGCTTGCGCCTGCCTTGATCTCGTGCGCTGTGGACCAGCCTGAGCATCGCATCGAGGTTCCTGGGGGCAAAGTGTGTCGGTCTTGGTGCCTGTCCTCATATGATTCCTCGCCTCTTCCGTTGAGGCATGTTTCTCCCTCGAGCCGGCCTCGGTCGAGGCACTGGTCGAGGTGCCTTGCGAAGCATCCCCGGGACTCCTCCTCGAGGCGGGGTAGGTCTCCGGGTCCTTGCACTACCGGGTCCGTTAAACCCGTGGACCTTACTCTGTCCGACCAGAGTCTGCTTCGGTCGCCTGTCCGGTCGAGGTCTCCACTCCATGAGGCTTCGGCCTCGGGGGACCCTACCTCTTTTTCCCGAGGCTTGTCTTTGGGACGTGGTTCTCTGGGGAGGCGGCGTCGGACCTCGGTGGCCCAGACCACGGGGTCCTCCCCTCTGGGGACTTCCAAGGGCAGGTTATCGTCGACTCACCCCAGTTCTTTTAGTGGGGCTTCTTCGGCGTCCATGCTGGTGGATACGGATATCCCCGCACAGTATTTCAGGGAGGCTTCCCCTTCCTTTTTCGCTGCCTTGAGGTCTCGCTCGACCACTCCCCATGAGGAGCCTTCTGAGAGCAGGCCCTCTTCCTTTACTAGATTTGTTCTGGACATGGGGAAAGCATTAAACTTGGACCTCCAGTCAGATTCCAAGTACACCAAGGAATATTTAGCGGAAATGGAACTCCCCTACTCTCCTCGGGAGTCCCTGTGGCTTCCCTTAAATCTGGTGTTGCAACAGACCTTCTTTCGCAATTTGGAGACTCCTTATGCTATCCCGGCCATTCCATCCAAAATGGAGTCTTGGTACCACACGGTACCCTGTAAAGGTTTTGAGAAGGCTCAGCTTTCCCACCAGTCTTTGGTGGTAGAGTCTATCCTCAAGAAGTCTCACCCTTCTAAGGTATATGCAGCTGTCCCGCCGGGCCGGGAAGGCCGGACTATGGATAAATTTGGGAGACGCTTATATCAGAACTCCATGATGGCAAACAGAATCCTGAATTATAACTTTACCTTTACATCCTATCTTAAGTGGTGTGTTAAGGTCCTTCCTTCCTTCGAGGACGATTTACCTACCAAACGCCATGCAGAGTTTTGCAGGCTTGTGGATACGCTATTGCAGCTTCGGCTGCATATGTTTCAGGCCTCCTATGATGTGTTTGAATTATCATCCAGAGTCTCGGCCTTTGCAGTCACCGCTTTGCGTGGCTCCGCATTGTCGACATTGACCCCAACCTGCAGGACCGGTTGGCCAATCTTCCGTGCCTGGGGAATGAGCTGTTCAACAATTCCATTGAGGCTGCCACGAAACGTCTCTCCGAACATGAACGCTCCTGTGCTTCTTTGGTCCGGGCTAAGGCGAAGCCCGCTCCGCCCAAGTCCTACCGGCTGCCTCCACAGAAGTCCACGCCGGCATTTTTGCGCCCTCCTCCTCGGCGTCCGCAACAGCAGTGGGCCCCTCCTAAACCTCAAACCCCTGCAGCGACCAAGCAACCGCTGTCCTTTTGACTGGCCCAGCAGGAGGAGGCTGGCCTCCCCCACCCTGGAGATTCCCCCTCTTTCTATAGGGGGTCATCTCCGCGCCTTTTCGCAGCGTTGGGTGGAGATTACTGCGGACTCTTGGGTCCTCTCCGTCATCCGAGAGGGGTACTCCCTCAACCTCCGAGCTCTACTGCCGGACAGGCCTCCAGGAGAGTATTTTTCCGATGGGGCGCACCTGCCCCTACTGCTCCAGGAAGCGCATGCCCTTCTTCGCCTGCGGGCGGTGGAGGAGGTTTCCCCTTGTCAACGGGGCTCCTTATTCCTGGTACTTCCTGGTTCCCAAAAAGACCGGGGACCTTCGCCCTATCCTGGATCTGCGGAAGTTGAACAAGTTCCTTGTTCGGGAGAAGTTCCGCATGCTTTCGCTTCCCATTTTGTATCCCTTGATGGACGAGGGGGACTGGTTGTGTTCCCTAGACCTGAAGGAAGCCTGCACTCATTTTCTGATCCACTCGGCTTTTCGACAGTTCCTTCGCTTTCGAATGGGGAACCTTCATCCCCTCGCTTTGTCCCCACGAGTCTTTACGAAGTGCCTCGTGGTCGTGGCGGCGGCCTTACGGTCGCAAGGCTTTCAGGTTTTCCCGTACTTTGACGACTGATTTATCAAAGCTCCGTCGAGGGAGGGGGTTATTTCAGCGACCTGTCAGACTATTATCTTCCTTCAGCATCTGGGGTTCGAGATCAACTTCCCCAAGTCCCAGTTGTGCCCCTCTCAGTCCCTGCAGTTTATAGGGGCGGTGCTGGACACGGTCCGCCTCCAGTCCTTTTTACCTCTGCCTCGGCAGGCCGTCCTCCTGCAGCTGAGTCAACTGGTGTTGCAGAAGTCCTCGGTTTCAGCCAAGCAGATGATCCTTCTGGGACACATGGCCTCCACCGTTCACGTCACGCTGTTTGCCAGGTTACATCTTCGTGTTCCTCAGTGGACCCTGGCATCTCAGTGGCGGCAGGATCGGAATCCCGCTTCCCAACATATTGTGGTGACTCCTTCCTTGAAACACTCGCTCTGTTGGTGGACCAACTCTTCCAATCTGTCCAGAGGTTTGCTTTTTCTCGCACCCTCGCATCATAAGGTTCTGACGACGGACTCCTCGGCGTATGCTTGGGGGAGCGCATTTTGATGGCCTTCGGACTCAGGGTCTTTGGTCGAGTTCGGACCGTTGCTGCCACATCAACCTGCTGGAGCTCCGGGCCATTTACAATGCTGTGGTGGCTTTTCGTCATTTGCTGCAAGATTGCGTCATCCTGGTGCGTACGGACAACCAGGTGGCGATGTATTACGTGAACAAGCAAGGGGGTACGGGTTCCCTCTCACTCTGCAGGGAAGCCCTTCGATTTTGGCAGTGGGCGTTGCGCCACAACATCTTTCTTCGGGCGGTGTATATCCAGGGCGAGCAGAATTGTCTGGCGGACAAGTTGAGTCGCCTTCTTCAGCCGCACGAATGGTCGCTCTATTCTCAGACTCTGCGGCAGGTGTTTGTTCAGTGGGGAACTCCACAGGTAGATCTGTTTGCTTCGCCCCTCAATCACAAGTTGCCTCGATTATGCTCGAGGATGTAGTCCCCAGATCGTCTCGAGGCGGATGCTTTCCTTCTCGATTGGACGGGAAGGTTCCGCCATATGCGTTTCCTCCCTTTCCTCTGATTCTCAGGACTTTGGTGCACCTCAAATCGGTCCGTGCCACCATGATCTTGATAGCTCCTTGGTGGCCTCGGCAGCCGTGGTTCTCCCTGCTCCTCCAGCTCAGTGTCAGGGAGCTTCTGCTTCTTCCTGTTTTTCCTTCTCTGCTGTCTCAGAGTCGGGGATCGCTGTTGCATCCCAAGCTACAGTCTCTACACTTGACAGCTTGGTTCCTCTCCTCGGGCCTTCCTCCTTAGGTTTCTCTCAGTCAGTGAGGGATGTTCTCGAGGCCTCTAGGAAGAGCTCCACGCGCCAATGCTATTCCCAGAAATGGACCAGATTTGCTGCGTGGTGTGCTGAACGCCGTATGGAAATGAAACCTCCGTTTGAACCCATTGACAAGGCTCATCTGAAGTATCTCACTTGGAAAGTGGTGTTCCTAGTTGCTCTCACGTCTGCTCGCAGAATCAGTGAGCTGCAAGCTTTGGTTGCGGACCCACCTTTTACTGTGTTTCACCATGACAAGGTGGTCCTGCGTACTCATGTCAAGTTCTTGCCCAAGGTGGTTTCAGACTTTCACCTGAATCAGTCCATTGTTCTTCTGGTCTTTTTTCTGAAGCCCTACTCTCACCCTGGTGAGGTGGCACTTCACACTCTTGACTTGAGGGCGTTGGCCTTTTACCTGCGCCGCACCGAGTCTCATTGGACGGTTCCTCAACTTTTCATCTCTTTTGATCCTAATCGGTTGGGCCGCCCTATTTCCAAGCGCACTTTATCCAACTGGGTGGCTGCTTGTATTTCCTTCTGCTACGCTCAGGCTGGTCTCTCGCTGCAAGGTCGAGTCACGGGGCATAAAGTCTGAGCAATGGCGGCGTCTGTCGCTTTCCTCAGAGCCACGTCTATTGAGGAGATCTGCAAGGCTGCCACTTGGTCTTCGGTTCATACCTTCACCTCTCACTACTGTCTAGATGCCCTTTCCAGGCGCGACGGGCCAGTTTGGTCAGTCGGTTTTGCGTAATCTGTTTTCATAATTTGCCAACTTTCCTCCTTCCCTTTTTTGGTTAGCTTGAGGTCACCCACATGTAGAGAATATGCTGCCTGCTTGTCCTGGGATAAAGCACAGTTACTTACCATAACAGGTGTTATCCAGGGACAGCAGGCAGATATTCTCACAACCCTCCCACCTCCCCGAGGCTGGCTTCTTTGCTAGCTATCTGAACTGAAGGCAACGAGGAGGGGATGCACCCTCTAGTGTAGCAGGAAGGCACGCAAGTGTGGGCAGCACTAGCAAACTTTAAGATCTTCAATCAAGTTTGCTTGATAAACTGTCCGCGATGGGGCTCCGTGGATGATGTCACCCCACTGGTGTCCCTGGATAACACCTGTTACGGTTAGTAACTGTGCTTTCTTCACCGATTAGAGGTTGTAAATTTTAAGTCATCACCAACATCTTTTCTCACATCAAGCAGCATTATGAGGTAAAGACCTGGAAAACGAGTGGGGTCCCGCAGGGCTCAGTGCTCGGGCCGCTGCTATTTAATATATTCATAAATGATCTAAAAACAGGGACGAAATGTGAGATAATAAAATTTGCAGACGACACCAAACTATTCAGTGGAGTTCAGACTGAAGAATTGCAAAGGGACTTGAACAAACTAGGGGAATGGGTGACGAGATGGCAGATGAAGTTCAACGTTGAGAAATGTAAAGTATTATATGTGGGAAACAGAAACCCGAAATACAACTATATGATGGGAGGGATGTTATTGAATGAGAGTACCCAAGAAAGGGACTTGGGGGTAATGGTGGACATGACAATGAAGCCGACGGCACAGTGCGCAGCGGCTGCTAAGAAGGCAAATAGAATGCTAGGCATAATCAAAAAGGGTATTACAACCAGAATGAAAGAAGTTATCCTGCCGTTCTGGAGTACTGCGTCCAATATTGGTCGCCGTACCTTAAGAAGGATATGGCGATACTCGAGAGGGTTCAAAGGAGAGCAACACGTCTGATAAAAGGTATGGAAAACCTTTCATACGCTGAGAGATTGGAAAAACTGAGTCTCTTTTCCCTGGAGAAGAGGAGACTTAGAGGGGATATGATAGAGATTTACAAGATCATGAAGGGCATAGAGAGAGTAGAGAGGGACAGATTCTTCAAACTTTCGAAAAATAAAAGAACAAGAGGGCATTAGGAAAAGTTGAAAGGGGACAGATTCAAAACGAATGCTAGGAAGTTCTTCTTTACCGAACGAGTGGTGGACACCTGGAATGTGCTTCCAGAGGGCGTAATAGGTCGGAGTACGGTACTGGGGTTCAAGAAAGGATTGGACAATTTCCTGCTGGAAAAGGGTATAGAAGGGTACAGATAGAGGATTACTGCACAGGTCCTGGACCTGTTGGGCCGCCGCGTGGGGTCAGAATTGCAGAATCCTGACAGATCCTGGATATCCTGCATATCCTGACATATCCTGTGCTTTTGACGGGGAAAGATTGCATAGACTGGATGTTTCCTGCCTTATAGGTGGTTAAGGGTGCTGAATCCAGATAGATGCAGCCCTTCCTAGGGTCAGAATTGCAGGATCCTGGTACATCCTGACACATCCTGTGCTTTTGATAGGGAAAGAGTGCATAGACTGGATGTTTTCTGCCTTATAGGTGGTTAAGAGTGCTGAGAGTCAGAATTGCAGGATCCTGGTACATCCTAGCATATCCTGTGCTTTTGATAGGGAAAGAGTGTATGGAATGGATGTTTCCTACCTTATAGATGGTTGAGGGTCCGGAAACCAGATAGATGCAGCCCTTCCTGGGGTCAGAATTGCAGGATCCTGACAGACCCTGATGGATTCTGGATATCCTGCAAATCCTGCACATCCTGAAACATCCTGGCATGTCCTATGCTTTTGATAGGGAAAGATTGCATGGAATCAATGTTTTCTACCGTATAGGCGGTTGAAGGTGCTGAAACCAGATAGATGCAACCCTTCCTGGGGTCAGAATTGCAGGATCCTGGTACATCCTGACACATCCTGGCATATCCTGTGCTTCTGATAGGGAAAGAGTGTATGGAATGGATTTTTTCTGCCTTATACGTGGTTGAGGGTGCTGAAATCAGATAGATGCAGCCCTTCCTGGGGTCAGAATTGCAGGATCCTGGTACATCCTGTACTCTTGATAAGGAAGGAGTAAAATATGTGGATGTTTCTGGCCACTCTCTCCCCCCCCCCACCCCTTCACTTTACTTTGTTTTCTTTTTTATTTCTTCTTTCTGGAACATATTGATTATATTTTATGCTTCTTTCAGTCCCCACAATCACTCCCTGCAGCAGCTTCCACTGTTTAGCTCTGCAATTTGCACCAACTGTGTTGACTGATTTTCTGTCATTCTGCAGGAAGTCCCCTCCCCTTTTGCTGACATCATTGTCTTCTGCCAAGCCCATCCACAGAAGAATAAAACTGCATCATAGGGGGCAGGACTTTACAGAGAAATTCCCCACTGAAAGACAGCTTGTTGCTGTCATTAAAAAATGATCATTCCATTTTTAAGGTGGTCTGCCCTACATCCTGGAGATCCTGAGAATCCTGCAAATCTGGTTTTTTTTAACCATGTTCCCTCTATCTCTTTGACGGTTGAGCAGCAACTCCAACCTGCTGCTTGAGCCACTCTTCCTCTGACGTCACTTCCGGGTCCCGCACCTCCAAAGTGACTTCAGAGGGAATGGCGATGCTGCTTGCACCGGGCAAGTTAAGAGGTACAGGATAGGGCAGGGGTGGGGAAGGAGTGGGAGGGGCGCCTCATACCCTCGCTTTGCCAGTGTGAGAGAACAGAATCGTGTCTGTTTGCCACTTCCTCTGTAATTTCCCACCCCAGTTGTACTGTTTGTCTGATTTGTATTGTAAGCTGTGTCAAAGCAGGGAGTGTCTCTTACATGTAACGTACAGCGCTGCGTGCATATGGCAGCACTATAGAACTAATTAGTAGTAGCATTAGAAGGTAGGAGAAGACGTTCAGGATGTGACGGCAGCAGATAGTCTGCCTCCTTTTCCTCTAATGGCAGCTGCTGCTGTTGGTGCACCCGGCTTTTCTTTCCTCTTAAGTGCAGATGTGCGTTGGTGCTGGGAAGAGGTGTGGAAGGGCTGTGGCTTCTCCAGTGCAGTCAAAATTTTCCCACAGTTCTAGCATGAGCTGGTTTCTGACTTGGGTCTTTGGGTCAATGGGAACTGGTATGCGAGTGGCTATTAGCGCTAACTGCCCTGAACAGGGAAGTTATTTCGCTTTAAGTTCCGTGTTGAAAATGGAGCAGAGCGCGTATGATCACTAGCTCTGTTTCCTCTAGTGAGAGCATGGCTTCATTGGACACGCTAATAATTTTGTAGCAAAAGTTAAAGACGTTTTTGCTGATCACTTTTGCTTTTAGTTCATTTTTTTTTTTTTTTTGTTGGTGCATGCCTATTTAGTCCATAACACTTCTGGAAACGCTGGTCCGTGTTACAAGCTCTCATTTCACCCACGTTGACAGCTGTGTTGTGTGGATCTAATCCCCGAGGGTGAAGTGGGACAAGCATCACCCGACTCCATGGCAGCCTGTTTCATCTCTGAACAGAGGATAAGCAGCTGACATGTGGTATTAGGGGAGGGGAAAGCAGTGGAAGGGCTACGTCTATAACCTAATGTCTCCGATTAGAAAAAGGGGAATTCTTAGTTTATATATTAAGGTTGTAATGTGGGAGAAACTCTTTTGGATGTTTCTCAACTTTTGTTTTTATTCCAGACTCTTTAAAAAAAAAAAAAATGTGAGTAGCTTTTGAACGACGATGCAGCATTTGAACTTGCTTGCTGCCTGGTGTATTCCGCCTTAAATCTGTGCTCTGGTGTACTCTTACAGTGTCCCGCCCTGCGGTGCTCGGAGGGATAAAAGCGGGGCTGGCCGTCAGGAGCGTAAGCTGTCAGTGTTCTGCTCGGCTGCAGTGTGAAGGTGTAGCTGCTCTCCTGGGTCTGAATATTTAGAGAGGAAGAAGGAAGCTCTTAGCCCCGGTAGGTGCTTCTAAGCGTAAATATTCTTGCTTCCTGCGGCCGTAACCTTAGTTTTAAGTCATTGCGTACGCAGCGTTATAGTGAAGGAATGGCTCCTTTAAGGGAATGAGTGCTAGAGAATAGAAAGGGAGCGCTGCAGGAGCACGTGATCGATAGCAGAGGCTGTACTGAGGTTTTATTTAGGGGCTGGTATAGTTCCCCTTTGAAGAAATGCACAGTTAAGTGGAATCTGAGGGCAGATCAAGCAAGTGATTTTTTTTTTTTTTAATTATTTTTTTAAATTTGTTTTTACATAATGTCCAGGTCTCCTGGCTCTCAATCCACTACTAGTCTAACCACTAGGCCACCTTTGCTCTCGCAGGGTGTTTTGTTGTGGTGTTTTGTTTTTTTTTTTTCTTGACTAGTTGGTTGTTACTGTTTGAATCTTTGATATGAAGCTAGAAGAAAATGTTGTAAGCTTTAATTGTGATCTGCTAAGTATCTTTATTATCCAAAGGCGCTAAAATTGAGACAGATCCCTTATTTGGGATATGGGACTTGTTGCAATACCAACAAAGGAAGTGAGGTGTGTGCTGGGCATGCTTGAAATGTGATCCGCCTGTGATGATGCATAGGATGGATGTAAAGGTAATTTAAAAAAGAAAAAAAACAAAACCCCGCTGTGCATGTCCGAACATATCAAAGAATAAACCCGATGGAAAAAATTTAGTTTTGAAGAGACACTATTAGTCCCTGAAAGAAGAGATGCAAGAATCCAAGGGCACAAAATAGTAGCTGAGTAATAATGAGCAAAAGCCATTACCCACTGAATATGTTAACCCAATTGCTGCCCAAACTTGCCTAAGTGTTAAGTTATTACCACTCAAAAGACTTGCTGTTTAGAACTGATAGAACTAGGTTGGGAGGTAGTTGAGGGAAATATGTATGTAGCAAGTTTCATAACCCCAAAGAAGATGCTAATGTTGTATTAGTCATTAGTAATAACCTGATATTAGTGGTTTATCTGATCAGGCGTAGACTGCTAGGATTCAGAATGTCAGCAAGCTGAGTAGAGAGATGGTGGCAAGAACAATTTTTGCAAACTGTAGAAAGGCTTTGACCTGGAAAAAATGTGGGGTTCTTTGTAAGTCAATGGTATCTTTATTGTGTTAACATAGGTTTGTACAAAGATGAGAAAGTTCAAAGCTTTTGAGAGGCAGGGGAAGTATCGTGGTGGATACATATTCTAAAATCTGGTAAAAGAAAAAATAAAAAATCCCTGAAAATAGGACAGAAACCAATGCATATTTTCTTTATTGATAGAATTCTTGTAGTATTTGGTACGCCTTGTAGTTTTCACATAACTTTTTATGAAGGTCTGTGAAGTGAGCGTTGAATGTGAAGGTTTCTTGCTCGATGAGGTTAACTAGGTTTTGGGGTGTCTATTGTGGGGATTTTATGATGTGTCAATCAGGGTACTGTTGCCCTGCAGTGAACTTCAGTATCTGGCAGGTGTTTGGAATACAGCCAGACTTAACTGTGAGTGGAAATGTACCTTATGACATGCAAGATGGATGAGGACATGCTGGGAAGTAGCCCTGGAAAACAGCATAGTGGATATATAAAAATGGAAATTTTCTGTAGATAACTGGTAATTAGGTTGAAAAGCAAGAGGAATATGCAAATCTGTGGGCTGGAGTGTCACACTGGAGTTTTTCTGGTGGGGACAGGGTTCCCTTGAAATACTTGTGTTTGGAAGTCAGTGATTTTCACTTCCATGGGCCGGATGTAGATCATAGGTTGTAGTTACCTATCTCTGAGTTAGAGCAGTAAGCTGTGAACTGGGGAAATTAGGACACAAATCCTGCTTCTCTCATTGACAACTCCTGGTGTTATTGGGCAAGACACTTTTACTTCAGATAAAAAAAAATTAGATTGTAAACTTCTTGGAAGAACTTACCCCTGAATATGTAGAGGGGCATAATTAAAACAAGTGTCTTAAGTAAGATTTGGACGTATGGTGTTAGACGCCCAAAGTCGGCATTGAAAAAAATACATCTAGAAAATATGTATTTTTTAGAAAATCGCCTATCTGGACATCCAGACTGCCAGAACGTTCATCTTTATACCACATTTTCAACCAAAATTTCGTCCAAGTCCTAAATGCCCAGAACAAGACTTGGGAAGGGCCAATCTTGTAATGGACTGGCTACCCAGACATGGCAACAGAGCGATGGGACACTTTAGAAGGCCCAGCTGTGAATGTCACAAAACGGGTGCCAGATAAACATCTCACCAGAACTCCCTCATAGGTTATGGTGAGCCCCCCCAAAACCCCCCCCCACCACTATACCCACCTATATGGCAGTAGAATAGGGTTTTGGGTTTTTTTTGGTGGGCTCACGTGTTCCATCATGAATGTAGTGGTTAGAGTGGCTTATGGGCTTGGATCTTCCTCTTTATGGTTCACTAGCCCAACCCCCCAGGCTATTTAAGACATCTGGAAATAGGTATGTACTTTTTTATTCGGATCTTTGTGGGGGTGTGAGGGGGGTCAGTGAACACCGGTGGGGGGGGGGGGGGGTCTTTACTTTGCAGTGGTTATCTGGTCACTTTGGATAACTTTTTGGCACTTAAACATTGTGAGTTAGACAATATAAAACCAGTTATAAGTTTCATCCAGGATGTCGTTTAGTAAAACATTTGATTATCCTTGAGGTCGACAAGGGCTAGATTCACTAAGCAAACCGATCGGTTTGTGACCCGATTTACCTCCGGCCCGATTCACTACATTCTCGTGTGATCCACGCATGCAAATGAGGGGAACAGCATGCAAAGTAGGCAGGAACCCGATCACAAAACAAATTTTGCGATCTGACAGGGCTGGCCGATCAACCCAAGAAGCGACTGCTGGGGACCAGTTGCAAATGTCCTTTCTGACTCCCTTGCTCCATTGCCGCCCTGCTCTCTGCTTCCTCAAATCTCTCTCCTGCCTGCCGCCCTGCTGTTTCCCCAATCGCCGCCTGCATCTCTCCTGCCTGCCGCCGTGGGTTTACAGCGGGTTAAAACCATGGGCTCGCTGGGCTACAAAAGTAAAATAAAAGTCAGCTCTGCTGGTGCTGTGTTTTAGAAGGGAGGCAGGGTTTCAAGGGCCGTCTTGAGAGCAAGAGAGTCGGAGCCCGAGGAGGAAACCCCCCCCATCAAAATTTTTTTTAAAAAACTGGACACAAAACGCATGCGCAGACCATCTGCAGGGAAAGCAGATAGTCTGCGCATGCGTCAGGATCGCACACTAGTGATCCGTGCAGCAGAGGGGGGCGTTTCTCCGATCGCCCTCATTACAATATTAGGCTGTTGTGAATTGGTCGGGCCTACTGGAATCGGACCCGGAAGTCAAGGTTAATGAATCTAGTCCTAAGTCTAGCTCGACCCCCCCCCCCCATCCCGCCCACATACTGTCCTAATCACTCCTCCAGATGTGCCCCTTTTAGCTCTGGGCGCACAGTGGGATTCATAGGCCTAAAGAGCCTGCGACATGTCTAGAAAATCAGTTTGATTATTGGCACTTGGACAAGTTTTTAGATGTGTTTTAAGTTTTGATTATGAGCCCCATACTTACCAAATGATATAACTTTTGCTTGACATTTAGATGCTGAACCAAGGGAAGTTCCTGCAGGCACTATTAGTTGAATACCATCATATTGGTCATTTAAAAAATAAAATTCAGTAGGGATCTGTACAGGTGAAGATGTAATAGACTGTGTTGTGCTGACTTCTGGTCTCATTTCTTTCCCTTCCCTTCTCTCTTTTTAACAGGTCTATTTACTGTTCGGAATTAAGTCTCCGTAATCTAAAAGCATCATGAGCAACTACAGCGTGTCTCTGGTTGGTCCAGCCCCCTGGGGTTTCAGGCTTCAAGGTGGTAAAGATTTCAGCATGCCTTTGACTATCTCCAAGGTAAGCACTTCTCCTCCTACTTCTTCGGTTGCATGCTCTGCTGTGTGGTACCCTAAACTTGCACAGATCAGCATGCCTGTAACTAGATCCGTCTGCCGTAGGCAAGACACACATCCTCTGACGGAAGGGGGAGAAGAGAGCTTAAGCAGAGTCTGCTGGCATTTTGAAGTTTGTGTTGTGTTTTTTTTTTTTTTAATATACGTACTTGAAAGAATAATTTTGGTTTGAGCTAGAACTTTGAGGCATTAGAAGCTGTGTTGCCATTGTTAGAGTGAATGTTTTGTGTAAAAACAGCTGCTCTTTGGGTTATACAAGATACAGCAAGCATTAAAGCATTATGTACTCTATTTACTAAACTTCACTGACAGACTATGACAAGCATTTGAGTTAAGCACATAAACCTTAATTTTATAAACTTGCATGCACAGTTTTTATGCTTAGCATGCAGGTTATAGAATGCCTGTCTGTTGTACAGTATGTGTTTATTAAATAGCATAATTAGCTGCTAATTGACGTGATCATGTCCTAATTGGTACTAATTACACCTGCAACTGCTAACTACTGTTTTTTTTCCCACGGCGGAGATTTCAAAAAGATTGTTTGATTGTTGTTGCTGCTATTTTCTTACGGCCAAGTTTTTGTTTTGCGGTTTTAATTTGATACCTTATCCGCCTGGGACCCCTGATGAAGGCGTGTTCACCGAAACACGGACCGTGTCGGGTCCTTTGGTTTGGTTCCAGGTGGTAACATTAACCGCACTCGTGATTTTGGTATAATAAATGTAGCCTGCATTTTTGTACGTCTGTCCGCAGTTTCCTTTGTTTTGTGCTCTTTTCACTGCAGATTGTGTTGGGTTTCTCCCTTTTGTTGCGTTCTATAAGATGTGTACGTAAAATCCAGATCACACAACTGCAAGGGGGTGTGGACTAGGCAGGGGCATGTCTAGCAGTTACATGCACTGGTTAAAGCGTACTAGCATTTATGCACCGAACTGTCTACGTTTGGGCACAAGTGGGCATTTACTTATTTGAGCTGATGTACCACTTTTCGTGGTTCTGCGTTGAGCTGGCATAGGTACTTGCGCATAAAGTTGGGTGTGTAAATGTGGACTTGCATTAGTATTCTATAATGGCAATTAAGTGCAGTTGCTGATAAAAAATTCACACCTAGGTGCCAGGATGATCTATTCAGAATTGTCCCCATAGTTAGAAAAGAGGCCCCACTGAGAATAATGGAACTTATGTAATGTACATCAAATAGCATTAGCTTACTTTAACATGCTGAAACAGCTTAGTAAATGGAGCTGTCTGTTTCCACAAAGTTTTGGCTTGGAGTGCTGGAGTACAGGCACACATTTTGGGATTTATAGGTTTGCCTTGTATTGTGCAGGAGGGCTTTGTTTTCCTCTTCCAGGATTTCGTTGGCTCTTGTCTCTTCTTGCAAGTGAATCCTCTGGGATCGTGACTGGTAAAGCTCTGTAACTTCAAAGCCTCTCATACCTTATATCTTAGGGCTGTCAGGGCCCTGTTCATGGAAGATTTTCTCAGTTTTGCCAGAGGGTAAGGAGCTTAAATGTCTCAAGATGTTAGATGTCGGAGCTCTTCTTGTCTTTGGGAGCCAACTTGAGTTTTCTCTGCCAGAGGGGCCTGGGCAAGAGTTGCATGAAATTCCTGGTTGATTTTTATTTCTTTGATTTGATATGCTGTTCCTTCTTCCCCAAATACAATATAGTATGAGATTAACAATGCAACACTTATAATGCAGAAAAGAAATATCACCCTCCCCTAATCTTAATCCCTAATTAAAACTGAAATCTTTTTATCTGACTACTCTTTTTATCGGTTCATAGACAAAACTGCCGAAGACAAAGGCGCGCGCCGACAACTGAGTGCAAGACGGAAGCGCGCGCTGAAGAAAAAGATTGTTTTTAGGGGCCCCAATGAGGGGTTTTGTTGGGGAACACCCCCACTTTACTTAATACAGATCGCGGCGGCGTTGTGGAGGGTTTGGGGGGTTGTAACCGCCCACATTATACTGGAAACTTAACTGTTTCCCTGTTTTATAGGGGAAAAAGTGAAGTTTTCAGTAAAATGTGGGGGGTTACAACCCCCCACAATGCCCCCACAACGCAGCGCGATCTGTATAAAGTAAAGTGGGGGGGTTCCCTCCCCACACCCCCCGTCGGAGCCCTTTAAAACAGTCATTTTCTTTGGTGCGCGCCTCCACGTTGCGCTCAGTTGTCTGCGCGCGCCTTTGTCCCGGCGCACTTTTGTCCTGACACCCTTTTTACTTGTCTGCCAAATTAATAAAGGAATGCTAGTGAGAATAAATAGGTTTCCTAATTTTTATGTAGCAAGAAAAGGCTGTATTTTGTGTGCTTGAGAGCCTAGATTCTAATATTAGTTCATTTTTTCTGCCTCTATGTTTAAATTGTCCCCACCTACCACCATTTGACATAACCCATTCCACTCAAAAGCACTTATTATAGAACTGCCCAAACTCTGTGTGGGTTAGGATCCTAAATAGTTTTGTAGCGGGATAGAAATATCATGCACCATGGGAGTAAGGGGTATGGTGTATTAACATATAAAGATACAGGGGTTTAAAATCATCATAACTGTTTTCAGCCCTAAGTAATAGGACTGCTGGATGTGTGGCAGTTTGGTTTGAATTGTCAGCACCCGGAAGGGAGAGGTTGTCAAGGAAACAGGTTAGTGTGTACAGACATGCTGGTTCCTTTGACTGGGCCACTGTCAACAGATTTAAACTCAATACTGCTAAGACTGTTATGTTAGTGATTATGTGTCTTGTAAACCATTTGAGGAATAACAACGGTATATTTTCTAATATTGAAGTGGTGACTGGGGCTGAAAAGTTGACTAGTGGTCTAGTGTCATGTGTGCAGCACTTGGGCTAGGTAAGACTGTGGACTGTGAGGAGCTTGGAGGTAAGAATCTTGCCTTCACCTGTGGCTTTGTATGTTGTACTGGAAGGGGGTGCGAGGGGAACTAAGGACTGAATGGTAGTGGAGTAAACGTCAGAGGCTGGTACTGTGGAAGGAGGTAGAAGAGCACAAGTAAACCTGAGGGTGGGAAAGAGAGACTGAAGTGAAAGGAAAGTGATGGTAGAGCTAGAGACATGAGAAGCTCAAGGCTTCCTAGATGTTTGTTTTAACCTATTCTTAGCCTCCCCCTCTCTTCCCCCCCTTTTCCAGTATAGTATTTCTGGGAA
Source organism: Geotrypetes seraphini (assembly GCF_902459505.1). Taxonomy (NCBI): domain Eukaryota; kingdom Metazoa; phylum Chordata; class Amphibia; order Gymnophiona; family Dermophiidae; genus Geotrypetes; species Geotrypetes seraphini. Next base: position 329,329,849 of record NC_047084.1, on the reverse strand, counting down.
TCCTGGGGTGAGCAGGAAGAAGCAAGATGTTGCTTGGCATATTCTGGGATATGCAGAACTACAGTATTTTATTTCAAAAATTTCTAAACTGCATTATCCCATAGTGAATAAAGTGAATTTACTCATCTATGGCAAGTATTGCGAGGACAGTAAGTCAAGTATTCTCACATGTGGGTGATGTTGCCGGACAGAACCCAGTGCAAATGCTGTCTAGTGTGTATTGTTTTAAGAATGTTCTAGAAGCATTGCTTCACATGTGCGCATGTGCCTTCCTGCCTTTGAGTACAGGTCCCTCAGTCAAATGATATAGCTGAAGAAAACTCCTAGGGGAGGTAGGATGATATATAAGAATACTTGGCCTGCTGTCTTCGGATGCCACCTGCCACAGGTAAGTAACTTTGCTTTCTCTGAGGACAAGCAGACCAGAGGTATAAATGTGGGAATCCCTAGCTACTAGGCTCACCAAAAACAACAATGCTATGATAATAGGGACTCAACATGTCGATGCATTAAAGTCAATTAGCCTTAAACTATATACAAACTGGTTGTGAAAGTGCAGCCTGGGAGGGTGGAGTTGGATTCTAGACACTAAATAAATTCTGCAGGGCTGGCTGACTGAACCTGCTGTCATGTCGGGTATCCTGGACTGAAGACCATTTCATATTGCAAATCTCCTTGATGCAGGCTGATCTCAAGTAGGCTACTGATGTAACCATGGCTCTGATATTATGAGCTGTGACATGACCCTCAAGAGTCAGCCCAGCCTGGGCATAAGTGAAGGAGATGCAATTTACTAGCCATTTGAAAATTGTGTGCTTGCTGATGTCTGCTCGCATCCTGTTTGGATCAAAAGAAACCAAGCTGGGTGGACTGTCCATGGGCTTTGGACTACTCCATAGAATGCTAAGACTCGCTTTTAGTCTAAGGTATGCAGTGCACTTTCTCTGGATGGGCATGAGCTTTTAGGAAGAATGTTGGTAGACAGCTGACTGATTAAGATGGAAGTCTAGCAGTGCCTTAGGAAGGAACTTGGGGTGCATGCAAAGAACTACTCTGTTGTGATGAAGCTTTGTGGAAAGTGGATCAGCTACTAGAGACTGAAGCTTGCACACTCGACAAAGCTAAAGTGACTGCTACCAAAAACACAACTTTCCTGGTCAGATACTTCAGATGACAAGAATCTAGTGGCTCAAAGGGAACATTCATCAGTTGTGTGAGAATGATGTTGAGATCTCATGACACAGTAGGAAATTTGACCATGGGCTTTGTCAACAAGAATTAGCCTCAGGTGAGGTCCCGGGCACCCAATATACCAATTGTGTAGGTCTATGATAGAAATCTCCCAATTACATTGGGTGCATTTTCTGAAGCCACTGGGGGTCATTTTTTTGTTTTTTTTTTTACACCTTATGCTTTGAACAGTGGGATCTTTTTGTTGTTTTGGAGTTGTACCAAATTAAACACCTCAATTTGGAGATCAAAAAGGGGCTAGACTTGAGGCTGGTGCTCAGGCCTACTTTGACCTAAAGATCCATGAGAAAAATAAAGAGAACTTTTTTAAAGGTTGATAGAAAAGCTCAGAAGTTTACAGGGAAGGTAACTAAAGAAAATGTAATACCCACATAGGGGAAGTAATTTAAAACTTGAGAAACAGCACTAAGGGGGAGACTGAGAACATGACTTCCTAGCTCTGTGGGGAAAAAAGACTTGAGGGACTTGTGCTCGCACGTTGGGGCAGGGAAGACATCGGTGCATGCGCAGTGGGATGCTGCTAGAATGTAAAGCAATACTTACTAGGCTGCATCCATACTGGGCTCTTTCAGATGATGAGATCCCATGTCACATTTGGAAGTTTGACCAGGGGCTTTGGTAACAAGAATCAGCCTCATGGTGAGATCTGATTTTCTTTCTATGCAGGCCGTGGCAGGGTAAATTTTGCGGGCTTGAATCCGACTATGTTTCTAGGAGCGTTGATGCAGCGGCCATGTGTCGGCGAGAATCAGGCGTGCGCTTGAGTCTCTGGCGATGGCGGGAGAGCTGCAGCGTTCTGGTAGTTTATTTCCAGCTGACTTTGGTCAGGGTATGCTGCAGCTTCTCTCCTTTCCGGTTCAGACAAGTTGTACGTGTTTCACCAGCTTTGGGACAAGCTTAGGCAGATTTATATGTCTATGTCTGTGTTCCTGCTGTATTCACTTGAAGGAAGCTGCTAGTTTAATCGGACTCTGGGGTTAGCACTCAAGGGTCACCCAGTCTCGGTTTGTCTCTGGACTAGGTCGACATAAGGCAAATCACAGCACAGTGAGATTAGCAGTAAGATAGTGCCCTGCATTTCACACGGGTATCTTATTGTCTCTCTTGGGGTCCTGCAGATTGAGCCTTTGTCTGTTGGTAACTGTCCTTCTTATTTGAGCCTCTGTGCTGCGCTGCATGTGTCTAGTAGTGGCATAGGATATATATGCCTAAAAGTAGTTCAAACAGTTTCCAAGTTCGGGCTGTCTCTATGGGCATAATGACACTTCGCATCTTCCTGCGGCCAGGACTCTCTTTCTCTATTTCTGAGGGGGCCTGGACTTCAGATTATCACGCTAGTTTCTCCTGTCGCCATATTCTCATGGCACATGCTAGATGGACCCCCCCCGACCAGACAGGAAGGGCTGTACAGCTCCTTCTAACCAGGAGCCAGTTATCTATTCTATCAAACCCACGGAGGAGCATGCGCTATGTGGCTGTTAGCCTCATCCCTGAAGCTCTCATTAACGATATAAGCTTTGTCTGATACCTGTTAGGATGCCGTTGTTTTCCACGGGGCGGAAGATGCAGCATCTTGATTGCGTCTAGTACGTATTCACTTTAAAGGACATACGTATTTCGCTCACGTTGCATGGAGTTAGTACTGTTTTCATGGTTCCAGTATACTCCTCTTTACATTGCGAAACTTGATTTTTTCCTAGGAGCATTTCTTTCTTCTTACAGATCCTACAGTTCTCATCCTGCCGTTCCCTGACCTTCTGTACTTCATTCTGAGGGGATCTTGACTTCTTCCAATGACTCTTCAAACTTTCTCATGAGGGGGAATGTCAGGTCAGGGGGCTGTGAACATTTTTCAGAATGCTTGCAACTTTGCATCCTCCTCAGGTTTCTGGTTCATTCTTGGAGTCTCTATGTTTTGTGTTTCCCTTTTAAGTGTTACTGGTCCTCAGGGCAGTTCTTGTAGTTCTTCAGGAACTAAGAGACGTTGTTCCACTTACTGCATGGTGCCCAAGACGGGGACATTGGGCAGGCTGGATCCCATTCTGCTGAATTAGTTTCTCAGGGTTACACATTTATGCAGAAAAATTGGGAGAATATTTACATTTTCACTATGGACTCTGAATCAGCACTAGGTTTGCTTACCTCTCTTGGAGCAGCGCTTTTGGTTTTGGCATATGCCATTTCGCCTACCCAAGGCTTCACAAACATTTTAGAAAATGTGGGCAGTGGTACCGTTTTGGCACTACCAAGCGATTCACCTACTTTCTTCTTGACTGACTGCTTGATTTGGAAGTCTTCCAGTCGGGCAATTTGACTGACACAAAAAGGGTGGTTTCTTTTCCTCAGTTCTTTGAACGTGAATCTTCGAATTTGCACAGCGCTCTTTTCTCCTGTACTATTTATAGGTATATTGGGGAGATGTTTTTATTCATATAGGAGAGAAATGTGTTTCTTCCCAGAGACTAGGGCGATGGGTCACAGTCTCAGGTTTACATTCTTCTTCTGTCACCATAGAAACATAGAAAGATGACGGCAGAAAAGGGCTACAGCCCATCAAGTCTGCCCACTCTTCTGACCCACCCCATCAAGTCTGAGTGCTAATGACCCAGATCCTTAGCTTGACCCCCATAGGGATCCCACGTGGATGTCCCATTTATTCTTAAAGTCGAGCACGCTGGTGGCCTTGATCACCTGCACCGGAAGTTTGTTCCAGTGATCTACAACCCTTTCTGTGAAGAAATACTTCCTGGTGTCACCATTAAATTTCCCTCCTCTGAGTTTGAGCGGGTGTCCCCTTGTGACCGAGGGTCCCCTGGGGAAGAATATATCGCTTTCCGCCTCGACACGACCTGTGATGTACTTAAATGTCTCAATCATGTCTCCCCTTTCTCTACGCTCCTCAAGAGTGTATAGCTGTAGTTTGCCCAGTCTTTCTTCGTATGAGAGACTCTTGAGTCCGGAGACCATTCTAGTGGCCATTCGCTGGACATATTTAGCTCGAAGCACATCTTTTTGGTAGTGTGGTCTCCAGAATTGCACACAGTATTCCAGGTGAGGTCTCACCATGGTTCTGTAAAGCGGCATTATGACTTCAGGTTTGCGGCTGATGAAGCCTCTATTGATACATCCCAACATTTGCCTTGCCTTGGATGAGGCCTGCTCCACTTGTTTGGCAGCCTTCATATCTGCACTGACGATTACTCCCAAGTCCCGTTCTTCTGAAGTCCTAGCTAGTGTTTCCCCATTTAAGGTGTAAGTTTTGCATGGATTTCCGCACCGAGATGCATGACCTTACATTTCTTAGCGTTGAAGCCCAGCTGCCATGTCGAGGACCAGTTTTCCAACGTGATCAGATCCTGCGTCATACTATCCTTGAGATTGCTTTCACTTACTATATTACACAGTTTGGCGTCGTCAGCGAACAGTGTTACTTTATCCTGAAGCCCTCGGGTCAAGTCCCTTATGAATATGTTGAAAAGGGATGGTCCCAGGACTGAGCCCTGTGGTACTCCGCTAGTCACCTCCGATGTCTCAGAGAGGGTGCCGTTGACCACCACCCTCTGAAGTCTTCCACTCAGCCAATCACTGACCCATGCAGTTAGCTTCTCGCCTAAACCCATCGCTTTCATCTTGTTTAGTAGTCTACGGTGTGGGACACTGTCAAACGCTTTGCTGAAATCCAAGTATACTATGTCCAGAGACTCTCCCGAGTCCAGCTTTCCTGTCACCCAATCAAAGAAGCTTATAAGATTGGATTGGCATGACCTGCCTCTGTTGAATCCATGTTGACAGGGATTCCTTAGATTCCCTTCATCCATTATCGTGTCTAATTTACCTTTAAGTAGAGTTTCCATGAGTTTCCATACTATTGATGTGAGACTCACTGGTCGGTAATTCGCAGTCTCTGCTCTGCATTCCTTTTTGTGCAGAGGAACGACGTTAGCTGTTTTCCAGTCCAGGGGGACTCTCCCTGTACTTAGGGAGAGATTGAAGAGCATGGCCAATGGTTTCGCTAGAACATCGCATAGCTCTCTGAGCACTCGTGGGTGCAAATTGTCCGGTCCCATGGCTTTGTTCACCTTGAGTCTTGACAGTTCTCTGTACACATCAGCAGTTGTGAACTCAAAATTCTGAAATGGATCTTCCATGCTTTGCTTTGTTTCCAGCCTTGGCCCGTGCCCTGGTGCCTCGCAGGTAAAGACCAAGCAGAAGTAATCATTCAGCAGTTTGGCTTTATCGGAATCTGTTTCCACATAATTCCCGTCTGGCGTTCTAAGGCGTACTATCCCATTTGTGTTCTTCTTCCTGTCACTAATGTACCTGAAGAAGGATTTCTTAATGTTCTTCGCTAGAGTTTCTTCCATTCGAAGTTTGGCCTCCCTGACTGCTGTTTTGACCGCTGCAGACTTTGTCTTGTATTCAATGTTTGCTTCCTTCTCCCCGGTGCGTTTGTATAAGAGAAATGCTCTTTTCTTCTCCTTGACGCGGTACGAGACCTCATCAGTGAACCATTTGGGTCTCTTGTTTCTTTGTTGTTTATTTACCGATTTAATGTAGCGGATAGTTGCCTCATGAAGGGTCGACTTCAAGGTTGACCACATAGCTTCCACATTATCAGTTACTTCTTGAACCTGTAGTGTCTGATGAACGAAATCTCCCATGCGTGCGAAGTCAGTGCCCCGGAAATTGAGTACCCTTGTTCTTGTTTGAGATCTAGGGAAGCCTTTCCTAAGGTTAACCCATACCATGTTGTGGTCACTGGTGGCTAGCATTTCTCCCACCGAGACCTCCGAGACGCTTTCCCCGTTCGTAAGTACCAGGTCCAGGATGGCCTGGGCCCTAGTAGGCTCTAGCACCATTTGTTTGAGCTGTACTCCCTTCATGAACGCTAATATCCTCCTGCTATCACAAGTTGTCGCTGAGAGTGTGTTCCAGTCTACATCAGGCATATTGAAGTCTCCTAATAGAACAACATCCCCCCGCAAGGTGATATTCTCAATGTCTTCGATTAATTCTGCGTCTTTGTCCTCCGATTGTCTAGGAGGTCTGTATACAACACCAAGGTTCAGGCATTTTTCTCCGCCTCTGGCCAGGTTTACCCAGATAGATTCCCCCAGTATACTTGACATCCGTGATCCTGGTTGTCTTAATGTTCTCTTTGATGTAAAGTGCTACCCCTCCTCCTAACTTACCCTCTTTGTCTTGGCGAAGCAAGTTGTATCCCACCCATGAGAGTCCGTGAACCATGTTTCGGACACAGCCACCACGTCTAAGTCTGCATTAACCATTTCTGTTTCCAGTTCTAGAAGTTTATTCCCCAGGCTGTGTGCGTTAACATACATAGCTCTCCACTCTTGGTGTTTACTAAGCTCCTTATGAGTTAAGGTATCTCCTAGCGAATCTTTTGCAGTAAGGGTACTTACCTCGGACTTAGAAGCAGAGTTTTGGTTCGCCACCTCAGGATTGTTACTTACTGCTCCGGTGTAAAAGTGGGTACCCACCCCCGACTTACCTAGTTTAAAGCCCTTCGAAGTAGGCGGGCTAGTCGGTGTCCGAAGACGTTCTTACCTCTGTTGGTCAGGTGGAGTCCGTCTGGTCCCTGTAGTGCCTCACCGTGATTCAGGAATCCGAAGTTCATTTCCCGGCACCATCGTTGTAGCCACTCATTCGTCTTCAGGATACGTTCGTCCCTGTCCCTTCCTCTGCCCCTAACAGGAAGAATTGAAGAGAAAACTACCTGTGCCTCTGTCTGCTTCAGCCTCCTTCCCAGAGCTCCGAAGTCTCTAGCTATATCCTCCAGGGTGTTCTTGGCAGTGTCATTTGTTCCGACGTGGATGAGTAGCATTGGGAAGTGATCCTGGGGCCTGAGAAGTCGATCAAGACAGGCGGTCACATCTCGTATTCTGGCTCCGGGTAGACAGCAGACCTCCCTCGTCTGTATATCCGGTCTGCATATTGGTCCTTCGGTGCCCCTCAACATGGAGTCCCCGATGGCTATCACTCTACGCTTCTTTTGGGGGTGTCGATCCGTTGTCTCCGGAGATGGGGATGTGTGTTGATCCTGGTCCTGCTCTACGTCGGTAGTCTCTTCCTGCTCTACGTCGGTAGTCTCTTCCTGCAAAACCAGGAATCTGTTCTTCAGATTCAGATGTGGAGTTGATGTGAAGCTGCCCTGGTGAGAGAAGGAGTAAGAAGGTGAAGAGATTGTAAATGGGGGGGGGGGGGGGAGAGAGGGGGGGTTTCCTACGTTTACCTGTGGAGGAGGTCACTAACTGCCAGGAGTCAGTGTCTCCATCCATCTCCTGAACTCCAGCAGTTGGTTTCTGTGTCGTCGGCCCTGGTGTCACCATGGGAGATCTGTCATGGGCCCGTTCCGTGATTTGGGATAGTTCCTGCACTATCCCATCGATATAGGCCTCATCCTCTCTGATGCCTCTCAGACGTTTCACCTCCTCCCTGAGGCTCCTTAGTTCCTGGATGATGTCGTCATCCTGCTGGCCGACCTCCTCTGTCTGTGTAGAGGCCGTAATGTACTGCTGTGGGATGGTCTCGGCCTGCACGGAGACGTCCTTTCCCGGTGCTGTGTTCTCCTCCGTCTGTACGTAGGCTGTGGTCAGCTCCCGGATCACCTCAGTGCAGGGGATGCCGATCTTGCTTGTGGGTTTCACACTCCTTGTCCGCCCTGCCATATCAAAAAAAAGGGAGATAGTGAATGAGAGAGAATAAACGAGAGAGAGTAAATGAGAGAGTATGAGAGATAGTATGAGAGTGAGGTTAGGGCCTCTGAAGGGTAAAGTTGAAAAGATAGATGTTAGAGAGATCTGAGCAGTAGGGTGTTTAGAATGTAGGATTTGTCCTACGGTGTCCTGTTGCCCTGGATTAGGCTCTTCTTAAGGCTCTTCGCAAAGGCGCTCTCGCTAAGGGAGCGCCTTTGCCGCGCGCTGAACGGCTGGGTGCCGTTGGCTCCCTTCTTCTTAAAGGGGGAGCCCGGCACCGATGCGACCTCTGACGCGGTGGGGGTGGGCGGAGCTTCCTCTCGCCTCGACCCCGATCAGGCTTCTGCCCCTCTGCCTCTCCTCGCTTCGGCTGTCTCCCCTCTGCCTCTCTGGATCAGGCTATCTCCCCTCTGCCTCTCCTGCTGATCCTGCAAAAGAAAAAGAAAAAAACTCTGCCGAGGTCTGCCTCGTGGTCCGGCTCCCTTCTTCTTAAAGGGGGAGCCCGGCACCGATGCGACCTCTGACGCGGTGGGGGTGGGCGGAGCTTCCTCTCGCCTCGACCCCGATCAGGCTTCCGCCCCTCTGCCTCTCCTCGCTTCGGCTGTCTCCCCTCTGCCTCTCTGGATCAGGCTATCTCCCCTCTGCCTCTCCTGCTGATCCTGCAAAAGAAAAAGAAAAAAACGCTGCCGAGGTATGGGATTCTGTACAGGTTCTAGGATCCATGTTGCTGAATCCACTGGGAACTTCGGATTGCTTTTCCATTATAACGCTACAACAGTCGCTTTTGTTCCGGTGGTTCCCAGTATCTCAGGGCTCCAATTATTTGGTAGGCTCCTCAAGCATCGCTCTGTATGATTTGGTGGCTCAGCGAGATTTCTCTTTTCAAAGGCATGCCTCGGTCTTTGCTGGACTAGCTCATGGTCACCAAACATCCCGGGCTGTCGGGTTGGGGGGCTCGGTGCCTTCAATCCTCAGCTCCAGTTCTACTCTGGAGCATGGTCAGACTACCGTTTCTGGAGCTTCAGACCATTCTTCCAGAATGACGCTGAAGGTCTTTTCAGTCAGTATTATGATGGGGGTATTTCTCTACAGCCTGGGCAGTAGGTGATGTACTCAGTTGGCGGGTAAAGTTGTGGTTCTACTTCAAAGGGTGTACCCTCATCTTCCTCTTCTGTTGGCAGATCATTTTATGGGTCAGGAAAAGAGTTTGGATAGACTTTCTCTTTACAAAATCTGAGCATGGCCCATTTATTGTATGTTACAGTGTAGAGCGCTGTATACGCTCAAAGTGTAAATGTTAGTAATAGTGAAATCTTCTACATTGGATATTGAAAATTTTAGCTCAGGCATTCCAGCTCTTTTTATGGAAGTGAGATCTCCTGGAACTAGACCTCATGGCCTCATCTCGAAATTCTAAGCTTCCTAGCTTCTTCGGCGGACACAGGGAGTGGGAGTCAGAGGGGGTAGCAGCGTGGCTTCTTTCTCGTCTCTGGTTTCTCTTTTTTCAGTGTTTTCCCCTGGCTGATGATGGATTGGATTTGCCATCTCAAGCTCGCTTTCAGGGCACAGTGTTTGTAGAATCTCTGGATTGGCTGCGCCATCCTTGCTATGCGGCTCTGATGAGTCTTTCAACAGCCGGACTGTTGAGTTTCCTGGTATCTCTGGATTTGCTCACCTAGGGTCCGATCAACATGGATATTTGTACTATTTTGGTATTACGACCTAGCTTTTGAAAAGTCATGGCTGACGTGTAAGGGTTATGCGAAGCAGGTTGCTTCTTCTCTTATCCAGGCGATACAGAAGTCTTCACCTGTGGCTTCTGCTTCCTTTTGGAGGTTTTTCCTTTCTTGGGTACTTCTCAACATTTACACCCTTCCAGAGTTCTTTTTTGGCACAAGTGTATTGCCAAGGGCTTAGCGTTCAATTCCCTTCAGCTTCAAGTGCCATTCTTAGCTTGTTACAAGGGCTAGGTATATTGCTCTTTGCTTGCTTCTCAGCTTCATGTAGTTCAGTTCCTAAATGGAGTACGGTATATTCGTACACCTCTTAGAAAGCCCTGTCCGGAGTACAGTCTTAAGGTACTTCTTCACAGTTTACTGAAGGCTTCATTTCATCCTTGTCTTTTAAGACTCTAAAGGGCTGTGCCGTTGAACACGTGGTTTGTTGTGGTCATGGCTTTAGCTCGGTGGTTTTCTGAGTTGCAGGCCTTGTTCGGCGGGGATTCCTATTTCTGATTTACAAAATCTGGAGTGTCAGTTCGGACGGTACCACAATTTCTTTCTAAGGAGGTGTCATCCTTTCTTTTATGACACTCTCACTTTTCCTTCCTTCTTCCTGGGAGAAGAAATGGGGAGACGTGCTTTTATTCACTGCATTTTTTTTGAAAGTGCGTAGCGTTCTTCGTGAGCTAGGTTTCTAATGACTTTTAGTTGTTTAGATCACCTTTTTGTATTCTTCAAGGAACGCATCAAACGTATGGCAACTTCCAAAGCCTCCATTGCTTGATGGGTCCAGGAGGACATTATTTACGCTTGCTTGATGGCAGGGAAGAGGTTGGCGAAAATCTTCATGACCATTTATTCCGCCAGAGCAATGGTTACTTCTTGGACTCGGTCCAGAGCTTTTTTTCCTTGGAGGAGTTTTGTCTTGCGGCTACTTGGTCTTCCGAGAGTGCTCTATCTCAGCATTACTGGTTGGATGTGGGGGCGCATGTGGTGGATGCGTTTAGTGCTTCGGTTGTTGCGGAGGCGGCGTTTGCTTCCCACCTAGATTGAGGATTGCTTTACTACATCCCATTAGTCTCTGGATTCATCTACTGCTGTTGCTAAGGAAGGAAAAATTATGTTCTTACCTGTTAATTTTCTTTCCTTTAGACACAGCAGATGAATCCAGAGCCCCACCCTTTCTGGATATTGTCTTGGTTTTTTCTTTTGCAACTTTTGAAGTTTGTTATTGATGGTTGTATTCTGTATTATTGCCTTTTGAGATTTGTTATGGGAAATAATTTTTTTTACATGCAATGCATATTGATGGTTATGGATTCTTGGGCAAGGAGCTATAGTGAAGGTACAGGAGGAGTGCCAGCCAATAGGACCACCTGTTAATCAGTTTCTCTATCTCTGTCTGCTGGTAGATGTGTGCTATCCCATTGGTCTCTGGATTCATCTGCTGCGTTTAAAGGAAAGAAAATGAACAGGTAAGAACATAATTTTTCTTTGTTAAAACATGACCAAACAGAATATACAGTAGCTTATCTACAGAAGCTACCTGGGTTTCAAAATTGAGTTAGTCTAAGAAATACTCCAGTATCTTTAAAAGGTGATTCTTAATCGAAGGGCGATAGCAGATTGATATTGATAGCTTGTGAACCACTTAACAGCAGATCTGAAGCATTCAGAAGTATCTTACTGCTGGAGATCTAGTGTACCTGTTAAAGAACTGATGTGTTGTTGGTAGACAGTGTCTGAGAATTTGTCTCTAGATCTGTGTCAAATTAGTTATTATGCAGTAAAGCTTCCTAGGGTGGTTTAAGTTGGACTGCCCTTTCACCTCACCTTGTTGGTGGTGAGTTGGTGCTTACATGGTAGAATAATGGTATCTAAAATTCTAATTTAGACTAGATATTTGGTGATTTCTTTAATGCCTAGGGAAATGCTTAAAACAGGGCTGCCCAAGTCCGGTCCTCAAGATCTACTGGCAGACCAGGTTTTCAGGACATCCACAATGAATATGCATGAGAGAGATTTGCCTGCACTACCTTATTGGGAGTCTTTTGATAAACATTCAGCTAAATCCTCTACTTTAATAACTAAGGTGGCTTTAACACCATGGATTTTGAAGATTTTTTTTAAATTTTTAAATAGAAATAAATTGTTTTGGGGCTATAAGATCCAAATTTTTCCAGATGTTTCTCTTGATACGCAGGGTGAAGGTGTCAGTTTTTACTTTTGAAACCTGGTATTACCCAGATTGGTGGAACTTTTTTTATTTGAGATATCCTTGTAAATATATAGTGAGATATCGATCTTACAACATTTCTGACAATGAAGTGTATAGAAGGATCTTGAGAGGATTCCTATGTTAAGCTCTTATCTAATATAATAAAACGGTAAGCCGCGCATGCGCACTTCCTATGCGTGTGTCTGTTTTCCGTGAGCTGTAGCACACATAGGAAGTGCGCATGCGCTGCTTACAGTTCTTTCAAAGACGCAGCGGTGGCTACTCTCATGATCCCCGCCTGCATCGGACTTCCGACGCAGGTGGGGATCATGAGAGGAGCCACCGCCGCGTCTTTCAACTAAAAAAAAAAATTACTCGCTTTTAAAATCTTCAGGCGCGAGCGACGGCTTGCTGCACGCGCCCCAACTTCCCAATGCCAAGCGCCCTTTTAAAATCTTCAGGCGTGAGCGGCGGCTTGCCGCACACGCCCTGACCTCCAAACCTCCCTGCCGGCATCTATTTTTCCTCCTCCTCCCTCTCGCATGCTCACAGCGTTTAAATGAAAAGCGCTGCGCTGTGCTGCCACTGGCCTCACCCATCTCCTCTTCACTGCGGCCCGCCCTCTCACAACTTCCTGTTTCCGCTAGGGTTGGCCGCACTGTAGAGAAGACACCGAGGCCAGCAACAGCACGGTGCAGCGATTTTCTGTGAGGCAAGTAAATTTCTGTGGGGCATATGCACAGGGGGAGCAGGAAATGAATGCTGCTGGACGGGGGAGGGAAAAGGAAGGGAACAGAGGGAGCAGGCAAGGGGTGGGTGCACAGGGAAGAGGGGGAATGCTGCTGCTACACAGGGAAAGGGGGAATGCTGCTGCTACACAGGGAAGGAGGGAATGCTGTTGCTGCACAGGGAAGTGGGGGAGGGGGGGAAAGGGAAAGGGGGCCAGGGAGCAATCTTGGTTTGCTTTGGGGGGAGACAAAAGGGGGCCATGGAGCGAGACAGAAAGATAGGCAGGCAGCGCACAAGAATGAAAAACAGACACACAGAAAGACAGCAGGCAGGGAGAGAAACAGAAAGAAAGAAACACAGACAGGCAAAGGGGGCCAGGAAGAGAAACGGACACAAAGAAAGACAGACAGTGGGAGGGAGAGAGACAAAGAAAGGAAGAAAGAGACAGGAGCAGGGAGAGACACAGAAAGAAAGAAAGACAGATAGAAATATTCTAGCACCCGTTAATGTAATGGGCTTAATGACTAGTGTAATATAATTTACAGCTCCCAGAACACTCATTGTAGCCATTCAGTTACTCTGCTCAGCAAGGTTTGGTTGCACTGTTACTTGATTGCTGTCTTGAAATGGAAAAGGAAGTGAAACTAAATATAAACCTATACAAAAAATGAGTTTACCACTGAAAGATAGCTGGAAAGCAATGACCACAAACGCTCATAGTCTAAGCAACAAAGTTCATGATCTGCTCACCCTGATGTTAGAGGCAGACCTGGATATTATCACAGGTGCAGGCCTTCGGGGGAGGGTCCCTGGTGTAGAAATACACAGAGGGAGGGAAGGGGGATTCAAAGAGACGTGCATATGCTGGACTTTGGGGGGAAGAAATAATGGGTCTAAAAACAGAGGAGAGGGAGAGAGATGGTGGACAATGAGATTTAGGGTGGGAAGGAACAGAAAGGGAGAGAAGTTGGGCACAAAGGGATGGTGTGGAGGGGGAGATAGAGATACTGGATAGGAGGGTAGTTGGGAAAGAAAGAGAGAGATGGTGGACCCTGGGGTAGTGGGGAAGGAGGGAAAGATGAAAGGGTAGTTGAGAAAAGGTGGATCTGGAGATGGAGACGAAAAAAAGGAAAGATGCCAGACCTCCAAGGGAGTGAAGGGAAATGGAAGGGGAGGACAGAGATGGAAGATGGGCAGGAGACCCTGGCGAGTGAGTTATCAGAAGACAACCAGAGCCTGGGACCAAAATGATTTGAATAATGACCAGACAACAAAAGGTAGAAAAATAATTTTTATTTTCTATTTTGTGATTACAATATGTCAGATTTGAAATGTGTATCCTGCCAGAAATGAGCTAGGATTTAACAGAGAGAGGAAAAGTCTTTTTTGTTTGTTAATTTTGTTTACACCACAGCGCCAGTGTGGGTAGGAGAGGGCAAAGGGGATGAAGAGACTATAAAACCACCAGGATGTTTGAAAAAACACCCACTTGGGCAGGAAAATCAAAAAATTGATCCAATAGGCTGAATGGAAGCGTTTTTTTTTTTCCTGAATCAGGCAGCACTAGTATTAATCCACCTTAGTAGTGATCTACCTACTAATTTAATTATTTTATCTTAGTTTTAATGTACCTTGCATACTACTTTTTATTGATGTACACCGCCTAGAAGTCTGATTAGGTGGTATAAAATTTTTTTAATAAACTTTAACCTTCCAAGCATATCCTGTCTCAAGAGCGCAACGTACGTGCCGGCTGATAAAACTGCAGAGCAGAATGTAAAACAGACGAGTTGTCCTGTAACAATCTGAAAATTATGCATAAGACTTTGAATTTGATCCGCACACGGATTGGTAGCTAGTGTAGATCTCTAAGTATTGGAGTGATGTGATCAGATTTCATGGCATGAACAGTTTTAAATGTGCAGCAGCAGCATCATTTTGAGCCAGTTGCATAGATTGAGGGATTATTATCAAATGAAAATTTTAGAACAGTTATTATGTTGTCGATAACTCCTTTATTTGAGAACTGGAACTCACTGTACTTAGAATTACCACAATTACATTACATTACATTACATTACTGATTTCTATTCCGCCTCAACCTTGCAGTTCTGGGCGGATTACAAAAGAGACAACTGGACATTTCCATGATAATTACAGAGAGAATTCTGGTCCTTTCCAGGAGAAGTTACAAGAATAATGGAGCTGTATATTTCAAGAGCTACAAGATGCTGTACAAATAGGAAATAGTGCAGATCCAGTATATACAGTGGTGCCTCGCATAACGAACGCCTCACACAACGAACGCTGCACACAACGAACTTCATGTCTTGATTCACACAACGAACTTCGTTTCACACAACGAACTTCGTTTCACACAACGAACTTCATTTCACACAACGAAGTCGCCCGAGCTGCCGATGTATTGCATCCTTCCGCGCAGGCACTGCAGGCAGTCGTTAGTCACTGCGCTTAACTGCCCTCTCTCACTGTATACAGTCGTCCTTTTAAGATAAACTCAATATTTTTTATATATCATGGCTTCTAAAAAAAGCAGGAAGGTGATTTCTGTTGAAATGAAACGGGAAATAATTAGAAGGAGTGAATGTGGGGTAAAACAGTGTGACCTCGTCAAAGAGTTTGGCCTCAGCAAGACCACCATTTTCACCATTTTGACAAATTTATCTTTTTTTATGTCATCTTAGCATATTTTATGCTGCAGAACGAATTATTTTTTTTAACATGTATTGTTATGGGAAAACGCGTTTCACATAACGAACTTTTCGCATAACAAACTTGCTCCTGGAACGAATTAAGTTCGTTGTGTGAGGCACCACTGTATACCGTTAGGGAAGCAATTGACATGCTTGAGGCTAAAGAGAAGGGAACTGGTGGGGGGGGAGGAGGGGGGAGTTGCGTTGAGGGGGGTCCGGTTGGGGTTAAGCCATCTGTATAAATTTTTTGAATAGGTGTGTTTTGATTTCTTTGCGAAAATATTTGTAGTCGTTTGTTGTTATCAGCAGGCTGGAGATAGTGTGTAGTCCAGTTTCACTGCATGCAATCTAGTCATAGTTTGAAAAACACATGATGTATATGTATGTATGCATGTGTGTATGTATATTATTTGTCCTCGGTTACTAAAGGGATTCTGGCTTGGTTGCTGGCCAAGGTATGCACACCAGTGCACTGGTACTGGTCCATTTAGCCAAGGTATGCCAGAATGTAGATGCTATTAACACAGAGTGGTTCATCAAGGCTCCGGGATATACTGAAAGCTGGGTGTGGGGGGGCTGACAAATCACAAGTGTGATGTAAAAATAAAATTATGGACCAATGTTAAGTCAAGACAGAATTTCAGGCCCACCTATACTGTCTAAAAATTAAAAATGCTCTCATTAGAACCCCTCTCCTGAGTGTAAGATGTGCTCTTTTTTTTTTTTCCCTCCTCCCCCTCAGGACTTTGTCTTGGGCACATTTGTCTTGCATTGTGTACTATTACGGTGAAGCCGACCTTATTACCACAGCAGTTCTGCTGCCTCTTTTAAAGTCTCAACTAAAAGTGTATCTAATACATATTAGTTATGGGGGCCCCCGTTATATTCTGCATAATACAATCAACCCCATCAGCCCCCTGTGACACAGATGCGACGTGCCCTTTTGATATTTCTTTATATCGTTAACTTTGGCAAGAGCAGCTTAGTAAGGTTCTTGCAGTCCTGTAGATGTTGGTGGAGGGGAGTCGAAGTAAGATGACAGGTGGAAGACAAAGGCCTCCCTAGAAATTCAAATTGTACTGGTGGCTCTTAACGGCCACCAGTACAAATGGCTTTAGGTCTCTGCTTTGCGTTTTTCTCTGTTTTGTTCCCATGTTTGAGGGGGACATTATAGTTTGCAGTCTTTCAATGATAAAGGGATCTTGGCTGTTGGTGCAGTGGATGCCAAGCTGTTACCAACATTTGCTTGATATACCAATGGCAAAAACTCGCTAAGAATTCATTTGCCCAGTGTCTGTCTTTATCACATTTCTGTTTTGTGTCTTACAGTAGACATGTTTCCGGAGTGCAGTCATTAGATGAGGCTGGGGATAATAAGAAAGGAGGAGACTTCTGTCTCTCCTTCCCCATGTGTTTGCTATTTTTAGTTTCCCTGCTTCTGTCAGATTTGCTCACCTGTGTGACTTTTGCATCCGAAGCTCCTTCTACATCTGCATTCTTGAGAGAGGATCAATCTATTTATTGCTGATACTTTGAATGGAATTTAGCCATGATTTTAGCTGTCTAGACTTGAAATTGAGGTGGAACTGAATTTTTTTTCCCCTCTTTGTTTCTTTCCACTCTTTGTGATTTGATATGAGGCATGGAATACATGCTAGCATATTATTCTTTAAAGATTTTACAGTGTTTGCTTCTTGCAGGAATTCTGTCTCCCTCCTCCTCCCACGTATCCCAGGATTACTGTGTAGTTCAGAGATTCCCAAACACTTTTTCTCTTCTGTGGTGGAACCCTTAACACTTTTCATACACCAAGGACCCTCCCCCTAGGCCTGTTGTATTGTTGGGCCTAGAAGGAGCAGTAGCAATCCCCAGTTAATCCAACCCAGGCTGGCTCCAATCTCAAAATGGCGAGACTGCTAAGAGAGAATCGGGAGTAAGACCTGCATGAAAATGTAGGCAGAAGAAGACGCAAGTATAAGACCTGCATATATTGTAGGCGAAGACCCTTGAGAACCCCAAATAGTTATATTTCTAAGAGAGATATTGTGTATATGAATTCAAACTTCTAAGCAGTCATTTTCCTCTCTGCCAGTAAGAGAGAGATTCACCTTTGCTCCAGAAACCAGCAGTCAGATCTTCTGACTGTGGCATCACTGTTTTGGGACTTTTCAGTACAGTACAGTACACGATAAGAAGTCCCCCTAAGAAGTGCTAGCGAAGGACAGTGTAACTCAGGAAGATGGGGGCTTGCTCTCTGGAGTTATTAGCCTTAGTATTGGTAATGCATTTGTCAGGGAAATATAGAAAGGTCACTTTTATTACCAGGTGACGTCACGCTTCAGTATGGCTCCATGATAAGTGTATAGACTATTCAATCAATAAAAATGACATATATGACAAACCAATGAGAAGTGAGTAACTAGGAAGTACCCTAGGCTCCTGAAATAATGTATATAAGTGACATGCTGGATGGCATAAGGGAAGAAGGAGGAGAGAAGAGAGAGGAGTCGGACCCAAAAGAACATCAGTTTGTTATTTCATATGTATGTTATCCTTATAGCCAATATGCTGTACTTTGCTATTCAATATGAGCTGCTTATTGCTAATAAACCTATCTTATTGTAACTGTCACAAGGTCTTTATTATGGGCTGATGATAAGGGAATTCATGGGACCACTGGGCACTCAGGGAGGATAAGGTTGTAGCAAAGAGACTGAATAAGTTTTTTGCTTTAGTCTTTATAGAAAGTTTCAAGTTTATTAAAATTTTGATAAAATGCTAGTCACAAATTCTAAGCAGTTTACAATAAAAAAGGGAAACCTTGAACAGATAAGTACCGACTAGACAATACTTGAGAGACATAAAAAAAACGAAAGGAAAGTGGGGAGAACTACAATTTTAAAGTAAAGAAGACATAGAGGGTGTAAAACAGTAGGTAGGTTAGGGAGATCAGATTATTTAACAACCCAGAAGAACCTGAACCAGAAATCGTTTTCAAGGGTGATGTAGAGGACATTTCGATGAAAAAATCTTGGTGAAACTGGAAGATGTACTAAGCCAAATAGACAAATGTTAGAGTGATAAATCAACTGGACCAGATGATATATACCACAGATTATTGAGAACTCAAACATGAAATTGCTGATCTGCTGTTAATGATCTGTAACCTGTTAGAATCATCCACAGTACTTGAAGATTGGAGGGTAGCCAATGTAATGGTTCTGGGGTGATCCGGTTCAAGTTCAAGTTCAAGTTTATTTAACTCTTGATGTATCGCCTATTTTGAATATTCTAAGCGATGTACATAATATAATAACACATAAAAACATTAATATAAACTTAAAAACAGCAATTTTCAATATTGACTAACAAGAAAGCGAGGAAAAGGGGGTAAAGTTACAATAGGGGCGTAGGAAAAAAGGGAAAAACAAAAGGTTGGGTAAATAATTACAAGGCACTCTTTGTGAATGTTAATTTAAACAAAGTAGATAAATTAGAAATTTTAAAGGTCATAGGCATCCCTAAACAAATAAGATTTTAAAAAATTTTTAAAAGCTGAGAAATCTTGTTCCATTCTAATGTACTGGGGAAGGGAGTTCCACCATTGTGGACCTGCTACAGTAAAAATATCTGCTCTTCTCGTACCGATGATTTTTAGGGAAGGGATAGATAGTAAATTTGATTCGGATGAACGTAAAGATCGTTGCTTGACATTAAGTGCTGGGCAAAATAGTGGAATAAAATTACTGAACACGTAGACAGATATGGTTTAATGAGAGAGAGTTGGCATTAAGTGCTGGGCAAAATAGTGGAATAAAATTACTGAACACGTAGACAGATATGGTTTAATGAGAGAGAGTGGGCATGGGTTCAGCCAAGGGAAGTCTTGCCTCACTAACTTGCTTGATTTCTTTGAATATTTGAATAAACATATGCATAAAGTTGAGTTTGTTGTTGTAGTGCTTCTAGATTTTCAGGAAGCTTTTGACAAAGATCCTCAAGAGAGAATCCTCCTGAGAAAGTTAGTCATAAGATAGGAGGCAATGTTCTATTGTGGATTAGGAATTGGTTATTGGACAGAGAACAGAGGGTAGGATTAAATGGCCATGTTTCTTAATAGGGTGAATAATGGAGTGCCTTGGAGATCTATATTGGGACTGTGCTAGTTAACATATTTATAAAGTTCTGGAAATTGAAACAAGTGAAGTGATTTAAATTTCCAGATGACACAAGTTTTTAAAAGAAGAACCAACTTGTTTATTTCATAAAAGGACAAAAGCAGAAGCTGTGGACCCGACACAGCACTGTGTTTCGGCGACTGAGGAACGCCTGCATCAGGGGTCACTAAACATAAAAACATAATGCAACATGTTAAAACACATCATATAAAAATTAAAAATGTAATTTTTTTTTTAAAGCCATACAAGTAAATGAATACTAGAGGCCAATCATGTAAATAAATATACATATGCTAATGTTTATGCAAATACCAAAAAATGAAATCAAACCTGTAGCGTATAAGTTCACAGGTCTGGGATAAAACAAAGCTGTGTGGGAAAAATATGGAAATAGGACCATCATAATACCATATTTCATCAGATGAAAAACTTTAAAAAAAACTACAGCATAACATGAAATGTCTGTTCCCCTCGGGTTTCCTTTTGTGGCATGCCTGATTGCCAGTGGAGGAGATGCCTCTCTTCTTTCTCACCTCGCCCGTCTGGTAAGAGTGAGCAAAGAGCTGGGAATTGCAGCACTGGGAAGCTTTCTGCAGTAAAACAAATGTGTGGAGGATCTTTGAAGTCTTGGGAAGTGCTTGGGAGTTCACATTGTTAGCAGGAAGCAATTAATAACTTGCTTTCCTAGAACTGACTCTTTTTGCTGGATAGGGCATGAGATCGTACTGCTAGCGATTATTTTTCTTTCCTTAGTTCTTGCTGATAGTTTCACCTCCCTTTCTTTCGGGATGGGGTGAGATGAGTGCTGCTCAGCGAGGGGCTTGTTTGGGGTCCAGAACCCACAATGCAGCCAGCTACCTGCCGTTTTGCTGTGAGCAGAGTAACATTGACATGGGGAAGCCACTGCTTGCCCTGGGTCCGTAGCATAGAATATTGCTACTCCTTGGGTTTTGGCCAGGTACTAGTGACCTGGATTGGCCACTGTCAGAACAGGCTACTGGGTTTGATGGACCATTGGTCTGACCCAGTAAGGCTATTTTTATATTATGATGTTCTTAACTCTTACTACTTATGCTAAAAAGTGGTCTTAAATGTAGATTAAATCTAGGGGTTTTAGAGTGCAAAGTTTCCAGAATGTCCTCAACCTTTGACGGGTGGAGTAGGGTGATTTTGGAAGTTGACTACTGTTAAGACGTATTATTTTACTCTCTACTAGTTTGGCACAGGTCACATTTTTTATGTAGCGAGACCTAATTGCTTACAACCCAGGTTAAAAGTAAAATAACATATGTTAATGATAGTCCACATTTGGTAACTACCCTCCTCCGTTGGTTGTTGGAGGTTGCCACTTCTCCGTTTCTAAATTATTAAAGAGGAGGAGAGTGTGGTGTAGTGGTTAGAGCTACAGCCTCAGAAAGTAGAGGTTGTGGGTTCAAACCCTGCACTGCTCCCTGCGACCCTGGGCAAGTCACTTAATCCTCCACTGCCCCAGGTACATTAGATTGTGAACCCACCACCACCACCAGGACAGATAGGGAAAATGCTTGAAGTACCTGTATATAAACTGCTTTGAGTGTGGTTCTAAAACTACAAAAAGGTAGTATACAAGTCCCAATCCCTTTCTTGTAAATGTGACCTGCCCTTCATTTTAACAGAAAGACAGACAGGTGGGTTCATCTTCTCCACAAACCTCCTTGCCTTCCAAGTGCTGAGAAGTAAAAAGATTCTGTATTGTGGTAGGGATCTTGTGCCTTTATTGAAAGGGCAAGGTTTGGAAGGTGATGGATTACTTACCAGGAAAAGAGGTGGCGAGGATGTGGTTCTGATATCTGCTAGATGTGATGAAAAATGGATGCTTTTGTCTTAGGATGCTGCTATGGGAATATGAGCTCCCTTGGCATTATGAAGGTAGAGAAGTGGGGTGTTTGGTGCGCTCCACACACATCCCCTTACCACCATTATACTTCTTAGTCCCTCTCTACTTTGCTGGAACCCATGGAAAATTGCTGAAGAGCATTAATGTCCTGCTTTTAGTGTGGCGGGAGGGCAGGAACCTAAGCCTGGATATCTGAGAAGCAGGTAGCTTTAAAAAGTAAAAGCTCACAAATTATAGAAGTGGAATTATAGGATTTTAACGGCTTGTTTCCCAGAGGCTGTGCAGGTTTCCTTGAATATTTTCAGTCTGGATGCTACCACTTATAACAGTGTTGGGAGCAGAATGTGTATTTTGGCTGCTGCTTACTGTTTTCTAAAAGTGCACTGGTATGACTCTCAGCTTTTTAATGACTCAAAATTTAGCTAAGCAGCACTGTTTTCTGACCAAACTGTTTCTCATTCCTTCCATCCCATATACAATTCCAACACGCACCTCCTCCTACCTGCGCAACCCCACCCTCTTCTGTCCCCCCTCTCTAAACCAATCTTCATTTGCATCGATACCTGTGGTATCCATACTGTATTTCAACTTTACTATATACAGTCTTGAACTGAATAGGTATGACGGGATATAAATAAAGCTATTATTATTTACTAGTCTTTAAGCCAGTTACATTAATGGGTGCTAGAATAGATGTGTGTGTCTCTTTCCTTCTTTCTTTCTCTCTATTTCTTTCGCACTCTTTTTCTCTCTTTCGCGTTTTCTCTCTTTCATGCTCTTTCTCTTCCTCGTGCTTTTTCTCTATTGCGCTCTTTCTTTCTCTCTCTTTCTCTCTTGCTTGCTTTCTCACTCACTTGCTTGCTCTCTTGCTTTCTTGCTCTTTCTTGCGTGCTATCTTGCTCTCGCTTTCTTTCAGCAGCACCCCTTCCCTGCTCCCCCTGTCCAGCAGCAGCCCTTCTCCCTTCCTTTTACCCGGTTTTCATGGTAGTCTGCAGTGGTTTCGGGGTCGCAGCGTCGTGGAAGAAAGGCAATGTTTAAACTGCCGCAGACTCCTTCTGATGGGGAAACTTGCCGCACGCTCTACTGCGCATATAGAAACTTCCAAATGAAACAGTCGCACTTTCTTTCTGCCTCCTTCTGCCCCACGCGCCGCAAGCCACCCCATGTGCCTCAAATTGAATTCGGCATGAAAGCAGAAATCACGGCAGCAGAGATGACGCCGTTTCAACAGCGCATGCATGGGTAAGGGTTTTATTATAGAGGATTATTATTAGATGTTTTTAAACAATTTGACTGTATGCAGAGACCTACATAAGAATTATCATAGTGGGTCAGACCAGAGGTTCATCTAGCCCAGAGGTCTCGAACTCAAACCCTTTGCAGGGCCACAATTTGGATTTGTAGGTACTTGAAGGGCCGCAGAAAAAATAGTTAATGTCTTATTAAAGAAATGACAATTTTGCATGAGGTAAAACTCTTCATAGTTTATAAATCTTTCCTTTTGGCTAAGACTTAATAATAATATTGTCATTTATAGCTAAAGAGACATATGATCAAGAAACTTTTATTTTACTTTTGTGATTATGATAAATATACCGAGGGCCTCAAAATAGTACCTGGTGGGCCGCATGTGGCCCCCGGGCCGCGTGTTTGAGACCACTGATCTAGCCCAACATCCTGTTTCTAGCAGTGGTCAATTTTACAAATAACTATGGAGTTTCCATGTTACTTGACCCAAGGGATAAACAGTAGTGAGGAAGGTTTGCTCCCCGACAGGGTTCCAAGACCTTTTTTTTTTTTCCCCTCCAGTATTTTCATTCCTTTTCCTGATTATTCTGCTTCTTGCGATGCATTTGAATATAAACAGTAGTTTCCCCAGGTCTACCTCACAGTGTATGGACTCTTTCCAGGAGTTTCTTCAAACCTTTTATAAACTCAGCTACACTAATTGCGTTTACCATATCTTCTGGTAACAAGTTCCACAACTCTGTTTTTCAGGATTTCTCCAATGAATATGCATGAGATCTAAATATATACACTAGAATCAGTGCATGCAAATAAATCGCATACATATTCATTGGGGAAATCCTAAAAACTCAACTGGGTTGTGGCCCTTGAAGACTGAGGCTGCCCACGCCCGATAAGGACAGGTATGAACAAGGCTGCTGTTTAAAAGGGAGGTAACGGAGATACGTTTAGACAATATAGGGCAGTGGTTTTCCAGCCAGTCCTAAGGGATCACCTGGCCAAGCTAGGTTTTCAGGATATTCACAATATGCATGAAAGTGATTTACATACCAAGATAGCAGTACATGTAAATCTTTCATGCATATTCATTGTGGACATCCTGAAAATCTGACTGGCCAGGTAGTCCCTGAGGACATGCTGAAAATCCATGATATTCTGGAATGCCTTACCTAGCAAACTGAGAATCTTAAACCTTTGTTTAAACTTATCTGTTCAAAAAGTAATCTTTTTACAATAATATGCAATTTTTTTCCCCCTCTTTCCTTACATAGCCTTTTTGTTAGGGGGTTCACAGAATACAAGCATCCTATAACCTATAGAGCAGTGTGTTACCAACTGTGTGCCACACGAGATTTCAGGTGTGCTGCAGGACGCTGGGGAGGAGGAGAAGCGCTAGCAAGAGGCACATCCTGTAGGTAGTCGGCCGTCACCAGCACCTTTCCTGGCATCTTTTCTCTCTGTGCCTCTTCTTTTTTAGCGCATCCCTCCCCGGTGGCTCAGCACCCCAACTGGAGGGCCTCCGTGCACGCATGGATGTTGACATAATGATGTCATGTATGTACATGATGACATCACGGCAACGTCCGCTCACGTCTGGGTACCCTCGAGTCGTGGCCTTCGGTTTAGTGCGCCGCGACTCGTAAAGTTTGCGCAACACTGATATAGAGGAAACTAGTTACAAAAAAGAGCCTCAAAACGCTCCAGTGGGCAAGAAAATACCATACACCCCATTTAGGACACTTAGATCAACAGAACATCATCTTCTGACTATCCCCTCCTTGAAAGTAATAGGTACTAGGAGATCTACTATCTTTTCGGTTATAGCCCCTCAGCTCTGGAGCAATCTAGCAAATTATTTGCATGGTGAACCCTCATTAGAAAGATTCTTTAAAAAGTTTCCTGTATAAAGACGCATTTGAGACATAGATAAGATAACTCATTTACAGTTAAACTTTTATACCCTAATATTTAGAGCTCCTTTTACTAAGGTACGTTAGCCCAGCGCTAAACGAAAAATACTAACGCAAGCTCTATGGAGGCATTAGCGTGTAGCGAGCGCTAAAACCGCTAGCACACCTTAGTAAAAGGAGTTCTTAGTCTCAGTCAGTCCTTATTTATAGGACGCAAACTTTTTCTTCTTTCTTCTTCTCTACTTTCTTATCTTCCCTCTTTGCTACCCTCCTGATGTGCTCCCCATAAATGTCTCTTTATTTTCTTTAATGATTGTAGTTCACCCCCTCTCCTTTTGTATCGGTAATTAAATTTGTACGTATATATTTTATTTGTAATTAATTCTTATAGTTTGTCCCCTATTTTTAATTTGTAATACGCATTGAAATACTTGATATTGCGTGCACAACAAATTTTAATAAACTTGATGAATGTGTGCACTCTTCTCCAACTTATAGAAATTATCCACAGTAGCTTCTCTTTGTTCTCAGTATTTAACAGGAGGTCTGGTGGTGTCAGGCTATAATTATCCTTTCTGAACAGAAGCAGCTGTGGTGACTAAAGTAGCACCACCACCTGGCTGCTCAGTTTTAATATACCAGATCTGTGTAGCCAGAGGGACAAGTATTACCTTCAGTATTATAGAAGCGGCTTCTATTATTAGGTGTTTTCCATTTAATTGTTATTTTGTGTTTTTTTTTTCTGTTGGGTAGGGGGGGAGGGGTGTCTTAATACAAAGATTTGATGGTTTTTTTTATGCAACTACTATTTCTAGGTACTATTTTGCAGTTCCATCCAGCACAGACACCTGTACAGCTGTGGCAGGGTCAGTGCAGAGAAGGCACAGACTAGAACAGTCCTGGAGTACCCCCTTGCCAGTCAGGTTTTTAGTATATCTGCAATTAATATGCATGGGATGTGCATACACTGTCCTCATTATATGCAAATCTTTTTTTCAGGCATTTTTATTGTGGATATTCCAAAAACCTAACTGGCAAGGGGGTACTCCAAGACTGACTTGAAAACAATGTTTGTATATGCTGATGACATTCAGATACTATATATGTTACTTTAGAAATTGGTTCTATTCAGGAAATTGACAAATTAAATGAAAATCTGAATCGCATCATGAACTGGTTACATACACAAAAACTAAAATTAAACCCAGAAAAGTCCTCATCTGTGATTTTTACTCTGCGCGACCAAATAACTTTGCAATCACAGATAAAATTGGGAAGTATGCCAATACCACTAGCACCAAAATTCTTGGAGTAATTCTAGATTTGAAATTATCACATCATTCACAGATCTCTAAAGTGGTCAAGAATTCATTCTATAAACTGCGTTTGATTAGATCAATCCTCTCATTATCATTCCCAGAAGCATTGAACATTCTAGTACATTCTCTAGTGATCCAACAAATTGACTACTGTAATTCTTTATATGCTAGTTTGTGTCAGACAGATACTCATAGACTCCAGGTTGTACAGAATTCAGCTATTAGATTAATTCACAATCTATGTAAATTTGATTACATCACTCCATAAGAACATAAGAACAGCCACTGCTGGATCAGACCAGTGGTCCATCGCGCCCAGCAGTCTGCTCACGCGGCGGCCCCCAGGTAAAAGACCAGTGCCCTAACAGAGACTAGTCTTACCTGCGTACATTCTGGTTCAGCAGGAACTTGTCCAATCTTGTCTTGAATCCCTGGAGGGTGTTTCCCTTATAACAGACTGAGCATTTCCCTTATAACGGAAGAGCATTCTAGTTCTCTACCACTCTCTGGGTGAAGAAGAACTTCCTTACGTTTGTACGGAATCTATCCCCTTTTAACTTTAAAAGAATATTTCTGAAAGCAGCTCATTGGTTTCCTGTTAAGCATTGCCATTACATATAAAATTCTTCTAATAAAATTCAAGGTCCTAGCCACAGAAGAACCACCTTATCTCGCAGGTTTGTTAAATCCATATGTACCTGCCAGAAATTTAAGACTGGCAAATAAATAACTTCTAGTTCCATCTTACAGGGAACCAATTATCTCTGTTAAAGGACCGTTATCGCTCAGAACAATATTATCTATTGATAGGTTTAAAGCAGAGTTAAAAACATTCCTTTTCTCAGACACATATTAATCTGTTCCTAATGACAGCGCAAAATGGTAAACTCCTAAGTGTGGTTACCCTTCCTCCCTTATTTTGTAGCTCTTCCCCAGACCTAATTTTCCTGAGTCTTAAATTTTGATTTGATTGATTGATATTTTATTTCTATTTTTATTATTAAATGTTCTTAGATTGTAAGCCACAGACCTAATTTTCCTGAGTCTTAAATTTTGATTTGATTGATTGATATTTTATTTCTATTATTAAATGTTCTTAGATTGTAAGCCACAATCCCTAGAAGCAGGGTAGTAAACTTTTAATAAACGGAAACTTGGCACTACTGAGTTAGTAATGAGTTTTTACATTCCTTACTGGTATTTTTGAATAACTTTTTTTCCAGATATATTTGAAGAGAAGCCTGTAGGTGAATATCAGCTCCCACTGGGTACAGATGCTTGTTCTGACCTTGTTACGGACTGGATTTTTTTGGGCTTGTTCACAGTGTTGCTCTCTGCCTCCTCAGAATAGGCTTTTCTTTTTTAGTGTAAGGAGCTTCTCCAAACAGGATTCCTCTTTACGTTTCCTACTGAGAGTCGGCAGAGCCTGATGCTTAATGCACAATTTCTTCCATATATTAAACTAGTGTTTAAGCCCGTTACATTAACGGGTGCTAGTAAAGCCTCCTTCCCTCACATGTCCCCTATTTTCAGCCCCAGCTCCAGCCCCCTTTTCTCACCAGCAGCATTTCCCTCCCTACCCCTCCTCCATTTCCCTGTGCAGCAGCAGCAGCAGCATTCCCTCCCCCTCCACTTCCCTGTGCAGCAGCATTTCTGTTTGTTTCTGGCTGGCTCCCTTACAGTCTCTTGCTGAAGTTATTTTTGAGTTTAAAGATCCGCGCCTGCATCGGAAGCCTTCTCTCTGATGTGATGTCAGAGAGGCTTCTGATGCAGATGCGGCTTGTGAAAGGAGCCGCGGTGGCAGCTTTAAACTCAAAAATAACTTAGGCAAGGGACTGTAAGGGAGCCAGCCAGACTGCAGGCTGCGCTGTTAGACGGAGTGAGGGCGGGAGGGGGGAGTCGCCTCCGTGCGTCCCTGCTTAAGGTGCCTCCATATGTGCAGAAGAAACCACCGCTGACTCCTTCTACTGCGCATGCGAAGCCACGGAGCTACAGAGCATGGATCATGCAGGTAGGAGTGCACATGTGCGCTTAGGGTTTTATTATTAGTGATATAAACTAACAGCTTGAAGCTTCAATAAGCACACACTTGGTGCACATCTGCATATCTTGGTTTTCCTAGTCTTCATGCAGTTTTCTTGTGTGCATGTGTCTAAAATGCTGCTAATAGAAGAGGAGGAAAAGTGTACATCATGTGTGTTATTTCATACTTGTATAGACCAGAGCACTGGCCACCAGTGTGAGTAGCTCTCTTCCATAGAGCAATGAGATGATGGAGGGGAGATGCGATTTGGCTGAGCCTGCACGTTCTCCGGCCCTTTGGTCAGTTCAGCGAGTTGAGGCAACGCCTCTAGGGTGAGGCTCCTTTTCTAGTTTACTTGAAATTAATTCATGCTGCTGCTGATTTATTCCATTGACTTCCTCGATGCTCCTTGGTAATCCTCTTGTGGCCATCACAAGGAGATGAAGCAAGTAAATGGTAACTTTAGGTATCAAGACCTGGTTGTGTGTGTTTGGATTTTTCCAGCAAATTAGATGATCTGATTGCTCGTTCCTGATTTTGTGTGCATCTTCTGTCTGCCTTGCTGTTGGAATGTGAGTTAGGTGTTTGTTAATCATTTACAGTAATACACTGAAACCAGTCCGCTACTTTGAACCCCCTGTGCCAAAGGACATAGTCAACATACTTACATTTCTGCTTTTGGAAGGTGTTTTCCACAAGGCACCCAAGGCTGATATTCTTGGCCACTGCATTGCTTGTGTATGAGTTGGGTTTGAGCTACCAGCAGTAGATAGCTGAACCCATATGACATTTTTGTTGGCTGGTAGTAATTGTAGTTGGTATGAACTGCTGATTTTAAGACATAAATTGGAAATTATTTAATGCCTTTCGGATATAATGTGCACTGACCAAAGCCCTTGGCCAGAGATCTTGCCAAACTCTGTTTTGGAAAACAGTCAGACTGGAACGAAATAAGCTAATTAAATAGTTGTGTTTACAGTGTATGTCAGATGAGAAATGATTATTCCTAAGGCAAAGCAAGAAGTCCATGTGTACTGCAGCCAGGATGCGGAATTATTCTTCATTGCTATTTGCATGGACAGTGCACAGTTCTACCAAAAGGCCCCTCCTTTTCCACCCCTTTCTTTTCACCTTTTAAATATTGAGCACTCTGGTGCACTATATAATGCTTACAGAGAGATGTAGGGCTGGAAATTGCAGGTGTGTGTTACAGGGCTTTATATGGAGATTTGCGTAGTATGCACAGACTACTACATAACTATATTCGTTCTAAACTTGGTAGTTCAGAGAAAGCTAAACTCTGGCCTTGTGTTTAGTTTCGGCCAAGCTATGTGATTATAAATGAAAACACTGCTAGTTGCTGCATGATTCTTGTGGAAGGGAGTGCCTTAGTGGTTAGAGTCGCTGCCGCGGTACCCTGAGGTTGTGTGTTTGATCAAGTCACTTAACCCTCCATTCCTTGTCATTGCCTGCTGATGGTTGGCTACAACCCTCTTGTCTGGATTCATCTGCTGCTGAAGATAGATTTAAAACAAACCGGAGAAAATGTTTCTTCACATGACGTATAATTAAACTCTGGAATTCATTGCTGGAGAGTGTGATGAAATAGCTTAGCAGGGTTTAAAAAAGGTTGGGATAAATTCCTAAAAGGGAAGTTCATAGGCCATTGAGATGGCTTGGTGAAATCCACTGCTTATTCTTAGGATACACAGTATAAAATCTGTTTTATTACTTTGGATCTAGCTAGGTACTTGTGACCTGGGTTGGCTACTGTTGGAAACAGGATACTTGTCTCGATGGATCTTTGGTCTGTTCCAGAATGGCAATTCTTATGTTCTTATGTAATGCATAACCCTATGGTTCAGGACTATTAGACACATCTACAAGAAAGATTCTTACCTCAATCTTCTAATCTTTCTTTGCTCCTAACATCAGCTGAAAAATTAATTAAAAAGCAAGTTCACACAACACCTTAATTAGCTCCTCTTTAAATGTAAAATGCACAGGATTAAATTACCTATGCTTGCGTTTTTAAAAAGTAGCCATTCCTAGGGACAGCGTTGTTTACATCTTTATTTTGCAAACTGTTGGGGCCTTTTGGACCCAACGCAGTCCGTGTTTCGACAGAAACTATCTTCCTGATACAAAAGTTCGTGGATCAAAGGCTAAAAACAATCGTAAGCGAAACTCTTCCCGAATGAGAAGTCCTCAAAAGCCTGCTGCCATTAAGTTTTAAGTAAATAGCAATTTTAGAAGGTTAAGTATGTTTCCTCTGAAAAATTACAGCTTTTATACATAACCCTCTTAACGATCTCTTATCTCCCGAACTTAACCAATATTAATAGGGTAAAGGTGCTTAAGTTTGTTAAAGTGAGGAGAAATAAAACATTTATCTCCCCCTCCCTTTTTACAAAACCATAGCATGGTTTTTAGTGCCGGCTGCGTCAATAACATCTCCGACACTCATAGAATTCCTGTGAGCATTGGAGCTGTCGCAGCTGCGGCTGGCACTAAAAACCACGCTACGATTTTGTAGAAAATGGGGGGGTGGGGGGGGTGTTCAATCTCCCAATTATTTTTCACTAATGGATCAGTGGGATCAACAGATGGTTACCCACCATACTAGATATATTCAGCTCTGTCCAATCAAGCTCTTTCTGCACATTTAACAAAACCAAAAGCATCTCTAACTGGTGTTTTGGTGTTAGTGTCCATCTCAACCCTGTCCTCTGGACACACCTGGCCAGTCAGGTTTTCAGGATATCCATAATGCACATACAGTGGAGCTAATACATGTACATTTCTCATGTATATTCATTGTGGGTATCCTGAAAATCTGACTGGCTGGGTGTGTTTTGAAGGCCGAGTTGGGAACTTCTGATCTAACTTGTTTTGGGCAATAATCATTCCAGTACCTTCATTACTGCTTTAGGGTGTAGTATAAAATATGGATATGCCAGACTACACTCTGCTATTTGTGATATTCATTTTTAGTCCTCGGTGGCTACAAAGAGAAGGTTTTCAGGATACCTTTAGTGAATGTGCATGAGAGATTTGCATTCAGTGGAAGTAGCATGCTTTTAGATATCACAGTTATTTATGCATAAGAGGTAGCAGAACACTCAGCCTGTTTGCAGCCCTTAGGAATTATCAGTGGATACCTCTAGTCTGTGATTTAAAAAAAAAAGTCCTAACTTACTTAAGGTTATACCCGCAAATGCTTTTTTTTCCCACTTAGCATATTCCATTTAACATTTTTAGGCTTTATAAAGCAAACAAATTTTAGACAACGTAAACTCTCCCTTAACCCCATATGTAGGTTGGAATAATAGAGGGAAAAGTACTTATCCTTCCAAATAGTATTTCTAATAGAAGGAGCCACTGTATGAAACTAATACAGTAGTAGCAGATTTAAAACAAATGGTGTTTTTCATTCGGTGTTAAGGTCAAGGCAGATTAGCTGTGCTTATGGGTTTAGACGAGATCTGGCAGAACAGCCATTAACTATGTAGTTGGGGAAAGTTGCTGCTTCTCGCTGGGTCTGAGCCACAAAGAATGGAGCTGCTGTTTGGGATCTTGAGTGCTTGACTTGGATTGATCACTGTGGAAGACGAGATACTAGGCTTGAAGAAACTTTGTCTGTCCTAGTATGGATGCGTCTTAATAAAATTTTATATGAAGTGCTCACCAGCCAGGCTAGCAGCGGTATATTGGAACATCATAGCACCAGTAACTCTCCTGGCCAACCCAAAGCCAGGAACAAAATTATTCAGTTCATCGCTAATGAAGAATGAGAATAAGAGACATTACTTATCTCAAACAGCTGAAAAGATTCAATTCCTCCCTTAGTTCAGGTTAGTGGCACCATTGTTAGTCTCGACTATAGTCTACGGGTGAAAAAAACTCAAACATGAAAAATTATATATATCCCAAAGTGAAACAATGAAAACATGCTCCAAGTTGTCAGCAACAAGCAATCCTTGATCTTCATAACTTTTCCTGTTCCTCTACATGATTTTGTGTTTCATATAAATTTTAAGATGCATTGATATGTTTTAATATATAGTGAGATTTTTCTTTGGGTTTGATGCTTATTGACTGAAAAATCTATAATTATTTGGAAAAAATATTTTCTCCTAATTATTTGATTATGTCCTAGTATGGTGCATCCTAAGTTCCTGAATTCCACCTTTTCCATTTTGTTCTCTCTGATCTGTTTAGTCTTTGATCGTTTTCTTCCTTGGCTGAAAGCACAGAGGAGGAAATTGCTTTTCTTCTCTTTCTACAGTCACTAGTAGACTCTCTGACTCCTTTTTTTCCTATCTAGCTCCTTAGCCCTACCTCTCCTTGGCTATTGCTTCCATCAGTTAACACCTCATTCTGTTCTTGCTGTCTTCAAATATGCTAGATTTTCCAATTTGTTGGGTTAGAAGAAAAAAAAAAGTTTTACAAATGGTATGGAGAATGAATGAAATCATTTATTAAAATTTAATAAGAATGGGATGAAACTACTGCAGTTATCAGGGAAGGGGGGATAGTAAAATGATACCTTGTGTTTGAAAATTGGGCCAAATCTAGACCAGAGGTTCCAGAGAAATAAGCGTCCCCCCTCCCCCCCAAAAAAAAAAAGACCCAATATGTTTCTATGGGAAAATAATTTCCAGCTTTTGTTGTGTAGACTCTTTAGAGTCAAATCTTTCAATTAGGCAACAGGACAAGTTAATGGATTTTTCTAGTCTTCAAACCCCCCAAACTGCCCTTGCAGCCTAAAAACTAACCCTTCACAATTTCCCACATGGTCTTGTGAACTGTCCTACCCCTGCAAACTAACCCACTCCCAAAAATTACCCTACCTGACACCAATCTACAAACTCTCCCAAACACTAGTATTCCACTGCTACTGTCCTACAAATTACCCCACCTCCCAAAAAAAAAATTAGTTCCTTATACCTAGCTCTGTGCTATATGATATGACCAGGTTTTACATATGCTAATTGACATGTCCATGCTTTAATTCCAAGGCACACCCCCAATAATTACCATGTGGCTTTTGTATCTGACTATGGGCTAGACACTAAAAATTGTTGCTCTAGTTCAGTGGTTACCAAACCTGTCCTGGGGGAGCCCCAGCCAGTCAGGTTTTCAAGATATCCCTAATGAATATGCATGAGAGAGATTTGCATACCTGTCACTTCCATTATATGCAAATCTCTCTCATGCATATTCATTAGGGATATCTTGAAAACCTGACTGGCTGGGGGTCCCCCAGGACAGGTTTGGGAACCACTGCTCTAGTTGAATGGGTTTTTGTTGGCTGATTTATTGAGCAATTTTAAAATAGCGCCTGATGGACAATGGACTTTTCCATTCAAATTAGTTTTGTGGAGGTTGATCATAATCCCACTCCACCATTAGCTGAAAAAGCGACTTTCACATATGTACAGAGTTGGCAGGAGAAGCCCTGAAGCAGCCTCCTGCCTCAGCTGTTCAGGGCAGGAAACCTTTAAAAAAAAAAAAATATGGGCACAGATGTTGTTCATAGTGTTAACCATGCACAATATCTGTCCCCATAAAAAAGTCATACTGCCCCCCTCTCCCGACCACAGCCGCAGCAACCCCCCCCCAACGACAACCGCAGGTCACCGATACCATCCATGTACCCCCAACAATGATGGCCGCGACAGCGCTGTACCCAGAGAGACAGGAGAGATTCCTACTCCCTCCTGCCTCAGCAACTTGGTTATGCATCTGGACCACCAGAACCCCCCCGACACTTCTCCCCCCACCCTACATGAAAATCCCTCCTCTCGCCACCCCATCAGCAAGTAGGGGCTTAAGGTATCCAGGCCAATCAGGGCCTTAAGCCCCTCCCCAGTGCATCCTAGGATGCACTGGTAAGGGGAAGGCCCACCATTTTGAAGAGGCAGGCCTACTGGCAGGAGGGAGTGGGCATTCCTCTTGCCGACTTCTACAGTGAGGTATGGGAAAGGGGCTGGGGTAGTTGAGCTGAGGGATTCTGAGCTGACCCCTTCCCCTCCCCCCCCGACCACATGGGCTGTCTTGGGGTCTTGGTGGTGGGAGGGGAGGATCTTCGTGTAGAGTGGGGATGTTTGAGGGAACGTGAAGGAGTGTTGGGAGGGTCCATGTGGCCCGGATGCATAACCAGTATGCTGAGGTGGGAAGGAGTGGGCCTCCCTCCTGTCTCCGGGTGCATCACTGTTGTGGGGGTGGCTGTCGACACCTGGGGGTACACAGATCGTATTGGGGATCTGCAGTTTTCATGGGGGGTAGGGGGCAGTTCAGCTTGTTTTTGTTTTAAAAAAAAAATGGGGCTGATACTTTGCATGTGTAACACAGGCACAACACATTTAGGGGTGAGCGACCTTGAAAGAGACCTGGGAGTGATGGTAGACACAACATTGAAGGCGTCGGCGCAGTGTGCCACGGCCTCAAGGAAAGCAAACAGAATGTTGGGTATCATTAAGAAGGGTATCACGACCAGGACAAAGGAAGTCATCCTGCCACTGTATCATGCTATGGTGCGCCCGCACCTGGAGTACTGTGTTCAGTTCTGGTCGCCGTACCTCAAGAAGGACATGGAGGTACTTGAGAGGGTCCAGAGAAGAGCAACTAAGCTAATAAAGGGCATGGAGGACCTCTCATATACTGACAGACTGAAAAAGCTAGGGCTTTTCTCTCTGGAAAAGCGGAGACTTAGAGGAGACATGATAGAAACCTTCAAGATCATGAAGGGCATAGAAAAAATAAACAGAGACAGATTTTTCAAATTAAGGGGATCAATAAGTACAAGGAGGCACTCAGAGAAATTGAAAGGGGAGAGGTTTAGAACAAACGCCAGGAAGTTCTTTTTCACACAGAGGGTGGTGGATACATGGAACGCGCTACCAGAGGATGTGATAAACAGGAGCACGCTACAGGGGTTCAAAGAAGCTTTGGATAGGTACTTGGAAGACAAAGGGATTGAGGGGTACAGATAAGAGTTAAGGTAGATTATAGGGATGGGATTAGAGGTAAGTTACAAAATTAATCAGGGACCACTGTTCAGGCACTAGGCCTGATGGGCCGCCGCGGGAGCGGACCGCTGAGCAAGATGGACCTCTGGTCTGACTCGGCGGGGGCAACTTCTTATGTTTTTATCTGTGCTGTTCAAAAAAAAGAAAAGAAACAGACCTGTCAGTTACCGACCGGTCTACTAGACCACCTGTATTTTTTTCAAGTCTTGTCAAAGTGATTGCTATTTTTTGTGCATGACGAAGCGATGATAGAGCATTGATCGGTTGGCTAGTTTGCATGGAATTTTAATAT
Source organism: Geotrypetes seraphini (assembly GCF_902459505.1). Lineage (NCBI taxonomy): Eukaryota > Metazoa > Chordata > Amphibia > Gymnophiona > Dermophiidae > Geotrypetes > Geotrypetes seraphini. The sequence continues at coordinate 329,294,620 of NC_047084.1, read as the reverse complement.
TGATGATCTATTTGCATGGCCGGATCAGAGAATGAGCGATCACAATACGATCGGTCACTAAAACAGTCAAGCCAATTTAGCGATGATCATCTAGCCCTAAGCCATTGGCAAACTTGTGAGATGTGCGTAGGAAGAATTGCCCATTGTCTTGGTTTTTTTTCAGAAGTCGGCAGAATTTTATATTGATGTCCAGGAAGTAGAAGAATTTGTAATATGTCTGGACATTTTTCTGAGCTTGAAATTGTTCTACAGTTCCCTTCATTCTCCCTGTAGTTGGAGGGACCTGTCTGCATGCCTCCATTATGACTATACAGAGACTTTGTCAATGAAAGCAGTTGGGGTGGAGGACTGGAAGGTTGCTGTAGTTGCAGCAAGGGAGGAAGTGATCTGGAGGAAATTTCTGTGCTGTATAAGCATTGTTTTTGCATGTTGTGGGTGAAGGAAAGCAAAAGCATAGTTTGGAGTAGGATTAGCGTTTTGTATCTCTTCCCCACAAATGTTGCAGGCAAACTACACAAATGGGCAGAAAAGAAATTAACCTCCTCCAAAATATGTCCCAATACATTTCTATAGGAGAAGCAGTTCTAATAGCTTCAGTATAAATACACTATTTAGCTTAGGCAAAGTTTTAAGACACTCTAAACATTGGTATTCTTAAATCCTCTGAATTTCAGTGCATGTGGTAATCATATAGTATGGACTAGAATTGTGCCTTTCATCTAAACAGGATCTTATTGTGATTTTCAAGTTATAATACTTTGGGCTCCTTTTACGAAGCTGCATTAGCGGTTTAACACGCGTAATAGCGCGTTCTAATTTGCTGGCTGCGCTAGCCTCTATCACCTCCTCTTGAGCAGGCGGTAGTTTTTCGGCTAGCGCAGGGGTTAGCGCATGCTAAAAAGTTGTGTGCGATAAAGCCGCTAACGCGGCTTCGTAAAAGGAGCCCTTTGTGTTTAACTGCAACCCTTTGTACAATTTTTTTAACACCTGGAATGCTTGACTAAAATACTTTATTTTAATTTTAAAAGGATGCTAGTAAAAAAAAAAAAAAAAATTAGGAGGCAGTGAACATTTTTTCCCTTGTTAAAAACTGTGCTGCTTGCTTTTCCCCCCAACCACTTTCCTCTGTTCCTCTCTGCAGTCGTTTTATGTAGCTACTAGTCTTTTAGCCCGTTACATTAACGGGTGCTAGAATATATGTCTGTCTGTCTTTCTTTCTTTCTGTCTCTCTCTCTCTCTGTCTTTCTCTCTCCCTGGCCCCCTTTCTTTGTCTGTCTTTGTGTGTGTTTCCCTGCCCCCTGTGCAGCAGCAGAAGCAGCATTTCCCCCCACCCCCCCTTCTCTTCCCGCAGTCTGGCCTTTGGCCCCCCTTCCCTTCCCGCGGTCTGGCCTTTAGCATGTGTCCAGAGAGGAGCGTTACTGTTCCTTTAAGAAAGTTTTCGCAGCTCCCGCGACTGCTGCCACCGCTTCACTCCGTCTCCTTTTCCCTCAGTCCGTCGGGTCCCTCCGGAGGGGTGGGGGGGGGAGGGACGGGGAAACCGAGGTCCGCATGCCGGCGAGCCGCTAGGAGAAACGGAACTGAATCCAGGGGTGGGGATGAGGTGGGGGGGTGGGACGGTTGCACGCAAGCTTCCAACTCCTCCTCCTCCCCCACCCCTTCCCAGGTCACCGCCAGTCAATGAAGGGCTGTTGCGCGCTGAGGGCGTGTGGCAGGGCTGCAGCATGAGCCGTTTTAATTGTCAGTTTGCACGTGCGGGCCGTCCTCGCGCTCTGTCCACCATGCGCGCGGGCTGCCTCTGCCCTCAGGATCACTCGGCGGTGATGCCTTCTCCCTCGGCGCCGGTCCCTCTCCTCTGACCCCCCCCCCTGCTGCCGCAGCATTCTCTGGGAGCTCTCTTGGCGATCCTCCAGTAAGGGCTTGTGGAGGCGATAGGCGGCTGTCTGCGGTCCCGGCTTGTGGAGTGGATCCTGGTGACGTATTAAGCGTGCATGCGCACTCTCGCCAGCACAGCGCGACAGAAAAGGGATCAGGGAACACGCAGCGCAAATGCGCATGTGCGGCTAGCATTTTATTATTTAAGATGGCTCTGGCCATGGTGGGTTCTCTCCCTTGACAAGGGCTGGTGGGAGGTGACAGTTTAAGATACTTTATTTCTACCCATGTAAGAAGGAAGAGTGAAACAGCATTCAGTTATATAGGAGCAGACCAGGGCAAAGCTCTGTGAATTGGGGTAGCTGCTGGTAATCTGAATACAACTGGCCCATGCTGCTTCCATATCTTATCACATACTTAAACCACATATTTTAAAGTTCATGTTCAGTGGCTGTATCAGCTGCATAACTTGAGCTAGTCTGTAGAAGTGTTCCTGTACTGTAATCGTTGCCATCGGGACGTTATGTGACTTGTTTCTTTCTCCTTGGCTGGTAAACAGCAAAGCAAGAGCTTACATCAAAGGTTAACGGAGACAGCAAACTTTTTAAAGTTCATGAAGGTCAGAGTAAAAACAGCAGCACAGCATTTAAGCCTGTGAGTCTAAAATTAGAGTATCGGCATGAGTGCATAATCTTACAGGCATTTACTATTCATAATGAAGAAAATTTTAGTGTAAAAATCCCACTTAGCTGTACTGGGGTGGGTTGGGGGAGAGGAGAGGAAGAACTCTCTCTTTCAGGGACACTTTCTACACATGGACATGTACGCTAGCACAGTGGTTCCCAACCCTGTCCTGGAGGACCGCCAGGCCAATCGGGTTTTCAGGCGAGCCCTAATGGATATGCATGAGCGAGATTTGCATATAATGGAAGTGACAGGCATGCAAATATGCTCCATGCATATTCATTAGGGCTAGCCTGAAAACCCGATTGGCCTGGTGGTCCTCCAGGACAGGGTTGGGAACCACTGCGCTAGCACAGGTAAAATCCGTTCGCAATTGGCACAGTTGCATTTAGTGTCCAACAGAAGGCACCAACTGCACAAATGAAAGTTAGCATGTGCAAATTACCATGTGCTCAACTCATTACGCAGTCCACACGCAGTCTCTGCCCATGATCCATCTAGTTTCAGTCTCCCAACACAGTATGCAGTTAGCTAATACAGACTGTCATGCCACTGCAGCAGTAGTTGGCATTCTGTGTTAGTGATAATTGCACGCTAATTCACACATTAACAGCTTTAACTCACTTTGGTAGGACCTCTTTGTTTGCTTCTCTGTAAGCAAGAGGCTGTTTCAAGAGTTATTGCTCCCTGATGTAGGGGAGTGCGTCCATGTATTTGAGATCCAGTAGTGTGTACACAAAGGGGATGTGCTATTTCAACTCTGTAGACTTTTCCTACGGTAGGCGATGTTCCCAAATCATCTAATTTTACACATCATGCCTACACCAGGGTATGTTGGATATGGTCTCAATATCAGTCTCTCTCGGGTTGACTGCTAGCACTTTTCTTAGTACTTGCACAGTGCCAAAGAGCAGATGTATGAAATTTGATATAGAGAGGTGGCAATCGTATATAAGGTGGCAATCGTATATATAGTTTATTATTTATAGCTTGCCCTTTATCCAGAGCAGAGAACAATTAAACATACATAATATACCTTCTGTTACGTCCCTTCTGGATTCAGTACGCTAGGTGTTCGATCCCTTTCCGCAATCTGAGAGTTGCAGAAATCCTAACACTTTTTTGAGCACATGTTCCTCCCACCTTAGAGAGAGAGTTGGAGCCCCCTGTAGTTTTCAATTTCTGCAAGTAATCTGTGCAGAAGTCTTTTGAATTTGCTCTGCATCTTTTCCTTATTTTTTTTGCTGAAAGTTCATCTTTTTCGGTGGCTTGAGTGCCTGGAGACCCCTTTGCGGCAGTCCTCTGTCGGAGGAAAGGACGCAGTCCCACGGAGTTGGACTGCTGCTTCACTGAGAAACTTTGGTGAATCTGTGAAGCCAGCCTGCTGTGTGCCACCCTTCCTGAACTCGGGGTCCATTCCCCTGGAAGCTCGCTTGCCCTCCGACCTTGTCAGGGGTTTAAGCGCAAGCTGCATGTGTCCTGAGTAAAATTCCTCTGGGTTTCTGGACACATGCTATGTTTCCTACCCCTGGTTGCATAGAGAATATCCTTGGGGGGCAGAGGTTACAGTCAGTGTCTGTCTGACTGGCAGTCTGAAGATCTTCAAGTTTGGTCATTTTGGAGCTATTCTGAGCAGAAAATCATTTTCCTCCATTCAGTTGCACTGAAAAGAGCCGACAGGCAGGCACTTCACAGAATGTAAGTACACCTCCGTTATTTCCTGTGGGAACTTCGGGGGTGGTCTGTGAAACGCTCTAAAACTAATTTTTGAGGGTAGGGTTCAGGTCTCTCACCTCCCCATACACCAAATCACTATTTTTTTTATTTTTGCAGATTTTGGTGCAAATTCACTGGCGGCAGCCATCTTGGATTTTTATCAATCTTTTTTTCAAAGTTTTATTTCTGCCTCAAAACCCCTCAATTTGTTTAAAAATCATTTGGGATGGACTCCCAACCCCCAATCTATCGAATGTGTGCATTGATTGCGCTGAATTAGCGCCGGACCAGCGACCGTGTACTGTGTGTGCTGCAGTAAGTTGGATGGGGGTGGGAGTTTTGGGCTTTGCCTCCTTTGGGTCCTCAAGGGCTGGAGAGCTGACCTGGGTCCGTGATTTCAGGAAAAAATCCCGCCCAGAGGCTGTTCTGGAGTCTGGTGCCAAATGCTGGCATTACAAGTCTGGGGACTCTTTTGGTGCGGTGCAGATGCCTCAACAAGGGGTGTGGATTTTCACTGGACTTTATTTGGATCCTTTGGAAAGTGTATTCTTCAGACCCAGCTCATTTGACACAGCCTGTGGACGCGTCAGTTTCTCCTCTGCCGGTTGCGCCAGTAGCAGAGCTCCCTTATCAGTAGTTCTCTCATCCAGATATAGCAGAGCTCGATTGCATTGGTTGCCATGCACATACTAGGCTCTTGTGTTGCATTGGGGGAGTAATGATTTGATTAATATGAGCTCCCTTTCTTGAAAGAGACCCGACACTGCCAAGCATCTTCCCTCTGCATCTTTGAATTGATCCTGGATATCAAACTGTACTCCTCTGCAAAATAGAATTGCCACTCCCCCTCACCCCCCATGCTGGACTTTCCCATGAGTTGATGTACTTTGACATCCTCAAAATTTTTATTTCTCAATAGATTTGTATCACATTTACACAGATGTCTCTTGTAACATGATGGTGTCCCGCTTTAATCGGCCTAGCTCCTTTATGACCATCTACGTTTCACAGCATCATTAAGACCATTAACATTCTATGACCCAACCCCTGGACTTTTGCCTTGGCCCTCAATAGACTAAACATAAGAATAGCCTTACTGGGTCAGACCAATGGGCCATCAAGCCCAGTAGCTCGTTCTCACAGTGGACAATCCAGGTCACTAGTACCTGGCAAAAACCCATGGTGTAGCAATATTCCATGCTACCAATACAGGGCAAGCAGTGGCTTCCCCCATGTCTTTCTCAATAACAGACTCAATTGAATCCTATTTCCCAACTTATTTGAAGCCTACCGCTTTCACCCTTCCTATTGTTTTTTTCCCCTACTTGTCTTATTTACTATCAACAACTTGTATTTCTTTCCCCATTTTTTCCTTTTGTTTAATATGTTTTGTCAGTTTAGTCTTATTCATTTGTTTTGTTTCCCCCAGAAATTTGTAATTTTACTATTTTTTTTTATCCCAGGACAAGCAGGCATGATATTCTCACATGTGGGTGACGTCATCTACGGAGCCCCGATGCGGAAGCATTTTCAAGCAAACTTGATTGAAGATTTAAGTTTGCTCTGCTGCTCCACGCATGCGTGCCTTCCTGCTCCACTAGGGGGTGCATCCCCTCGTGGTCTCCAGTTCAAAATTTTCCGCGAGCCTAGAAGACGTGTTTTTCAGGCTCTGCCCCAACTGCCTTCTAGCACCGCGATTTTTTCTTGTTTTTTCACGATTAAGTCGCTGTGCGCGAATTCCTTACCTTTTTACTTGATTCCTGCTTCGTTTTCAACGACCCGGAGGCTTCCGGGTCCCCGTGGCCGCGTGGCTAATCAAGCCGCGGCTACTTTCGATTTAATGTCCCGGCCTTTGACCGGCTTTAAAAAGTGCACCCGGTGCGAGCGGCTTCTTTCTCTCACAGACCCGCATCGCCGGTGCATCCTTTGTCTGGGGGCGACTCATCCAACCGACTCCTGCCCCCAGTGCGCTATTTTCCAAAACCGGGCCTTCCGCCGAAGAAAAGCCCGCATGGCGGATCTTTTCACCCCGGACCAACCCCCCACTTCGGCCTCGAGGTCGGCCCTGGCCTCGGCCCCGGCCTTGACCTCGGCCCCGGAAACCTCGGCATCGCCTCGAGACTCGACCCCGAAGTCCTCGGGACAACAGAAAGCCTCGGCTCCGGGTAAGTCCCCTCTTCCCTCTTCAGGTTCTGTAACAGCGAAGAAGCCAGCCTCGGGGACAACGGCGACGCATGGCGGAAGCCCCATGCTTACAGCCCCGCCTAAGCCCTCCAAGCCTTCGGGCCGTGCCTCCACCACACGGGAATACTCTGATACGAGGTCGCCCCCGGTGGAGCGCACAGAGGCAGGGGACATGCCTTCGATGCTGTCCGTGCCCGTCTTCCAGGACCTACTCCGAGCGATGATCACGTCGGAGCTGTCCGCTGCAATAGCCCAGTTTCAATCGGCCTCGACCTCGAATGCGCCAGACCAACCTGAGCCTCGCACCGAACAACCTCGAGGAAAGGTGCGCAATCCTCGCCGCATCCCATCCTCCTCGGACTCCTCGCCGAGACGCCCGAGACATTCCCCCTCTGCGGACCGCCGAGGGGCAAAACGTCGGGCTAGAACGACAGAAACCTCGAACCGCCGTACCTCCAAGAAGGCCCGAGGTTCACCAACCCTACGAGGCCGTTCCCCCACACCTCGTACAGGACCACTAAGGGTGGCTGAGTTATCACTCTCCAACCCGCGTATCCTCCGAACTCCCCCTCGGACGCATTCTCCGAGGGAGTCCGGATCGAGGTCACCAACCCGACATCGATCGGTACCCTTAACCCCGGCATCGTCTCCGAGGGGCTCCTCGAGACGCCGAAGATCGACAACCCCGGAACACTCTCACAGTGCTTCCCCAACCTCGGAGCATGGATCAGAGCATGAACCTCGATACTCGAGGGAAGCCTCCTTATCCTTCTCCACCCGGCGAAGGTCTCGTTCCCTGACCCCGCACGGGGCTCCGGGGACATCTCGCCCATCCTTCACTCGCTTTGTCCAAGACATGGGCCAAGCATTGGACTTAGATCTCCAGTCCGACTCCAGATACTCTAAGGAGTACCTGGCGGAGCTGGATATGCCATCACTGCCCAGAGAGTCCCTCCGCTTACCACCTAACCCGGTACTCCAACAGGCCTTCTTCAGGAACCTGGAGACCCCCTACATGGTCACGGCCGTACCCTCCAAAATGGAGGCCAAGTACCGCACAGTACCTTACCCGGGATTCGAGCAACCACAGCTCTCCCACCAATCGCTGCTGGTGGAATCCTCCTTGAAAAAGGCTCACCCGTCCCGTGTCTCAGCAGCGGCACCCCCAGGCCGGGAAGGCCGAACCCTGGACAAGTTCGGCAGGAGACTATACCAAAACGCAATGATGGCCTCTAGGGTGCAAAGCTACACTTTCACCTTCACATCATACCTCAAACACCTCATTGGACTATTGAGAGCCTTTGAGACTGACCTACCGGCCTCCCGACAGGAAACGTTCGGCCTGCTTTTAGAGTCCCTCTCCAACCTGCGCCTTCATCTATTCCACGCGGCCTACGATGGCTTCGAACTCTCCTCCAGAGAAGCCGCCTTCGCTATCGCCATGCGCCGACTAGCTTGGCTGCGCCTGGTCGACATGGACCCCAACTTACAGGACCGGTTAGCAAACCTCCCCTGCGTGGGAAAGGAATTGTTCGATGACACTATCGAGGCGGCGACAAAACGCCTCTCCGAACATGAACGCTCATTTGCCTCCCTTGTCCGGCAAAAGCCCAAACCGCCAGCGCCCAGGCCATACAGGGCCCCCCCGCGCCGCTACCCACAAAAGTCCACCCCTGCTTTCTCGCGGCCCCCACCCAGACGTCCGCAAGCCCATCACAGGGCCATGCCCAAGTCCCAACCGCCCGCGACCACCAAACCATCCCCGTCCTTTTGACGGGACACGCGGAAGGGGGCGGGCCCCCTCCGCCATAGTCCCAGACCACCTCCCCATCGGAGGTCGACTCAAAGCCTTTTACCCTCGCTGGGAACAACTCACGACGGACGCATGGGTCCTTGGCGTGATCTCATCAGGGTACTCTCTCAACTTTCGGGCCATTCCCCCGGACAACCCCCCAAGGAATTGCCCTCCCAACAGGACTCAGCTACCTCTACTCCTCTCCGAAGCTCGAGACCTGCTTCGCCTGAGAGCAGTGGAGAAGGTCCCCCCCGACCAACAGGGGAAGGGCTTCTACTCCCGTTACTTTCTGGTACCGAAAAAAACGGGAGACCTACGCCCAATACTAGACTTGAGACGCCTCAACAAATTCCTGGTACGGGAAAAGTTTCGGATGCTCTCACTACCAACACTCTACCCCCTGATCGACGAGGGCGACTGGCTCTGCTCCCTCGATCTCAAGGAGGCGTACACACATGTCCCAGTGCACCCCGCTCACCGCAAGTTTTTGCGTTTCCAAGTAGGGGACTGGCACCTACAATATCGAGTCCTCCCCTTCGGACTAGCATCATCACCTCGGGTCTTCACCAAGTGCCTCGTGGTGGTAGCAGCAACCTTACGCTCCCAGGGCCTCCAGGTATTCCCCTATCTGGACGACTGGCTAATCAAAGCCCCGTCCAAAGAAGGGGCTATCTCAGCGACCCAACAGACTATTACCTATCTACAAAGTCTGGGGTTCGAAATAAACTTCCCAAAATCTCAACTACGCCCCTCACAATCCCTACAGTTCATCGGGGCCACGCTGGACACGGTTCGCCTCCGTTCCTTCCTCCCCCCTCCGCGCCTGGAGGCGTTAGTAAGTCTGAGCCGAAGGATCTCTCGGCTGACCTCAGTATCAGCCCGACAGATGATGATCCTCCTGGGCCACATGGCCTCCACCGTCCATGTCACACCCTTCGCCCGCCTCCATCTGAGAATCCCTCAATGGACCCTGGCGTCTCAATGGCGTCAAGACCGGGACCCGATCGACCACTCAGTGACAGTGACTCCTTCATTGCAACGATCGCTCCGCTGGTGGGCCGACTCTTCAAATCTTTCCAAAGGTTTGCTCTTCCTCACCCCACCCCACAGCAAGGTACTCACCACGGACTCGTCGGAGTACGCTTTGGGAGCCCATCTGGACGGCCTGCGCACCCAGGGAATGTGGTCAGCACAAGACCGACGCTGCCACATCAACGTGCTAGAACTTCGGGCCATCTATCTCGCAGCAGTAGCCTTCCAACATCTGCTCCGCGACCGAGTGGTTCTCATCCGAACCGACAATCAAGTAGCGATGTACTACGTAAACAAACAAGGGGGCACAGGATCTTGGCCCCTTTGCCGGGAAGCTCTGCGCCTCTGGAAATGGGCAATCTCCAACAACACCTTCCTTCGGGCGGTGTACATACAAGGAGAACAAAACTGCCTGGCGGACAGACTCAGCCGCCTCCTCCAGCCACACGAGTGGTCACTACACTCTCAGGCCCTACGAGGAGTGTTCGAACGGTGGGGGACGCCTCAAATAGACCTGTTCGCGTCCCCTCACAACCACAAGCTGCCTCTCTTCTGCTCCCGGATATACTCCCCGGACCGGCTCGAGGCCGACGCCTTCCTCCTCGATTGGGAGGGAAGGTTCCTGTACGCGTTCCCGCCGTTCCCTCTGATACTGCGGACGCTTATCCACCTGAAAACGGTACAAGCCACCCTGATCCTGATTGCCCCTCGCTGGCCACGCCAGCCGTGGTTTTCCCTTCTACTTCGACTCAGTGTCAGAGATCCACTGCCTCTGCCTCTGTTTCCCTCTCTACTGTCACAGGGTCAGGGTTCACTGTTACATCCCAATCTTCAATCTCTTCATCTGAATGCTTGGTTTCTCTCCCCCTGACTGCTCTCCCCGTGTCTCAATCAGTCAAGGAGATATTGGAGGCCTCTAGAAAAACCTCGACGAGAACCTGCTACTTCCAAAAGTGGACCAGATTCTCAACCTGGTGCTCCTCCCACAGCCAGGACCCGGTGTCGGTCCCCGTCCCCCTGGTCCTTGACTATCTACTTCAACTATCTCATTCCGGCCTAAAGACCAACTCCATTCGAGTACACCTCAGTGCGATTGCGGCCTTTCATCAGCCCCTGGAAGGGAAAGCCCTCTCGCTCCATCCCTTAGTCACTCGCTTCATGAAGGGCCTGCTGAACGTCCACCCCCCTCTCAAACCTCCCCCGGTGGTTTGGGACCTTAACGTGGTTCTGGCTCAACTAATGAAACCTCCATTTGAGCCCCTAGACAAATGCCATCCAAAATTCCTCACTTGGAAGGTAATTTTCCTACTTGCACTCACGTCCGCACGGCGGGTTAGTGAGCTACAAGCCCTGGTAGCGGACCCACCCTTCACGGTATTCCATCACGACAAGGTGGTACTCCGCACCCATCCAAAGTTCCTACCTAAAGTAGTGTCTGATTTCCATCTAAATCAGTCCATTGTCTTACCTGTGTTTTTCCCCAAGCCCCACTCTCATCCCGGAGAAGTGGCGCTCCACACTCTTGACTGCAAAAGAGCGTTGGCCTTTTACCTCCAACGCACTCAGCCACACCGGAAAGTCCCACAACTGTTTTTGTCCTTCGACCCAAACCGGTTAGGTCACCCAGTTTCCAAACGCACCTTGTCCAACTGGTTGGCCGATTGCATCTCCTTTTGCTACGCTCAGGCTGGTCTCGCGCTGAATGGTCGAGTAACGGGACACAAAGTCCGAGCGATGGCAGCCTCCGTAGCCTTCCTCAGGTCAACACCTATTGAGGAAATCTGCAAGGCTGCCACATGGTCTTCGGTTCATACCTTCACCTCCCACTATTGTCTGGACTCCCTGTCCAGAAGCGATGGCCGATTCGGCCAATCGGTGTTGCGAAATCTATTTGCTTAAATTGCCAACTTCCCTCCATCCCTCTGCAGTAAGCTTGGAGGTCACCCACATGTGAGAATATCATGCCTGCTTGTCCTGGGATAAAGCACAGTTACTTACCGTAACAGGTGTTATCCAGGGACAGCAGGCATATATTCTCACAACCCACCCACCTCCCCGAGGTTGGCTTCTTGGCTAGTTAAGTGAACTGGAGACCACGAGGGGATGCACCCCCTAGTGGAGCAGGAAGGCACGCATGCGTGGAGCAGCAGAGCAAACTTAAATCTTCAATCAAGTTTGCTTGAAAATGCTTCCGCATCGGGGCTCCGTAGATGACGTCACCCACATGTGAGAATATATGCCTGCTGTCCCTGGATAACACCTGTTACGGTAAGTAACTGTGCTTTTTGTACCTCGCTTAGAATTTTGAATAAGCAATTAATCAAATTTTTAATAAACTTGAATTTTGACTTTTCCTCCAGGAACTTGTCCAAACCTTTCTTAAAACTAGCTACCACTATCTGCTCTTACCACATCCTCTGGCAACGCGTTCCAGAGCTTAACTATTCTCTGAGTGAAAAAAAATTTCCTCCTATTGATTTTAAAAGTATTTCTGTGTAACTTCGAGTGTCCCCTAGTCTTTGTAATTTTTGACGGAGCGAAAAATCGATCCACTTGTACCCGTTCTATTCCACTCAGGATTTTGTAGACTTCAGTCATATCTCCCCTCAGCTGTCTCTTCTCCAAGCTGAAATGCCCTAACAGCTGTTTTAGTCTTTCCTCATACGAGAGGAGTTCATCCCCTTTACCATCTTGGTCGCTCTTCTTTGAACCTTTTCTAGCATCACTATATCTTTCTTGAGATAAGGAGAACAGAATTGAATGCAATACTCCAAATGAGGTTGCACCATGGAGCCATACAGGGGTATTATGACATTCTTAGTCTTGTTAACATTCCTTTTTTAATAATGCTCAGCATCCTGGTTGCTTTTTTGGCTACCGCCCGCACATTGGGCAGAAGGTTTCATCATATTGTCAACAATGATACCCAGATCCTTTTCTTGGGCACTAACTCCTAAGGTGGACCCTAGCATCCGGTAACTGTGATTCAGGTTATTCTTTCCAATGTGCATCACTTTGCATTTGTCCACATTAAATTTCATCTGTCCAGTCTTCCAATATCCTAAGGTTCGCCTGCAATTTTTCACAATCTGCATGCGTTTTAACAACTTTGAATAGTTTAGTGTCATTTGCAAATTTAATCACCTCACTCGTCGTTCCAATTTCTAGATCATTTATAAATAAGTTAAATAGCACCGGTCCCAGTACAGCCCCCTGCGGCACTCCACTGTTTACTCTCCTCCATTGAGAAAAATGACCGTTTAACCCTACTCAAGCATTTTCCCTGTCTGTCCCGGTGGGATCACAATCTATCTAACGTACCTGGGGCAATGGGGGGATTAAGTGACTTGCTCAGGGTCACAAGGAGCAGCGTGGGTTTAAACTTATAACCTCGGGGTGCTGAGGCTGTAGCTTTAACCACACTCTCCCCTTTAAGATGACGAAGCCAACACTAAAGATCAAAACTCAGAATCCCAGCTGGCAGCCTTATAGGAAAGCTGACGATCTAAGACCAGGAAGAGGGGAATGGTGAAGTAATTAGAACGGGTTTTAAACCAAGGTTTGAATCGCATTTCTACCACTGACACATCTCTTCATTTTGGGCATGTTACTTTAGCTCCCATTACCTCAGGCACCTGCTTAAATAAGCTCCTTGAGGCAAGGACAGTTGATTACCTTAATACCATTACTGTATAGCAGGGGTGCCCACACTTTTTGGGCTTGCGAGCTACTTTTAAAATGACCAAGTCAAAATGATCTACCAACAATAAAAAAATTTTAAAACCCCCACAAAGCACACTGAAAGGCAGAGAAAATGTTAATTATCATTCATATTCCGGGTTTTTTTCAAAGAGGTCAAGGCAGATGACTCTATGCAATGTCATCTCAATAACAACCATACAAAAATAGACAAATATAGCCCCTCCCTTTTTACTAAACCACATAGCAGTTTTTAGCGCAGGGAGTTGCGCTGAATGCCCCACGCTGCTCTTGACGCTCATAGGCTCCCTGCGCTAAAAACCGCTATTGTGGTTTAGTAAAAGGGAGCCATAGTGCAAAATATAGACAGCAGATATAAATTCTCAAAACAGACACATTTTGATCACTAAATTGAAAATAAAATCATTTTTCCTACTTTTGTTTGATGATTTCATGAGTCTCTGGTTGCACTTTCTTCTTCTGACTTCTTTTCACTTCACTCTGGCTGCACTTCTTCTGACATCTTCTGATTTCAGCCCACTCCTTCTTTCAGCCTCCTATATGCTTTCTCTCTTCCATACCTCATTCTCTCCCCCAACTTTTTCTTTCTTTCTCCCTGCCTCCTGTTCTTTCTTTCTCTCTCTCTCTCCATGCCCACTTTCTTTCTGTCTCCCTGCTTGCCCCCTTTGTTTCTTTCTCCCTGCCCTCCCCCAAGCCACTAGGTTTGCCGTCGCCACCGGGGAACAGGCCTCCAAGCCACCGCCCCCCAAGCTCTGCATGCAGAAGCCTTGCACTGACCAGCATTCTGCTCCCCTTCAATTCTGATGTCGGAGAGGAAGTTCAGGGCCAGCCAGGCAGCGATTGGCTGGCCCAGAAATTCCTCTCCGATGTAAGAATTGATGTCGGGGAGAGGAATGCTGGTCAGCGTTAGGCTTCTGAAGGCCCAAATCTCTGGATCCCCAGGGCTGAGGAAAAGAAAAGAAAAAAAGCCAGTCTTCCATGAGAGCCGTTCCAGTCTCTTTTTAGCAGGACACTCAACTTCACATTTTCAGGCTCAAGACGTCAGAGCAGCAGCAGCAGCTCCGGCATTTTTGGGCAGAGCACCTCCTGCTCCCGACTGCCTTTCTCCAGTCTGGCTTGTCAATTCCACCAGGGGCAGCTGGCGCTCAGCTCTCAAGGGTCGTGACTTCCCTAGACCTCCCTCCCGCCTTCTCCCGAAGGAAGTGACTTCATCCCCCAGTCGGAAGACGCAGTCGGGCAGGAAGGGCGCAGCAAGAATGAGTGTGTGTGGGGAACCTTGGGGAGATTCCGGTGGGGAACCTTGGGGAGAGGAAGGCTGATCGGCCGGCCGATTGGAACGGCAACACGAGATCGACTGGCGTTGCCTTCCCGATCGACCGGTCGATCGCGATCGACGTGTTGGGCACCCCTGCTGTATAGTAACACCATAAATATAAGTATTAGGCTGACTCTGCACATGGAAATAGACCTCCTCGATTGATGTTGCCTTTCTCCTTTGTACAATGACATCAAAATTTCAGTTATCAAGAGACTGCGCCATGAATCCTTGGCCATGGCACATGTTTTGGCTGAGACTTCTTGACCCAAAGCAGAGACATTTTTTAATGCAGACATAGGGGTCCGAGTTCAAGGTAGGAAAGAAAAAAAGATACCTCCTAGGATTCATCTTTGTAGACACTACACTGAAATCTTTTGCCCAGTGTGCAGTGGTGGCCAAGAAAAGCAAACGGAATGCTTGGAATTATTAGGAAAGGGATGGTAAATATAATGCCTCTGTATCGCTCCATTGTTCAACCTTACCTTGAGTATTGTGTTCGGTTCTGGTCGCCGTATCTCAAAAAAGATATAGTGGAATTAGAAAAAGTTCAAAGAAGAGCGACCAAAATGATAAAAGGGATAGAACTATATGAGGAAAGGCTAAAGAGGTTGGGGCTCTTAAGCTTGGAAAAAGACAGCTGAGGGAGAGATATGATTAAGGTCTATAGTGTACTTTTACCCTTTGTACACCACTCAGGATGATGTAGACTCTACACCAGGGGTGCCCACAGTTTTTTGACTCGTGAGCTACTTTTAAAATGACCAAGTCAAAATGATCTACCAACAATAAAATTTTAAAAAAACACAACGCACACTGTACGCATAGAATTGTTAATTATCATTCCTATTCCGGGGTTTTTTCAAAGAGGTCAAAGCAGATGATTCTATGCACTGTCACCTCAGTAACAACCATACAAAAATAGACAAAACCCACCCCCCTCCCTTTTTACTGAACCACAATAGCAGTTTTTAGCACAGGGAGCTGCGCTGAATGCCCAGCGCTGCTCTGGACGCTCATAGGCTCCCTGCACTAAAAACCACTATTGTGGTTTAGTAAAAGGGGACCATATTGTAAAATATAGACAGCAGATATAAATTCAGGCACATTTTGATCACTAAATTTAAAATAAAATCATTTTTCCTACCTTGTCTGGTGATTTCATGAGTCTCTGGTTGCACTTTCTTCTGACTGTGCATCCAATCTTTCTTTCAGCCTGTATGCTTCCTCTCCTCCAAACCTCATTCCCTCCCCCAACTTTTTCTTCCTCTCTCCCTGCCCTTTCTTTCTTTCTCTCTTCATGCCCCCTTTCTTTTTTTCCTATTTCTCTTATTTCCTTCTGTCTCCCTGCCTGCCCCCTTTCTTTCTTTCTCCCTGCCCTTCCCCAAGCCACTGCCACTGCCATCGGGGAACAGGACCCAAACACCACTAACAGATAACAGGCCCCAAAGCCGCCGCCGCCCCATGCTCTCTCTGCTTCGGGCCGATCAATCTTCCTCTCCCAGACGTCAATTCTGCTGTCGGAGAGGAAGTTCCGTCCAGCCAGGCAGCGATTGGCTGGCCCGAACTTCCTCTCCGACGGCAGAATTGACGTCGGGGAGAGGAAGATTGATCGGTCCGATAGATCGCCAAGGCAAAGGGAGTCCTGGATGATCGACTCACTTTGCCTTGGCGAGCTACCGGTCGATCGCGATCGACCTGTTGGGCACCCCTGCTCTACACCATCCTGAGTGGTGTAGAAAGGGTTAAAGTAATTCCATTTTTCACTCTTTCAAAAAAATATAAAAACCAGGAGACAATGAAATTACATGGAAATAATTTTAAAACAAATAGGAGGAAATATTTTTCACTCAAAGAATAGTTAAGCCCTGTAACTCATTGCTAGAAGATGCGGTAGTATCTGGATTTAAAAAAAAAAAAAGGTTTGGACAAAACTCCTGGAGAAAAAGTCCTTAGTCTGTTATTGAGACAGACATGGGGGAATCCACTGCTTGCCCTGGGATCGGTAACATGGAATGTTGCTTCAATTTGGGTTTCTGCCAGGTACATGTGACCTGGATTGGCTACTGCGGAAACAGGATACTGGGCTAGACCATGGCATAGGTCTGACCCAGTATGGTTATTCTTATGAGGAGTGTTTGGCGCAGTGGTTGGATCTACAGCCTCAGCACCCTGGGGTTGTGGGTTCAAACCCCGCGCTGCTCCTTGTGACCCTGGGTAAGTCACTTAATCCTCCATAGCCCCAGGTACGTTAGATAGATTGTGAGCCCACCGGGACAGAGAGGGGAAAAATGCTTGAGTACCTGATTGTAAAAACTGCTTAGATAACCTTGATAGGCGGTATATAAAAATCCTAATAAACTTGAAAACTTAAACTTCTTAGGTATTTCTTTTTCCATTGACTAACTTAATCCATTATTTGATTAGCTTTCAAAGGCATCTTCTTTTCCTTTCATTTGTATTACCTTTTAAAAAATGGACTAATGAGGCTACCACACCTCTTTACTTTAAATTGATAGAGAAGCATCATAACCTTGGTGCAGATGACGCACACGACAGGCCATTTAAGTGGAAGTAGACATACATCACAACCACACTACCTGTGCCAAGCAAAATGCCTTGTCAAGAGCATGACACTGAAGTATGCTCCGCACCGTCAGTGCATCAGGTTCAAAGGGCTGCTAGCACAGGAAAATCGACTTCAGCACAAACAAGTACATGTCAGGTGACATCTGCAGTGAATCATCCAGCAGAGAATGTAGGCATTGTCATGTTTTCCAGTTTATAGCTCATGCCTCTGGTATCTTCTTGCAGCGACCCTTTTTGATCTCCTAGATGAAGCCTTTGGCATCAACTCTAGTATAGCAGAGCGTGGCGCTTCCAGTGTTCTGAATTCCAGTGTTCTGAAATACTTCAGTGATGTCGCCAGCATTGTTATTGAGATGTGTGTGGCTTTCTCTTTCCTGGCATGACATTTAGTTAAAAGGCAAGTGGTAGATAAGATTCTTGGGCAGGCTGAACTTTAAGCCCTTGCTGTTTCTTTTGAAACATGCATTCAACATCTGCTTTACCCCTCCTCCACTTTTTCTGCATTATCCAACAACTTATCAGTCCCATTTGTGTTGGATAATCAACTGTCCTGATGGCAGCAGTAATTTTCTTGTCGCTTTTGCTACTTTTGACGGAATAGCCGCTGCTTCTTAGGGAAAAAATTAATAACTTTCTCAATGGTTGCTGCAGTAATCTTTCTGATGTAATGTACTGGGAACAGATCACAATGCAAAGCTTACTCTGCACAGGGAGAGACATTCTGCCTGGGTTCTAAGTCTTCTATGCACTGAAATACAAGGAGGATATTGTTACCTTTCCCTTCCCTGGGGTGAGAGCTCAAGGTTCATAGTCATTCGCATGCGGTACTTCGGTGCGCCAACATTGCTGCGCAGACAATTCGGCGCAAGACCCCAGCACGCCACCTAAAAAGTTACTTTTAAAGAGCTCTGATGCGGGGTGTGGGGGGGGGGAGCCCCCCCAGTTTACTTCATACTCTTTGCGCTGCCGTTGGGGGAGGGGGATTGGAATCCTCCATTATAGAGTAAACTTAACTTTTTCCAGATTTTTTTTTTTTTTAGGAAAAAGTTAGTTTTCTCTATAATGGAGGGTTCCAACCCCCACCCCCAATGGCAGCCCGACGAGTATGAAGTAAAGTGTGAGGGGGTTCCCCCCCACACACACCCCCGTCAGAGCTCTTTAAATAACTTTTTAGGCGGTGCGCTGGGGTCTTGCGCCGAATTGTCTGCGCTGCAGTGTTGGCGCGCCGAAGTCTCGCACGCTTTTGTCCCGTCACCGAGCTCAGAATAGCCTGGAGGATTAGCCTAGAGAATTTTGCAGATCCTGATTACATTCCTGAGGAATCCTATCAAGAAGGGGAGGATATCTACAGCAATTCCTTCTGTTGCTTATAAAGAGCCTCCATAGGACATAAGAAATTCCTCTTCTGTACACCAAGAAGCCTGAACCAAGGTGAACTGGATGGCCATTCTTGGAAACAGGATACTGGGCTAGATTGATCCTTGCTCTGACCTAGTAGGGCTACATGCATGCTTTTTATGTACTCTAATAGAACCTATTCTAATATTAGAGGAATCGGCTATTCTATTCCAGATTAATTATTCCTCATTCTCAAAAAGAATGGAAATTGACCTATTCTGGAGAGAATACCATCCAACAAGGTGCAGGTTCCACTTAGTTAAGCTGAGAAGCAGTATGAGTTTGGTTCACATACCAGTACTTAGTGGTTAGTCAGATGCACATATCAGACCAGCTCCACAGAACTTTTTAGCTCAAATGGTCTCTAAACCCTCAAACAATACAGGACATTTTTTTTCCCCAAGACTGGGGCACTTCCCAAATAGACCTACTTTGCAGGTGCTGAAGCATAGCTGTGCATCTGTTTATTGCATCCATCTCCAGGTCACCTAGTGAGGGATGCATTGGCCATAAACTGGACTTGTTATTGATTACCCTCTGTTTACCCTGTTACCACAGGGGATATAAATATAGATATAGATTTAAACTACACTCTCCCTCCGTATTCGCGGTTTCAGCATTTGCAGTTTCGATTATTCACAGTTTTTAACTTGCTGGCTCCTTCCCCCTCCAAATTACATCAGCTTGCATAGAGAAATTGCTGATTCCAAGCGTTTAGAGAGAAAATCGCTGATTCCCAGCACTTTCTCCTTGTTTTGCCTCTCCTTCAGGAACAGACCAGGTCTCCCACCATGTTATTCGCGGTTTCACTATATTCACGATGGGTTTTGAATAGAAAACAGCGAATAACATATGAAAAAGTTATTTGCGGTTTTTCTGTATTTGCGGTTTTGTTATTCCCCTATCACAGTGAATACGGAGGGAGAAGTGTGTTCCTGATGCTGCTAGTTCCTTTTATATGTCTGTGTAAAGGATGAAGGATATACTCTTCAATTTTGTTTGCCTGTCATATGTACTACAGTGGTTCCCGAACTGAGCTGGGATGTCAGATGTCAACATTAGTAGATGGGAGTCCCCGGAAACAGGGTTGCTACCAGTGTTCCCTCTAAGCGGGCGGGTGTTGTGAGCAAACTTTTTTCACTGTGAGCTAAAAATATCGGGTGCCAGCAAGTTATGAGCCAAATAAATATGTTGCTTTCTACCACAGAACTTCCTTACGTTTGTATGGAATCTATCCCCTTTCAACTTTAGAGAGTGCCCTCTCGTTCTCCCTGCCTTAGCTACTAAGTCTATTCCCTTCAGTACCTTGAATGTTTCTATCATGTCCCCTCTCAATCTCCTCTGCTCAAGGGAGAAGAGGCCCAGTTTCTCTAATCTTTCGCTGTACGGCAACTCCTCCAGCCCCTTAACCATTTTAGTTGCTCTTCTCTGGATCCTTTCGAGTAGTACCGTGTCCTTCTTAAAGTACCAGTGCTGGACGCAGTACTCCAGGTGAGGGCGTACCATGGCCCGGTACAGCAGCATGATAACCTTCTCTGTCTCTTCAGTCCAGCATCTGCCCCTTCCATTCACTGTCTGTCTTTCCCTGCCATCTCTCCTCCTGCCCCCCCCCCCACCCCCCAATTTGGTCTAGCATCCATCATCTTCCTTCTGTTCCCCTCATGGTCTGGCATCTCTATCCTTCCCTCCCCCCTGTGGTTTTTAGCATATCTCTCTTCTCATTTCCTCCACTCAGATCTGATCATTCTCTGCTCTCTCTTCCCTTTTCTTCTCTGGTATTCCTTCTCTATTTTCTGCCTCCATCTAAATTAAATTCTTTCTTACTATTTAGTCCCGTTTCCCTCTTTTCACTGTGTCTACACACAGCTTGTCACCCCTTTCCCTCACCCCTCCATTATCTTACTATTTTCTTCCCCCTTTATTTATCTCCTCCTTCCATCCAGTATGTGTTCTTTCCCCACTTCCATTCAGCATCTGCTCTCCCTTCTCAACTGACATCCATCTGCCTTCTGCTCTCTCTCCCTTCTTCTCACTTCCATCATCTGTCCCCTTCTCTCTCTCATCTCCTCCATTCCATCATCTGCCCCTTCTCTCTCTCTCTCTCTCTCTCCCCCCCCCCCAACTTCCATCATCTGCCCCCCTTCCCCTCACCTTTGTGGGTCACTTTCTTTCCCCTGAGGGTGGCTCATGTCACAGGGGAAGCTTTGGCCGAGCAGAACCGCTTGATTGACAGTGGAACTTACTTGATTGATGTCGATGCTGGGGCCCGTTGCCGTTTGAAGGAAAAAAAAAAAGGTGGAAAAAAGGAACCTGTAAAGGCGAGAGGAAGGGAAACCTCCAGGACAGCTGCTTTTTGCCCTCCTTCAGCGGCCCAAGAGTTCAGACCAGCAGCGGCAGCTCTGTATGCTTTTAACTTCGGCACAGAGCTGCCCCTAATCAATAGTTTAGCGCGGTTTCATGAGGCAGCCTCGGGGCCTTTGATAGCCGGCCCGCTTCGATGATGCGATGTGGGCCGGCCTAGCAAAGGCCCCGAGGCTGCCTTATGAAACCGCGCTAAACTATTGATTAGGGGCAGCTCTGTGCCGAAGTTAAAAGCATACACAGCTGCCGCTGCTGGTCTGGAGGTGCGGAGACAAGGCAGGAGGCAAACGCGGTGGAAGGCAGGAGTCCCGGCGAAGGCAGGAGTCCCGGCACAGCGACTGCAACAGGAAGTTGCAAGTCAGCTGACGCCGGCCTTTCGTTGCGGCGGGGACCGAATCCTTCGCGGACCGGCAAGATTTTGTTTGCGGACCGGCGGTTGAAGAACTGTGCTCTACACTGTGTGCGCTGTGACGAGAAACTTGTGCGCTGCGAGGTAATATTTTGTGCGCCAGCGCACCCCAGCGCAGCTTAGCGGGAACACTTGCTACCCCAACTTCTGGACCTATTCCCAATAGTAGCAGTTAACATAGAGCCTGTGTGTTGGTGACTGATCACATGCTGATGCCCCCCTTCTAATGTGGGCTGCCTGTTAGTACTGTCCATGGGTTTCAGTCAGGGGTCTGGACGTGTACCCTTGCACGCAGGACACAGAGAACTGCTACTATTCTTGCCACCATTGCTGCTTTCATACTTTGGATAAATGGGGGCAGGATGAAGTGAATGGGGGAAGGAAGTGCTGTGTCAATCTTGTATGGTCACGTGAATTTTTAGGTGTTAGAATTGAGTTATATTGGGTAAAAGTTGGGAACAGCCTTAAATAGACTCTGATATGTATTGTTCCTTCAAGAGATGCCAGCACAGTGGCTTCAGCTTCCAAAATGTGTGTTTTCTCCCTTACTGTTTGGAGATTGGGGTATATGTACGGTATGTACCGGTATGTGTGTGTGTGTCTATATATAGATAGATAATGATTTTAATTTTCAAATTCTATGAAGCTAGTGCTAAATTTGGAGGCCTGGCATTTCACAATTTCCTACTTTAAGCATAAAATTGAACTCGTGAGTATTAATGGAATTTATTACACTGCCGCCTGCCTTCCTGTGTTAACTCATGGAGTAGTCCAGCAGGCACTACTCCCTAGTGGGGAGTAAACGGAGCCAAAATAAAGATCACCTCATGTAGCCACTACCTCCTAGTCTACAAATGTTTCTTCAGCACTGTAGCTTTCATTTCATTTTTTCCTTTAAAATGGTACCGATTACCTCAACATCTTGTATTGTACTGCTTATGGGGCTGACGGGGATACTAACCCATTAAACCACCGTGAATTTGGCTTAAAGAGAGGATCTGAAAAGCATTAGTCACTTTGTATAAAATAATGAGAAGAAACCACTGCTGAAAAGCTTGGCATGTTGAGAGGATCTGGTCAACATCACAGGGAAGCAAAGAGCAGGAGCAGGGAGACCACCTTGGGCCAGATCTCCTCCTGTTTTATGTTTTTAAGCAGCAGTGTTCATTAGACCTTATTAACTTACCACATAGGTTGGATGGCTTACTTTTGACTTCTAAATAGTTACACTTTCACTTGAATTAATGCATGATGTCAAATTCTGTGATACCAGAACAGCACAGGCTCTAGCCTACAATAAATTAAATAGAAGGAAAAAGCTTTAGAAAAGGGCCCCCCCACCTCCACTAAAAGTGGTTTATTAAAGGTGGTTGAGTAGTCACTTCATTGGCAAAAAACAGTCATCAAAATTGAGAAGACTCTGTGCTGTAGAAAACTCAAAAAGATGGTGGCCAGCGTTTCACAAATCTGCTGCCTCAGGATGTAGCATAACCGATCAGACTTTTAAAGTGAGACCAAGCAGTAACCAGTATCTCTGGGCAACCCGAAACAATCCAATTCAAGGTCCCTAGATTCCTATTCACCAATGACCCAGTCATCATAGCACTATGTGAAAGTGTTTTATTGTATATCAACGTTGAAAGATAGATTTAGCAATCAGGCTCTCTGAACTACAAAGCTTTGCGGTGTATCTTACATAATGTTACAAAGCTGTGATTTCCATAAGTTTACCCAGGAAGTTGCATACAATTAAAAACATAACATTTGCCCTTGGGGAGGAGAAAGGGAGAGGAGTGTGTGGTTGGTTTTTTTTTTTTTGGGGGGGGGGTAGAGGAAGCTTGGGCTAGGTCCTCACCTTGTCCAATGGTTAAGCTGGCCCTAAACTAAGTACCTTGTTCCTTCTGCCTGATAAAGCACATTTAAAATTGCTTTCAGTATTTGTTCTTGGAGTTGTAAGGAATATAGTCTATAGCGTCATACACCTTGAAGAAGGGAGCTCTGCTGTAGTTTGGCACTGCTGTGGGTTGTTACACCCTAATGGTAGGTATCAGAAGTTGAGGTAGGTATCTTAACTACAAAGAAGCATACAGAAAGGAAGTTTGGGTTGGGTGGGTTATTTTATTTATTTTTTAAATGGTGGTCAAGGTAGTTGGTAGTTCACTATTCAGCTCATAGTGAGAATTATAGGTGTATGGGAGCTGACTTTGGAGTGAAGAAAATAGGTCAGGTCATGAGAGGGTAGAATGAATATTAGGATTGCAGCTGTCCTGTATATTTGTCTGATTAAACTGTTGACCCAACCAAGCCCCACTGGAGTTACCCCATTCTACTAGACTCAGACGACTCCAGAGCCGACCTATTCTGGAATACATTCTCACCCATAGACTGGCAAACTTTTAGTAAACACTACAATAAGTATGCCAATTCCTACAGCAGACTAGATACCTGTCCCCCCTAATATCATGAAATCAGCCCCAGTCAATTTTAAGGCCAAAATGATGATTTGGATCAACTCTCTACTATCCTCTGGGAAGTTCCCAGTAGAACAAGGGCACATTATAATTACACCAATTAAGAAAAATACTAAAGAGCCATCTAACACTGCATCCAACTTCAGACCTATCGCCAATATTCCCCTGACTACCAAAATAGCAGAAGGAATAGTAAACACCAAACTCAACACATACTTAGAAAAACACAATATCTTACATGAAAATCAATCCGGTTTCCGGTCAGGTCACAGCACTGAAACAATTTTAGCTTCTCTGCTTGATTACCTTCATCAACTATTCAGCCAAGGCTCAAGCGCTCTAATATTGCAACTCGATCTAAGTAGCGAATTTGACTTGGTTGACCATGCCACTCTATTAGACTGTCTAACATCTATTGGAATCTCAGGTCATGTTCTCAATTGGTTCCACGAATTCTTGACAATAAGATCCTACAAGGTGTTCAAGGACGACACTATCTCTTACAGCTGGGACAACCCTTGTGGGGTCCCACAAGGCTCCCCCTTGTCCCCAACCCTATTTAACATCTACCTTGCCTCCCTAGGAAACCTCCTGCAGAGTTTAAAGCTCAAATTCTTCATCTACGCAGACGACATCACCATAATCATTCCGCTCTCTTACCTTACCTCAGAGCTTCTAAACTCACTATCTTTCACCCTAAATCAGATCGAACTTTGGATGACAGCGTTTAGACTAAAGCTAAACCCAGCAAAAACTAAATTCTTCTTAGTATCCCCAAACGACAAAATCAAGGAAACTGCGCTACATGTCAATGGTCTAGACTACTGTATTGAGCAATCCTTAAAAATACTAGGAGTCACCTTAGACAAGCATCTCACACTGGAGAAACACACTGACCTAGTGTTTAAGAAAAGTATCTCGGTGCTCTGGAAGCTTCGCACCATTAAAAAATACTTTGACGACACCTCCTTTCGTCTGCTGGTCCATGCTTCTATTCTTAGTGTCCTGGACTACTGTAACATCATTTATCTAGGCGCCTTCAAGAAAATCACCAAGAAGCTGAGATTGGTCTAAAATACCGCCATCCGCCTTATCTTTGGTCTGAAGAAATGGGAACACATATCCCCTTTCTACCACAAGTTGCACTGGCTGCCATTCGAATCCAGAGTCCTATTTAAGTTCTCTTGCATCTGTTACAAAACCGTATCTGGTATGTTACCAGACTATCTTTACCCCCACTTCAACCTGAACTATAATAATAAGAGCTCCCGCAGAATAACTATGTTCGCTTTTCCCTCACTGAAATCGTGTCATCTTAAAAGATTCCTCGAACGAACCTTCTCTTTTCAAGCGGCCAAACTAAATTCATGGCTCGCCCAAATTATACTTGACGCCTCTTCATTCCTCCACTTTAGAAAAAAGCTCAAAACTCTACTTTTCAATGGACCAAATCCTTAATGCTCCCCACTTCCGCCTTAACGTTCCCCTTCTCCACACTAGAAAACAGATCAAAATCTCTTCTTTACAACAGATTAAACCCTTAACCCTCCCCTCCCCCTCCTCAACGCTTCTCACCTCTTCCTTCACTTTTTCCCCACCCTTCCAAGATTGTTGCTCCCCCCTCTTACCCAACATGCTTTGCTCCCCCTTCTCATAAATCCAATTGTATTCTCTTACAGTACTTACTGTATATGCTCTGTATTAGCCCTTCCCTCACCTAAATTGTCAATGTAAACTAGTTTTAACCTTTCATTTGCCTTGCTATGTTCTTCTTTTCCCAATCGCACTGTATGTAATTCATCTATTTGTTGTGAACCGCCTAGAACTCCCTGGGTATGGCGGTATACAAAAATAAATTATTATTATTATTACTGAGCTCTGCTGTGTTTGTCAACTAGCATGGCAGAAGTGGTAAGTAGTAGTTTGAGGAAGATATTACTAGTTAGGAAGAAAAGAGATAAACACCTGAACATAAGAATTGCCACTGCTGAGTCAGACCAGTGGTCCATCATGCCCAGCAGTCCGCTCACACGGCGGCCCTCTGGTCTAAGACCAGCACCCTAACTGAGACTAGCCCTACCAGCGCACGTTCTTGTTCAACAGAAACTTGTCTAACTTTGTCTTGAATCCTTGGAGGGTGTTTTCCCCTATAACAGCCTCTGGAAGGGCGTTCCAGCTTTCTACCACTCTCTGGGTGAAGAAGAACTTCCTTACGTTTGTACGGAATCTATCCCCTTTCAACTTTTAGAGAGTGCCCTCTTGTTCTCCCTACCTTGGAGAGGGTGAACAACCTGTTCTTATCTACTAAGTCTATCCCCTTCAGTACCTTGAATGTTTCGATCATGTCCCCTCTCAATCTCCTCTGTTCGAGAGAGAAGAGGCCCAGTTTCTCTAATCTTTCGCTGTACGACAGCTCCTCCAGCCCCTTAACCATCTTAGTCGCTCTTCTCTGGACCCTTTCGAGTAGTACTGTGTCCTTCTTCAGGTACGGCAACCAGTGCTGGACGCAGTACTCCAGGTGAGGGCGTACCATGGCCCAGTACAGCGGCATGATAACCTTCTCTGATCTGTTCATGATCCCCTTCTTTATCATTCCTAGCATTCTGTTTGCCCTTTTTTGCTGCCGCGCATTGTGTGGATGGCTTCATCGACTTGCCGATCAGAACTCCCAAGTCCCTTTCCTGGGAGGTCTCTCCAAGTACCGCCCCGGACATCCTGTATTCGTGCATGAGATTTTTGTTACCGACATGCATCACTTTACACTTATCCACGTTGAACCTCATCTGCCATGTCGATGCCCATTCCTCGAGCTTGATTATGTCACATTGCAAATCTTCGCAATCCCCCTGCGTCTTTACTACTCTGAATAACTTCGTATCATCCGCAAATTTAATCACCTCGCTCGTCATACCTATGTCCAGATCATTTATAAAAATGTTAAAGAACACGGGTCCAAGCATTGAGCCCTGCGGCACCCCACTGGTGACGCTCTTCCAGTCTGAGTATTGTCCATTTACCCCCACTCTCTGTTTCCTATGAAGGGGTAATAGTGTGGATAAAAAAAAAATGCAGCTGAGTCAATCAGTTGGGTGTAAAATAGGAGATGGGGATAGATAAGGGGGGAAAAGTGGAAACTGAGGGGGTGTGATGGCTTTATTGTGAAAGAGGGCCAAGGAATGGAGAACATGAGTGTATGCTCCTTGGTTTTGTTCCAGGAGGTCTTGGGTATCAGTTCATACTGAACTGGCATCCTTAGATGCACAGGTACAGTTGCTGTCTGCAGAGTTTGACTTTTTTTTTTTTTTTTGTTTTAATGTAGCTCTGAAGTTTCTTTTAAGGCTTTATCCCTGATCTCCAAAAGCTAATTTATTATCACAGGGATTAATACAGGATAGTTGTCTCACAGGCTGCAGATATAATCCCGTTGCTTACTGTACAGGACTGCACATAAACTGCCAGTCTGTCAGCACTAATGTTGTTTTCTACTGTCCTTATTTTACAGAAATGTATTTTCTGGATTGACTTTTCTGGGACTAGATGTTTTATATGTAAATTTTTTCTTAGAACTGTGTTTTTTCTTTGCGACATTGATGTTAAAATGACTTGTGCAATAACAGAGCTACAATTACAGTGAATTATTTCACATTAATTTCAGATGGTGCAATTAGCATAATACAGTTACACAACACTAACATCATTCAGTGAAAATTCAAAATAGTTTCAAGCCTAATATTTTTTTCATTGTCTGTTCCCTTTCATTCTGCCTCCTATCTGGTTGTTTGAGAGCTGGAAGGTCCACTTCCTAGCAGGCCAAACTTAGCATCCTTTTCCCTTCCACAATCCCCACAAGGAGGAGTCATGTTTAGTGCATGGCAGCATTTCCCTCTATCACACATGTCAAACACAAGGCCCGCGGGCTGAATCCGGCCTGCCTGACCGTTTTATATGGCCCACGGCAGTACTCTCAGAACTTCCCCCTTCTCACGCCCCAGCATGCCTTCCCTCCCGCGCCGGTCCGGTACCGCCATCACGCTGAAAAACTTGCCAGCTTCAGCATGTGATTCAGCAACGTTGTCGACAGTTCACCTTCCTGCTTTCTGTCTGCCCAGGCGGAAACAGGAAGTTGCATCATTAGAGATAGATGCCTATAGGAATATAATGGATGCCTTAGCACGCTAAATCGGTTATTGGACCTTAATAAAAGGACCCCTAAGTATCTTAATAAAAAATTTGGCCCACGACTTAGCCTGTATTTTAGATTTCGGCCCCTTATGTGATTGAGTTTGACACCCCTGCTCTATCACAATCCAGGGAAGCAGGAGCATGGTTTTCTGTGTGTGCCTGAACATTACACTGCCATTTGTATTCTGTGAGTTCATGGCAGATCATATTAAATTCACCTACTGGAAACAGACCCAGTTAAACATAGTATAATACCAGATGCCTTAAAATACAATAAACACACATCATCATCAATTTCAAAATAGAAATTTATTTAAAACATTTTTAAAAGCTTCCTAAAAACCGTACAACGAACTTATGATCTTAATTTAAAAATGGTAAATCATTCCAGATTAGAGGTGCCTGATGATAAAAACGACTCGGTGGGCAGTGGCCATGTATATGGACCTTCTGCATTGCTAAACTACAGAACTGGACCAGATTGCAAAACATAGGGTGAAAAAGAGTGCCTCTTATGACTAAAAGAACCCAACCCCTTACAATTAATTGCCTATTGTCTTAAAACAGGACCCCTGAAAGTTGTTCCAGTATAATTTTGCTGCCTTGTCCTGGCCAGGAGGGAAGGAGTGTTAGAAGGATCATCAGTGTTGCTCCTTCTTTAAATGTAGACTCAGCACATCACCAATTAGATTCCCTGCCATCTGATATATTTTATTTGGTGGTAGGGGAGCCTGGGTGGGGGGAAGGAGGTGGGGACAGCAGAGGCTGGTGTCAGAAGTGTCTGACAGCAGCAGGTGGCAGCTGTGGAATGATTTTCAGTCTTCTCAGATGAAACACATTCCAAAATTAAACTAGACGGTCATAGTGAGGAAAGTGCTATTTACTTGTACATTTCTTCACTTCCTCTGTATGTTTTGTAAATATTACACATTGGAAAATAGATGAAAATGTACACTTATTAAACCATGTAAATTAGAACAAATCACCTGAAACTACTTGCCTAGAGTATAAGCAGGTATGCTAGAAATAAACATATAATTTTATCTGTTTGCGTTGGCTTGGAGTTTCACTTTCACATCTCCTTTTCTCTGTGTATTGCAGTAAAAGCATCAAAGGAAGGGAGGCAGACAATCTGTTCTCTCTAGCACAGTAGAGATCGATCTCTGCCTCTGCTCTAATTACAATGCTGAGGTGTAGGATTTAATGTTGGACTTTTAAGTTGCTTAACTTCCAGGCAGGTCTGGATATCTTTACAGGTGAACTAGGCCTCTGCATAGGTTGACAAAGGGCTGGCAAGGTTCTGGTGATCATCTGTGGCTGTGGATCTGAACGGCTCCACCTGTCTGTTGGATAATTCAGATATTGCAATGATAGGAACTGAAGTCTTCCTAGACCTGTTGCTGGAGGAAAAACCAAGTTGTGATGTATAATTAAGGTGGCAATACATCCCATTTTTAGATCCCCTGTCCCCACACACAGCTTCAGGACGCTGAAATGTCCCGTTTTCAGGAACAGTGTCTCGAAGCTGTGCATGGGGACAATGGGACAGGCGATCGCTTCCTGTCCCTCGCTGCCGTGCAAAAAAAAAAAAGCTTCCCTCCACCGCCTGATTCAAACGCCTCCCAATCCGCTGCTGCTGCTGCTGCTCTCCTTACCTCCCTCCAGCGCTGATTCAAACCCGCTGCTGCTAATTGATGCCCAGAAGCCTTCTTCCCGACCTCAATTCTGATGTCAGATAGGACGTTCCGAGCCAGCCAGGCAGCGATTGGCTGGCCCGGAACGTCCCCTCCGATATCAGAATTGATGTTAGGAAGAAGGCTTCTGGGCGGCAATTAGCAGCAGCGGCGGGTTTGAATCGGCGCTGGAGAGAGGCTGGCAATTGGCAGTGGCAGACCGGGAGGGGGGGGGAAGGAAGGAGGGAGGCTTATTTTTTTGCGCAGCAGGAAGGAAAGGAAGTAGGCAGACTGGCTTTGGCGCGGCAGGGAGGGAGGCAGGCAGGCTGGCTGGCTGGCCTCTGGGGGTGGGGGTGGGACAAAGTCTGGAAGGCAGTGAGGGGGACATAGGAAGGAGGTACTGGGGGCACTAAGGATATAGGGAAGGAGGCACTGAGGTCACTAAAGATATAGGAAGGGGCACTAAGGACATAGGAAGGAGGTAGGCAGACTGGCTTTGGCGCGGCATGGAGGGAGGCAGGCTGGCTGGCCTCGGGGGGTGGGACAAAGTCTGGGAGGCAGTGAGGGGGACATAGGAAGGAGGCACTAGGGGCACTAAGGATATAGGGAAGGAGGCACTGAGGTCACTAAAGATATAGGAAGAGGCACTAAGGACATAGGAAAGAAGGAGGGAGGGAATAGAAAGGGACAATTGTTGGGCCTGAGTAAAGAAAGAAATGAAAGAAAGGATGCACAGTCAGAAGGAAATGCAACCAGAGGCTCATGAAATCACCAGACAGCAAAGGTAGGATAAATGATTTTATTTTCAATTTAGTGATCAATTTAGTTTTGGGAATTTATATCTGCTGTCTATATTTTGCACTATATTTGTCTATTTTTCTATAGTTACTGAGGTGACATTGCATATTTTAAAGTCATCTGCCTTGACATCTTTGAAACCCCCCAAATATAAATTATAATTAACATTTTCTCTGTGTATAGTGTGCTTTGTAGGTTTTTTAAATTTTATGATTACCATTATGAATTAATAAGATATTATGTGTACATGAAAAATGAATGGAAGAAATTAGTGGTGGGATTGGGGCAGGACTAGGGCAGGGTTGGGGGAGCGGAACTGACAATTAATAGATATTCCATTTTGATGAAAAAAATAAATGGTCACGTTATGTATAATATATACTTCTGGCGGAATTCTGTGCTACTGCGCAATGCAGAATTTCTGCAGAATTGCATAGTTACACAGAGTTCCCTTTTCCCACACACAATCTCGACCAAGTCATCATCTTTAGGTCACGGTATCGGCAGCAGTTCCCAAATGCTGCCTGCTGCTAACCTGGAAGTCTCTCGGTGGCAGAGGAAAAGCTTCTGGGTTAGCAGCAGGCAGCATGTGAAAGTCGCTGCCAATACTGTGACCTGAAGAAGCAAGCCTTAGAGTACAGGGGAGAAGAGGAAGGAAAGTTGATGGCACGGGGCAGGGAAGGGATGAGAGGAAGGAAAGTTGATGGCACAGGGGGATGGAAGGAGTGTGAGTGAGCAAGGAATGTTGGTGGCACAGGGGGAGGGGAGGAAGACATGAACAAAAAGGGGAGAGGATAAAATTGCACATAATGGAGGGGAGAAAGGGAGAAATGGTGCATGGAGGGGTGATAGATTTGACACAGAGCACAAGGAAGGGGGAGAGAGAGTTGTTGGATATAGGGGTGGATGAGAGAAAGGAAGAGATATACACAGGAGAGGGAGATGTTGGATCCAGGAGCAGAATGGAGTGATAGAGTAGGAAAAATGCTGGACCATGAGGGTGAGTGTAGCAGGAAAGAAATAGGGAGATGTCAGGCTACGAGGGTGGGGAGGGAAGGAAGAGAGAGCAGATGTTGGGCTGTAGGGCGGAAAAAGGAAGACACTGAAAATGGTAGAACCCTGAGGGGGAAGAGAGGGTGACAAGGAAATGTATGAGGATAGATATAACAGAGGATAGAAATATAGTAATGGAGGTACATTGAAGATGAAAGGGAATTGAAGGGCAGAGAAAGGAATGAGATAGGAATGGGAGAGAAGATGGAAATCTGATAGGTAGCTGAAATGTGAAAAAGAGGAGAAGGATAAGAGAAGCAGAAAAGAGTTAAAAGGGAATGATCAATATGTCTGAGGCAGGTGTAGTGAAGGAATAGACAGGAGAGAGTAGAAAAGACAAATGGATAGCAGCCACTTGAAAAAGAATTAGCAGATGGCAGGAAAGAAGAAAAAAAAATCTGGAACAAACCTAATGGAAAAATAAAACATCCAGACAACAAAGGTAGAAGAAAAACATTTTATTTTAAATGTTTTCAATAGAATACAGATAATTAGCAAAAATATTGTTTCAATTTTGACAAAGAAGTAAATATAATGGCAACCCCCCAAAAACTAGGTGAAACCACCCCATGCAGAGGAAAAACTGAAGAAGAAACCAAGTGGGGAGTGGGACAGTACACATCAACCTTGAGAACAAGTTTTATTATATAAACTCAAATAAAATACATATATATCAACACATAAATCTAAAGTCCTTTATCCTTTGCGAAACTCGAGTCGAGGGTTTGGGAGCAGGTTCACAACTGGGATTACACAGGAGATTGCTTTAGTTTAGCAGTAGAAAGCTGAATTTGAAGATCTGCCACATCTAACAGATAAATTGAAACTTAATCTATATGTTAGTGGTGTTTGACGTTGGTTAAACTGGGGCTTTAATGATGCGATGAGGTCTCAGACAATGACCTCTGCTTATGACACTATTTTAGCACGTAGGTTTGCAGATCTGAGCACATTACACATAATTTTTTTTTTATAGATATATATTTGAAGAATATGGGTCATATTTGTATGGATATTGGTTTTGATTATATAAAGCTTGTATGTGTTTGATGAAATAAATATAATGGCAGCAATCTACTATTATCTGTCGATCAGAGAGGCAAAGTTTTGTTTAGGTATATGGGGTTTGTTCAACAACCTGCTCTCTTTTGAATCATTACAAAAGTGCTGGCCAGCGCACTCAACGCTCTGCACTGCTCCATAGAGTTCCTATGAGTGTGGAGCAACGCAGAACATTCAACGCATTGGCCAGCGCTAAAAACCTCTTGCGCTCTTTTGTAAAAGAGGTGGGGGTAAAATCACAGCAGCAGTGTAGAGTATTTATACCAGTGGTCTCAAACTCGCGGCCCGGGGGCCACATGCGGCCCGCCAGGTACTATTTTGAGGCCCTCAGTATGTTTATCATAATCACAAAAGCAAAATAAAAGTTTCTTGATCCTATGTCTCTAGCTATAAATTACAATATTATTATTAGGACTTAGCCAAAAGGAAAGATTTATAAACTATAAACCTTGTAACCCATTCTGAGCTACCGAGAGGATGGGATAGAAATTGAATTAAATTAAATAAAGAATTTTACCTCATGCAAAATTGTCATTTCTTTAATAAGAAATTAACTATTTTTTTCTGAGGCCCTCCAAGTACCTACAAATCCAAAATGTGGCCCTGCAAAGGGTTTGAGTTTGAGACCACTGATTTATACCTTCCACTGAGGAAAAACATTTTGGCGCCACAGTAATCTCTCTAAGGCCAGGGAGGTTCTTAACAGTATTAGCTTTATCAACTACTGTGGAACAAGATGTGACGCTAGGGTTGGGCTGCAGAGATGCCTTTGTTTTTCTTCTGTGTACAGTATGCCTCTTAGGAAGGAGAGGGAGTAGGGGAATCTCTGATGCCTTGGTGTAGCAAAAATCGAAACCTGCTGATTATGTAGTTAACTGAGGTCAGTGCTGTTCATTGAACTCTAGCTTTTCTGTGTGAGTCCTCTGTTCTTTATATCCAACCTACCTGTGATGAGAAACCAAGGTTCTTTGTTTGCACATTCTTTAAAAAAAAAAAAAAAAGTCCTTTAAAAAAAACCCTAGTATTTCTTAATAGGATAGGATGCATATATTATAATATGTTTGAGTATGTCTTGAATATGTATGTTTTCTACTGTTACCCGCTTAGGTGTTAAGAGGGGAAGCAATTTTTAAAATAAATACATTTTAGGAATAAGAACTACATGCTTAATCCATATTCTGATTGATGGGCTGCTATGGCCTCTCAAATGGACTTGTAGCAAGTATCATCTTTGCAATCTTTGCAATTTTCAGTTGATCAAATTTGTTTTTAATTTGCCTGGATTTGTAGATAAAACCATTTCGCGTTTTATATGACAAGTTGACGAACCAGGTTGAAACCAGTGTGTCTCATGATATGTTGGGTTGTGCATGCTTGTAGTTTTATGTAGGCCCACAGCCTTTCGCAAAGACCTTGGCCACTGGCTGCAAAAGTCCACTGTAGTTGAGCAAGAGTTTGGCTGACATACTGTAGTGAATGCCTTCTAAAATATAGCTCCCATGTTGACAGTTTAGGAAGTGTTACAACAATCTGTCAATATCCAGTTAAGTACATCACTTTCAAAGTTAGTGTTGAATTCAGTAATAGATTTCACAGTTCTCCGGCTTTTTCTCACGCTCTTGTTCTCATGCTTGGCCAAAGTAAATATGCCCATAAATAGTTTTGTGCAGGTAAGAATTAAAATGGAGAATGGGGGCCAAGTTGTCTGAACTTGAAATAAATTTGAGCAGCCGTTTTACAGAGACTGCCAAGCAGCTGTATCTGGGAAGGGGGCTTGACAAGAATGTGATGCAGGGCAGAATGGAAAGTTTTAGGTGTAAAGAGAAGGTATTCTAATGCCAGAAAGCTCACTGTTACTCTAAATATATTTCCATACTAGGATATTACTGTATATACTCTCATAAAAGTTGAGACCCCCATTCCCCCCCAAATGAGGAAAAATGGTTGACTCGAATATATAAGATGGGGGCTTAATATTCATGTGTCATGCCCTGCCAGGATCTGCACCGTGTCCCCTCTCTCACACCCTCCCCTGCCAGTCTCTGCACCCAGCCCTCTTCCCTTCCTTACCAGGCTCTGTACCCAGCCCCCCTCACTCTGTACCAGGCTCTGCACCCAGCCCCCCCATCACTCCCATGAGAACTGCCGGCATCCATTCAGAGAGCAGTGCGGGGCCGAGCAGGAAGTGCGGGGCCGAGCAGGAAGCACGAAAAGCTTGGTCCTGTCGGGTGTGCCTCTGGGCTCGAAATGGGAACCGGGGACAGAGAGGCTCAGCGCGGGTCAGGACGTGGAAAGATTGCTCCTGCCCCGTACACCACTGGACCACCAGAGATTAAAAACAGCGCAAAAGGTAAGTGTGGGGTGTTAGTTTAAAAAGTCGTTAAAAAGAAAAAAGTTAGTCGGCTGGAGTGGGAGACATGAGGCATCCGGCCTGCTGTATCGTCCAGGAAGGGGTCGGGTCTTCATTGTATGATGACCTGAATATAGGACGAGACCCCCATTTTTTGGCCATTTTTTTGGCCCAAAAATCTCGTCCTATATTCAAATATATACGTTAGTAGTTAAATGTAGAATGAGAAGGAATTAACATAAGGGAAGGAGTAATGCCTGTAACATCTCTTTGTTAGGGGAAAAAAGATGGGTGAGATTCCACCCCAGCATTAATTGGAACTGATTTAGAAATTTTATTTCTTATTGGTTGTCGCACACAAATGAAAGCATGGGTGCTGTGAACAGAGAAATAGGACTGTTCTGTCCTGCAGTTAACTTTGATCTCTGTAGCTATGTGGTTGATCAGTTAAAATGCATCTTGGTTGGAGGGTGTTGTAAATACTGACCCACTCTGAAGAGATTGTCCTTGATTTCTCCAAGGGAAGAAGAGAGCATTGGAACTTGGATAAACAGCTTACATACGTGGTATCATGTGTATCTTTCTCAATTTTAGTGGCTAGGTGGTATAGCATTGGCCTGCCATCTCTGAGATATTTAAGGGAATTGCTGCTTATAGAAATTTTCACCTGCAGCAGCTAACTTGTAATGAAACTTTTTAACTCCAATTCCAGGACCAAAACTTTGAGACTTATTTAAAAAAATTTATATACCACCTAAAGCTAGGCAGTTTCCAAATAACCATACATCATATAAATCATAGTACCTAACAAAACACCCCAAAAATCTCTATAACGCCATGAACATTTATACCTCTTTCAGTCTGGCTCATACAACATTAATAAATTTATCCCAGGGCACGCTCTCAAAATTGAGCAGAATAGCTCAACAGAAAGCATGACAAAATGAAACTTTTAGCAAGCCTGGCTTTCCATGTCCCTGTGCTCAAATGTTCTAGGGCCCAGGAAGATGCAATCTAAGTATTATAAAGTGCCATCAGCATGCAGTTGAGATGCATGCTATTTTTAACAAAGCAATTTTCAAAGTGATCTCTAGATTCAAAGTGCATTTTTGCCCTCATTACAGTCAGCAGTTGACATTTGAACTTTTAGCCACATCTAAAGGAGGCAGTCCATAGGGTGTTTTAAATTAGCGGAGAGAGGTACACATGTAAATTGAATTTTCAGATACCACGCATGTAATGTACTTTTTTCAAGAAAAAATGTATCCACCCATAAAGCATGTACTTATGCTGGTGACTCACAAGTGATTTTATCATTCAGTGTTCTTAGAGTCTACATGTACTTTCACTTTTAGAACTGGTTCTTAGTTTTGTGACTGCAGAGTATGAAACTTGACCTGTTGATAACGAATGTCCCTGGATCACCAGTCCCTTTGGTCCCTCCCCCCCCACCCCCCGTTCACCTGGAACCTCTTAACTCTTTCAGCTTTAATATTTCTGTTGCCCATTTTTTTTGCTTCAGGTAAGAATTGTACCTTCACCATCTTCACCTTGCAAGCTGAATATTTTCTTGTGTTCTATCACAGCTAATTGATGGTGGAAAGGCAGCTCGTGCAAACATTGGAATAGGGGACGTGGTTCTGACCGTTGATGGGATAAGTGCTGATGGAATGACTCACCTGGAAGCCCAAAACAAGATAAAGGCCTGCACAGGCTCCTTGAATTTGACTCTACAAAAGTGAGTGGTGGTGATTTTTAAGATAATTGAAGGCTGTGTGTATTCTTGTGTGGATAAATGTATGCTTGGCTACTGTTTGTTAGAATGCTTCCCTGTTACGTTGCGTCACAAACACCTTTAAAAGTGAATATGTCTCTTAGTAATGGCGTTTTGTTTCTGTATTTTGACCACAGTGCACAAAAATTTTTGTTTAACCGCTATTGGAGCCTTTTGGCGAGCCTGTGCTTAGAGGGTTACGTTTTATGGCCTCTGCAGGAGATGGGAGTGCGAGTTAGCAGGGTCAAGAAAAAGTTGCTTAGAGAACTGGAAATAGTAATGGAGTTGGCTGATACTCTTGGTGCCTCCTAGAATTTCCAGCAGCTTAGCGCACTGTTAGTTTTTAATACTGTTGTGTGATCATGCCAGAGCATTTCACTGTCGAGCAGGCTACGTTTGTGAAGATCATCCAATCGGAGCTCTGTGTTTTTCAATATAGTTATTCTGGACTTGTGGTGACAATCCATATAGTGTGGGTTTTTTTTTTTTTTTTGGGGGGGGGGGGGTTTAAGAACCTGATCTATCAAAAGATTTTTCACCATGGGCATAAACTGTTATGGTATGTTACAGGCTTTCTATTCCACCTTTACCTATTCATTTCAAGATCTGATTGCATTACAAGAGGTTGGGTCAGTTACCCAGGAAGTTACAATGGACAGTTTGACACAGACATTTAATAAAAATTTCTTCATTGGCGGCCATGAGGCTTATAGGGAACCCCAAATCTATGCAAGGCCCGGTGCTGTGGAATGCCTTAACCTCTGTTGCGACAATCAAATGTGCTTTGGCATTTCAGAAAGGGGGTGTATTTGAACACTTCGTTGGTGTAAGCGTAGTGACAGTTTGAGGATGTGTAGTTCTTCTTTATATATTTTAGAACGGGGCCCAAAATTGTGATTTTTGCATTATTTTTGGCGCAAGTCATGTGACAGTTCGAGGATGGTGCTGTTCTTTTTTTTTTTTTAATGCTGTGTTTTATTGTGCTGTATTTTTTTTGTGTGATTTTTCTATTGTTCCCTGCTTAGATTTTGGATAGGTGGGTTATAAATAATTTTAAATAAATAGAGTTGCAGTTAAGATTATTATGTGTAAATACTACTAAATACAAGACTTTAAAAAAATATATGTTTCTTTTCATATGAATTTGGCGTTCCTTTCTTAGATATTGTAAACCACACTGATGTTAAAGCGAAGAGCAGTATATAAATGACAATAAACATAAACATAAACATGGTACAGGTAGATCAGTGTGGTTAATAATACAGTTAAGTCATAGTTACAAATACATAATTGCAAGTTCAAGTAGGTCTTCGTTGGCTCATCGTTATGTCCCATATGTTGCATTAGACAGTTTTGGCTTTTACAGTTACCATTTCAGGTGCTTCCGAGTTGGCTCCCTCTCTTGGTAAAGAAATGCTTAGTTTTCTGAACCTGAGATAGTGGTCACAAGATTGTAGTGGGAGACGCTAAAAACCATGCATAAATAAATCTACTTGTAACTGCAGCCCTATAATGAAATACAATGGAACCTTGGTTTACGAGCATAATTCGTTCCAGAAGCAAAATTTCTCGTATATCAAAGTGAGTTTACTCAGAGGAAGTAAAGGAAACTCGCTTGATTTGGTTCTACCTCCTCCACCCCCCACCCCCGCTCAAACCGGCATTGCTCCCCTCCGCAAATGCCCTCCCAGAGAACCGGCATCACACCCCCTCCCCTACTCGAACCGGCATCGCACCCCCGCTCGAAACGGCATCGCTCTTGCCCGCGAACGACCCCCCCCTCCGGAGAACCGGCATTGCACCCCCGTTCTGGAAGCGGCATCCCTTGCCCACCCAAACAAGCCTCTTACCTCATCTGGCACTGGCACGCAGCACCAACCCACAGGATGTGCCGGTGCCAGTCAACTAAGATCCCGTCTCTTCGCTGGGCTGGGCCATCAAGTCTGCCCACTCTGCTTACCCACCCCCTGTCTATGCCCTAATGACCCAATTTCCTTATGTTGACCCTCGTAGGGATCCCACATGGGTATCCCATTTAACTGGATATTAACTAGCATATTAACTGGACTTCACTTGGACCACATTACAGAGACCCACAGTACCACATGCAACACAGATTTACAAGTGACATATGGCCACGTGCTGCATAGGAACTAGCCACCATAGAACAATTAGCCAACACAGGGATACAGTTAACCCAGATTAAAGGTCCCATTCTCTATTTAGACCTGCAGGCGTCAAAGTTCCCATTAAATATCCAACGCCTTTCTTTTCTCAAAAGGGCAACATTTAAATCACCACCCCTTTCAGATAGTTATTATCTCTAAAGCCACAAATCTCAAATCTTAAAAGGTGTGATCGGCTTCTAGGCAGTGTGACACTAAAGGAACTGCAGTGTCACCTTGCCTAAGTTTCGAATGATATTCAGTGAGTCTCGGTTTTAAGACACGTTTCGTCTCACCTATGTATATCAGCCCGCAAGGGCACCAAATGGCATATACAACCTGCGCTGTTAAGCAGGTGGACTGATGGCTTAAGATGATGGTGTGCCCGTTCAATTGTAATATCTGGCCTGAAAAAGAACAATTACATAGGCTTCACTGACCACATGGAAAGTGGCCAGATGGTCTGTTTATATGTGCAAGTTTGGACCTGACTGGGAGGAAAGAAGGTGATAAGATCTCTTTTAAATTTCTCCCTCTGGTGTAGGCAAATTGAGGAGGTTCCTGAAATATACTGTGAAGTTGTACTACATGCCAGAATTTCAAAATGTTCCGCCTCACAGTTTGAATACCAGAGACATATGGAAGTACACAGGTGACACGGGCAGACATAGACCTTTGTTGGGATTGCAAGAGAGAGGTTCTTTCTGTCCATGTAGCTCGTTTGTATGCCCTTTTGATAATGGAGGCAGGATAGCCTCGTGCTAAAAACCTCATATTCACGATCTCAGCTTAGGATTCAAAATCATCAATTGATAGAGCAAATCCTCCTTAGCCTGAGGAATTGCCCAACTGGGATGTTTTGCCATAGATGAAGTGGGATTTGGCTTGTATAATGCAACAAGAGTATTTCTATCTCTGGATTTTCTGAAAATGGTATAAGAGAAACCCTCTGTGCCTCGTGTGATCAAAAGATCCAAAAAACAAATCTGATATGGATGGAATTGAAAAGTAAACTTCAGATTAAGATCACACTGATCAGCCAAATGAAAAAAATCCCCCAATTGAGCACTGTTCCCCTGCCATACAATAAACACATCATCAATAAAACGTTTCCAGAATAATATGTGACTTCCATGGGGTAGATCGTAAAAATGTTTCTTCGAATGCACCAACATAAAGGTTGGCTATATCCGAGGTGACAGTCGCCCCCATGGCCATGCCCTTTATTTGTAAAAAGTATTGATCTTGAAATAAGAAGAAATTCTTCTCTAAAACAAATTCTAACAGGGTCACGATGAATGTCGTAGAGGGTTGAATCGGAGCACTTCTGGTCTCAAGAATTTGGCGTATCACTTGTAAAGCATTTTCCTGCGGTATACTTGTTTATAACGCTGTTGGCAGTTACTAACATCAAATAGTCCATACTAGAAATGTTGCACCTATCTAGTTTTAACATAAGGTCCTTGGAGTCCCTTAAGAATGATGCTGCCAAAGGGACAAAGGATTGTAAAAATGTGTCCATATATATGGACAGGGGTTCAAGTAAAGACCCTTTCGATAAAATTATAGAGCAACCAGGGGGGTTAAGTAGATCCTTGTGGACTTTAGGCAACAGATACAGGACTGGTGTAACCGGGTTCTGGTCTGTAATGTTGCTCATTAGTCTTGTAAGACTTAGTTTTGTCATTTGTTGTATTGTTTCCTAAATTTTGTAATTTTAGTAATATGTACATCGCTTAGAATTCTGATTAAGCGATCAATCAAATCTTTATTAAACTTGACAGTCATAAATTGGAATTCCTTTTTAGTGATATAGCCCAAGGATAGGGCTTCTATCAATACTGCATCTATCTCACTTTTTATCGTGTTAGATGGATTCTGATCTAGGGGGCAATAAAATGCTGAATCGGACAATTGTCTGAGCCTCCTGGACATATGTATCATCCATCACCACCATAGAACCTCCTTTGTCTACTGCTTTTATAATCAGAGATATATCTTTTTGCAGTTCAGACAAAGCTGACCTTTCTAGCTTTCTAGATTGAGCCAGGCTGGCCCATCCTTAAGAGCACCCAGTGCATCATTCCACAGTTTCTCATTGGATTCAATCCTCTTTAGTAAGGGCTTTCAGCTGAGCAGTCAATTTGTTATGGGTTTCTTTGGGGTCTGACGGGGGGGGGGGGAAAATTTTGCTCTTCTTCCCCTAGTGGGGGTGAAACATCTTTAATAAGGAGAGACTTTCAGAGTAGTTTAGGACCTGGCATGAGAATTAAGGGTCTAAATATTTGTGCAGAAAAGGAAATAAGGGAAATATAGCAGAGATTTTCAGATATCTGAACGAAAGTAATTTTCACTCATAGAGTGACTGTAAAACTCCTGAGGTTTAGAATGACAGGTGAGGAGCTGGGTAGAGAGAGAGTAAAGAAGAGGTTGAGGAGTGACTGACAGCAGCAGAGTTCAGGCCTGTGCCATGTCAGAAGAGATGACTTTTCTTTTCTTCTCAGAATAGCTTTGTGAGCAAGAGCACAGGCACATTCTCCCTCTATTTAATCACAATACAAAATACACGGGACACTTTTATGGGCAAAGATGCCACCTTGTCTTGGCTGAGCACAAAGTTGGCTGGCTTCATTTTGAGAGCCTTGATACGTAACCTCCAGTCACTTTAAAAAAAAAAAAAAATTTTTAGGTGCTGCTTATCTGCTCATTTCACCAAACTTAGTTGAGGCATCTTAGCCGCCTCCTGTGGCTGGAAGGACAGACAGGTGTCTGCTTCACAGCTGCTTCAACATGGTTCTTGGAAATTGGCCTGCAGGTGCTGCCATAAGATATGGGCAATCTGTCTATCTCCCTTTTTCTTTTTTGGGGCTAAAAATATCATCTTTAGTGTTCCCTCCCTTAGTAGAGTTACCAGCTAGTTTTTGTTTTTTGTTTCCAGGATAGATTGAGCCAGGCCTGGTATTACTCACATTAAATGTGAGAGGAGGTTTCAAGTTTATTCTGACTTGATATACCGCTTTTACATACCAAAGCGGTTTACAGCTTTCCAATATTAAAAATTAATTAAAAACTGGGTGAAAAAAGTAGGGTAGACACAAAAGGAAAAAGGGTAAGGGTACAATATATATTTTTAAAAATTCTTTATTGATTTTTAATCAAAAACAGTGTCATACAAATGAAAGAACAATACAATATTGAAAATAAAGGACAGGGTGCAGGAAAAAACGACGGGAGAGAGGGAATGTCAGGAACAGACGTCTTTGCATTTTTCTCTTTTTTTCCCATTATTGATCGTAAATCTCATAAGCGTCTTTGAAAAGAAAAGTTTTCAGTGTGGTTTTAAAATTGTTTAAATTAGTTGCAGTAGTGTTAGGGGAAGAGCGTTCCAAAGTGTGGGTGCAACTACTGGGAAAAAAATGTTTTTTTTGTGTTGTATCATAAAATAGCTGTCTGATTGAAGGAATACTCAGGAGATGTTGTTTAGAAGATCTCAGTGACTTTGAGGATTCATAAGGGATTAAAAGCCTGGGGGAGTGATTGAGTTGAACTTTGAATGCTAGTAAGAGAGTTTTGAATGAAATTCTGTGAGTGATAGGTAACCAGTGGTCTTTTTTAAGAAGGGGAGAGACGTGGTCAAATTTTTTAGCCTTGAAGATGATTTTGATAGCAGTATTTTGAATTATCTGTAGTCTCCTGATTTTGTTTTTGGATGATTCCCTGGTAGAGGGAGTTGCAATAGTCTAAACCCCATTTTTTTTCTTCAAAGATGCTGATAGTTGCTAGAGTAATGTGGTGTTTGTCACTCCTCTGCGAGTGGTCTCAGTGAAAGTGATTTGTGTACAGGCAGTCCCTGGGTTAAGAACTAGTTCCATTTTCCGTTCTTAAGTTGAATTTGTATGTAACTTGGATCCTGTACAGTATAAAGTCTATAAAAACATTAATTATTAAAGAACATTAAACATTAAAGAAACAGTCCTTAAGATAAATATTGTAGTTTAAATAGAAAAAATAGGAGGTTTACACTTACTTTTGTTCTTCATCCGTCCCACTAATCCCTCTCCAGCACCACATCCAACATTTCTCCCTCTCATCTCTCTTTCCCATGCATCTGTAACTCATGCCTCTCCCACCACTATGTCCAATATTTCTCTCTCCCTCCCTATTCTCAACAATTCTCTTCTTTCTTCATTTCTCCATGTGCACCATCTCTTTCCCTCTCACTCAGACACCAATCCCCAACAATTCTCCCTTTCTAATCCCTCCCCACCTCATCATGTCTTTCCCTCATTCTCTCCATTGTTCTATCTTGTGTTGCAAGTTCATGCTCCCTCTTTCCTTTCTTCCTTCCTTTGTCTGAAGTTTGTGCTCCCTCCCTTCCTTCTGTGTCCCAACATGATCCTGCTTCTCCCTTCCTGTGCCAACATGCCCCTCTTCCTTCCCTCCATTTTGTGTCACAAATTCATGCCTCCCTCCCGTGGCTGTTTACTTCTGCTGGCCGGCTGCCACCTCCCAGCCACACTTCTCTTCGCAAAACCGCAAACAGTGGCTCCTGCACGTGGCTGACCCTGAAGCCCTTCCCTCTGATGTCACTTATTTGTATCAGAACCGGGTAGAAGTGAGGTTTTTTGCACCCCTCCCTGTCACTGAGCCACTCACTGAATGGCTGCCACCAGTTCTCGTGGGACTCGTGAGACCTGGCAGCAGCCATTCAGAGAGCAGCTCAGATCTGGACAGGAGTGCAAAAAGCTCGCTTATGCTTGATACACTGCTGGGCTATGAGAACTCAATGCAGTCATTCAAGGAGGGGCTAAGTGAAAGGGAGGAGCAAGGAAAGCTCACTCCTGCCCCGTACACTGCTGGACCACCAGGGATTCAAAAAGGTACGCAAGGGGAGAAGGGAGGTAAAAAAAAATTGTTGGATGAGAGGGATTCTTCCTGTCCTGCCTCCCACTGGACCACCAGGTCATACTGCAGGCTTGGTGGAGGCCTGTAGGACATCATCAGGAGAGTGGGGGGGGGGGGACAGGGTGCAGAACCTGGCAAGGAATGAGGGGGATTGGGTGCAGATCCTGGTAGGGCAGGGCACATGAATATTAACCTTCCTGGTTTATATTCGAGTCAACCTTTTTTCCTTCTTTTTGGGGGGAAAAATGGCACCTCGTCTTATATTCGAATATATCAAGTGACACACACACAGATGCTTGATGTAGTTTAAAAACCAAACTTGTAAATTTAAATATAATGCGAGATTAATCTGGCAAACTATGTAATTCCCAAAGTAATGGGATAATTCTATCAAATTTCCTTGTATTACGTACTTGTAACCTGGCTGCTGTATTCTGAAGTAGAGAATGACACGGACAAAATTCATCACCATTCCGTCCCCATGGATAACCGCGGGAAACCATCTTCATGTCATTCTTTAAGGAGACAGGGAAGAATCAGAGTATGAATGGCCACAACCACTGACCCGCAAGCTTTGCTTTGAAGAATGCTGGTGTAGAAGGACTGAGGCTGAAATAGACACTAAAAAATGGCATGGGATTATTTCCCGCG
This sequence comes from Geotrypetes seraphini, assembly GCF_902459505.1. Classification (NCBI taxonomy): domain Eukaryota; kingdom Metazoa; phylum Chordata; class Amphibia; order Gymnophiona; family Dermophiidae; genus Geotrypetes; species Geotrypetes seraphini. Next base: position 329,250,461 of record NC_047084.1, on the reverse strand, counting down.
GTTATCCGTGGGGACGGGAATGGTGATGAATTTTGTCACCGTGTCATTCTCTATTCTGAAGTTTAGCTGTAATTTGAGAGCATCCTGCACACACACTGTTAATTGAGTAAGAATATATAATTGTACAATGTGTAATGTGCATGGTTTTGGTTTCTCAGAATGACTAAAAGTGAACATTCCTGTTTTTGTGGGTCTGGGGTGTGGTAAGGTGCAAGACAGCATTTCCACTAATCAGATTTCCATTTTGCTAGTGCTCTGAGAGGGAATCTGATGTCTGGTATTAATTCAGTGTTGGGGTAGTTTTACTGTTTGCTGTTCAGAGATGAGCATGGAACAGTTTTATTACTTTCAAAATTAAAATAGATTTTAAAGCCATTTAACAAAGAGCGGGGGGCCCTATAATGCTGAAACATTTTTATGAGCAAAAAGCATGCAAGTGTGTGGTATGTCTTCCTCCCCCCCCCACTCCCCACCTTCTTGTAATGGTTTGGAATGTTCTGATATACCAATCTCTGCTGCTCTGTTGACTAAAGTTCTTTTCTAAGAAAATCCCTTTCCCCCCTGTTTTTGTTTATTTTGTAAGGGCGGCTGGTTTAATGTTACAAACTAAATGTGAAAGCTTTTGGTTTGATTCCAAGCAGCCAGATTATCTGGGACATGGCATTGATTCCCTTGAAATGCCTTTGGCTTTACTTGGGTTTCCTCATTTTTCATTTTTTTTCTTCCTTTTTAAATATTTGTAAGAGCCCCCCCCCCCCCTCCTTTCCCTCCCAAGGATCAGTTTCTAGCTCACAGCAGTAGAATTCTTCATTATCTCCATGACCTGTGGATTGTTTACTGTGCTGTTTATGTGTTGGGTTTTGGTTGGGGAAGAGAAAAAAGCATGCATGTAAATGTGTTTTTCAAATTTTCACTTATACTTTTTCCAGCAAAAAAAAAAAAAGTACATTTTGTTCATGGAAAGTCGGAAAGTAAGATACATGTGTACTTTCACATTGAGAATCAGTGAAGGTAATTTGAAAATGTTCCTTTTTTAATTTCATTTTAAACTACCTCTACTAGATGCTTCCTTAGCTTTTTAAAAGGAACAGGTCAATGTATGGCACAGTAATTCCAATACATAGTTAATAAGAGCCACACCATGCTGCTTAGATAGAGTAACATAGTAAATGACGGTAGATAAAAGACCTGAATAGTCTATCCAGTCTGCCCATAAGTTATACCCATTAAAAAATACATGAGTAAATTTAATTTGTCTCTTCTTTGATATTTCTGAGCCATAGACTGTAAAGTCTGGTATTGTCCTAGGTTCCAAATGCTGAAGTTGCTGTTCACGCCCACTCCAGCCTATCCAATCATCCTGTTGTTTGCATGATATCTTCTGTAAAATCTGGCCAGTAACATCCTCATGTTCCAAATTAGTGGAGTTCCCATTGATGCCCACCCCAGCCCATCCTACACCGAATCACCATATATGGGACACAGATCATGCAGGAATGACAATAAGATGCTGTACCATGCAACCACAAATCAACAAAACAATACAAAAATCATTTGCGGTCATGAGAAACTTAAGGCAGGTTCAAAAATTCTTCGCCAAAACACAATTCCAGCTCTTGGTCCAGTCCCTAGTCCTAGGTCTTCTAGACCAGTGTTCTTCAACCTTTTGACACCTATGGACCGGCGGAAATAAAATAATTATTATGTGGACCGGCACCAGTCCGTGGACCGGCAGTTGAGGAACACTGGGCTAAGTCGTGGGCCAGACCTTGCCCATCTCCACCCAATCTCCGCCCCCATAATAGTACTAATTGTAACAACATTTTTTCCATTCATTTTTCATATACAGTATGTATATATGTGTGTGTATGTATATATACACACACATTTTCAGACCAAATACTAAAAGTACTAATATATACAAACAAACCCTACAAATCGTTCAAAAAAATAAATAAAAACCATCCTATTTAAGAAATCCTTGAAGGCAAACACCGTAAGATTCATCCCAGTTCTCTGAAGCAACTCGTTCTACTCTTCAATTCCTCTGGAAATGGCCAGATAACTCCTTTTGTAATCCACCTTGAACCGCAAGGTAATGGCGGAATAGAAATCACTAATGTAATGTCCGTCTAATATGGCCTTAGTTCTTTAATTTACATCCTTCGTTTTCTAATTAGAGATCCTCTATTTTTATCCCACGCTTTTTTGAATTCCATTATTGTTTTCCTCTCCATCACTTCCCTCGGGATGGTATTCCAGGCATCTACCACACTCTACGTGAAGAAGAATTTCCTAACATTGCTCCTAAGTCTTCCTCCCTTTAACCTCAAATTATGCCCTCTGGTGTTTACCATTTTTTTTCTTCTCTGGAAAAGATTTGGTTCTATATTAATACCTTTCAAGATGGTTCACATTTTTGTTGTACAGACTTTTCACAAACAGAATGCAAATTGTAGTCATTTTCACCAGTTAAAATTGAATGGGTGTATATTTCAGTGGTTTGAGAGGTAGATCCTTAAAATTAAATAGACGTTCCAGTGTGGTTTTCATTCCCTCATTAAAATGCTGCATTGAAAAACAGTCTCTTTGATTTTGGCTGAGGCTGAAGAATTGGTTAAAGGGGTTCTGGTTTTGCTCAGCACAGACTATTTAAAACTTTTTTTTCCAGCAGCAGATACTGAATTACATGAAAACAAAAACACCTGTGGTGAATTAATTTCCCAGGACTTGAAGGCAAGCACTTTGCAATTGGATTTGCAGTCATAGCTAATTTTTGTTTTAAGCAAACACTGCTATCCATAATACCCCATTTGTTGCTTTTAAACTGTTTCGTTTTTGTAGAGAATCTTCTTGCTCTTTTACAGACGGGCCACAAGTATTTATTTTTGTTTTGGGTATAGGTTGGTGAAATATATTTTAGTCCTTTGCATGTTGGTGTGGTGGTAAAATATATTTAAAAAATAAGAAAGGAATGCCATTCTGTACACCTTGATGCTTAGACAGCAGAATGGAGGTGAGCTATCTGGTTCATGGCCCTATCAAATAGCAATACTGGGGGCAGGGAAAGAGCTTGACTGCTTTAGCTCTCCCCAAAATAAAGATGTTCTTTCCCATCCACCCCATTCCCAGTTCGGTATATTTTTGCCATATTGCTGAGTTTTTCCATTACTAAAAACTTGTATAAATTACCATCCCAAAACACAAGGATCGCCCACAATGGTTTACAAATTAAAACATAAAATACAGTACATAAAATCATCTGACACGCAGAAAGACAGGCCAGCCTCTGTAAAATAACAGCAAATACCAATCTACTTCAGCTTAGGTGTGGGGTGGGGGGAGGGAAACCAGGCTTTAATCTCCTGCTGAAATCCCTTTATTACAACTTCCTGCTGAAGTTCTATTTGTAGACTGTCCTGTGAACAAGGAGTCTTAACTGAAAGCATACTAATTTTAATGGTAGAAACAATCAGCTGTGCTGCTTGGGCTGTTGGTGAGTGTTTCTCTCTCCCCCTTAGGACGGGTTACAGGTTAACATATCAATAAAAACAAGAGAAAAAGGAAGCCTATATGGTTCTCCAAACTAGTGGCGGAGAAAATAAAGGTGAAAGAGTTGGCGTTCGTGAAATATAAAAAAACCCAAGAAGAGGAGTGCAGAAAGGACTACAGGGTGAAGCTGAAAGAACCAAGAGAGAGATATGTCTGGCGAAAGCACAGACGGAAGAACAAATGGCTAAAAATGTAAAAAAGGGAGACAAAAGTTTTTTCAGATATTAGTGAAATGAGGAAGATGAAAAATGGAATTGCTAAACTAAAAGATGCTGGGAACCAATATGTGGAGAGTGATGAGGAAAAAGCAAATGTGCTAAACAAATACTCCTGTTCTGTGTTCACAGAAGAAAATCCTGGAGAAGGACCGAGATTGTCTGGCAAAGTTACACGAGAAAATGAGGTAGATTCTGCGCCGTTCGCGGAGGAGAGTGTTTATGAGCAACTTGAAAAACTGAAGGTGGACAAAGCGATGGGACTAGACAGGATCCATCCCATGATACTAAGGGAGCCTTGAGAGGTTCTGGCGAGTTCTATTAAAGACTTGTTCAACAAATCTCTGGAGACGGGAGTGATTCCTGGGGATTGAAGGAGAGCGGATGTGGTCCCTATTCATAAAACTGGTCACAGGAATGAAGCAGGAAACTACAGGCTGGTGAGCCTCACTTCAGTTGTTGGAAAAATAATGGAAGTGTTGCTGAAAGAAAGGATAGTGTACTTCCTTGAATCTAATGGGTTACAGGATCCGAGGCAACATGGCTTTACAAAAGGTAAATCGTGCCAAACGAACCTGATTTAATTTTTTGATTGAGTGACCAGAGAGCTGGATCGAGGACATATGCTAGATATAATTTACTTAGATTTCAACAAAGCCTTTGATACAGTTCCTCATAGGAGGCTATTGAACAAACTTGAAGGGCTGAGGTTAGGACCCAAAGTGGTGAACTGGGTTAGAAACTGGCTGTCGGATAGACGCCAGAGGATGGTGGTTAATGGAAATCGCTCGGAGGAAGGAAAGGTGAGTAGTGGAGTCCCTCAGGGTTCGGTGCTGGGGCCAATCCTGTTCAATATGTTTGAGTGACATTGCTGAAGGGTTAGAAGGAAAAGTGTGCTTTTTTGCAGATGATACCAAGATTTGTAACAGAGTAGACACCGAAGAGGGAGTGGAAAATATGAGAAAAGATCTGCAAAAGTTATAGGAATGGTCTAATGCCTAGCAACTAAAATTCAATGCAAAGAAATGCAGAGTAATGTATTTGGGGATTAATAATCGGAAGGAACCGTATATGCTGGGAGGAGAGAAGCTGATATGCACAGACGGGGAGAGGGACCTTGGGGTGATAGTGTCCGAAGATCTAAAGGCGAAAAAACAGTGTGACAAGGCAGTGGCTGCTGCCAGAAGGATGTTGGGCTGTATAAAGAGAGGCGTAGCCAGTAGAAGGAAGAAGGTGTTGATGCCCCTGTACAGGTAATTGGTAAGGCCCCACTTGGAGTATTGTGTTCAGTTTTGGAGACCCTCTCTGGCGAAGGATGTAAGAAGACTTGAAGCAGTCCAGAGGAGGGCGATGAAAATGATAGGAGGCTTGCGCCAGAAGACGTATGAGGAGAGACTGGAAGCCCTGAATATGTATACCCTAGAGGAAAGGAGAGACAGGGGAGATATGATTCAGACGTTCAAATACTTGAAGGTTATTAACATAGAACATAATCTTTTCCAGAGAAAGGAAAATGGTGAAAACCAGAGGACATAATTTGAGGTTGAGGGGTGGTAGATTCAAGAGCAATGTTAGGAAATTCTACTTTACGAAGAGGGTGGTGGATGCCTGGAATGCGCTCCCGAGAGAGGTGGTGGAGAGGAAAACTGTGACTGAGTTCAAAGAAGCGTGGGATGAACACAGAGGATCTAAAATCAGAAAATAATATTAAATTGAACTAAGGCCAGTACTGGGCAGACTTGCATGGTCTGTGTCTGTATATGGCCGTTTGGTGGAGGATGGGCTGGGGAGGGCTTCAATGGCCAGGAGGGTGTAGATGGGCTGGAGTTGGTTTTAACGGAGATTTCGGCAGTAGGAACCCAAGCACAATACCAGGTAGAGCTTTTGGATTCTTGCCCAGAAATAGCTAAGGAGAAAAAATTTAAAAAATTTAAATTGAATCAGGTTGGGCAGACTGGATGGACAATTTGGGTCTTTATCTGCCGTCATCTACTATGTTACTATGTAACATACATAATATACAGTTAACAGGTTACAATTTACCATAGTTACAGTACAAGTTTTCTTTGGTACAAGTTTTTAACCTAACTCGACATAGACTATGATCTAATACCAATATCCATAATATACAGTTTATGGGTTAAGTTTATCCTAGTTACAGTGCAAGATTTAACATTACAAGTTTTTATCCTAATGCAACACATATCGAGGATCTTGTATCAATATACATTTCTTTGTAATCTATTGGTCATGGGCGGGAGAGTTAGGTGAACAGGTAAGTTTTTATTGCTTTCCTAAAGCCGAGTCCTTTAAGGAAGTGTTCTTCAACCACCGGTCTGCAGAAATTTTCTGCCAGTCTGCAGGGCCGGCACATCCATCGGTCCCAAGACAGTGTTCTTCAGCCGCCGGTCCATGGTGCGATCAACGTGGCGTCTTTGGGCCAGTTCCCTGAGTGCTGCAGTGCACAAAGCCATGGGAAAAGGCTTCTACGCGCGTCCTGCGCCTGAACCGGAAGCCTTTTCTCTGACGTCGCAGCTTTGTACACACTGGAGATGTCGTATGTTCTTTGCCTGGAGAATTTTCAGTTTATAGAAGGTGGTGTGTTCCTTATATATATATTAAAGTTAGTCCTGGTTTTATTGTGCCTCCCATCGCCTTTCCAAGGAACGAAGTTAATTCTTGATTAATTTTGAGTTCTGATGTGAACCATGGATTGTTTTTGGTTTCCTTTAGGATACGAGATAAGTCTGGACTGGGGCTAGCTCATCTAAGAGCTTCATGATTGAATCGTTCCAGGTGGTTGTTATTTCATCCATATTAAAGCCTAAGGGTCTGTGTGCTAAGGATTTGCTGTGGGGAAGGTGACACAGGTCACCATATCTACCCTGGCCTGTGATGACCGGGATGGAGGAATACATGCTGGCAAGGAGAGTAATTGGCATGAAATAGAGCAGAGATTGTGGCATTGGTATTATGAAGGCAGTGTAATTATGAATGACTGTGGTAGCCAGGCTTGGGTTGCAGAGCCTTGGTCTGTATCTCTGTAGTGAATAAGTGGAATCACTGGGGCAGTGCTGTGGTTTGAACTCTTAGTTTTAGGGTATTATGCAGTGTATTTTCAGGCTTGTATAGTGGTTAGGATAGTGAGAAGGTTGTTTGGTAGTGGAAGCCTTAATCAGTGTTAATTTGTAGCTGTGGGTGTATAAATGTAATATGAGCCTAGAGTTGGGTGGGGTGAGGGGCAGGGTGGGAGGTGCCCCAGGTACAAAATAAGTACCTGTCTAAAATATATTAACTGCTTTGATGTGTAACCACACCGTATATCAAGTTCTATCCCCTTTTCCCAAATATTGTGCCCTCTTTTGAATGTGCACTCTTGGAAAAAAAAACAACTTTGGTCCTGAAACGAAAAAGATGGCCAATGAAAATGAATGAAACATTCTTGGCAGTAACATTTTCTGGTTATCTATCCCTAGTAGCATTATTCTGTGTGAATTTGGCAGGCGGTATTCATTGTGTCCCTTTGATAATTTGAGCTCTAGAAAGAGGTGTTCTGCCATTCTTCCAATGTGTGTCCTCATTGATCTGTTCTCTAATGGGGTAGATGTACCATGCAAGTTCATTTACAGCTCCCCCAGGGTGTTGCCCAGTTTTTGAACTCTTGCTGTTCAGTCCAGCCACAGCAGTAACAGCCCTCGGCAAATCACATTTTCCTTCAGAACCCAGTGTATATGTGCTTTGAGCATGACTGCTAGGTCTCGTTGGTAAATTTTATCATGGAATGGTGCTCCAAATCTAGCAATTTCTTACTTGATTCACATGAACACTCTCCTGTCTCTTGGCATGGGAAACTCACACTGAACCGCAACTGTGAATAAGTAACCTTGAGAAATGCCACAACATGCACAGGCTTGTTTTAACACACTTGCTACTTTTTTTCATATTCGGGTAGATAATTATTGAGCACCCATCATAGTTATCAGATGCTAGGGTCCACCTTGGGGGGTCAGCGCCGAGAAAAAGATCTAGGTGTCATTGTAGACAAGATGCTGAAACCTTCCACCCAATGTGCAGCAGTGGCCAAAAAAGCATACAAGATGCTAGGGATTATTAAAAAAGGGATGGTTAAAAAGACCAAGAATGTTATAATGCCTCTATCGCTCCATGGAGTGACCGCACCTTGAGTACTTTGTTCAATACTGGCCGCCTTATCTCAAAAAATATATAGCGTAACTAGAAAAGGTTCAAAGAAGAGCGATCAAGATGATAAAGGGGTAGAACTTCTCTAGTATGAGGAAAGACTAGTGTTACCAGACATTCAGCAAACCCAGACATGTCCTCTTTTTAGAGGACTGTCTGGGCTCCTGGACTGACTTTCTAATACCTGGTGAGCTCCAGCCGCATCTGGAGGGCCTCTGCGCATGCGCGGATGATATCACACACATCTGTGGATACTCCAGGCCCTCCAGATGCGGCTGGAACTCATCCGGAAGAAGAGAGGAGGCTTTGTGGGGGCATGGCTGGAGGTGGAACTGAGCAGGTGGCATAACGGGGTTGAATCAAATGTCCGGGGTTTCCCAGAGAAAAATATGATAACCCTAGGAAAGACTAAAGAGGTTAAGGTTCTTCAGCTTGGAAAAGAAGACGGCTGAGGAGAGATATGATTGAAGACTGCAAAATCCTGAGTGATATAGAACGGGTACAAGTGGATTGAGCAGTTTAGTTTAGTTTTTTTTTTTTCTTTTTTTTTACTCTGTTGCAAAGACTAGGGGACACTCAATGAAGTTACAGGGAAGTACTTTTAAAACCAATAGGAGGAAATATTTTTTCATTCAGAGAATAGTTATGCTGTGGAATACTTTGCTAGAAGTTGTGGTAAGTGGTTAATGTAGCTGATTTTGAGAAAGGTTTGGACAATTTCCTGGAGGAAAGGTTCATAGTCCGTTATTGAGAAATACATGGGGGATGCCACTGTTTGCCCTGGATTGGTAGCAAGGATGTTGCTACTATTTGGATTTTTGTCAGGTACTAGTGACCTGGATTGGCCACCATGAAGATGGCCTTCTGGGCTAGATGGACCATTGGTCTAACCCAGTAAGACTATTCTTATGTTGTTATGTAAATTTCCCTATGATATTGTAAACTTTTCCAGCCCTTGTCTGCCTATTTGTGTCCAGTTTGTTAATTCGTTTACATCTTTTTACCTTGTCTGTCCTTATTGATTTTTAGCCTTTGCCCATTGTTTTTATTTCTTGTAAACCACTTTGAGGGCTGTATGTGGGTAGGCTGGGTGCTGGAACTTATGTGGGCCTGACTGATATTCAGCCTGGGCCCACATAAGAGTTTTTTTTCCCGCAGGTCCCAGCTGAATATCAGGCCAGCACCTTTATAATTTTTATTTTTAATATGAGCCTCTGGAACCCTTTCTCACTCCTCCCTCCCAGCCAGTGGGCAGTAAGCAGTCTCCACTTCGCCACTTACTGAGACTACTTGTATCCCTGGTGGTCCAGCGGTGATTGTTGGGTGCAAGAGTGCAGCCCATTCAGTCCTGCTCCTTGCAATGCTCTTCTAAAATGGCAGCTTGCGGTATTACACAGCATTTGAGCTGTCCTAAATTAGGCTGCTGTGCTATGCGGGTGGTGGCTCTAAATAGTATCGGTGCTGCAAAAGCCTGTGCTCCTCTCTAGCGCCACCCCTAACCATCTTACTTTTTTAGTTGGGCAGGATATTTTAGCTGAGCAAATATTCAGCATCACCCTCTGGTTAAGTGCCACTAAATATCCCCACTTAGGTGGTGGGAATCAATTTTAAGCCCCCCCCCCCCCCCGGTGTTGCCCCAGGTACAAAACCTACCCCTGTTTTTACTAAGCCATGGTAGAGGTTTCTATCACAGCCCGGGGTGCTAAATGCTCCAGTGCTGCAGCCTCCACTGCGGCTTAGTAAAAGAGCTCCTCTCATCGAGGAGAGAAGCAGACTGATGTCCGCAGCTGACAGCCCAATCTCTCTTTGGTACCTTTTGGCCAGCCTTCAGAAACTTTTTGGGGTCTGTTCCCCTTGTAGCACTGCTTACCTACTGCATCACAGGTGCTTGAGCGCAGGCTGTCGAGTATCTGTACAGGGCTCAGTGGGGTTCCACAAGATGCCGAATACATTTCACCTCCCCCTTTCGTGTTCATGTGGGTTCAAGTCTGTCAGACACCAATCCGACTGGCAGCCCAAAGATTCAGCATTGGAGGAGCGATTCATTTGAAGCAGTAATTTCTTCTCCCAGATTCAGTTCCTTAGAAGCCGAGGCAGGCTGCAGCACATTTCCAGCACAGTACACAGTGAGTAAGGCTGTTTCAGCCTATGAGGAAAATTTTTTGGGGGGCGGGGGAGTTTTTATTTTAGTTAAAGCGTTTTGGAGCTGTTTTTTGTGCCAAAATGCTGCCGTGGTGGCCATCTTGAAGTTTCCAATTTTTTTTTTTTTTTTTCAACCTCCATCACAGCTTAGTAAAGAGGGCCTTGGATTGCAAGCCCACTAGGGACAGAGAAAATAAATATAAACTGTGTTGATTGTTCCTCAGAATGGTGGTATTTCAAATAACTTTACCCTTCTTATGACTTGCTAGAATTTGCTGTGTAAAAAGCATACATGAATTGATAACTTTGTGTAGACTTCCTTGCTTGTCGTATGGTAAGTTCTATAAATGATTTTCCATAGCTAGAGAAACATAGATAGAAGCATGACTGCAAATAAAAGCAAAATGGCCCATCTAGTCTGCAATTGTTAGATGGTATATTTAAAGTCAAATCTACAGATGATCAACTAAGTTTATAATGAAAATATTAAATTTTATAAAAGTGATTCAAACAATTATCTTTAATTAGAGGGGTTTAAATCTGTATTACAGATTCTAAAAGTGTTTAAAAGTATCTTCAATTTCTTTTGTAGTCTTTATATTTTCTTCAGTCTCTCTTCATTACATCCTCAAATTGTGTTGTGGACTATTTTAGGGCTTGGTTCATGCAAAATAAATTTGACCTCAAGGGTCGGCATTGGAAAAATGCTGAACAGCAGCTGTGGTTACAGAAGGTTTCACAAGGCCATTTCTTGACCTTTTGGTTAAGCAAATATAAAGGTTGAGGAAAATCATCTTCCTGTTCTGGCTGAATAGTGATGCTGTTATGTGGGGGAGGGTGGGATTCATGCCTGGCTTCCCAGGAACTGTTAAGATTTGATTCCTGACTCTATATGTTAAGTTTGCATATGTTTCTGTTAATACAGTATATATTAGCATTAAGGTATGAGATTCCCCTCCCCTCCACAAAAAAATAGATCTGAGTATTCTGCAGAAAGAGCCTTTATAGATGGGTTCATAGACAAGTCGGCGAAAGACAAAGGCGTGCGCTGACAACTGAGCGCAAGACGGAGGCGCGCGCCGAAGAAAATTACAGTTTTTAGGGGCTCCGACGGGGGTTTTTGTTGGGGAGCCCCCCCAGTTTACTTAATAGAGATCGCGCCGGCGTTGTGGAGGGTTTGAGGGTTGTAACCCTCCACATTTTACTGTAAACTTAACTTTTTCCCTAAAAACAGGGAAAAAGTGAAGTTTTCAGTAAAATGTGGGGGGTTACAACCAGTGTTCCCTCTAAGCGGGCGGGTGTTGTGAGCAAACTTTTTTCACTGTGAGCTAAAAATATCGGGCGCCAGCAAGTTATGAGCCAAATAAATATGTTGCTTTCTACCACAGAACTTCCTTACGTTTGTATGGAATCTATCCCCTTTCAACTTTAGAGAGTGCCCTCTCGTTCTCCCTGCCTTAGCTACTAAGTCTATTCCCTTCAGTACCTTGAATGTTTCTATCATGTCCCCTCTCAATCTCCTCTGCTCAAGGGAGAAGAGGCCCAGTTTCTCTAATCTTTCGCTGTACGGCAACTCCTCCAGCCCCTTAACCATTTTAGTTGCTCTTCTCTGGATCCTTTCGAGTAGTACCGTGTCCTTCTTAAAGTACCAGTGCTGGACGCAGTACTCCAGGTGAGGGCGTACCATGGCCCGGTACAGCAGCATGATAACCTTCTCTGTCTCTTCAGTCCAGCATCTGCCCCTTCCATTCACTGTCTGTCTTTCCCTGCCATCTCTCCTCCTGCCCCCCCCCCACCCCTCAATTTGGTCTAGCATCCATCATCTTCCTTCTGTTCCCCTCATGGTCTGGCATCTCTATCCTTCCCTCCCCCCTGTGGTTTTTAGCATATCTCTCTTCTCATTTCCTCCACTCAGATCTGATCATTCTCTGCTCTCTCTTCCCTTTTCTTCTCTGGTCTTCCTTCTCTATTTTCTGCCTCCATCTAAATTAAATTCTTTCTTACTATTTAGTCCCGTTTCCCTCTTTTCACTGTGTCTACACACAGCTTGTCACCCCTTTCCCTCACCCCTCCATTATCTTACTATTTTCTTCCCCCTTTATTTATCTCCTCCTTCCATCCAGTATGTGTTCTTTCCCCACTTCCATTCAGCATCTGCTCTCCCTTCTCAACTGACATCCATCTGCCTTCTGCTCTCTCTCCCTTCTTCTCACTTCCATCATCTGTCCCCTTCTCTCTCTCTCTCATCTCCTCCATTCCATCATCTGCCCCTTCTCTCTCTCTCTCTCTCTCTCCCCCCCCCCCCCAACTTCCATCATCTGCCCCCCTTCCCCTCACCTTTGTGGGTCACTTTCTTTCCCCTGAGGGTGGCTCATGTCACAGGGGAAGCTTTGGCCGAGCAGAACCGCTTGATTGACAGTGGAACTTACTTGATTGATGTCGATGCTGGGGCCCGTTGCCGTTTGAAGGAAAAAAAAAAAGGTGGAAAAAAGGAACCTGTAAAGGCGAGAGGAAGGGAAACCTCCAGGACAGCTGCTTTTTGCCCTCCTTCAGCGGCCCAAGAGTTCAGACCAGCAGCGGCAGCTCTGTATGCTTTTAACTTCGGCACAGAGCTGCCCCTAATCAATAGTTTAGCGCGGTTTCATGAGGCAGCCTCGGGGCCTTTGATAGCCGGCCCGCTTCGATGATGCGATGTGGGCCGGCCTAGCAAAGGCCCCGAGGCTGCCTTATGAAACCGCGCTAAACTATTGATTAGGGGCAGCTCTGTGCCGAAGTTAAAAGCATACACAGCTGCCGCTGCTGGTCTGGAGGTGCGGAGACAAGGCAGGAGGCAAACGCGGTGGAAGGCAGGAGACCCAGCGAAGGCAGGAGTCCCGGCACAGCGACTGCAACAGGAAGTTGCAAGTCAGCTGACGCCGGCCTTTCGTTGCGGCGGGGACCGAATCCTTCGCGGACCGGCAAGATTTTGTTTGCGGACCGGCGGTTGAAGAACTGTGCTCTACACTGTGTGCGCTGTGACGAGAAACTTGTGCGCTGCGAGGTAATATTTTGTGCGCCAGCGCACCCCAGCGCAGCTTAGCGGGAACACTGGCAAACCCCCCACACCCCTCACAATGCAGCGCAATCTCTATTAAGTAAAGTGGAGGGGTTCCTCCCCACTTCCCCCCGTCGGAGCCGTAAAAACAGTAATTTTCTGCGCTGCGCACCTCCACGCTGTGCTCAATTGTCTGCGCGCTTTTGACCTGACACCTTATAGATGTTCCAGCAGTGCTCACCATGCAGAATGGGCTGATTGACCTCACCACCACCACATGATGGATCAGGACAGGATTGTGAGCACCGGTGTGGTGGTGCAGAATGCCAAGGAGCAGGAGCTGAGCTGGAGGAACTTGGAGTGCTTTGTAGCCCTAGTGCAGGTATGGCAAGGGGGAGTCTAAGATCGGAGGGGAACTCAGGATAGGCATGCAGCCCTACCAGCTGAAAATCCAGCTGTCTGAGAAACTGGCTGAAAATCCACCTGTCGGAGAAAGTCTTGGATACTGGAGTTTCAGAACCTGGAAGACCCGATCACGGAGAAATAAGTTTTTGATATTCCATGAAGGGCCACACTGAACTCATCCTGCGACGGAAGGGCCACACTTAGTCTCAGAATAAAAGGGCTGCGCTGAAATGATGGCTCTTAAAACGGCTGCGATGAATCATCCTAGATCCTCTCCATTCATTACAGATTTTCTTAGGTTAACCTGTATGTATGTTTAAACGTTTTTTATTGATTTTCCATGAACATAATACAAAAGCATAAAAATGATCTTACACAATTTGTGTACCACACAACAGAAAAGTTCCTCAGCCCAATATTACTCCCCCAAATAGAAAAACACAATTTTGAGAAATGTATTCCAGTGCACGCTGTAAGGATTCCACAGTAGTCCTAATATTAACTACCCCCCCCCCAAAAAAAAACCAACAACAACTCGCAACATAGCAATAAATGTCTGGAAATGCAGAACGCTAGCTATTTGAGAGTATAACAATCCCCACCCACCCATCACCAAGGTTAACCTGTATGTAAATACATCTTCCATTTGTCTCTCACATCCCTATGGCCAAATAAATGTACTACTATTTGTGATCTGTGTAACTGACCAAAGTAATGCAGCTGGTTGGTTCCCATTTTTGATCAAGTTTTCATTCAGAATTGTATGCATGTTAGAAATTTCAGCAAATTTTGTACTCTACACCAGGGGTCTCAAAGTCCCTCCTTGAGGGCCGCAATCCAGTCGGGTTTTCAGGATTTCCCCAATGAATATGCATGAGATCTATGTGCATGCACTGCTTTCAATGCATATTTATTGGGGAAATCCTGAAAACCCGACTGGATTGCGACCCTCAAGGAGGGACTTTGAGATCCCTGCTCTACACCAAATGGAAGGCTGCTTTCTTTTTGACTATCTTTCTTTTTTAATTGCTTTATACAGGGCTTTGGAGTCGGTACATAAAACCTTCGACTCTTGAGTCCTTTTATTTTTATATCTATATAAGTGTTATACTACTTGCAAGGAGTGGCTTTGTGGGATTTTGGTTTAATTTATGTTTATCATTTTTGCTCAGCTGTTATGGATTTGGCATTTGTGTTCAGTGTGTGTGACCGAGGTATTCTGTTTGCATGATTTTTCTATGCATCATTTTTTAGCAATTTGGCTTCTTCAGTTGTCTCAATAGTGGAGGGGATATTTGTGAGGGGGGAGATAGGGGTTTTGTCTTCCTCCCAGGTTGGCCTTGACAAGGGGCTTACAATGGCATCCTTCAGAGTCCAGAGTCCAAGTACCACTGAAGGGAAGCATCCTTGATTAGATCTGACGCTCAAGACCATTTTTCTTGTGGCTATTACCTTACGGAGAAGAGTCTTGGAGCTAAAGGCTCTTGCTTGCAGAAAGCCTTTCCTAAAGTTTTACAGAGGCTGGAGTTTCTTTGTGCACCGTTCTGTCTTTTTTGCTGAAGGATATTTTGGCCTTCCTTGTGAAAGACCGCTGCTAGCCCTTCACTGTTGCTCCCAGCTATGGGAATGACCAAGACAAGACATGCAGTGTATTAGTGACCTGGCCACCATGAAGACGGGCTACTGGGCTAGATTGTGGAGTTGGAGTCGAGGAGTCAGAGGAAATTTCGGGTACCTGGAGTCTGAGTCGGATCTGAGGAGTCTGAGTCAGAACATTTGTCTACCGACTCCATTTTTGAACGTGACATACCAATCACGAGCGATTCTTTCAGCTATAGCACCCACTATATACACAGCACAAATGTTGCGAGCAGCTTCTGCAGCCTTAGAACCTTGATTAAAAGCAAAAAGAAGGTGGTGTCGAAAATGCTCATTTCTCTCAACTTGACATTCCATTTTAACGATCTGAAAATTAACCAGTGTTGTGGAGTCGGAGTCGGAGTTGGAGGAAATTTCGAATACCTGGAGTCGGAGTCGGAGTCTGAAGTACAAAAAACTGAGGAGTCGGAGTCGGAACATTTATCTACCGACTCCACAGCCCTGGGTTTAACCCAGTAATGCTATTATGTTCTTATGTACATATTGCATTCAATTTTAAACAGATACGGTTTGGCTCTACTCTTATATCCTCATTGCTAGCAGCTGTATGAAAAATAACATTTCATGTTCTTCCCTTTTAAATATACAGTATACTGTGTTAGGTTTTTGTTTGTTTTTTTAAAATCCATATTTCACATTGAAGGGGTGAAGAGAAGGAAATATAGTAACTCATGAGCTAGGGAAATGGCAAGCAGTTTATACGACCATTTTGTGTTTGTCTTGTGACCTGTGAAGTGCCCTAGGGATTGTGTTAAGATTAGGTTGATGTGTTGGAGTACAGGAATGTGGGAGTCAACATGGCAACAAACTGTTTACGTTCAAGTCTGGGATGGGTGCAGAAGAATGGAATAGTCATCTGTTATCTAGATTACCGTTTATACAGGTGTCTGGGCCGATACTGCATGCCCCTTCTTGCTAGCCACCTAACACATATGTGATGTTTAATTTTTAATTTTCTGAACATCTGTTGTTCCAGATAAAAATTGACCTTTCTGGTTGATCCAGATTAAGGAGGCTCCATGCTGAGATTGTTGCTGAAGTTGCTTGTGTGTTGTTCAGAGTAATGTTCCCCCCTCCCCTCCCATTGGGATGGAAAACTCCATGTGCTGATCTTTTTCAGGTTTGTTACAAGCTGACATGAAAAATGACTAGACCTATTAACAAAACGTGGCTTCGGTATCCAAATCAAAATGTGACTTTACTGACAGCTTTTAGTTCTAAAATATGGTGCCAAATATTATAGTTTATTATATTATAATTTTATAGAAACTGTTTTCGGACCTTTCAAGCTTCAAGCATACCTGTATTAACAACAAAAAAAAAAAAGTGAGGAAACGCTTTTCTCCTCAGAGTTAGAGAGGATTCATATGACATAAAGTGGAGCTAGAGAAAGCCCCAACCAGGCTTTCCTGCTAATTTTAAAACAAAGGGAGAGATGGGCATGTTGTAATGGAGCAGTGACCCTAGTGACTCCTAAATTAAAACTTGTCGTGGTTCCCCCACACCACAGGCTTTAAGTGGATGAATGTATATATATTTTTAATCTTGGGTTTTCTGGTTGTCTGCAGTAGTGTTCATCATGTAGCTTACCTAGAAGCAAAGTTTCCTCTGTCGGGAAAGAAAATGTGCAAGTCATGATATGTTCTGAGCAGTAATTGATTTGGGTTATGGTGGTTGTGGGGGTTTGAAAGGACAAACGGGTTTTGAAAATTATACTAAATTTATATTAAAAAATTGAGAAGTTAAATTATTTCTATTGAACTGGAAATAAAATATAAAGCTGTACATAAAATATATATGTATTCATATACATATTAAAACAATATTAAAATGTGGCTTACATACCCTGTTTCCCCGAATATATGACACTGTCTTATATTTTTAAAAACTCCAAAATATGCACAAGGTCTTATTTTCAGGGGGATGTCTTATTTTTCCATGAAGAAGAATACAGTACACATTTATTGCTGAAAAAAAGACATTTATTACCTGTATATGGTACAGGTCATCACATCTCCATATTTCCATTCTCTGTTAATTTGGTAGGTAATTGCTCTAGCATACCAAGGAAGGAGCAGAGGGGTAGTATGTTCTGGGTATAGGCAGGGTGTGTGCATGGAGCAGGTGTGGGTCCGCAGTCCACGTGTGCCATCATTGTTCCACTGGCCCCAAATTCTCTCATATCAATTTCCTGTTCCAGGGTAGGGGACCAGCAGAGCTGACACACACACACACACACACACGTCCTGTCCCCACCCTGAAAGCCTGATGCCCCCCCCCGACTCACCCCCCTCCCGCAGGACCGCTCGCACCCCCACCCCAAAGGACCGCTCGCACGCACTCCCACCCGCACCCCCACCCTGAAGGACCGCTCGCACCCCCACAGCTTCCCAACCCCCCCCATCATGTACAAGCTTATACCGGTGTCCTGCTGCTACCTCTTGGCGGTCCCGACTCCCCGACACGATCAGGGCAAGAGGGAGCTCAAGCCCTCTTGCCCCGCCGACTCCCCAACTCCCCGACAATATCGGGCCAGGAGGGAGCCCAAGTCCTCCTGGCCCTGGTGACCTCCCCCCCCCCGCTAGTTGTTCAGGCCAGGAGGGAGCCCAAGTCCTCCTGGCCCTGGCGCCCCCCCCCGCTAGTTGTTCGGGCCAGGAGGGAGCCCAAACCCTCCTGGCCACGGCGACCCCCTACCCCCACCCCGCACTACATTACGGGCAGGAGGGATCCCAGGCCCTCCTGCCCTCGACGCAAACCCCCCTCCCCCCAACGACCGCCCCCCCCAAGAACCTCCGACCGCCCCCCCAGCCGACCCGCGACCCCCCTGGCCGACCCCCACGACACCCCCACCCCCCTTCCCCGTACCTTTCTGTAGTTGGCCGGACAGACGGGAGCCAAACCCGCCTGTCCGGCAGGCAGCCAACGACGGAATGAGGCTGGATTGGCCCATCCATCCCAAAGCTCGCCTACTGGTGGGGCCTAAGGCGCCTGGGCCAATCAGAATAGGACCGGGAGCCTTAGGTCCCTCCTGGGGGCGGGGCCTTGGGCACATGGTCGGGTTGGGCCCATGTGCCTCAGGCCCCGCCCCCAGGTGGGACCTAAGGCTCCCGGGCCTATTCTGATTGGCCCAGGTGCCTTAGGCCCCACCAGTAGGCGGAGCTTTGGGACGGATAGGCCAATCTGGCCTCATTCCGTTGTTGGCTGCCTGCCGGACAGGCGGGTTTGGTTCCCGTCTGTCCGGCCAACTACAGAAATGTACGGGGAAGGGGGGTGGGGGTGTCGTGGGGGTCGGCCAGGGGGGTCACGAGTTGGCTGGGGGGGCGGTCGGAGGTTCTTGGGGGGGCGGTTGTTGGAGGGAGGGGGGTTTGCGTCGAGGGCAGGAGGGCCTGGGATCCCTCCTGCCCGTAATGTAGTGCAGGATGGGGGTAGGGGGTCGCCGTGGCCAGGAGGGTTTGGGCTCCCTCCTGGCCCGAACAACTAGCGGGGGGGGGGAGGGGTCGCCAGGGCCAGGAGGACTTGGGCTCCCTCCTGGCCCGATATTGTCGGGGAGTTGGGGAGTCGGCGGGGCAAGAGGGCTTGGGCTCCCTTTTGCCCCGATAGTGTCGGGGAGTCGGGGGGGGGCAAGAGGGCTTGGGCTCCCTCTTGACCCGATCGTGTCAGGGGGTGCCGCGGTTGGCTGGGGCAAGAGGGCTTGAGCTCCCTCTTGCCCCGATCGTGTCGGGACCGCCAAGAGGAAGCAGCAGGACACCGGTAGGAGCTTCTACATGATGGGGGTGGTCGGGAGGCTGTGGGGGTGCTTGCCAAATAGTGCCTTATTTTCGGGAGTGGGCCTTATATTTCCCAGGTGGGGAAAAAAGGGGGGTGTCTTACTAAAGGAGGAGGTCCTATAATGGGGGAAACACGGTAGTAATACAGTGATGTGGAAAAAGTTTTATCCCCCTTTCTCCATTCTGATTTCCCCTTTTATTGCAATATGTCACACTGCACTACAATCATAAAATAATTTACCTAGCAGTGTTTTTGTTAGGTTGCCAAAAGGCCGCCAGGCTTCGGCTCCACTAGCCTTTAGTTTGCTGATTAACAAATATGGTTAGAGCAGCCAGCTGAGAACTAGGGAAGCCAGGGCTGATGATGATCTTAGAGAGCGGTTAATGTAGCTGTTTTGGTTTTTTTTTTTAAAGGTTTTGACAAGTTCCTGGAGGAAAAGTCCATAAACTGCTGTTGAGACAGACATGGGAGAAGCTATTGCTTGTCCTGGATCGGTAGCATGGAATGCTGCTACTATTTGGGTGTTTGCTAGAAACATGGGCGGAGAAATGGCAGATGAAGTTCAATGTGGAGAAATGCAAGGTAATGCATTTAGGCAATAAGAATAAGGAATACGAGTATACAATGTCAGGTGCAACTCTGGGGAAGAGTGAACAAGAAAAGGACCTGGGTGTACTGATAGATAGGACCCTGAAGCCGTCGGCACAATGCGCGGCAGCAGCAAAGAAGGCAAATAGAATGTTGGGCATGATAAAGAAAGGAATCTCGAGTAGATCGGAGAAAGTTATAATGCCGCTTTATAGGGCAATGGTCAGACCACACTTGGAATACTGCGTCCAACATTGGTCTCCCTACCTTAAGAAGGATATAAAACTGCTGGAGAGGGTGCAGAGACGAGCAACAAAACTGGTGAAGGGTATGGAGAAACTGGAATACGAGGACAGACTTATAACACTAGGATTGTTCTCCCTTGAGAAAAGGAGACTGCGTGGGGATATGATCGAGACCTTCAAAATACTGAATGGAATCGACAAAATAGAGCAGAGAAGATTATTTACATTGTCCAATTTGACACGGACTAGAGGACATGTAATGAAGCTAAGGGGGGACAGGTTCAGGACTAATGTCAGGAAGTTCTGCTTCACTCAGAGAGTGGTTGACACCTGGAATGCCCTCCCAGAGGAGATTATTGCGGAATCGACCATCCTAGGCTTCAAGAGCAAACTAGATGCATATCTCCTTAAGAGAATGTATACTCTTGCACTAAATTATGTAAGAATGAAGAACTAAACATGTAACCACATCAACTGAGAGAATTTTTCCAACAGTTTTGCTAAACTTCATTCAATTAATTGTAGAATAAATATTCACTGGTCCTCAGCGGGCCACCATGCACTCGAATGCTCTCATTGTGAATGGCTTTACGCTCCCACTCGTCATAGGAACCAGCCCGACTTTGATTTTTGCATAGAAAATATAGTGATACTTAAATATACGCTAAAAGTACTTAGCTTCAAGTGAAGTAGTGTAGGGAGAATGTTTTCTTAACATCAACATGTTTCGCCCGTTAGCGTTGATGGGCTTTATCAAGATTGCTACTCCCTTTCAATAACTTTCAACCGCCATTGCATACAAGTGGCTACTTGTACAAGTGGCTACTCCCTACACTACTTCACTTGAAGCTAAGTACTTTTAGCGTATATTTAAGTATCACTATATTTTCTATGCAAAAATCAAAGTCCGGCTGGTTCCTATGACGAGTGGGAGCGTAAAGCCATTCACAATGAGAGCATTCGAGTGCATGGTGGCCCGCTGAGGACCAGTGAATATTTATTCTATAATTAATTGAATGAAGTTTAGCAAAACTGTTGGAAAAATTCTCACAGTTGATGTGGTTACATATCTCCTTAAGAGAGGCATATAAGGATATGGTGGACTATAAATTATATAAACCAAATACTTTCCACTTAATCTAATATGTTAATGAAAGGTCAATTATACTAACAAGAGATAGCCTCAGTAATGGAGCCTACGCGTAGCCAAAATAAATGACTGGGGTATTCAGCGTAGTTATATTTGCTCCTTATTCTCCAATCATTGGCCTTACTCTTGTGACTATACTTAATTCAAACACATAAATTTACTAAAAGTTATTTATTTAAATTATCACTTTTTTTCTTATCTTTTCAATTTTATAACTTATTCTTATTAAAACTTTTTATTACACTCATACTACCCCTTTCATTCTACTCACATTCTAATTCTTTCACTACACTCTTATTTAACCCCTTTCATAACAATCTATCTCTTATGAGCCTACTTACTTTCCGTTTTATCAATTGATAGTTATTATAGAGACAAGGCATTCATTCATACTTGTCTTGAGTCAGCATTTATATTGCATAACAGCCTTTTTCTCATAAACCTGCTTGCTTTCAGTTATATCTATTGATAGTTATTTTAAACAAGGCATTCATCCAAACTTATCTTGAGTCAGCACTTGTATTTCAAAACAGCCAACGTGGCCAACGTTTCGTGGGCGTAAACTCGAACCCACTGCCTCAGGGCCAGATAATTTAGGAAACAAGTCGTTGCTGCTCAGTATTCAATTGAATACTGAGCAGCAACGACTTGTTTCCTAAATTATCTGGCCCTGAGGCAGTGGGTTCGAGTTTACGCCCACGAAACGTTGGCCACGTTGGCTGTTTTGAAATACAAGTGCTGACTCAAGATAAGTTTGGATGAATGCCTTGTTTAAAATAACTATCAATAGATATAACTGAAAGCAAGCAGGTTTATGAGAAAAAGGCTGTTATGCAATATAAATGCTGACTCAAGACAAGTATGAATGAATGCCTTGTCTCTATAATAACTATCAATTGATAAAACGGAAAGTAAGTAGGCTCATAAGAGATAGATTGTTATGAAAGGGGTTAAATAAGAGTGTAGTGAAAGAATTAGAATGTGAGTAGAATGAAAGGGGTAGTATGAGTGTAATAAAAAGTTTTAATAAGAATAAGTTATAAAATTGAAAAGATAAGAAAAAAAGTGATAATTTAAATAAATAACTTTTAGTAAATTTATGTGTTTGAATTAAGTATAGTCACAAGAGTAAGGCCAATGATTGGAGAATAAGGAGCAAATATAACTACGCTGAATACCCCAGTCATTTATTTTGGCTACGCGTAGGCTCCATTACTGAGGCTATCTCTTGTTAGTATAATTGACCTTTCATTAACATATTAGATTAAGTGGAAAGTATTTGGTTTATATTATTTGGTATAGGTTTTTCCACTGGGGAATTTTTGTATTTAGTGTGTTTACTGGACTATAAATTATGCCAGGTATACACCTGGCAGGGCCTCCGCGTGTGCGGATCGCCGGACTTGATGGACCGAAGGTCTGATCCGGAGATGGCAGTTCTTATGTTCTTATGTTCTTACTTGTAACTTGGATTGGCCTCCGTGAAGATGGGATACTGTGCGAAATGGATCATTGATCTGATCCGGTAACGCTATTTTTATGTTCTTTATAGATCTTGAACAAGTCACTCTCCTCCATTGCCTCAGATGCAAAACTTAATTATAAGCCCTCCAGGGACATGAAAAACACCTACTGTACTTGAATGTAACTTGCCTTGAACCATTACTGAGAGAGAATATGATCTAAATCATATATAAGTAATATAAAACACTACAAATGTCACTCGGGACCTACAGAGTAATTCCAATATACCATAATAGCAGTAACTTCCATAAGTCACATAAGCACCTAACAAGGAAAAGACAGTACCAAAAATGCTGCAGTGACCACTAAAACATCAATAAACCTATTGGAAACTAAACAAACCAGAATGAAACAGATCAAACATTCAATCAGTGCTAACAGAAAGTCATGTCTCTTTCAAACATGCAGAGCACAGATCTTTACCCAGTATAGAATAAGTAACCAGAATATAAAAATAGGTATAAAAATTACTGAACCCCCAAGAAACTAGACTGTTCATTCAGTGCAACACCAGAGAAAGAAATGTGTGCCCCCCTGTACTGTGCAACTGACGTATTCCAACCATTACATTACAAATTAATATCCCTAGGCCTAACATTTCTCCCTCCCAACCATCCCCAGATCCAGCTTCTCTGCCTTACTCTTTCCAACTGCCCTCCTCATCCCATCCCATCTCTCCCTCTGTCTGTCTGCCTGCCTGCCTCCCTCCCCCCAGGTCCACCATTTCTCCCTTTCTCTTCCCAACAGTTCTCCCTTCAAGTATCTCTTTCCCTCTTCCTCCACACCACCCTAGGTCAAACTTCTCTCCCTTCAGAACATTGCCCTCACTCTTCCTCTCTTTCTTTCTGTCCACTGTTTCTGGCCCCATAAGCTTTCCCTCCATGCCCAATCTGGCATTGTTTTTAATACCCTCACCCTTCGTACTTAAAACCCCCCAAATAGAACCAGTTAGTTCAGGAGGTTTCCTCGGTCCAGCATGTCCTTCCCCTTCTCTCTGTGCGGTTTGATGCCACTGTCACCCTGAAAAAGTGGCCTGAGGCAGTTCTCCCTGAACTTCCCCTTCTCACGGCCCAGCACGTGTTCCCTTCTGCGCCGGTCCGATGTCGCCATCACGCTGAAAAATCTACCGTCCTCGGCAGTGATTAACAACGTTGGCCGTGGCACCCCTTCCTGCTTTCCATCTGCCGTGGTCTGTCTCCAGTGACACAACTTCCTGTTTCCACCTGGGTGGACCAAGACAGATGGAACGCAGGAAGGGGTGCTGCAGACAATGTTGCTGAATCACTGCCGAAGCTGGCAGATTTTTCAGCGTGATGGCGACATTGGACCGGCGCAAGAGGGAAGACATGCTGGGCTGTTAAAAGGGGAAGTTCCGGGAACACTGCCGCGGGCTATATAAAACGGCCAGGTGGGCCAAATTTGGCCTGTTGGCCTTGTATTTGACACATGTGATCTAGGGTATACATATTCAGATATTCAAGCCTCTTCTCTTATGTCTCTCTCCTCGTATGTTTTCATCCCCTTCATCTGGACCGCTTCAAGTCTTCTCACATCCTAAGCAAGGTATGACCTCCAGAAATGTGCACAATATTACAAGTAGGGCCTCACCAATGAATTGTACAGGGCATTAACACCTCCCTCTTTCTGGCAGTTCCTTTCTCTATGTAACCCAGCATCCTTCTGGTTACAGCCACCACTTTATCACATTGTTTTGCAGCCTTGAGGTCCTCCAACTCTATCTAACCAAAGTCCCTTTTCCAGTCCGTACATATTAGCATCTCACCCCCCTAGCATATACAGCTCCTTTGGATTTTTACTCCCCAAATGCATCACTCTGCACTTCACATTAAATTTTAACTGCCAGTCATTAGACCATCCTACTAACTTTCGCAGATCTCTTCTTATGTTTTCTATTCCCTCCGGCGTGTCCATTCTGTTGCAAATCTTTGCATCTTCTGCAAAATGACACACATTTCCTTATAATTCTTCAGAAATATCACTCTCATTTACCGGTATATCGAACAGAATGGGCATGCCACTACTCACCTTTCTTTCCTCATAGCAGATTCTATTTACTACCACTCTGTCATCTGTCAGTTGACTAGTTTCTAATCCAGGTCACCAGTTTGGTTCCTAACTTCAGCTTGCTAAGTTTATTGATGTGCCTTCTTTTTTTTTTTTTTATTGAAAAATTTAATAATTTACAATATCAAATGATACCGAGGAAAATTTTTTTTTTTTTTTAATTGAAAAATGTAATGATTGATGTGCCTTCTTTGAGGAGCCATGTCAAAGGCTTTGTTAAAATCCAGATAGACTAAATTTAGCACACATCCTCTATTAATTCTCTGATCACCCAGTCAAATCGGATTTATTTGGCATGATTTCCCCTTGGTGAAATCATGTTGTCTGGGATCTTGTAACTCACTGGATTCCTGGTAGCTCACTCGTATTCTTTCTTTCAGCAGACTTTCCATTATTTTTTCAACCATTGAAGAGAGGCCTGTAGTTTGACTTCTCTGTTACCACTTTTGTGAAGAGGGATCACATTCAGACTTTTCCAATCCCAAGGAACCTCTCCCGTCTCCAAAGATTTATTAAACAAATCAGCAAGACGTACTGCAAGAACCTCCCGAGTTCCCTCAATACCCTTAGTATGGATCTCGTCCGGTCCCATGGCTTTCTCCACATTTAATTTTCCCAGTTCATAAACACTTCTGTGAAGCTTACAATATCTACTCCTTTCCCATATACATCTTTGTCAGCCAACCAAGGTCCTTCTCCAGAGTTTTCTTCTGTGAACACAGAAGTATTTAGCATGTCCGCACTTTCCTTGCCACTTTTCCACATAGCACTTCTCAGCATCTTAGTCTCTTAATTCTACTTCATCTTCCACCTTTCTCCAATATACCTAAAAAGTCTCGTCTTCTCTCTTTACCTCTCTAGCAATTTTTCTTCTGCCTGCACTTTTTCCAATCATATTTTTCTCTTCACTTCTTTTTTATTTGAAATTCTTTTCTGTGTTTCTCTTCTTGCATTCTTTTGCATAGTGTTGCATAACTCCATCTTAGGCACTTCTTGTAATATCGCAGGATATTGCTGATTCACTTCATAGTTTAAATACACTTGCATTAGAAAACAATGTACTCAATGGGCTGGAATACATTTCAAAATGGGAGAGGTATGATGGAAATGTTGAAATACATGAGAGATATTAAGGCACAATAAGTACAGAGAATCTGTGCAAGCATGACATGGAAATATGTGTTTATATAAAATGTCTTACTCAAATGATTCAAGTGTTGAAATAAAGGGAAAAGAAATTCAGGCAGCCATGTCTGGTATATATCCCAGGGTCCTGAAAGAACTCAAACATTAAATTGCTGATCTGTTGTTAGTGATCTTTTAACCTGTCGCTAAAATTGTCTATAGTACCTGAAGACTGGAGGGTAGCCAATGTTACGTTGATTTTTAAAAAGGGTTCCAGGGGAGATTCGGGGAATTACAGACTGGTAAGCCTGACCTCAGTGCTGGTCAAAATAGTGGAAGCAATTATAAAAAATAAAATTGTGGAACATGTAGACAAACATAATTTAATGAGACGGACAGCATGGGTTCAGTCGAGGGAGGTTTTGCCTCAACAATTTGCTTGACTTCTTTGAAGGTATGAATAAACATGTGAATAAAGCTGATGTAGTGTATCTAGATTTCCAGAAAGCTTTTGACAAAGTTCCTCATGAGAGGCTCATGAGAAAATTAAAGAGTCATGGGATAGGATGCAATGTTCAATTGTGGATTAGGAATTGGTTATCAGACAGAAAACAAAAGGGTAGGGTTAAATGGCCATTTTTCTCAATGGAAGAGGGTAAATAGCGGTGTAAACTAAACTAAACTAAATCTTAGGTTTGTATACCGCGCCATCTCCGTATGCGCAGAGCTCGGCACGGTTTACAGAAGTTAAGTGGAAAGGAACTACAATGAAGGGATAAAGGAGAGGGACTAAGAAGATAGAGAGGGACCGGATGCTAGAGAACGGAAGGTAATTAGATTTTTGAGAAGAGCCAAGTTTTCATGTGTTTGCGGAAGGATTGGAAGGAGCTTGAATTTCTGAGCGGGGGTGAGAGGTTGTTCCAGAGTTCAGTGGTTCTAAAGGGGAGGGATGTTCCAAGTTTTCCTGCGCGGGATATACCTTTTATAGAGGGGAAGGATAGTTTCAGTTTTTGTGAGGGTCTAGTGGAGTGTGGGTTTGAGGAGTTCCAAAAGAGTGGGATAACGGGAGGAAGGACGCCATGTAGGATCTTGAAGGCTAAGCAGGCACATTTATAGAGGACTCTGGAGTATACTGGGAGCCAGTGAAGCTTGGAGAGGAGTGGGGAGACGTGATCGAACTTGCCTTTTGCGGGACTGGTGCTATTTAACTTACCGTATTTGCCGGCGTATAGGACGACTGGGCGTATAAGACGACCCCCCAACTTTTAGCTAAAAAATAGAGTTTTGTGTTATACTCGCCGTATAAGACGACCCCTTCTTCCGCACACCTTCTCTACCGCCCCGGGTGCAGCACAGCCGGCCAGGTCCCCTTACTTTTGTGGCACTTCCCCGACCGACCGACAGACAACAGCCCCGATCCGACAAACCTCCCTGCCCTTAACCGCGAATCTAAATTACCTTCTTACAGCTGCTGTAAGAAGGTATTTAGATTCGCGGCTACAGGGCAGGGAGGATTGTCGGTCCCGGGCTGTTATCGGTCGGTCGGGGAAGTGCCACAAAAGTAAGGGGACCTGGCCGGCTGTGCTGCACCCGGGGCGGGGCGGGCCGCTCCTCTCCCTTGGTAGCCACTCAAACCGCGAGGCTACTCTCCTTCTCCTTATCTGCCCTGCTTGCAGCACAGAGCCGAACAGAAGTCTTCCCGACGTCAGCGCTGACGTCGGAGGGAGGGAGGGCTTTGTTTAAGCCCTCCCTCCCCTCCGACGTCAGCGCTGACGTCGGGAAGACTTCCGTTCGGCTCTGTGCTGCAAGCAGAGAAGGTAGGGAGAAGAAGAGCCGCGCAAGTAAGGGCATGTAAACTGTACCCGGCGTATAAGACGACCCCCGACTTTGGGGAGGATTTTAAGGTACTAAAAAGTCGTCTTATACGCCGGCAAATACGGTATTTATAAATGATCTGGAAATTGGAACAATGAGTGAGGTGATTAAATTTGCAGATGACATTAAACTGTCCAAAGTTGTTAAAACACATCGGACTGTGGAAAACTACAGGAAGACCTTAGGAAATTAGAAGACTGGACGTCCAAATGGCAGATGAAATTTAATGTGGGCAAATGCAAAGTGATGCACATTGGGAAGAATAATCCAAATCACAGTTACTGGATGCTAGGGTCCACCTTGGGGGTCAGCGCTCAAGAAAAAGATCTGGGTGTCATCATGGACAATACACTGAAACTTCTATATTGCTCAGTGGTGCGGCCTCACCTTGAGTATTGGCATTCAGTTCTGGCCTCCTTATTTCAAAGATATAGCAGCACTAGAAAAGGTTCAAAGAAGAAGGACCAAGTTGATAAAGGGGATCAACTCCTCTCGTATGAGGAAAGATTAAAGAGGTTAGGACTCTTCAGTTTGGAAAAGAGACGACTGAGGGGAGATATGATCGAAGTCTACAAAATCCTGAGTGATGTAGAACAGGTGCAAGTGGATCTTTTTTTTTTTTATTGCATCAAGATTTACAAAGACTAGGGGACACTCGAAGTTAGAGTAATACTTTTAAAACCAATAGGAGGAAATATTTTTTCACTCTAAGAATAGTTAAGCTCTGGAATGCGTTGTCAGAAGAAGTAGTTATAGTGGTTAATGTAGCTGGTTTTGAAAAGTGTTTGGACAAGTTTCTGGAGATAAAGTCCATAGTCTGCTGTTGAGACAGACATGGGGGAAACCACTGCTTGCCCTGGATCGGTGGCATGGAATGCTGCTACTATTTTGGGTTTTTGCCAGGTACTTGTGACTTAGATTGGCCTCTGAAGACGGGATACTGAGCTAGATGGATCATTGGTCTGACCCAGTAAGTCTATTCTTATGTTCTTATGTCTGTCTATGCAGAATTAATTTTGATGTGCACAGCAGTATGTGGGTGCATATCCAAAAGGGTGTGACCAAAGGGGCATATCAAATGGAAGCTTATCATGTCTGTGGCTATGGGGAAAAGGAAGGTGAAAGGAAAGTCTCTGTGAAATGTAGTTAGGCAAGGCACTATGGATCAACATATAAGAGTAGTGACCTGTAGAGAAGATCCCACACATACTGTGAGTGCATGCTCCCCTGTAGGAGCTTCTTTGTCTTTGGTCAATAGATCCAACCCCCTTTACCTACTTATATTAAAGCAGCTTGAGCTTTCATCTGAGAAAGCAAACCTCTAACTTCTGTTATGTTAAGTTGGAGATTTACTGTATTTTCACCCATATACCGCGCACCCGTGTAAAACGCGCACACGGGTATAGCGCGTGGGGAACAGAAGTTTATGTAAAATATTTTTACTATAGCGCGCGCACACGTATACCGTGCATGCCGCCCTAACTCTCCTCTCGCCGCCCCGACTCTCCTCTCGCCCGCCCCGACTCTCCTTTCGCCCGCCCCGACTCTCCTTTCGCCCGCCCCGACTTTCCTTTCGCCCGCCCCGACTCTCCTCTCGCTGCCCCGACTCTCCTTTCGCCCGCCCCGACTCTCCTTTCCGAAGGACCGCTCGCACCCCCACCTGAAGGACCCCTCGCACCCCCACAGCCTACCCCCCCTCCCCCTCCCGCATGGAGAAGCTGCTACCGTTGTTTCCGGATGCCAGTGAGCCCAGCTGCTTCCTCTGCCAGCGGTCCCGCCCCTTCTCCGAGTCCTGCGCTACACTGCTTCCTCTTCCGGCGGTCCCGCCCTTTCTCTGACATCAGAGAAAGGGCGGGACCACTGGAAGAGGAAGCAGCGCAGCGCAGGGCTCAGAGAAGGGGCAGGACCGCCGGCAGAGGAAGCAGCTTGGCTCACTGGCATCTGGCAACAACGGTAGGCAGCTTCTCCATGCGGGAGGGGGAGGGGGGAGGCTGTGGGGGTGCGAGCGGTCCTTCGGGGTGATGAATCGGACGTCGGACGTCGGGGGGGGGGAACTATGTAAAAAAAAATTTGTACAACGCACATGGTTATGCACGGTTTGTAAAATCATGTTTAACGCGCGCATTATATGTGTGAAAATACGGTACTTCCTAGGATGCAAGCTCAAACTGCTGTTCTTCATAGGCCTACCCTAGGCTCTACTGGGAGTCCTCAAAATTTAGAATGTTGGAAACTGGTTGCCCCTTCCAGAAGCGGTTTACTTTCAGGTGGGGCCAGCACCCATCCCTTTGCTTCTGAATTGCCTGGTGAAGTTTCTTTAAGTTTCCAAGTTTCCAAGTTTATTAGGTATTTTTGATTTATCGCCAATTCAAAATTCAAGGCGATGTACAAATAAAATCGTTGGTGACACACTTGCAATTATTAAATTAAACATACAATTATCTAAAATACACATAACACAAATAACGTTACATTTAAAAGTAATTTAAATAGGTTATAGTGAAACAAAAGGAAAAATATTTAATGGTTACATTCGATAATACAATCACTAATTCAAATTTAAAATATTTAATTAAATTAAATTCAGGGGAAAAACAATAGGAAGGGGGACAAAGACAATTGACCTTTTGAATTATGGATGCGGAGAGAACAAAAAGAAAGATCAGTTATTAAAGGCGTCAATATATAGAAAACTTTTAAGTTCTGACTTAAATTTTGTTAAGTTTTTTTCCTGTCTTATGTACAATGGAAGATTGTTCCAAGATTGAGGAGCTGTTATGGAAAAGATAGTGTTACGCCTTGTGTTGATAACTTTTAGTGAGGGAATAGCTAAAAGTTGCTGATCTTGAGATCTAAGAGATCTAGAGGAAGTATAGGGTATTAAAAGTCTAAATATAAAGGCAGGAGTTTTGTGTTCTAAAGCTTTAAAAATGAGTAAACATTGTTTAAATACTATTCTATGTGCTACTGGGAGCCAGTGTGCTTTCTTAAGCAGGGGTGTGACATGATCGAATTTTTTAGCCTTATAGATTAATTTAATTGCGGAGTTCTGGATTATTTGTAATCGTTTAATTTCTTTCTGTGACAGACCTGTAAATAGAACATTACAGTAGTCTAATTTAGACATTACAAGTGAATGAATTAAGATATTCAACGATTTTGAACATAAAAATTTAGATATCGATCGGATCTGACGAAGTCTATAAAAAGTGGATCTTACGACTTGACTTATATGATCATGAAAGGACAATTTATTGTCGAAGGTAACGCCAAGAATTTTAGTATTATTAGTCATTTTTAACGAAATGCCTTTAATAGTTATAACAGAAGAAAGTGTTTCGCCGTCTTTCCAGGGAAAGAACATAAGATTTGATTTTTGAATGTTTAAAGCGAGTCTATTGGTTTCAAGCCAGTCATAAATTTGATGTAATTTCTCGTTTATTGATATTATTTCTTGCGGGTTTTTGGTATTTACAGGATGTAATAATTGGATATCGTCTGCATACGCGTATACTGTAAATCCAATAGATTGGCAGAGTGTTAACAGTGGTGCTAGGAAAATGTTAAACAAAATCGGCGAGAGTATTGAACCTTGTGGGATTCCATACGGAAGGGAAAAACTGTTCGAGGTAGTATCATTAAAAGAAACGCTAGATGTGCGGTGATCAAAATATGACTGGAACCAAAGTAAGACTTGGTCTACTATCCCGATTGATTGAATTCTATTTATTAAGAGATCATGGTCAATGGTGTCAAAAGCAGACGATAAATCGAGAGAAATCAGTATGACAGAACTATGGTGATCTAAATGATATAGTATTGATGTTGTTAAACCGATTAGAGAATGTTCAGTAGAATGGTTTAGTCGAAATCCTGTTTGGTTTGGGTGTAGCACATTAGTTTTTTCTATGAATTCTGATATTTGGTTGAAGACAATTTTTTCTGTTAATTTAGATAAAAATGGGATATTAGCAATGGGCCTGTAATTATTTTTAATATCAGTGCCAATTTTTTGATCTTTGATTACCGGACGTATAGAAGATTTTTTCCAAAGTAATGGTACTTTGCTTTGTTGTAAGCTAGTTTTAATCAATGTGTGTATATATGGCCCAAATATAGAGAAGTATTTCTTGAGAATAAAAGGTGGTATTGATTCGTTATGTGCTCCTTTATGATTAATAGTTTTAATAATTGTTTCTAATTCGGAAAGACTGGGTATTTTAAATTGTGAACATTTGGCAACAAGTGACGATTTCGGTTCCTGTTCTGTATTAGATGATAATGCTTGTTTTATTGAAAAATTATTTTTTATGTTTTCTATTTTGTCCATAAAAGTATCTGCTAGTTCTTGCATTAGAATGCCTTGAGTGAGACCTTAACTAAATTATATCCCTCCCCCAGAAGATGGTTATAGAGTTGACAGCAGAATGAGAGCATAGCTAAGTTGGATGCATGTTTGAAG
The DNA here is from genome assembly GCF_902459505.1 of Geotrypetes seraphini. Lineage (NCBI taxonomy): Eukaryota > Metazoa > Chordata > Amphibia > Gymnophiona > Dermophiidae > Geotrypetes > Geotrypetes seraphini. The sequence goes on along the minus strand of NC_047084.1, from coordinate 329,218,432 downwards.
GCTGAATCTGTAATAAACTGGCTAAACGTTATCTGGTCTGTGTTAAGGATAGTTGACCTATAACCATATGGAAAATATGAAAAACCCAACAAAGGCTAGGAATTTAAGATTATTACATTTTCCCTATTCTTGCCTGTTTTCACTCATTCAACTCTGGGGGAGGTTTTAACCTACCCACAGGTGGATTCTTGGCTGTTGCCTTTGTACATTATTTTCCTAGAAGTATTAAAGTGGAAGCAAGTAACCTGGAGGGGGGGAGGAGGTTGGTCACCTTATTTCCAAGCTGTCCACAGAAGTACTGTATTTCCGTTGTAGAGGTTTTTGGAGTTCTTCCAGGATATACTGTAATAGTTACACATGCTAAACTGTAACTTTCCATTCTGAATTAAAGAAAATGTTTATATTGAAATTGTATTTTGCAAAGAAAAATGCTTTGTTCTGAGGCCATCATATAAACATCTCTGTGGCCAGAGCTATCCTCCTTTGTAGGAGGTCTTTAATTCAGCTAAAACAATAGGATTTGGTGGGTGTTGTCTTTTAGAAAGTTTAAAGTGTCTTGTCACACAGGAGAGGAATATCTGCCTGGATATCCTACAGCTGGAAAACTGTTTTTATTATAAAATCTTCCATTTGGTTCTTGTAGGTGAAGGAAGCTAAATGGGTTAATTTCTTCTTTTTTTTTTTTTTACCACTTTTATTAGACTTTTTGATCATTTCTATTAAACTTAAGACTCTCCTCTCCTAGAGAAGTGGAACTATTTTTTGCTTTTCTTTTTTGAAGTTGAATTGTTCTTGCTTGTTTTTCTTTTGTGCAATTTTTTACATTTGTGAAGATGTCAACTACTAAAATATCAATGTAAACATTTAAAAACATTTATCATTTTGGTATTCAGTGGTGTAGTGAGGGTGAGAGGTGTCTGGGGTGGTAGCGCCACTTCCCCCCTCGTCTCCACCTCCCCTGCTCCTGCCCGCCACATTTACCCCTCCCCCCCGCCCACTCCTTCCCCGATCCCACCTGCTGGGGACCCCTTTTCCTTCCCCGTACTTCTAGTTGAAGTTGTTGCTCGTGGCGATCTACAATGTGCTCCTCGTGACCCCATTGGCACACCCTCTGATGTAACTTCCTATGAGTGGCACCTGGAAGTGATGTCAGCGGGAGAGCTGACAGGGTCCTGAAGAGCACGTTGTTGACTGCTGCGAACAACTTCAACTAGAGGTATAGGGAAAGGGGGAGGCGCGTGTGGAGGGGAGGAATGGGAAGAGGCAGGGGAGCGGAGAGGAGGAAGGGTGCCGGTGCCCCCCACCAACATGGTGCCTAGGGCGGTCCGCCCCCTTGCCCCACCCCCTTACTACTTCACTTTTGGTATTTTTTCAAAGGATTGTTTTATCTAGTTTGTAACGTAACAGCTCAAATGTGGACATTTCTAGCCTTCAGTGACCATTAGCTTCATGGGTGCTGCCATTTTTTTTTTAAACATTTTATGTCAAATTTCACCCTCCCCCTCTCTTCCAAACAATATAAACCCTGAGGGCTACTCTTCTAGCCATCAGAAACTTTTGAGAGCAAAGTGGGAGACCTATCAGCTCAAAGCTACTACTACTACTAAACTAACTAAAACTAAACTAAACCTTGGGTTTATATACCGCACCATCTCAATAAATGCAGAGCTCGGCACGGTTTACAGGAATTAGGATGAAGGAGGAACTCCAGTGGTGAGTTTAAGAGTTAGATGTAAAAGGGTGGGGAAGGCGGAGAGGCCTGAGAGGGGGGAAATGTTACAGTTTTGAGAATAGCCAGGTTTTTAGGTGTTTACGGAAAAGTTGGAGGGAGCTTGAGGATCGGAGCGGGGAGGTAAGGTTATTCCAGATCTCAGTGATTTTGAAGGGGAGGGATGACCCAAGTTTGCCTGCATGAGAAATACCTTTTGTGGAAGGGAAGGATAGTTTAAGAGTTTGGGAGGATCTAGAGGCGGTAGGGGTTGGGGAGTTCCAGGATAGAGGGATAACAGCAGGGAGGATGCCATGTAGGATCTTGTAAGCTAGGCACGCACATTTGAAGTGGATCCTGGGGATTACTGGGAGCCAATGGAGCTTAGACAGGAGTGGCGAGACGTGATCAAATTTGCTTTTCGCGAAAATGAGCTTAGCCGCGGTGTTCTGAATCCGCTGCAGTCTGTGGAGGCTTTTCTTGGTTAGGCTGAGGTAGATAGAATTGCAATAGTCCAATCTGGAGAGGATGATGGATTGTACTAGGACCGCGAAGTGTTTTTGGTGAAAATAGGGTCTGACTTTTCTTAGCATGTGAAGGCTGAAGAAGCATTTTTTTACCAAGGATTGGAGATGGTCGTTGAAGGATAGAGAAGAGTCTAAGGTGACACCCAGGACTTTGCTTGAGAGCTCGAGCTGTAATGAGGAGCCGGAGGACAATGGGATGGAGGAGGATAGGTGGTCTAATTGTGGGCCGAGCCAAAGGAGTTTTGTTTTGGACTCGTTCAGATTCATTTGTACTGTGAATGCCCAGGATTGGAGGTTTGTTATGCATGAGGATATGTTCGTAGAGAGGTTAGTGAGGTTCGAGTAGGTCTCAAGGAGGACAAGGATATCATCGGCGTAAGTGTATAGAGTTTCAAGGGGGGATAGTTGGAGTAGTTTCAGGGAGGACATGTAAATGTTAAAAAGGATTGGGGAGAGGGGTGAGCCTTGCGGGACACCACATGTCGGGATCCAGGGGGAGGATGAGGTGCCGCTCATGTTAACCGTGTAAGAGCGGGAGCGCAAGAATTTGGAGAACCAGTCAAGAACTGTGGAGCTAATGCCTATCTCGGAGAGTTGGAAAATTAGAATGTCATGGTGGACAACGTCAAAAGCTGCGGAAAGGTCGAATTGTAGAAGAACAGCAAACTTGTTACGAGAGTGCAGTTGCTGAACCTTAGAGATTAGAGAGGCCAATAGGGATTCGGTGCAGAAGTTGGGTCTGAAGCCATATTGGTAAGGTAGGAGGATAGAGAATCTTTCTAAGTAGGAAGAGAGCTGGGTAGATATGATAGACTCAAGCAGCTTGGTGAGGAGAGGGATATTAGCTATTGGACGATAGCTGGATGGTATGGAGGGGTCCAGGTCAGCTTTTTTCAGTAGAGGAGAAAGTGCAATGTGTCCCATTTCAGTGGAGAATAGGCCGGATAGTAGGGCAGAATTTATGAGTTCGGTGAGAGATGTGATGGCCTGGGTGGGGATTTTCTCAAATAGGTAGGAGGGGAATGGGTCCAGGATGCAGTTGCAAGATTTTAGCTTGAGGCAGAGTTTAAGGATCTGAGAATCAGATATGAGCTCGAAGGTGGTCCAGGATCTGTCTGCAGGGATGGGGTTGAAAGGAGCTGCGGTAGGATTGGGTTTGGGGGGCAGCAGAGAGTTGTAGGAGACTGCGGGCGGGAAGGAGCATCTTAAGGTAGTGATTTTATCATTGAAGAATTTTGCCAGGGCCTCGGCTGAAGGAGATGAGGGGAGAAGGGTGGGGTCATTTTTTGTGGTTAGGGAGCGCCAGATATTGAACAGTGTGCTATTCTGGTTGTTGGATCTGGAGATCTTGTCTCCATAGAAGTTCTTCCTTGCTTTTTTTAGTATTGAGTTGTAGAGCTTGATATTGACTCTCCAGGCCTATCTGTCAGATGGGGATTTGGATTTTTTCCATATTCGCTCTAAAGCTCGACATTTTTGTTTCAGGTCTCTGTGGAGTGGAAGTTACCAAGGGGCTTTTTGGGGGTAGGTAACGGATTTAGTGGTTTGAGGGGCGAGGGAGTGGTAGGTAGACTCGGAGAGGGCGATCCAGTTCTACTACTATTTATTATTTCTATAGCACTGAAAGGCATATGCAGCACTGTACATGCTAACACACAATAAACAGTCCCTGCTCAGAAGAGCTTACAATTGAATTTAGACAGGACATTTCATGGTTGGGGAGGTTATAGTGGGTATAGATATCTGACAGCAGTGAGTGAGAATTAAAAGTGAAAGCATTTTCAAAAAAGTGGGCCTTTAAGTTGGATTTGAACCCTGCCAGGGACGGAGCACAATGTATTAGTTCAGGCAACCTGTTCAGGCATAGGGCGCCGCCAGAAAGAAGGGACAGAGTCTGGAGTTGGCTGTGGAAGAGAAGGGTACAGATAAGAGGGGCTTGCCTGATGAGCGGAGATCAAGGGGGGAGCATAGGGGGAGATAAGCGAGGAGAGATATTGGGAGGGCTTCAGAGCGAATGCACTTGCAAGTCAGCAAGAGGAGTTTTAAACTGTATTTGGAAATGGATGGGGAGCCAATGAAGCGACTTGAGAGTGAGAATAGCGGCTCTTACGGAATGAGACACGCAACAGCATTTTGAAAGGATTGAAGAGGCGAGAGAGGGGCACGCGGAAGTTAGTAGAGAAGGATGAAGACCTGAGTAAATACTACTTAGGTGCAAAAGAAAAAGGTTCTCACAGAGGTTTTTGCATGGCAAAATGCCATGCTTTTTATCTTACCAATAAACTGTAATATTTTTCCGGAGTTATATATTTATATAAAATATGGCAAAGCAATTAAAAACTTTAAGCAGCAAAACCCAGCATTAACTTGTCAGAGCATTGAGCAGTGCAGCTACTAATTATTTCTGGTACAAAACTAACAGATAATAACCACCTAAGTAATCGCATGCCAAATATCCTGACTCTCCCTTGGGACTTAGCAGTGTTTTCTACCTTGCCCACTAGACCAGGGGTAGGCAATTCCGGTCCTCGAGAGCCGCAGCCAGGTCAGGTTTTCAGGACATCCACAATAAATATTCATGAGATAGATTTGCATCTGAAGGAGGCAGTGCATGTAAATCCATCTCATACTTATTCATTGTGGATATCCAGAATAGTGCTGCCCGATGCAGGAAAAAATTTTTGATTCGATTCAGCCTGTTGAATCGATTTTTCGATTCGATTTGATTTTCCTGTCCAATTGGGTGGTTTTGTTTTGTTTTTTTTTAAACCATCCTGGTGGGTTTATTTTATAGCCTCTTCACCCCCTTTGCCTTCTTCTAACCACACTGGCGCTGTGGTGTAAACAAAATAAACAAACAAACAAAAGACTTTTCTTCTCTCTGTTAAATCCTAGCTCATGTTTGCAGTCTAACATCAGCTCTGGCAGGATACACGTTTCAAATCTGACATTGTAATCACAAAACAGAAAATAAAATTAGTTTTTCTACCTTTTTTTTGTCTGGTCATTATTCATATCTTGTTGGTCCCTGGCTCTGGTTGTCTTCTGATAACTTTCTTGCCAGGGTCTCCTTCTTTTCTTATTTCTCCGTGCTAACCATCAATCTTCTATCTCTGTTCTGCCCTTCCATTTCCCTTCCCTCCCCTGGAGGTCTGGCATCTTTCCTTTTTTTTGTCTCCATCCACAGATCCACCTTTCTCAACTACCCTTTCATCCAGCATCTCTCCCTCCTTCCCCACCACCCCAGAGTCCACCATCTCTCCCTTTCATCCCTAAATCCCATTGTCCACCATCTCTCTCCCTCTCCTCTTTTTTTAGACCCATTATTTCTTCCCCCTCCCAAAGTCCGGCATATGCACATCTCTTTGAACCCCTCCTTCCCACCCTCCCTCCGTGTACTTCTACACCAGGGCCCCCTCCCCTTGAAGGTCTGTCCCCCCCCCCTGGAGGCCTGCACCCCACCCCTGAAGGCCTGTCTCCCCCCTCCCCCCGAAGGACTGTCCTCCCCCGGAAGGCCTGTGTGTTCCCTCCTGGCTTCCCGCGCCTCCATTTACTTGATTGCAGCAAAGGATCGTGGGTACTTTAGTGATCCTTGCAGGTTGCTATAGGCCTCAGGAGCTGTAGTCCCTTTGCTGCGGTCCGCCCCTCCTCTGACGTCAGAGGCAGGATCACGGCAGAGGGAAGACAGCTCCTGAGGCTGGAGCAAGAGTGCCTACACTATTTGTAATTAGTGCTGCTGGTATCAGTACCTGCCAGAATGGGGTCATCAGAATCCTGGGGCTGGCTGAAAATTTCCCTCTTGCAGTTGGGTCTGGAGCAGAGTGCATACAGCGCTCTGACAACCTGACCTAGGACAGCTGGGACTCTCAGATAGCCAGCCTGAATTGGGGAAGCTGGGGGATCGCTGACAGGCTGAGTGAGGGAAGCCGGGGATTGCTGACAGGCTGAGTGAAGGAAGCTGGCGCTGAGTGAGGGAAGCTGGGGATCACGGACAAGCTGAGCAAGGGAAGTTGGGGATCGCTGACAGGCTAAAGTACCTGCAATCCTTTCTGCAGGCTGCTCTCTGCTGCAATCAGGTAAAGAAAGGCGCGGGAGGCCAGGGGGGAAGCCGGACACTGCAGCACTTCCTGATTGATCTTCCCCCCTCGCCCTCTAAAGCAGGAATGGCAACGGCCGGCCAGCAAGAGGCAGCGCTGCCGATCCTGCTTTAGGGGGGGAGGGGGGAGGGTCAGACAATGAATTGGGAAGCCAATATTTTTGTTTTGTTTTGTTTTTTTGAATCGATTCGAATTGATTCGCCCAAAATGAATTGGTGAATTGATTCGAATCGGGCAGCACTAATCCAGAAAACCTGACCTGGCTGCGGCCCTCGAGGACCGGAATTGCCTACGCCTGCACTAGACTATAGGAAGTATGCCAATGTCTTGTTTTAGTACAGAGACCTTGCTTTGTTTGCTAGTGGCTGAAGGCAGATAATTACAGTTTGAGTTCTCTAGTGCAGTGTTCTTCAACCTTTTTACACCTAAGGACCGGCAGAAATAAAAGAATTATTTTGTGGACCGGCATCGGTCCGCAGACCGGCGGTTGAAGAACACTGGGCTAAGTCGTGGGCCAGACTCTGCCCATTTCTACCCAGTCTCCACCCCAGACCCTACCCCCATAGTCCTAATTGTAACACTATTTTTTCCATTCATTTTTCATATATACACATAATATAATCTTATTAACAACACATCGATCGCACTGCGGACCGGCAGTTGAAGAACACAGTTTTGGGCCTGATGCACATGCCGGCCCTGTGGACCAGCAGGAAATTTCTGTGGACTGGCACCGGTCCATGGACCGGTTGAAGAACACTGCTCTAGTGCACGTCCTTGATTTCTTCTGAAATACCATAGTGCTGTCCCTCTTTCCACACATGCATTTTATAGTCACGTGTGTACATTTGTGGCACGGGAGGTTTTCATACTTTCTAATATGTTTTTAAAATGGTTCTCTCTTCTGCATCCATTTGAGCATTTTTGAAAACTGTGGTTTCCTTTTCGCTTCTTTGTAGACTTTTATGTTTTTTATATTTAAGACGTAGGTATGTGGTTTTAAAATATCACTTCTGGTTTTTCATAATGTTATAGGGCCATATTACTTAGTTCACCCCTCTCTTCATTAGTTTATTTTCAGTTTCATTAGTCTCACTGACCACTATGCCAGTGGATCATTTTCACTGAGTATTTTTTCACAATGTTGAGATCACATTTCACCTCTTTTAGAGTTTTCATTACCATACTTTAATTACCACCATTTGTTCTGCTTTATCATCATTGTGTTTTCATCATTTCATTTCACCTCACATAGTGGTTTACAGACTTTACCTCATACGAGAGAAGTATTGGAGGTGAATATAATTGTTTCTCTCTCAGTCCTGTATATATTATTGGAAGACCCCATTATCCACCCTTCTCCATTGAGAATATTGACCATTTAATGCAGGGATCTCAAAGTCCCTCCTTGAGGGCTGCAATCCAGTCGGGTTTTCAGGATTTCCCCAATGAATATGCATTGAAAGCAGTACATGCACATAGATCTCATGCATATTCATTGGGGAAATCCTGAAAACCCGACTGGATTGCGGCCCTCAAGGAGGGACTTTGAGATCCCTGCATTAAATGGTCAATATTCTCAATGGAGAAGGGTGGATAATGGGGTCTTCCAATAATATATACAGGACTGAGAGAGAAACAATTATATTCACCTCCAATACTTCTCTCGTATGAGGTAAAGTCTGTAAACCACTATGTGAGGTGAAATGAAATGATGAAAACACAATGATGATAAAGCAGAACAAATGGTGGTAATTAAAGTATGGTAATGAAAACTCTAAAAGAGTTTTCTAACCAGTTCTTAATCCACAACAGCAAATCACGTACTGTCCTGTGCCTTTCTAATTTTCTCAAGAGTTGTTTGAGGTAGTTAAGTGCCTTTTGAAAATCCAGATAAACAATATTGACTGGCTCACCTTTTATTCACATGTTTATTCACCCTTTCAAAGAAGTGTAATAGATTTTAGTCAAAGAAAATCTTGGCTCGCCATCTGTGTTAGCTTTGTCCATTAATCCATGCCAATGTATATGCTCTGTAATTTTGTTCTTTATAATAATCTCTACTATTTTGACTGGCACTGATGTCAGGCTTACTGGTCTATAATTTCCCAGATCAGCTCTGGAACCCTTTTTATACAGTAAATTATTGTTAAATTGGCCACCTTCCAATTTTCTGGATTTTAAAGATAACATGTATATTACTACCAATTGCTCTGCAAGCTCATTTTTCAATTCTATCAGTGCTCTGGGATGTTTGCAGTGGAATGAGATAAAATAAGGATTACTAATGCTTATTGTACCCCCCTCCCCTTGAGAGTTTTCAAAGCTCACACTTTACGCTCAGTTGAACACATACTGATGTATTCTATTTGTAGACCATTTTTATGCTTTTAAAATCAGGAAGGGGAGGGAAGGGATGGGACTTGTATACACTTCTCCCTCCGGATTTGCGGGGGATAGGAGCAGAGCCGGACCGCGAATGGCGAAAAACTGCAAATATACGGCTCTGACCCACCCCCGCCTCCCTCCCGCCTTCCCGGCCTTACCTGGTGGTCTAGCGGGCTTTCGGGACAGGAGCGATCTTCCTACGTTCCTGCCCCGTGTAGATCGCCATTAGGAAATGGCTGCTGTGAGTTCCCGTAGTCTCTCGAGACTACGACGGGAACTCCCTATAGCTATTTCCTAATAGCGATCTGCACGGGGCAGGAGCGTAGGAAGATCGCTCCTGTCTGGAAAGCCCGCTAGACCACCAGGTAAGGCCGGGATGCCGGGGGGAAGACTTAACGATGTTTGTTTTTTTTTCTTTTTTCCCCCTCCCCAAAAAATCGCGAATATGTGAAATCGCGATTGCCGAAACCGTGAATGGGGAGGGGGAAGTGTACCACCTTTTTGTGGTTACACATTCAAAGCGGTTTACATAGATACAGATACTTATTTTGTACCTGGGACAATGGAGGATTAAGTGTCTTGCACTTAAGGAGCAGCACTGTTTGCAGTTCTACCCATAAGAAATGCTTGTTCTATCTGAATAAATATCACTGGAAAACAATTTCACTGCAGTGATTCAAACCTGTTAAATAACCCGGTGACGGGACTAAATCGCGCGAGACAACGGTGCACCGACAACTGAGCGAAAGGTTGATGGCGCGCCGAAGAAAAGCACTATTTTAAAGGGCTCCGACGGGGGGTGTGGGTGGGAACCCCCCCACTTTACTTAACAGACATTGCGCTGGCGTTGTGGGGGGTTTGGGGGATTGTAATCCCCCACATTATACTTAAAACTGAACTTTTTCCCTAAAAAACAGGCAAAAAGTTCGGTTTCAAGTATAATGAGGGGGTTACAACCCCCCAAACCCCCCCCCAACGCCAGCGCGATGTCTGTTAAATAAAATAGGGGGGATCCCCACCAACACCCCCCGTCGGAACCCTTTAAAATAGTGCTTTTCTTCGGCGCGCCGTCAACCTTGCGCTCAGTTGTCGGCGCGCCGATGTCTCGCGCGATTTTGTCTATGAACCAAATAACCCTGGTCAACAACAACAAAAGGTTTTTCTGTGCTGCTGAGAACTTAAGAAGGGTTCTTAGTGAATTTAATGATGCTGATTTCAGATCTGTAATTGAAATTCAGCTAGCACATCAGGTTTCTGAGATGCACGTTACTGATTTTGCCATATCAGCGCAATATTGCGAGTATAAACTGTCCCACCAAACTTGTGTTAATGAGTTTACTCTGAAAACAAACACGGGGACGATAAGGAGGCATCTTACAGCATATATTTATGCCTCTCTTAACTCGCACAAAAGTGATGTCAGCATGTTCAGAAATGTTGGAGACACTTGCTTTTACGCTTGTACTGTACTGAGGCCAACAGCGTGTCAGATTTTAAGAGAAAATGGGATATTCACGTGGGATCTCTAAGGGAGTAAAGTCAGGGGGGTGGGTCATTGGTATGGGCAGACTTGATGGGCTATGGCCCTTTTCTGCCGTCATTTTCTATGTTTCTACTTTTGTGTCTCTTTGCAAGAACCTACTACAAAAGTGCCCCCACCCCCCAATTCAGCTACTTAAAAGACAGCTTATTTGCTGTTTTCAAGTGTGGAGGACAGGGAATCATATTGCCTATAATGCCCGCCTAGGACATACCCTGCTCATATCTTTGCAAGAACCAACAATAGTCTCCCATCATACTGGGATCGAACTTTCCTTGATATCTGCTTTCCAGTCACCTTGATATCTTGACGAAATGTTTCTACATGCTCATTGCTGACATCACCAAGATTGGGTGGGAAGAAGTCTGTCATTAAGATCTTCTTGATTTAGCAGGTGAGGTTGTTTTTCATCCATTTCAGGTTCATGCAACACAGCAGCAGAGGCACATTGTGCTGCAGTTGTAGAAGGAGGAATTGAAACTAGATTCTCAGTCATGAGGAGCGGGTTTAATTGCCAGCGGGCAATCAGGATACACAATTTTTTATTTATTCCCCTTTGTGAATCCAGCAATTTTTGTCATGCAAAAATAAGTCTGAGTGATGATTTTGTTGGTTCATACCACACCATGGGTACAGCGAAAGGCATATTCTTCTGTTTCCCATTCAGTCGCTGTGTTTATCTGGAATAGCAGATGGTGCAGCACGCATGAGGTGCCCACGCTTTATCTTGGTCCACAATCACTTTTTAGTATAAACTTTCAAATTACTGGTATATGTGATCGATGAGCTGTCTTAAAATGCAATATTGTGCTACAGAAACAGTAAAATACCGACACTTCATGGTAGCGTTATGACGAAAATTATATAAAACCAAACTTACGCATAACTTAAAAACAGGATGTGATAGACAAAATCTGTTTTCAGATTTAGAGTCAGCATGTGACCCTTTTTAAGGTACAGGTGACAGAACTCCAGTAGCAAAATGCTTGTTGACCAGTGTAATGGAAGAACTGAAAATGAGGTTTCTATCTTCATATCTTGGATAGCATCTGTAATAGATCTGTATTTTTACTGCTGGTGGTTTTTTTCATTTCTTTCTGCCTGAAATGTCACATTGGAATTTCCTGCCAATTTGAAGGCATCTGGCTCATTACCAGAGACCTATCATTGACACTTGTCTGTCTGTCTTTTTTTCAGGTCATTCTTGTTTTCCTACTCTGCCTGTGGGTGGGGGGGAGACAGCAAAAAAGAATTTCACTGCAGTGTTAGTATGTCTTGAAGAGTTCGGATAGGGAACATCTGCCAAAGAAATTGAAAAGCATGGTGGAATGATTAATTTTCTTATTAATACGTTATAGATACAATTTGGCAAACAGATTTGTCTGTGTATGTGCAGGTAAATCAGAATGTCTTGATGCATTAAAGATTTTTCTGAATTTTAATGTACGTGCCACATTTGTCTAAAGACTATAGCTACCATGCATAGTGTACGGTTCCAAAACCCCATAACACTCATCCTGTAGCGATGAGAACTGTTGCTTCAAAAGTTATTTCACTAGAAAAAAATATTTTAAAATGGCACAGCATCTGTTCGGAAGCAGCACGTCTATCACAAATTAGTATGTTAGTTGATATTCAGTGGGCTTCTGCTTGTGTGTGTTTTATAAGACAACACAAAATAGATCAATTACTTAATCTGATCTCCGTGGCTCACTGGTTGAGCTGCTGCCTCTGCATCCAAAGGTTGTGAGATCAAATCCCGGTGTTGTTCCTTGTGACCTTGGGCAAGTCACTTAATCCTCCGGTGCCCACCGCTTTGAATGTCGGTTTTGAAATGCCAAAGCAACAAAAAAGCGGTACACAAGTCGCCATTCCCTTTCCCCTCTGTGAAACTAATTTGTGACATTTTTCAAACATCTTCAAGATAATCTTTATTTTTCTCCTGGGAACAATCATAGTTGATACAGGGCAAGTATCTATTCTGGACATGTGCATTTGGATATGCCCAATGAATTATTGAAATAGGTCAGATCAAGGACTCATCAAATCTTGTGTCTGACAGTGGCTAATCCCCAGGTCCTGAGCAATCATTTCCCTAGCCTGCATTTCATTTCAGTTATTCTATTTACATATCACTTTTGTAATTGCTAATGGCCTTTGGGAGAGCAAAAAAACCTTCCTTTTTGCCAAAGATACTGAATGAACTGACTCCTTGTAAATTAACCCCTTCGAAAGCTACTATCTTTAACCTTTCGTCCCTTTTATAGTTAGGAAACTGTCCCCTTGTATGCTTCTATTGATATCCTGTCTTCCTTGTTTAGTTCATTTGTCCTCTGATGTCCCTGTCTTTAGCTTCATGTCCTCTTCCTACACTGTGAATGTCCTTTTGTAACCCGTTCTGAGCTGTTGGGAGGACGGGATAAAAATCTAAATAAAGAAATATTGTATAGCATTCAGGTATACAATATAACACAATAAGGCAAAGCTTGAGAGCTAGTAGTGGTTTAGGATTTTTTTTTTCTATTCAGGAGTTTGTCTAAACTTTGCACATCCAGCTACGTTAACTTCAGCAACAACTTTCACAGCCTAGATGGTTAGTGGCCTTTGTCATAAATCATGTGGGGATAGACTTAGAGAACTTAATATTTATATTCTGGAATAAAGACAGGAGAGAGAGGATATGATAGAGATGTTTAAATGTCTGGCATTAAGGTACAGGAGGTGAGTCATTTTGAAATGAAGGAAAACTCCGGAAAGAGAGTGTGTAGGATGAAGTTAAGAGGTGACAGGCTCAGGGATAATGTAAGAAAATACTACTGTACTTTACAGATGACTGTATCTGAATCCAAGATAGTATAGGACAGGCATATGGAAGAAGAGGAGATAGTGGATGGTGTGGAAGGACAGAATGGATGGGCCATTTGGCCTTTATTTGCCATCATATTTCTATGGATTTGGAACCTCAAATATCACAGGTTTTGCGGATGACATATGGGAAATTTGAAAATGGTAAAGAGGTAATTGCATCCTCTTTTGGGATTTGGATGTATTTCTAATTTTGGTACAATCCTTCTGCCTTATATTGCTTGCAACAGCTTTTTTATTTTCTTTGTAGAGTTGTGGGTAAGGAGTTTGTGGGCTTTCAGTGGTATGATCTATGATCTGAGGTGAAGTGCTGCATTGTACCTTTGATCACTCTTTTGCTCTTGCATTACATCCTCATGTCTTCCTGAACTGGCATAAGATATCACGCTCTTTTGAATCTCTCTTCTTTCCCTTCTGTTAATCGTGCACATCTAGAATCCACCCATAAATTAGCATTTTTTCCTTGCCCCCATCTCTTTGAAATAGCTTATCTGTTTCACTGCTCTCTGAGGTGCACTATTCAAAATTTAGAGCACTTCTTAAGCTCAAGACATTTGGCAGTTTGGTGCTGTTGTGTAAAGAAAGACACGGGGACAGAACTTGTCCCCTTCCCTAAGGATAACTGAGAAATCATCCCGTGTCATTTTTTTTAGTGTTTGTCTCAACCTTGGTCCTTCTATACCAGCATTCTTCAATGCAAAGCTTGAGGGTCAGGTTCAGTGGCTGTGCTCATTCATACCCTGATTTTTCCCTCTCCTTAAAGAATGACATGGGGATGGTTTCCCGTGGTTAACTGCAGGGACAGGAACAAATTCTGCCTCCGTGTCATTCTCTATGAGCCCCTTTTTGCTTGTCTTCTCTGTTTGTCCTCCTGTTCTATTTTCTGCTTAGCTTATCAAAAATTAGTTCTTTTTGTTATACACATTTGTTTTGTAATCCGCTTCGATTGTTTCATCATAGAATGCAGTACACTTCCCCCTCCCCATTCGCGGCAGTACACTTCCTCCTTCCCATTCGCGGTTTCGGCAATTGCAATTTCACATATTCGTGATTTTTTGGGGAGGGGGAAAAAAGAAAAAAAAAACCACAGTTTAGCCTTCCCCCCAGCATCCCGGCCTTACCTGGTGGTCTAGCGGGCTTTCAGGGCAGGAGCGATCTTCTACGCTCCTGCCCCGTGTAGATCGCCAATAGGAAATGGCTGTGGGGAGTTCCCGTCGTAGTCTCGAGAGACTACAGGAACTCACGGCAGCCATTTCCTCATGGCGATCTGCATGGGGCAGGAGCGTAGGAAGATCGCTCCTGCCCCGAAAGCCCTCTAGACCACCAGGTAAGGCCGGCTAGACGGGGGTGGGTCAGAGCCGGACCAGAAGATATTCGCGATATTTCACTATTCGCGGCCGGCTCTGCCCCTATCCCCCCCGAATCCGGAGGGAGAAGTGTACATCAAATACCTAATAAAGTAATAAAACACTGCACTAGATTTCAGCCCAGTTTTTACATTGGGAGCAATTTTTAGTGTGATGATTTGGATGCATTTTTCTTATTTCACTGCCGTTTAGTGATTCTTATGCCGATTGAATGATTTACTTATGCACCCTACCCCCCATCTTTTTATAAAACCTTAGTGCAGTTTTTAGTGCCATCCGTGGTGATAACAGCTCTGACTCTGATAGAATTCCTATGAACTTCGGAGCTGTTACTGCTCTGGCCGGCGCTAAAAACCATGCTACGGTTTTATTTATTAATTTTTTTTATAATTCTTTATTGATTTTTAAACAAGAACAGTGTTATATAAATAAAATAACAGTATATTATTGCATTCAGCCATAACACTAATATCTATATAGATAACAGAACTATCCTTCAATAATTACATTATTTTGCATATAGTAATAACATAAGAACCAAGTAAATAATATAAAATGAAACCAAGTTACCTAAAATATCATTATCAATAATTCCTCCCAACCCCCACCCTCCCTGGATGTATAAAGATAAATAAACCAAGAAAAAAGTAAGACAAAATACAGTATTATATTTGTACAAATGTAGTCAATGGGCACCAAATTTTGTTGAATATTCCACTAAGTCCCCTACACTCCGCTTAATTCTTTCATATTTGTATATAGTACACACATTCACCCACCAGAAAGTATAATTTATTCTATCATGATTCTTCCAATTACCATGTAATCAATTACTTGTAATCATATTACGGTTTTATATATTAAAAAAAAAGGGCGGGGGAGAGTTATTTACTTACATACTTAATTTTCTATCCCGTTTTCCTCAAAGAGCTCAGAACAGGTTACAGGTTAAACATACATAATATACAGTTAACAGGTTACAATTTGCACTGGATTTGTCATAATTTCACTACAAGTTTTAATCCTAACTTGACACTTCTAGGGCTCTAATACTAATATACATAATATATAGTTTACAGGTTACAATTTGCCATAGTTACCCTTACAGTGCAAGTTTTCCAGTACCAGTTTTATCCTAACTTGACACACACAGTTTAATGGTTAAATTTGCCATAGCTACATTGCAAGATTTTTCAAAACAAGTTTTGTTAACGTGACACATACTGGGATCTGGGACCAATATACATTTCTTTGTAATCCATCGGTCAAGGGCAGGGGAGTTAGGTGAAGCGGTATGTTTTTATTGCTTTCCTAAAGTTGAGGAGTCCTTCAAGGGATCTGTTCTGAGGGGGAAGGGGGGGAGGGCAGGGCAGTTGATGCCAGTGGCTTGGTATGAAGTGGGAGTAGGAACAATTTTTCCCCCCCTGCTAATCTTTTTCCTGTGCTGTGAACAAGATTTGAGCAGAAAATTGTGTAAGCCACTTTATTGGGAGGCACAGCTAACTATATCGCCCCTCCCCCCCAAGCTTTTAAACTCAGATAAATGTCCAGACATGATAGCGATCTTTCTAGATATTGGATGTAGACTCCCGAAAAAGCTATTCCAGTTACTAAAAGAACTGAAAGTCACCACACCATATCTGATCAATGACAACTCCCCCTCCCTCAGCCACCCTCTTAGCCACATTCTTCAAAAACAAGATCAAATATCAGAGCCACGTTTAACGGAACACCTACTCACCTAGAAGAGATCTCAACTCCCCCCAAAGAGAAAGAATCAGTAGCAGCAGACAGAACATAGTCCTACTTCTCACCTATACAATGGTCAGACTTCAACAAACTATATAACAAATACAGTCACACAGCCTGCGACCTTAATCACTGTCCCGCCAATACCTATTGAAAACCTCCAGTACACTATTCCCACACTCTGCTCCTACAATGGATACAGACTTACTCACAGATGGCCAGTTCCCACAAGACCTCAGCGAAATCATCATAACTCTGATCTTAAAGGACCCCAAAGGACAACGGACCAACCATCCAACTACAGACCCATAGCCTCAGTCCCACTTTACGTCAAGCTAATGGAAGGCCTCGTAGCTAAAGTCCTAAACTTATACCTAGAAAACCACAACTTACTCCACCCCACGTAGTCTGGCTTCAGAACCAACTACAGCACTGAGACTCTACTAGGAACACTCATGGACATTGTGAGACAACACCTCAGCACAGGCAAGAAAATGCTGATCATACAACTAGACCTCTCTGCAGTCTTTGATCTAGTAGACCATGACATCCTTTTACAAACACTAGACTCAGTAGGAATTACAGGCAAGGTACTAACATGGTTCAAAGGATTCCTACAATCCAGAACTTATAGAGTCAAAATAAACAAAGAAAAATCAGAACCATGGTCCAACCCATGTGGAGTTCCCCAAGGATCACCTCTGTCTCCCACAGTCTTCAAACTCTATATTGCCTCCCTAAACTCCTATCTAGATAAACTAGGCATTACCACCTATAGTTATGCAAATGACATCACCATACTCCCACCCTTCAACCAACCAGCGCCTTCCATGGTAGGCACAATACACAGAACACTAGAAACAGTAGCAACATGGATGAAAGAACACAAACTAAAGCTTAACCCTGACAAAACAAACTTCATCCTCCTAGAAAACAGCAAAACCCCAACCTTGACTAACCTAGTAATAACTCGATCTCATACCCCATTCAATCCATGCTAAAACTCCTCGGAGTGCTGATAGACAGAGGCTGTACCATGCAACCACAAATCAACAAAATAATAAAAATATCATTTGCAACTATGAGAAACCTAAGGCAAGTCTGAAAATTCTTTGACAGAAAACAATTCCAACTCGTGGTTCAATCACTAATCCTAGGCCTAATAGACTACTGCAACATACCATATCGCCCCTGCCCAGCAACCATGATAAAACTACAAACAATACAAAACACAGCCCTAAGACTTATCTATTCGCTGAAAAAATATGACCACATCACAGAGACATACCATGACTCACACTGGCTCCCAATATAAGCCAGAGTACACTTCAAATTCCACTGCCTACTATTTAAAGCTATAAACGGAGACAGCCCAACCTACTGGAACAATCGACTAATTCAATCCAGCTCAACCAGATACAGAAGAACCCACACAATATTCACACACTCGTCAACCCAAAATGTCAAATGAAAAAAACTGTATGACAACCTACTGGCCACCAGAGCAGCAAAACTGGACAGACAACTCACCAATCTGCTGATTTCGACAACAGACTATAAAACCTTCAAGAAAGAAACAAAACCCTACTCTTCAAAAAAATAAATAAAACCAACATAACCAGACATGTCCCAAACTCCTCCTGCAATACTTTCTACTCTTTAGCAAATTAGAAAATGTTCAAACTATTCCTTAAGTACTTCTTAATATCTTAACAATATGTACTTCTTAATATCATAACAATTCTTATGTAATCCGCCTTGAACCGCAGGTAATTGAGGCCAGTAACGTGCTCAATTTTAAGAAAAAATGGGATAAGCATGTAGGTTCACTTCGAGGAAGTGCTTAGGGGGGGAGGGTTCTTAGAGTGGGCAGACTTGTTGGGCCAATGGCCTTTTTCTGCCATCATTTTCTATGTTTCTATAATAGAAATCACTAATGTAATGAAAATAGCCACAGTTGCTATTCTCAGTGTCCTGAGCATATATGACAGCACTCCCCTAAATTTGGGACCCAAAGCGGTTCATAGACAACCCCGCGAAAGACAAAGGTGCGCGCCGACAACTGAGCGCAAGACGGAGGTGCGCGCTGAATAAAATTACAGTTTTTAGGGACTCCGACGGGTGGTTTTGTTGGGGAGCCCCCCCCCCAGTTTACTTAATAGAGATCGCGCCGGCGTTGTGGGGGGTTTGGGGAGTTGTAACCCTCCACATTTTACTGTAAACTTAACTTTTTCCCTAAAAACAGGGAAAAAGTTAAGTTTTCAGTAAAATGTGGGGGGTTACACCCCCCCACACCCCCCCACAACGCCCCCACAACGCGGCGCGATCTCTATTAAGTAAAGTGGGGGGGTTCCCCCCCACACACCCCCCGTCGGAGCCCTAAAAACTGTAATTTTCTGCGGCGCGCGCCTCCACGCTGCGCTCAATTGTCTGCGTGCGCCTTTGTCCCGGCGCGCTTTTGACCTGACACCACGTCGTGTGTAGTTTGCCATTGTCTTAATCTAGCCTTCCCCAAGCAGATGTTAGCAGGCAGTAAGAAAACAATACAATTTAATTTAAATGAAAATGTTTCACAATGGAACTAAGAAAATGATGATACTTTGTTTAGTTTTAGTCCCTGTGTGTGTATGTTGGGGGGGGGGGGGAAATAGTTGCATTGTAAGACCATTTGGGAAGGGGTCGTTTTTTTGGAAGTGGGGCATTTGTAGGGAATGGGAATGTACAGAAGAGTGGCAGTGTGAAAGAATTTCCCAATGTAATTAAACTACTAATCTGTGCTATAGGGCTTTTTTTATGAGGTGTCTGATTTGGATTTTTTCTGAACTTGATGTGGGTTTTTTTCCCCCTCCCATGCCAAGTTTGATCCCATTCCAGTAAATTTTGGCATTATTTTGCCAATAAAGATACTCAACCCCCCCCCCTCTTTTTCCCCTTTATAATACTTTCCAGCTGCTTTTGGGTTGGAAAGAATAAAAATTGCACCAGAGTAACATTACTGCTTGTTCCTTTTTTCCTAGCTGAGAGGATTTTTGTAGTTTTAAAGATAGGAACTGCATCCTGCTTACATAGACCACTGCACAGTCCAGTAGGAAAGCTTTACTGGCATCATGCTATTCTGTTTTTCAAGTTTGTGGTAGGTCTCTAAATAACATGATCTCATCTGCTTTCTTGCTTCAAATGGTCTTCACTGAAAAGTCAAATGATAAAGGTAGATTTGTTTCTGCTGTGCTACAAGCTCCCTGTGGGATGCAATAGAGTGACTTATTACTGATATCTTAATCTGCATTTGAGCGGTTGGTTGATAGCCTGCAGGCTTCATGTCTCTGAGGCTAAAAATAACCCTTACTAATGGTAGCATTAAGAATATATAAGTACTAATTATTTTATTCCCTTCAACAAACAAAGGAAAGGAAACTAAATACTGTATACTACCGTGTTAAAAAAATTGACTAAAACGTGAAATATTTGTTTTAAACTTCTTGCTTGATCAGTTATTGTTATCCAGGACCTGATTTGCTAAGGATCTCCTCCCTCTCCTCCTCTTACTCCCACCCCCCTGGACACAGAAAAAAAAAACAACTTTAGTATATTCTAGCTATTTTGATAGGTTTAATGTGAAAAGCTGTACAGATTCCTGCACTCTATCCCCTATAAAATTAACTTGAACTCTACATTTGCACAGGTGTGTGTGTATATGGCCTATTCATTCAGCCTAGATCCAGATATTCTCTCTGTTTTTCTACTGTTTTGGGTAGAAAATATATAAATTTGCACTGCCTAACGGGGATGTATTGTGTTAAAATGAGATGAAAAGAATAAAGCCTGCATTTTGTCATTGCCAATCCCAAAAACTGCAGCATTTGCACTTTATATATAAGAAGAAAAAGTAAAAAAAAAAATACAAAAAAGGATCCATTGAAGATATTCGCTCATATTATCCTTTTATGAACTGTAAATAAAGGAAAGTGAGCCCTTGGAGGATTCTGCACGCTTTAGAAAAATATTCAGTTATTTTCTTGATATGCTGGGGAAGATTTGGTGATCTATGTTCTTAATACAGCAGCTCATAAAGTAAGTACTAGGGGCCAGATTCACTAAATGCACCGATTGTGTCCCGACCAGTTTGCAATCGTTCACCGACCCCGACCCGATTCACTAACCTTCTGGCCGATCAATCTCCCACCTGAAATCCGCCTATGCAAATGAGGTGAAATGGCATGCTAAGTTGGAAGTAATCGATTCACTAAACAGAACAAGAAACACCGATTGGGTTTGCCGATCCAAAATGAAGCGACTGCTGAGGATCAGTCACTTACTGTCCTAGCTGACTCTCCTGTTCTCTGCCACCCTGAAATCCCAGTATCGAGGTTACAAAACACCCCTCAAAATAAAAAATAAAACTGTACATTACTCCCCATATATTCTGCAAAAAGCGCAGGTCTGGGTGAGCCTGCGGTTTTAACCCACGGATTAAAAGCGTGTTCTGTTCCCTTAAATTGAAATGTCTACTCAAGTAAACTGCAGCCACCCCTCCCCCTTTGTTTTGATCTCGCTTGTGCGAAGAGCAAGCACATGTGCAGATCGCATCTACAGCCAACAAGGATGGTCTGCGCATGCGTCACGATCGCTGTGCAGCAATCCGTGGGATCGCTTGTATGCATGGGATTGCTTGTAGGCGTGCATCCGATCATATAATTTGCATGAGGACTCTGTAGTAAATCGGTCGCCCGGCAGAACTCGACCACGAATCGCCCAACAACGATCCAGACTGGTGAGTTTTTAGTGTATCTAGGCCAAGATCAGTTGGGGTAGATGTCACTATGAGCTGCTATGTGTTATCCTTTCTCTTTGTGCTGATTGATTCAATTTCAGCATGGATTAGCTGCTCAAAAGCCTTTTCCATTATTAAAGGCAAATTCTCTGCCTTGACACAGGCTCTCTGATTTCTATTTGTTTTAGCTTTTAACTATTAGGTGACACACACAGGACTATACCCTTTGGGTATGTGAGGGTAATTTTTATTTCACCTCCTCTTAAGTTATGCATGTTTTTAGTTTCCATTATGATTTTAACAGTATCTGGTGCTTATGTGTTTTGGGTTTTTTGTTATTGTTTTTTGCTAAAGTCTAGTTTATGGTTTGGTTCCTTATCTATATATGATTTTTTTTTTTAAATGATTTTATACGAATATGTATCTATGAACCGTTTGTTTTTGTAAATAATTTTTTATTGGTAAGCAAGATACAGTGTACAAAACATATAAAAACACCATTACATAGCACACAATAGAATATCAATGCCATTTTCAATAGCCCCGATGCAGCCCTTGAAAGGGCGAAACATGGCCTTGTCAGGCTCTTAAGTATTTATGTGTGATGTTTTTATGTGGTGAATAAATCTTGGACTTATCGATCTGCTGTTTTGTTGCCTATCTTGGATCTTGCAGTTCACCTAAATACAATTTTATCGTGTATGGAAATTTGTAAGCCGCCTTGGATAAAAGCGAATTTAAAATGTTTTAAATAAATAAAATAAACCCCACACTCATCACTACCCTCCATAAATATCTTGAGTGGGTCCTTTTCATTCTTTCCGCTTATCCTTCACCTGTATTTTACCAAGTGTGTTTCCTGTTGCAACATTTTTACATTCTGTTAGTGTTTTGGTTGCTACTACTGCCAGTCAGCGATTTCAGGCATTAGTTATGCTCCCACTAAGAAGGTATTTTCTTGTTTCCACTATACCGGTTCTTCCAAAACCTGTCCTAGAGGAGCCCCAGTTGGTTGAGTTTTCAGGATTTTGGTGACTATGCATGAGATGGTGTTTTCAGGTAATGTCTTCAGTTTCAGGAGCTGTACCTTTGTATCATTGGTTCCCAAACCTGTTCTGGGGGACCCCCAGCCAGTCAGGTTTTCAAGATACCCCTAATGAATATGCATGAGAGAGATTTGCATATAATGGAAGTGACAGGTATGCAAATCTCTCTCATGCATATTCATTAGGGATATCTTGAAAACCTGACTGGTTGGGGGTCCCCCAGGACAGGTTTGGGAACCACCACTTTGTATGGACATTCTGAGCATTGAAGACGGTTTTTAAGGTGGGGTCCTACATGTGAGCTACACAGAGGTGCAGCCATATGTATGTACTAGGTCAGGGGTAGGCAATTCCAGTCCTCAAAAGCCGGAGCCAGGTCAGGTTTTCAGGATATCCACAATAAATATGCATGAGATAGATTTGCATCTCAAGGAGGCAGTGCATGCAAATCCATCTCATACATATTCATTGCGGATATCCTGAAAACCTGACCTGGCTCTGGCTCTCGAGGACCGGAATTGCTTACCCCTGTACTAGGTGGAACAGTTGCTGCAGACCAGTGCTCAGAACTCTAGTACTATAGTGAATGCTTAGGATAGGGTAGCAACAGTGCAGAAAAATAGCTCTGCAATGTTCCAACGCTAATTCCGTGACAATATGCACACTGTGAGACAGAAAGTAAGGGGAGGAATGTGTCTGGTGCATGTGCACAGGAGTTTTGCAGTAAGTATGGCTCATACATGTTCCTAGGCAAACCTGGACGTGAAGTATACATTGGTACTATTCCTTTACACCTTTAAATATAAGCATTTCAAAAAAAAAATTTTTACCCACTAGAAGGCTTATATTTAAGCACAGAAAACAAGTGCCAGTGTTTGTTTTCGTTTTTGGCTTTGCTCAGGCTTGCACACGAGTTTCTCACTCCCAGCACTTAGAAGTTTGTAAGGGATCCCTTCCGTTTCCAAATTCAGTCAAAACCGGCAGATTTTAACAAAAAATTATGGGACATTTTCTCTCCAAACACCTCAATGTCAACCCTGAGCCCTTACTACTGGAAACCTTTGTTTTATTCACTTTTCTCTGATAGTTGGGCAGAAAATTGGAAATGAGCTCATTAACAACTGTTTGACTGCATTTAAATACTATTTACGCTAATCTTTGGTGTGCTAGAACCTTCTGAACGTTCTGTGCAGACTAACCCTGTTCAACTTCTGGTGTTAGGTTCTCACTTGTGTTTCGTCACCTGGAAGATGTTGCTACACTGGGCCTGGTGGTTGCTGTTGTGGCTGGCCCAGCTCCAGAGGAAGCTTGGCTTGCTCAGGTCTGAAGAGTCGGTCAATATGGTGGGCCTGGGTTTGGGAAGAGTCATAGCTGATCAGGATGTTCCCTACAGGCTAGAAAGGAAAGACAAAATCAGAGGCAGAAGAGAGAGAGGAAAGAAAATAAAAAGAGATGGATTTGAAAAAATGTCACATGTAGACAGCCCCCCCCCACACACCAAAAATCCAAAATGTAAGCTAAAAAGCCCAAATCATAATTTTGTCCCGACTCCAAAACATCATGGTTTGAGCCCAAATTTCCTAAATACTTTGGAGCCCCTGTATAAGTATGTATACAAATATTTTCTCTCCCCCCCCTTTCCTCCTGCTCAGTCCAAACCATTTTTCATTCACAGCTGTCCAGAAAGGGGAAGGGAGTGCAAAAGATCTTGGGCTCAAACCAACATTTTGGGGGGGAGTTCAGACAAAATTGTGTTGTGCTTTTCTAGATCACTTTGGTTTATGCTTTGGATTCTTGGGTTTTGTTTTGTCTATATGTCAAGCCCCTCAAAGTAAAACTAACTGAAAAAATAAAATGATAGTGTATGTCTAGTAACTTAAAAAAAATATTAGCCGCAAGATGTACAATCCCTATAAACTATGGAGGGCACAAATCCAAGAAGCAATAAGTCTTAATTTTGTCCTTCATAAACATAATCAAATCACTTGGGCCAAAAAATCTGAAATACCTTCCTTCTATAAGACTTCATATTTACATGGATCATGAGAGCCCCAAAAACTTCTTTCATTTTAATCTGAGTAGCTGTATTTGAGTCTGTGAAAACCTTGATCTTTTGTTTAATAGAGAAAACATCTCCCTTGTACAAAAACAGTGTGACATCCAGCTAGCTTTGCTCCAAATAGAGTACAAGCAAAGCTTTTAAAGTATTTTCAGAGACCCTCTTCCTTTTGAAGGTTTGCCTTAAATGAGTACATTCAGCGATAAGAGTGGGTTGTCGGAAGAGTAAGATTTTCAGGTGGGGTGTCTAGAATAAAAATCTAGGCAGCAACATGGTGGGTTTTTTTTGGAAGCAATTTGTTGGTCCTCCTGAAAGAAGAGAAAAAGTAGAAAGAATATAAGAACAATTTTCAGAGGAATTTGTTAGATAATAGTTATCCAGGTAAATTTCCCCCAGCTGAAAACTGCTCTCGCTCATTGGCTAAAAGTACAGGTGCAGATTTTATAGCAAGAGTATCATTAACTGCAGGGAGAACAGAAATACTTGGAGAGAGAGTGCTTGTCGCACGTACCTTTTGCTTGCAGCAGAGTAGGTACACAGTCCTCAAATATTGGTACAGATGTTCACAAGGGGTGTGGACGGGAGAGAAGGAGCTTACATGCAGGTATGTACATATGCACACAGGTTTGTATTTGTACAGGAGGACAGAATCACAGACGGTCACAAATTAGGGAAGAGGCGAGCAATACACATCCATGTAGATGGAGAGAGGCCAAAGCAGGGAGGAAATAAAGAAAGCAGAGGACACCCGGGATTATCAATGTGAACTGATTCCCACCCCTCAGGTCTGATCTGTTCTCAGGATCTGAGTGAACCAGTCAGCCATTAGAGTTAGGAATCAAGAACATAAGAATCGGAATAGTCATACTGGGTCACACTGATGGTCCATCTTGCCCAGTATCCTGCTTTCACAGTGGCCAATCCAGGTCACAAGTAGCTGGAAGAATCCCAGAGTTGTAAGATTCTATGCAGCCAATCCCAGGGATATACAGTGCACTCCCCATGTCTGTCTTAATAAGACCATAGGCATTTCCTCCAGGAGCTTATCCAGAACCTAACTATTGAGTTAAAAATTAATTTTCAGATACGTGAAAACATCACTATGTAACTTTGTGAATTGACCCCTAGTTTTTGTACTTCTTGAAAGAATATTCTATTCTTTACTCTACTCAGAATGTTTACTCTACTCAGAATTTTGTAGATCTCTCATAGACCAGGAAATTTTGAGCTATGAGAGGAAATCTACAGTGTGTTAATTTCTTCAGATTGATGGAAAAGAACTGGTTAAAGGATAGTGGACTTGCTAGGTAAATCTTCAGCCTTCTAGCCCTTCGATTAACTTTCAAGCCTTTAACCGGGAAGCTCACCCTCGCCCCATCCTGCCAATTTTGTTAATTAAACTCAACAATCGTGATCGCCCAATAATCCTGTCAAAAATGCCGATGCTCTGAATTTGTGCAGCTGTCGGGAACTATAGCTGCTCTTTGCTGCCCTCCGTTAAAACTGGTGCCCTAGTTCACTACCTACTTTGCTAATTGTTGTGCTGGCTCTGGGTGGGGCACTTGGCTTTTCTTATCACAGCTGTGATTGGGGTTGCTGTACTGCCTCTGCTGAGAGAAGGGGCGAATGCCTTTGAGCGTGTCATTCTCCTGGTGAGTGAAAAGTTGACATAACGGTATCTGGGTTCAGTCTGTTTATGGACAGTGGGTCCTCTGATGGTGCTTAGGTGCAGTCAAGGAGAGTCTGGTTTACCAGATGGAATTGCCCCTTACTAAGAGGCTGCTTAAGGTAAGTTTGAAAGCTTCCATTAGAGATCTTAGAAAACCCAACAAAATTTAAATCTGTATTCTTCCTAGAGGTATCCTTCAGATTTTTTTTTCACTTTTGCCAAATAAGATGGCATTCTTTTAATTAGGGAATTATTCTATGCCTGGTGTGTAGATATTTGTCCTCCCAAGGCTAGAATATTTTCAATATTGTGCACATTGGAGATCGCTCTGAGGAAAGGGATGTTACCAGTGGTGTGCCTCAAGGTTCAGCTCCTGTGCCTATTCTTGGTAACATTTTTGTAAGCGATATTGCTGAAGGGCTGTCGGATACGATTTGCCTCTTTGTGGATGATACTGAAATCTGGAATAGACAGACTTCCCTGATGGTGTGAATAACATGAGGAAGGACCTAGCAAAGCATGCAGAATGGCCTGAAATTTGGCAGCTAAGATTTTATGCTAAGAAATATAAGGTCATGCATTTGTGCTACAAAAACCTGAGGAAACTGTATAGTTTAGGGCAGGGGTGTCCAATGTCGGTCCTCGAGGGCCGCAGTCCAGTCGGGTTTTCAGGATTTCCCCAATGAATATGCATTGAAAGCAGTGCATGCACATAGATCTCATGCATATTCATTGGGGAAATACTGAAAACCTGACTGGACTGCGGCCCTCGAGGACCGACATTGGACACCCCTGGTTTAGGGGGTGAAGAAGAACTTTTGTGCAAGATAGAGGAGTAGGACTGGGTGTGATAGTATGTGAAGATTTTAAGGTGGCCAAATAGGTTGAAAGGGCAATGACTAAAGCTAAAAGGATGCTAGGGTGCATAGGAAGAGGTAGGGCCAGTAGGAAAAAGGAGGTATAAGGCTGGTGAAACCTTATTTAGAATGTTGTACAGAATTCTGGAGACTGTACTTTCAAAAAGATATAAACAGGATGGAGCAGGTCCAGAGGAAGGCTGCAAAAATGGTTGGTGGCCTTTATCATAAGGCGTATGGGGACAGACTTAAAGATCTTAGTATGTACACTTTGGAGGAAAGGTAGGAGAGGGGAGATATGTTAGAGATGTTTAAATACCTACATGACATAAATGTGCATGAGGCAAACTTTTTATTTGAAAAAAAGCTCTGGAATGAGAGGGCATAGTAACATAGTAAATGACAGCAGATAAAGGTGTGGTCTGTCCAGTCTGCCCATCAGTCACAGTCATTCTCAAGGCAACGAACCAATAATTTGTTTTATTTGTTAAGTCTGAGTATATTTTTCCCACCCCCATGAAGGAAGCGATCATAGCCAAGAAGACTTCGTTTAAGGAATGGAAAAGGACAAAAAATGGAAGAAAACTGGAAAAAGCACAAACATCAAAGCAAGTGCCATAAAGGCGGTAAGAGGGGCGAAAAGAGACAACGAAGAAAAAATAGCCAAGGAGGCCAAAAACTTTAAGCTGTTCTTTTGATATATTAAGGGGGAAATGACCCGTGAAGGAAGTGGTGTCCTAAAGGAAGGAGGACAAAGCTATCGCTGACAAACTGAAAACATTTATTTTCAGTATTTACCGAAGAGGATATATCCAGTTTACCGGAACCCATCAGGCTATATGCTGGAAACGAAGATAGAAAACTGACAGGGTTGACCATCTGTCTAGAAGAGGTATGCAGGTAGATTGATAGGCTTAAGAGCGATAAATCCCCAGGACCGGATGGCATCCATCCGAGGGTCATTAAGGAACTGAAAGGGACTATAACTGAGCTGCTTCAACTAATAGCCAATCTGTCGATCAAATCGGGAAAGATTCCGGAAGACTGGAAGGTGGCGAATGTTGTCGATCTTCAAAAAAGGTTTGAGGGGAGATCGGGAAACTACAGACCGGTGAGTCTGACCTCGGTACAGGGAAAGATGGTAGAAGCACTGATAAAGGACCGCATCATTGATCACCTTGACGGACACGGTCTGATGAGGACCAGCTAGCATGGTTTCAGCAAAGGCAGATCTTGTTTGACGAACTTGCACTTCTTTGAGGGAGTAAATAGGCAGATAGACAAGGGCGACCCGGTCGACATTGTGTATCTGTATTTTCAGAAGGCATTTGATAAGGTTCCACATGAACAACTACTTTGGAAAATTGTGAGCCATGGAATCGAAGGTGAAATACACATGTGGATTAAAAATTGGCTAGAACATAGGAAACAGAGAGTGGAGGTAAATGGACAATACTCGGACTGGAAGAGCATCACCAGTGGAGTGCCGCAGGGCTCGGTGCTTGGACCTGTGCTCTTCAAAATTTTTATAAATGATCTTTACATTGGTACAATGAGTGAGGTGGTTAAATTTGCAGACAATACAAAGTTATTCAGAGTAGTGAAGACACAGGGGGATTGCGAAGATCTGCAACGTGACATAATCAAGCTCGAGAAATGGGCATCGACATGGCAAATGAGGTTAAACTTGGATAAGTGTAAAGTGATGCATGTCGGTAACAAAAATCTTATGCACGAATACAGGATGTCCGGGACGGTACTTGGAGAGACCTCCCAGGAAAGAGACTTGGGAGTTCTGATTGGCTAGTTGATGAAGCCGTCCACGTAATGTATGGTGGCGGCGAAAAGGGTGAACAGAATGCTAGGAATGATAAGGAAGGGGATCACGAACAGATCAGAGAAGGTTATCATGCTGCTGTACCGGGCCATGATGTGCCCTCACTTGGAGTACTGTGTCCAGCACTGGTCGCCATACATGAAGAAGGACATGGTACTACTTGAAAGGGTCCAGAGAAGAGCGACTAAAATGGTTAAGGAGCTGGAGGAGTTGCCATACAGTGAGAGATTGGAGAAACTGGGCCTCTTCTCCCTTGAAAAGAGGAGACTGAGAAGGGACATTATCGAAACATTCAAAATACTTAGCAGATAAAGACAGATTGTTCACCCTCTCCAAGGTAGGGAGAACGAGAGGGCACTCTCTAAAGTTGAAAGGGGATAGATTCCGTACAAACGTAAGGAAGTTCTTCACCCAGAGAGTGGTAGAAAACTGGAACGCTCATCCGGAGTCTGCTATAGGGGAAAACACCCTCCAGAGATTCAAGATAAAGTTGGACAAGTTCCTGCTAAACTGGAACGTACGCAGGTGAGGCTGGACTCATTTAGAGCAATGGTCTGTGACCTGGGGGTTGCCGTGTGAGCGTACTGCTGGGCACGATGGACCACTGATCTGACCCAGCAGTGGCAATTCTTATGTTCTCTCCAAGGTGAAGAGAATGAGGGCACTCGCTAAAGTTAGAAGGGAAAAGATTCTGTACAAACATAAGGAAGTTCTTCTTCACCCAGAGAGTGGTGGAAATTTGGAACGCTCTTCTGGAGGCTGTTATAGAGGAAAGCACTCTTCAGGAATTCAAAACAAGGTTGGATAAGTTCCTACTGAAACAGAATATACTGTAAATAAGGCTAGACTCAAATAGGGCACTGGTCTTTGACCTAAGGGCCACCGCATGAGCAGACTGCTGGACATGATGGACCACTGTTCTGTCCCAGCAGTGGCAAATCTTATGTTAAGACCAGTACTCAAACAATTTGAATGTGGTATAAAATGTGTATAATTGCTCCTAGTCCTTCTTGCTGCTTATGATACAGAGATCGTAGAAGTCTGTCCTGCATTGGCTACACTGCTGCACACTGCCCCACTGCTGGAGTTGTCACAGCTAAATTCATAGGATGAAGTTAAGAGGTGATAGGCTCAAGAGTAATCTAAAGAAATGGAATAGTGTCCCGTTAAAGGTGGTAGAGACAAAGATTGTCTGAATTCAAGAAAGCGTGGGACAGGCATCTGGGATCTCTTAGGGAGAGGAGGAGATAGTGGATGCTGCGGATGGGCCATTTGGCCTTTATCTGCCATCATGTTTTTGTTTCTATCAAAACAAAAATTGAACACAGTATGATATTTAGTAGTGACGTCAAATTCGTAGTAATAATAATGAGGAAAAAGACCTCAAATACCCCAGCATCTTAATATTTTAAAAGACACATTCAGTGGGGCAAATGGTACTATCATTGGTCAACAAAAACCTCATTATCATTGTGCTGTCACCATAAGACATTTTTTCTTTTTCTTTATTCTTTTTATATTATTCTAATTCTAAATCCTGTGGTGCTTTTAGTTGAGATCTTGCTTCAGGCAAACTCCAATGTGATAGTAACATAACTTCGTTACTGAGCAAACATTTGTAAATGACCAAACATTCACTTATAAATGTTAATATAAGCACTTATTTTGCACCTAATGGTGGCCTGTCTGTTTCATTGAATGGCTTCCTCAGGGGATATGTTTAAAGTGCTATCTGTACTGAGAAATCGTCACATCAGTTTTGCTCACACATCTTGCTGACAAAATCTCACCTCCAAAGGAAAAACAAACCAAACTAAAATGTCACTGCTTTTTTCTAAAATAATAATAATAAAGCCCGGGTGAATGGTTTAAATTATATGAATTTCAACAAGCTTGCTTACTGCTTAATCCTTCAATGAACTTTAACGCTAATGACTTATCTCAAAATGGTGCCAGCTTTTATGTAAGATGCTGTCATTGCTTGCACCAATCAGCATTGTCAGAAATCTATCATTGAACTCCAGTAGGAGGATTCAAAATCTCATATGTCAAAGGAAAATTACATGAATGAGCCTTTCTAATCATTCTAGATGTTGAAAACAAGAGTTTAATCTGGATGTTGAAAACAAAGGTTTAAATGTTGCTGGCAAATTGACTAATTGCAAAACAAGTGTCTTCATAGGGAAAAACTTAAAATAGCTCTTATTTTTAACTTCAAATAAACAATTATTGTTAATTTATACTGGCAGGTTATTAAATAAAAAAAGAGCTTTTTGCTTAACAATTCACTTCAAGAAAACCTTGTTGTTAATTAAAAACTGAAAATGCTGATACTGGCAGGTTCTTCAAGATTAAAAAAAACTTCTTACTTGATTTTTTTTTTTTTTTAACAGGCTTTCATTTAACAATTCACTTAAAAAAAACAAAAAACAACCAAAAACCCTTGCTATTAATTGAAAACAAAAAGTTCCGATACTGTCAGGTTCTTTAGAGTTTAAAAAAAAAAAGCTTCTTGCTGGTAAGGATTTAAAAAAACAGATTGTCAGGGAAGCTCTTATTTTTCTTTTCAAAAGGGCAATTGCTGTTAATACTGGTAGATTGAGACAAGAGTTTTTTTGCTTAAAAATTCACTACAAAAAACCTTTCTGTTAATTGAAAACAAAAAGTGTTGATACTGACCAGTTTTTTAAAGATTTATAAAAAGCTGCTTGTTTGCCATTTTTTAGGAAGCTTTTTATTTGACAATTCAGAAAAAAACTTTACTGTTGATTGAAAACAAAAAAGTGCTGGTACTGACTAATTTTTTTAAAGATTTATAAAAAGCTTGCGATTGCCATTTTGTGAGAGTTTCTTGCTTAACAATTCACTTCAAAATTTTTTTTTCTTATTGGAAAACAAATAATTCCAGTATTGACAGGTTCTTTGAAGTTAAAAAAAGCTTCTTGTTTGCCAATAGGGATTTAAAGAAACATATTATCTGAATAGATTAATCTAATTGCTCACAAAAATGCTTGCCACTCTATGCAATTATTAAGTCCAAGAGGTTCTAAAGATTTCAATTTGAATTTCCATTCTTGTTCGCGCTGGAGTAACATTTTTGCACAATCACCACCTCTACTACTATTACAATGTCAATGATGAAACAATGTAATTAATAAAAATTGTGTGCTACATGATTAAACAATGTAGCACTAATGGAATCTCAATCTTTTCATGTTTTAAATTGGAATGATGTTCATTCGGTCTTGCCTTGAAGCTTTTAATAGTTTTACCAACATAAATTTTGTGGCATGGACACATAATCACATAGACAGAAAATTTACTGTTGTAATTACTGAATTGTTTAAGTTGGTAACTTATTCTAAGCTGGATTAACAAAAGGTTTCATTTGCATGGACATAACACAATTTTTACAGCTGCTACATTTACAATGACCCTTGATGCCATGAGAAATTCTATCTTTGGGATTCAGAAGATCAGAGGGGCTTAACATTTCCTTTAAAGTTTTTCCCTTGAGAAATAGGATGTTCTTAATTTCATGTCTCTGAACATATTGTGTGTTTGAACAATACCCCAATGCTTTTTAACAACCTTATCTAAAATTTAACTTGAAATTGAACTTGAATGCCCAAAAGGTCGATTGTAATCGACCAATAGATTGCAAAGGCAACGCGAGTCGATCACGAAGCCCATCCCGGGCTCTGCGATAGACCCGTGTTGCCTTTGCATTCTGTTCTCTCTGCTTCCCCTAGGCCAGGTACATACAAGCGCCGGGCCCACAGCCTTCCCACCCAATGTCAATTCTGACATCGCAGAGGAAGTTCTGGGCCAGCCAATCACTGACTGACTGGCCTGGAACTTCCTCTCTGATGTCAGAATTGACATTTGGTGGGGGGTGGGGGGGTGGAGGCTTGTGGGCCCAGTGCATTAATGCGTTTGGCCTGGCATTAGGGAAATAAGGAGAAATCGGCAGCGGTGGCTTGAGGGGAGTAGGGAAAGAGAAAGAGAGAAAGGGGGGCAGGGAGAGAGAGACAGAAAGAAAGGGAGCAGAGAGAGAGAGAGAGAGAGAGATAGAAAGAAATGGGAGGAGGCAGGGAGAGAGGAAGAAAAAGGTGGAGTCATGGAGGAACAGAGAGAAATGTTGGCTGGAGAATGGAATGAGGTCTGGAGAGAGGAAGCATGCAGGAGGCAGAAAGAAAGAAATATTGGATTTACAGTCAGAAGAAGGAAGTGCAACCAGAGACTAATGAAATCACCAGACAGCAAAGGTAGGAAAAATGATGATATTTTTTAAATTTAGTGATCAAAATGTGTCCAAATTTATATCTGCAGTCTATATTTTGCACTATGGCCCCCTTTTTACTAAAGATCCTCTCGTTTTTCTCCCTGTTTCCTGTGGGAAATGCTTGGCTCTGGCTTCTGACCCCCTGGATTACACTGGTCTGCCTCTTTCCATGGGTTCAGGCAGGCTGAAAGTTGATGGCTGCCCCCCTGGCCTAGAGACCACACCCTTTTCTCTAGCCTTGTGCTTATTGTCTCTAGAAATACCCCTTTTTACTAAACCACGATAGCGGTTTTTGACGCAGGGAGCCTATGAGTGTTGGACATAAAGGTTCAGGGCTTGTACACTCACCCACGCTACCAGTTATAATTTGTCACAGCCTGCAGAATTAAGCTTCTTTAAATTTCTGTGTGATAGAGATGTACTTCTGCCTTTACTCATGCAATGTTTTATAACTTAATTTGCATCATCTTAGAAGAAAAACCTCTTGCTACACAGGATGATATTCTTCTTGTCATGTAATCCAAAAAGCAGGGGGAGCATGCTCTTTCCCATCATGGTAAATTGATCTATCCTGCGTGTGTGCCTATTGGGTTAAATAGGAGCTTTTAGAAATGTCCAAATGAGACCGCCTTAATTGAAAGCTTACATGTCGGCATTCAGGAATTGATAACATTATCACATTAGAGATGTTGGCAGCGGTCACTTATTTAGCCACATGTCATCAGGTCAGAATGAAAGAGTGCTTGTTGACTTGAGTGCCAGGTGACTTCACTTCATACACTTGTTCAGATATCATGGGATGAGATTGAGATGCGTTTTTAACTGTCTTTTTACAAAATAAAATTCCTAGTGTTGCATCCAATGGAGATCTTTGAATCATGTCTCTTAGGAATATTCATGTTGATCTAGTAAGATCTGGGTTTGAGACATCTGTTAGTAGACATATGTTGTGTTCATCTCTATAGTCCTTGGAAGCCTGTTTCAGGGTGTGTTGGTGGCTATGCAGTGGAGGTAAAGTGTTTGGCTGTGATTTATCACCTCTTCTCAAAATGATGCAGTTGCATGGCTATAAGAGCAGCATTATCTTCAGTGACAAGTCAGCTGTGTTGGCAAGCTTCGTGAGGTCCTAGGCCGCTACAGATCCAGTATATATAAAAAGAAGGCTTTGAAGTCTGGGATCATAAGTGTCTAATTCTAGGAAAGAAATGCCCATGAAAAAGCAGCAGCTGTGAGATAAAAGTATCATGTGCTCTTTAAAAGTGGTGCGTTATTTTAAATGAGATGGAATGTTCAAAAAGGTAGTGGTGGTAGAGCATGTTCGGTATTTTCTAAGAGTTTTTTGACTCCTGGACTCCAGAGCAAGCTTTGGGGGGAAAAAGAGACTTCAAGAGGTTTTTCTGTTCTATTATGACTTCAGATATGCTGCTGTCTTCCCTCTGTTGGATTTTTTATTATTATTATTATTCAAAAGCATTTCTAGGTTTTTATTTCCAACCATTGTATTTGGAATAAGAACATTGTGGGGCTCATAATCAACAAAACTAAAATGTCCCCCCCAAAAAAGAAAAAACCCTGCCTAAGTCGGCACTTGGATGTCCTAATTGCTGGGACATCCTAATGCTGATAATCAAAACCCTTTTCCTGGATGTCTAGTGAGACAGCTCTCCCACTATACATCCAGAGTTCCAGTAGGTGTGCTGGGAGGTGTGTTTTGGGGCATGTTTTAGGCAGGCTTTGGGCATGCTTAACTTGGACGTCTTGCGGTGATAATCTAACCTTTTCCATGACGTTCTGGATAGAAATTAGACGTTCGGAGCTAGACCTGTTTTTGGAAGTGTCTTAAGTGCCACAAAGGGACCCAAACTGACCAGATGACCACTGGTATGACCCTCCTCACGCACTCCCACTGCTCACTAACCCCCTCTCACCCCTCAAAATTCTGAATGAAAGTACATACCTGTCTCTAGAATTTCAACACTTGGTATGAGAAAGCCTAGCAGAGCATCACACAGGTATCTTAAATAAACTGGTGGATGGGCTAGCGAAGCATAGAGAGGAGGACCAGGCCCATAAACCACTCTAACTTTTATGGTGGAAAGTGTGAGTCCACCAAAATCCTACTATACTGCCATATAGGTGCCACTTGTAGCTCAGTGACATTTTTTACCCCCCCCCCCCTTCAATAACAGAGCTCCATCAATGTGGTGGAATGGGTGAGACTCAACTCCTTTTTTTGCATTTTCAAGTATGAGAAGACATGCTTGTTTTTGTGGCAGTTCACAAAGCTCCCTCTCCTTTCGCAGTGTTAAGATATATTTTATCAGATTGACATAAAATATAGAACACTCACAATAATATATAGTGCTTAATGTGTGTTGAAACAGAGGGAAAAGACCTCAAAATACGCCAGGAATCCAATCAATAGATTGAAACCAATTTGGGGGTTAAGGTATCATCATAGGTCAAAACCCCTGTTGGAAAATTTTTTGTTTTAATTTAATTTAATTCATGTTGAATATTTGCTTAATTTAAATATTCTCTATGTGATTATATTCAGTGATTAAATATTTATTCCTCTCATATTAAAATGAGCAATCGAGAGCTGGCAACTGAAATTAACTGCAATGATATTCCTTCTGGCTAGATCAAAACTGTAATCAAGCACTTATCTTTTGTGACCCGACGGAGGCCCAATCCGTTTCGCACCAACAGGCTTCTTCAAAGGGAATGATAAAGCTTGTTAGTTTGCCAATGTCATTTTTATCATTGCCCAAAAACTGTTTCAAAGCTGCCGTCACCATGCTCTCGCAAACCACTGCAGTATTGCTGTATTCCACCTTGCAATGT
Organism: Geotrypetes seraphini; assembly: GCF_902459505.1. Taxonomy (NCBI): domain Eukaryota; kingdom Metazoa; phylum Chordata; class Amphibia; order Gymnophiona; family Dermophiidae; genus Geotrypetes; species Geotrypetes seraphini. The sequence goes on along the minus strand of NC_047084.1, from coordinate 329,182,820 downwards.
TTGCCACATGAGTGGGTGCCTGGAGTGCTTGCTTTTTCAGATTTCATACAGTTTAGAGTGGCAGCACATGAAGCTGTGGTAAGTTGTATTTTATCTCTACTGCCTTAATCTAGGCAAAAGTGACCAATATTTTCTGGGGGTTGGCACCTCGGGTTGAGTGCATAAAGGTCTAGTATGTTCAAATTTTCATAGTGTCCATTCACAGTCCCCTCAGCTGGAGCTACACTTGTGGCTAGATAAGGGATAGGGACATGTATGTACACAACCACATTCAAAGCAATTTACATACAGGTACTCAAGTATTGTCTCTATCTGTCCCGGTGGGCTCACTATATAATGTATCTGGGGCAGTGGAGGATTAAGTAACTTGCCCAGGGTCACAAGGAGCTGCGTGGAGTTTGAACCCAAAACCTCAGGGTGGTAAGGCTATAGCTCTAACCACCGCACTACACTTTCCTCCTCTTTAGTAGAGGATGGGGACATGGAGTCTTCCAGAACGGACTGTTAGTTCGGTAGAGTACCTTTTTCAATCTGTTAGGCTGTTTTCTGGTCTCTTATATTCAGGATGTATGAAGTGCTTTATGGAGCAGCAGTGACATTTCAAAACACAGAGGTTTAAACTCCAGTAGCTTCTTCTGGACTGTGGGCAAGATTCTCAAAAGTTTAACGTCGTCTTGGGATGCATCTGGGGAGGAGCCTGAGGCTCTGATTGGCCCAGGTTGTTTAAGGCCCTTCCTATGGGAGGGGCCTTAAACAACCTGGGCCAATCAGCCTCAGGCCCTTTCCCGGATGCTCGGGAAGGGTCCTAAGGCTCCGATTGTCCCAGATGCCTAAGGCCCCTCCTATGGGGTGTCCGGGCCAATCAGAACCTTAGGACCCTTCCCAATGCATCTGGGGAGGGGCCTGAGGTTCTGATTGGCCAAGGTTGTCCCATGTGAGGTGCCTTAAACAATCTGGGCCAATCAGAGCCTCGGGCCCTTCCCTGGTGCATCCCAAGATACATCGGGGAGGGGAATTCCCACTTTAGATGAAGCAGCAGCAGCTGGGAGGAGGGTGTCCATGTCCCTCCAGCTCATCTGTTGTAGGGGAAACACCCTCCAGGGATTCAAGACAAAGTTAGACAAGTTCCTGCTAAACCGATGAGGCTAGACTCATTTAGAGCGCTGGTCTTTGACCTAGGGGCCGCCGTGTGAGTGGACTGCTGGACATGATATACAACTGGTCTGACCCAGTAGCGGCAATTCTTATGTTCTTATGTAAGGGTGAGAGGAGGGGAGTCACTACTAAGTGGGGGAGCGGTCAGGTTGCTGCTGGTAGTTTAGTGCAGCAGGAGAGAGTGGGCAGATCTCCTGCTGCGGAAGGGGGGGGGGTCGCGGCTGAGATTATAGGGCAGCGGGAGAGTATGGGCATTTACATTACATTAGTGATTTCTATTCCGCCTTTACCTTACGGTTCAAGGCGGATTACATCCAAACTAAAACAAGAATTACATTTCAACTTTGAAGTAATAGATTAAACAATGAGATAAAATTTTAAGGGAGAATTACGTGTTTTAGATAATGTTTTGTTTATGTTTTTTATGACGTTGACAGTGTTTTTTCTGCGCATGTGCCCATTGCTATCACCAGCGATGGGCACATGCAAATTTATGTATTCCCTTCCCACTCTTTAGCATTCAATCAAAAATATACAAATATAAATATTCTTTACTATTGATTAAACCTGTAGTAAAACTTTAATTCACCCTCCTCCCCCATTTGCAAATATACTTTCAATAGAAAATGGTGTCTACTCATTACAGTAAGTAGTCAATGGCCCTCAGATCTTTTTAAATTTATTATAATACCCTTTTTGAATAGCAATTATGCTTTCTGTTTTATAAATGTGATATAACGAATTCCACCAGAAGGTATAATTTAATCTACTGCAGTTTTTCCAATTACTTGTGATATTTTGAATGGAGACCCCTGTCATAATCAATAAAAGTTTATCGTTGTTTGATGAAATCTGACTTTTTGTTCTCATTGATGTACCGAATAGAATCGTATCATATGATAATGCTACATGATTCTCTAATAAACAATCAATTTGGGACCAAATTGATTTCCAAAAGGCCACGATAAAGGGACAATAGAATAATAAATGATCTAGAGTCCCTGCTTCAAGTTTATAATGCCAGCATCTATTAGACTTAGAGCTGTCTAACTTTTGTAATCGACCTGGGGTCCAAAATGCTCTATGTAACAGAAAGAACCATAACAAAACATCCAGACAGAAGAATACATATTTCAAAAACATTTCTTATGATATTCTTAACGTAAGCAAGGGATGCACATGTATCCTAAACAAAACCCTTCCCACCCTTTCCACACATACAGAGAGTGCAGCACCATACAGACCCACTCATTCATAACATTTCAACTTTGTTGTTTTCCACATGCTTTTTAATGGGCAACCATACTTTATCAAATTTTGTAGGTCAGCATAAAAACATGAGTTGCCTTGCTAGGACAGACCAAAGTTTCCATCAAGCCCAGTATCCGCGTGTCAGCAAGGGCCAACATGAGGTCACAAGTGCCTGACGGGATCTGTGAGCTAATATTTCTGTCAGACCCCTTGTCGCTCTGTAATTTCAAAGTTGACATTCAAAGCGGTGGGCATTGGAGGATTAAGTGGCTTGCCCAGGGTTACAAGGAGCAGCACCAGGATTTGATCTCGCAACCTCTGGGTGCAGAGCCAGCAGCTCAACCAGTGAGCCCCAGATGTTATGCTACTTATCCTGGCAATAAGCAGTGAATTTCCCCAAACCATCTCATTATTGGCTGGTGGCTTGGTATCGAGGTCATAAGAACATAAGAAGTTGCCCCCACTGAGTCAGACCAGAGGTCCATCTTGCTCAGCGGTCCGCTCCCGCGGCGGCCCATCAGGCCTAGTGCCTGAACAGTGGTCCCTGATTAATTTTGTAACTTACCTCTAATCCCATCCCTATAATCTACCTTTACTCTTATCTGTACCCCTCAATCCCTTTGTCTTCCAAGTACCTATCCAAAGCTTCTTTGAACCCCTGTAGTGTGCTCCTGTTTATCACATCCTCTGGTAGCGCGTTCCATGTAACCACCACCCTCTATGTGAAAAAGAACTTCCTGGCGTTTGTTCTAAACCTCTCCCCTTTCAATTTCTCTGAGTGCCCCCTTGTACTTATTGATCCCCTTAATTTGAAAAATCTGTCCCTGTCTATTTTTTCTATGCCCTTCATGATCTTGAAGGTTTCTATCATGTCTCCTCTAAGTCTCCGCTTTTCCAGGGAGAAAAGCCCTAGCTTTTTCAGTCTGTCAGTATATGAGAGGTCCTCCATGCCCTTTATTAGCTTAGTTGCTCTTCTCTGGACCCTCTCAAGTACCTCCATGTCCTTCTTGAGGTACGGCGACCAGAAGTGAACACAGTACTCCAGGTGCGGGCGCACCATAGCACGATACAGTGGCAGGATGACTTCCTTTGTCCTGGTCGTGATACCCTTCTTAATGATACCCAACATTCTGTTTGCTTTCCTTGAGGCCATGGCACACTGCGCCGACGCCTTCAATGTTGTGTCTACCATCACTCCCAGGTCTCTTTCAAGGTCGCTCACCCCTAGCGCTGATCCCCCCATTTTGTAAGTGAACATCGGGTTTTTTTTCCCTATATGCATGACCTTGCATTTCCCTATGTTGAAACTCATTTGCCACTTTTTGGCCCATTTTTCCAGTGTTGTCAGATCTTTTTGGAGATCTTCGCAGTCCTCCATGTTATTGACCTTGCGATATAGTTTGGTGTCATCCGCAAATTTAATAACCTCACATTTTGTTCCTGCTTCCAGGAAGTTTTTTTTGCTCTGTCTCTCTCTGAAGGCGTATGGCCTACTGTTCCTAGGTTCTTATCCTTCTATAATAGTCCTGGTATTTTGGGAGGGACTGAGTACAGTTTTCCTTTGTAAGCATTCTTCCAAGAGCAGGGAGCTAATTCTCTAGATAAGAAATTTCCTTTTCTCTTGACTTTCCTTCCTGCAATACAGGTTCATGATATGGTCAGCATTTCTGAAGTACCTTCTCCAGTCCTGGCAGTGCCAGTGGTTGTGCAGTAAGTGGCAAAGACTGTTCAGCGAGGTCAGACCAGTTCCCTTGTTCCTTATCCTGCATGGTAATAACATTGCTTATGGTGCAGGGAGACAGCATTATTTTCTGCTGCCTAGTCACCACATAGTGTATGCTAAATCAGTGTGTCGCAAACTTTTTAAAGCCGCAGCACACTAAACGCGGGCCAGCGGCTAGAGGGCACCCGGAAGTGCGCAGACATTGACATAATGATGTCACGCACATGTGTGATGTCATAACGTAGACGTCCGCGCAGATGTGCTCCAGTTGCGACCCTGGGACTCCTATTGCTAGGGAGGGAGAGGTGCAGATAGCATGAAGGGAACTGGTGCCAGCACTGGCATCATGAAAGGCACATCCTGTAAACAGTCAGCTGACGCCTATCCTTGGGCGTCTCGCGGCACACAGTTTGTGATACTGTGCTAAAAGGCGGCATGACGATTGCATTCTTTAAGTGCAATGGTGGCAGCATTTGTTCTCTTTCGTGGTACTTGACTCTCTCCTCTGTGATGCATTGGTGATAGATGGTCTATTCTCAGTAGCTCGTAGGTTCTACAGGGGGGCCTTCTCTCTCAGGTTACTCTAAGCCAGTTGCCATTCTTCTCCTCTATGCCAGCAGTTATTAGAGAGGTCTATCAAACCACTTTTCCTGCCTCATATTAGTGCCTCATAGGAGTGTGTGGTGCAGTAATTGGAGCTATAGCCTCAGCACCCTGGGGTTGTGGGTTTAAACCCCGCGCTGCTCCTTGTGACCCTAGGCAAGTCACTTAATCCTCCATAGCCCCAGGTACGTTAGATAGATTGTGAGCCCACTGGGACAGACAAGGAAAATGCTCGAGTACCTGATTGTAAAACCGCTTAGATAACCTTGATAGGCAGTATATAAAAGCCTAAGAAACTTGAAACTTCATGGACTATGTGGGTTCCGATTTCTGATTCGGTGTGGGGCCACTTCCAGAGGGGGTGGCACACTAGTAGCATATTTGGAGAGTGTGCAATGGCAATCCTAAGGGAGGCATCCTATTGGCACTTGGCTTCCTCACTTTTAAGCAAACGGGATGGCCTGTATGGTATGATTAGATTCACAAGGTATGAATGGAGACCAGAATGAAGGACTTTGAATGCAAGTGTAAGCATTTTATGGTGAATGCGCTATTTGATTGGTAGCCAATGATTTTCCTTTTGTAACACTGTCACATGATCATATCGCTGGACTGAAGTTAATAATATTTGGCATAGACGATGTTATAGTAGGCCAGATGGATAGTGATGAACACATAATAGCACGTCTGAAGGGAGTCAAAAGTTAGAGAATCCCTGATGGAATTTAATTGACAGATAGTATAAAATCCAGATTTTAGAACTGCTGAAATCTGCTGTGAAAAAGTCAAGTGAAGTCTTAATATAACCCCTAAATATCAAAATGATTGAACTTGTTTCCCCACAGATATTCAGACTTGTTGAGGAAGGCAAACTATAATCAGTAATCCAACAAAATGTCAATTTTTCAATGTTAAGAATAAGATGGTTAGTAGTCAACCAAGAAGAAACGGCTAAGGCAGCGGACAAGCAGTTGAAGATTAAGATTACTCTCCTTCATGTAAAAATCCAGAAGAAATAGCATCAGATACTAAAGGAGTGAATCAGAGCAGCTAAAGGGCTAATAAAAAATGTTAAACAGCAAAGATGAGACCAGAGAACTGTACAGCACACCACAGTGAAGTGGATAAACTGATGATTCCTGATCAGAGATGAAACAATCCAATACTGTACTAGATGCATCAATAGAAGTGAGCCTTTCTAAGATTGGTGCCTGATTAATGAAATCGAAAGCTGCCAAAAGATCCATGCAAACTCTTAGGGTTTTTAAAAAGGTGCGTTAGGGCCTTAACTCGTGGAATAGCACACGCTAAAATGCCCCGTGCGCTAGCTGCTACCACCTCCTCTTTGAGCAGGCGGTAGTTTTTCAGGTAGCGCGCGCTAATCCGGTGCGTGCGCTAAAAACGCTAGCGCACCTTTGTAAAAGGAGCCCTTAAAGTAATAGAACCCTTATCCAGATTTTCTCTGCTTCTCACTTAGTAATGCAGTAATTATAGTTTCAGTACTGTTTGCTTGGCAAAAACCTTATTGGCATAGCTGCCTTGGCCTTATTGAACAATCAATATGAAAGAAAGTTGCTCAAAAACTACTTTCTCAGTCAATATTGCAAGAAACGAAAATGTAGAAATAGGACGATAATTATTTACTAAGGAAGGATCCTTCTTTTTTTCTTTCTGTTTTTTTTTTTTTTTTTTTAAGTATAGGATGGATGGCAGCCACATTCCAGATTTTAGGTACCATTCCTAAAGTCAAATTTTGAACCATTAAATGATGAACTGTTTGAAATCTGGCCCTATTAACCTTAAAGTATCTTTTGCTATAATCGAGATCCTAACCCAAATGAAATAGCGTGTTTTGTAACGGCAGCATTATGGTGCATTGATAGGACATGTTCTGGGACATTGTTCTAGTTTAATTCACCCTACCTTGCTGGCTTCATTAGCTTAAGGTTCTGAAAAATGGAAGCAGGTCAGAAGTAATACTTGGCAGAGTGGAAAAGAAGGAAAAATAAGAATGAAAAGGTAAAAAGGGAAAATGATGTCATTAGGGACGCGGCAGAGAAAATCAAGATGGTAGAAGGCTGCGAAGCAGAATGTTTAGAGTGCTGTGGAGCTGCTGCAGCCCGGAGGTTTGTATTTGTCTCGCGGTGGGAGGGTTGGATGTTAGGCTCAATGGGGATTTGGGTGCACCGGGGGGGGGGGGGGGAACGACGAACTGGCTTAGAGTGAGTAAGGGGGGAGTTGCCAGCGTGTTGCCTGCCGCCGGTTTCTAAATTAGAATTCGGCCACCTTAGCTCACGAAAGGCCATTAAGGCCCGTCTCCCATTTTCCTTGCCCCCGAGCGCCAATTCGTTGCACGCGACGGCTGCTGTCAGCACCTGCCTGCTTCCCAATGACCTCCTCGCGGTGCAATGCAGCCAGCCATAGCGACGTTTCTCTGGCGATGGAGGAGTAGTGGCGAGTTTCCTGCCTCCGTCAATGGGCCACCGCCACAGCTAAGCACGAATGCGCTCTCCTGCCTGCCACGGACATATGGAACATGCAGATAGGAGTGCGCATGCGCCGCTTAGGGTTTTATTATAGAGATGCGTCTGGCTAGGAGGGGGTAAGGGGAAAATTAAGAAAGGAAAAATTAAAAAACAGGATACGTAGTAAAACTCATTTTTATGTGCATTTGGAAATTTGAACTGTATGCTCAGCAACTCTATAAATTTACAATCTCAAACTGTCTTAAAATTTTCTGAACCCATGCAAAAAAAATATATATATATTCCCAAGCTTCTACAGTTTGGATGCCTCAGGCCCACTTCTCGACTCCCTAGGTGTCTTCCTTCTCATACCCTATACAAATACATGGGTGTTGGATGGATTCATTTAAAAAGTGCCCTGGATTGTAAGAGCTGCTTCAGGCACACAGCATAGCTAATAATAGTGCTGTGACCTTTCCTATGGTGGACTTGCCAGGTTATTTTAAACTGGTCACAGCATTCCAAAGAAACCAAGCTATGAGGTTAGGTGATAGGGAGCGCTGGAGAGGGCTCATGATCCACTTTGGAAGCCTCTGAACCACAAAAGGTACAGAGGTTTAGGGCCATGAAAGACATAATGACAATAATGGAACTATTTGTTTTCCCGTTTGTTTTTAAGATGGACTTGGGAATCCTTTTACTAAAAGTTATCTTAGTGTACTATTGTATGGGGTTAAAACATTCCATACAGAGGGATTGGGTTGTGGGTTTGGCTATAAGAGCTTCGGCTCTTGGCCAGATTACACATTTCTGAGTGTATGTGAATTTCACCTGACATATAAGTAAGTTGATATAATTCTACAATATTTTTGGAGATCAGTTTCTTTTTCTTTATAATCTATTTTACCATTTTCCTATTTAGAGATTTAGTTCAAAGCTTCCCTACTTATTTCCGTTTTTTGACTTAGTCCACATTAGTGCATGGTCATTAATTGAAAAATTTAAAATCAACATTCCTTCATCTGGAATTTCCCAGCGATTTCTAGATCTGCTAAGACTTAATAACAAATAAAGCTCAATCCCTGGTGGCCATTGATCCCTCTCTCCTGCAGCTTTCCTCTTCTCCCTTCTCCAGATAGTAGGGGACAGGCTGCATCTGCAAGCCTGAGTTGGTCCTCTTCTCCTCTGCCTTAAGGGATGGAAGAAAACTGGCTGCACTGTCTTCCTTCCTCAGCTTCCTTGCATGGGTAGAATTAAAAACAAACAAAAAACATACAGTTTGCTTCCCACCATCTTAGGGTGGGGAGGTTGCACTACATGTGGTCATCAGTCTCCTCTTACCACCTCCCTCTGATAGCCACTCTCACAGCATGTCCCCTCTGTTCTCATCTTCATACTCTTGTTCTACAAGGGACATTTCATAAATAATGTACACTATATTTTTTAAATTTACATGTTTAATTTTTTTTCAAGTATTTCTTTACAATCCTTTAATATAGTCTCCCTACTTTGCAATGACCGAGTCCCAACGTCCGAGAAGCTTCATTATTCCATCCAAGACACTGTTTTTGTTCAGTTGTCAAATGGCTTGTGTACTGGCGGAAAAAAGCTCTTCCATAAATGCAAAACGATGTGCATGCATAGGTTGTTTCAACTTTGTAAAAAGGTTGAAGTTTGGTGGACCCATGTTTGGACTTTAGGGAGCATGAGGTAACACCTCCCAGCTGTATTGGCGTAGTTTTCCAATGACAACATTCCCTAAGTACGGGCGAGCGTTGTCATGAAGAATGAGTGGCCCAGCCAAGAGCAACTGAGGCCAGGTTTTGTGCATTTTTCTGTGCATATTTTGCAAAAAATCACGATAATGCACTGCTGAGACACTTCTTCCATATGGGACTTTGTCTAATGATGATGCCTTCATGATCATAAGCAAAATTCACCATTTGTTTGACTTTTGAGCTCGTTGAAATTTTTTTGGCCGTGGGGAAGATGGAGCTCCACTTGTCATTGAAAAACTACACAAATATGGCTGGGAGGTGTTACCGCATGCTCCCTACAGTCCAGACGTGAGTCCACTAGACTTGACCTATCATTTTGATTCTTAATTCCTCTGGTTTCTGCTTTCCTCATCTTCTCGTCGCTCTCTTCTTTCCATCTACTGTCTGCCCTCTCTCTGCCCCATGGATTCTGTCCTTGTTTGCATAAGCCTCAAACACTTATGATTTTATAATTAAATCTTTTTATTAAAGTATAATAAGGGATAATATTCTTTACAACTGATTATAAATCACAAATAGAGCCTTCCATTTTGATCTGGTTTTGGTGCAACCTTCCCAAAGATTCATTTGTCTTTGTTTTTATATCATCTGGAAAAGTAATTGGATTATCTTTCAGATATGGGTATAGAAGAGATCTAAACTGTGTAGTGGCTGAGCAGGAAAATAAGTGTCTATTAAATGTCCATTAAATAAGTATCCCTTGATACCAGCAGTGATGAATGCATCTGTTGTAGTAACAGCAAGTTGCTTGAGCAGGTGGTGGGAGTCTGATCCAGTGATGTACCTTGCATATTTGACACCCGGGGCCGATCATTTTTTTTAACATCCCTCTTCTCTATTTGAAAAACATGATTTTTAGTAATAATTTGCAACTTGCACAAGAGGGGTACACACACTAGAATACACCCATTGTAAAACTAAACAAGCCAGGTTAGTACAGATCAATCCAGCACAGTTAAAGCTAACAGAAAACCATGTATTTCGTATGCACAGAACACAGAAACACCCTCGCCCAGTATGGAAATAAGTAATCACAAACTAAAAATAGAAATATGTAGAGAGAAGTTAAACTGAATCGCCAAGAAGCCAGACTCTGCATACAATGCAATACCACAGAAACTGAAACAGTGATGTATGTCCCCTAATACTGTGCAAAATGCAAAGATAGCGGATGTAAATTTGAAAAGAACTGAGAAATAACAATCATCACTTTCCAAATTAACAACAAAAATAGAAAATAAGATAATACTATTTTTTGGGACTAATACATTTTTTAAATTAGCTTTCAGAGGCTAAAACCTCCTTCTTTAGGTCAGTAAAGTATACTGCTGTTATGGTATCCTGTCCTGACCTGAGGAAGGGGGTTTTAGTCTCTGAAAATTAGTAAAAAATGGATTCAAATTAGTCCAATAAAAGGATCAACTTCTTTCCATTTATAAAAGTTTATTGACTCAGCTACAATACTACTTTATCCTAAAGCAAATAAATATAGATTTTTTTCCTACCTTTGTCATCTCTAGTTTCTGCTTTCCTCATCTTCTCGTCACTCTCTTCCTTCTATCCACTGTCTGCCTTCTCACTGCCCTTTCCATATGGCATCTGCCTTCTTTCTATGCCACTTCCAAAAAACTGTCTCCCTCCCCCGCATTAGTCTGGAATCCATCTTCCCTTTTTTCTCCTTCCCCGCATTGATCTGGTATCTATCTTCTTCCCTTTCCTCTCCTCCCCCCTCCCATTAGTCTAACATCTGTCTCCTTCTCTTCCCCCCCCTCATAACTGGTATCTCCTCCCCTCCCCCCCCCCCCCCCCCCCCCCGTTAGTCTGGCATCTTTGTCTTCCCTTTTCTTGTCTTCCCTGGCCCGCCTTCTCCATTTATTTTCTGCCTCTGTCTAGATTAAATTCTTTCTTACTATCCAGTCCTCAGTTTTCCTCTTTTCACTGTGTGTACTTGCAGCTTACCATCTTTTTCCTTAACCCCCTTATCTCACTAACTCTGTCCTCTTCCCCATCCAGCATGTGCCATTTTTTTCTTTATCCCCTCTGTCCATCCAGTATGTGCTTTCTTTCTCTACTCCCATCCAGCATTTTCCCCTCTCGTTCTCCCCTCCACTCCCATCTAGCATCTACCCCTCTCATGCTCCTCTCCACTCCCATTCAAAGTTTCAAAGTTTCAAAGTTTATTATTTTTCTTGATTAATCGCTTTATCTAATTCAAAGCGATGTACATAGTAAAAAATAATTAAAAGAAAACATACAATACAAACTTTAAATACTTACAATGAATAATAAAAACTACATTACATTGGGTAGGAGGGGTTTATGAAATACATTTGTCGAATAAAAGAGATACATAGGAAAAACATAAAAGGGGAAACATTAAAACGAATGGTACAAAAATATTGGAATTATTGGTTTGAATATTATTAAATTAAGTATTAAAAGCATCATCTAGCATCTTCCCCTCTCGTTCTCTCTCTGTCTCCTCCACTCTAGCTGCACCTAGTATCCTGCCCCCTTATCTGCCCCCTTCCCACCGCTGCTGCTACTTTCCCAAAGCAGCAGTAGTAAACTTAAATGCAGCCATCGTGGGACCTTCATGCATCCTCCCATGGCTGCAGGCTTTGCTCCGGAAGAAGAAAGTGATTACAGGGGAGGGTGCCCAAAGGTCCCACGATGGGTGCATTTTAAGTTTACTACTGCTGCTTCTAGTTCAAGAAAGCAGTGGCAAAGAAGGGCAGGAGTTGCTGGTGTGCTGGCTGCAACCCCCTTAGTGCTTGCACTCGGGGGCTGATCACCCCCCCCACCCCCCTTGATACACCACTGGTCTAATCAGCAGACAAGGCTCTTGTAGCCATCAAAGGCATGTACAAGACACAAATGATGTCTTTTAACAGGTAGTTCATTGAAATCGAAAAGTAGCCTCTGCAATATTCTTTAATCATTGAATTCAGTTGCTAAATTGTCAGATGTGTTAAGTTTTTGCATACTAGTCTCAAGTTTTTTGAGAATGGCATGGGTCAGTTTGTCCTGTAGGCTCGGGCCCTCATTCCCATGTCATTATCTACTTGGAATATCATTCTACCAGATGTGCAGGGGTAAAATTTACATGTTAGAACTTGCGATCAGGTATACCAGTTGTCAGGGTCAGGGTTTGAAGCCTTGAAGACTAATGCTGTTCCACAGCAATTCTGAAAATTTGTTCTAATTGGTCCCCTTTTGGGTTCTGTAGTGTCTGCTTCAGGATCACACCCCCACCTTTCCTGGATTCTGCAGAACAAGAAGGGAAGGGGCAGCAAAAGGAGAAGAGGGACTGGATTGGGATCATTGTATTTGTTTACAGCATCTTGATATACCACTAAAAGAACCAATGAATGGCAATTACAGTAAAACCTTGGTTTGTGAGCATAATTTGTTCAGAAGCATGCTTGTAATCCAAAGCACTCGTATATCAAAGCGAATTTCCCCATAGGAAATAATGGAAGCTCAGACATTTTGTTCCACAACCCCAAAACTTTAATACAAAATACAGTACTGTACGTACTTGTATTGCAAGCCCTCACTTGTTTCTAACAGTCACTACACTGCGGGTAAATTGGGCATGATGCTTTTATTACATTCAGCCACGCTCAGCGTGTGATGTGCTTATGTTGTGCGTGCTTGAACTGATTTTAAAGTGTTTGAGGCTCGTGCAGATGAGGACAGAGCTTGCATTAGTGGGGCAAGGACAGCGGCAAAACATGTAGGGACGGAATGGTGAAATTGATTTCCTGCGGGGATGGGGAATAATTTGGCCCCATGTCATTCATTATGTTTAATGTAACATTAAAATTGGCAAAGATTAAAAGTAAAAATTAAAAACAGGCATTAAAATCAGCAAAGACTAAAAATAGACAAGATAACAAAGAAAAAAAAAAGAAAAAAGGACAATGAGAGAAGGCTGGGGGTGGGGAGGTTCAAAAGCGCTTGGAAAAGATAAGTTTTCAATAGTGACTTGGAGGGAAGATAATGGGGAGGTAGTGATTTCTAAAACTTGGGTCCAAGGTAGCTGAAAGTGGATTCACTGGATATATTCATGCAGAGAGAGGAAGGCGATGGGAGGACAAAGGAGGTCATTGTAGGATGAGCGAAGAGAGCAGGAAGGGACATAGAGAATGAGAAGTACATTGCAGAAATCTAATGGCATGGGCCAACATGCGCTGGAATTGTTTTCTCTTTTAAAATTATTTACTTTTCTTGTTTGTACCTTTTAAAAATAAATTTGTGCACATACCACCCCTTAAAAAAAATCCCTCCTCCCTTAGGTCCATGAATTGTTTTCTCTTTTAAAATTATTTACTTTTCTTGTTTGTACCTTTTAAAAATAAATTTGTGCACATACCACCCCTTAAAAAAAATCCCTCCTCCCTTAGGTCCATGCTAGTTTAGACGTATTCTTACTATATCTGATTTGTACATGAATTCACTCCTTATGTTCATTCACGTGTCTTTAAGAATCTGTGCTACTGCAACCTGACTGAATCAGTAGGAGGCACTTGGAAATGTGAACCCTAATATCTCCTGGAGAATGAATAAAAGATTGGAATGAAAATGGATAAACAAGGTGTTAAATTGTATGGCAAACTTGGCAGCCAGTTTTGACCCATTATGCCTGGAAACTCTGCAGTGTTGGGGGTCCTTAGCCTGAGGAGAGAAGGAAAGGAGACAGCTGTCAATGATGTATGCCCAGTAATGGCAATTAGCATTGGATCTGTGAGTGAATGTTCACAAGACCTTTCCGCCTCCCATATGGGCTTCCTGTGTAGACTAAAAACCAATACAGAACATTGAAGTCTGAGAGTGCACACGACACCACTTCCTGTGCTGACTGCTCCTACTGCTCTCACCCTTATGTTTTGTATATTTTTTGGGGATGAGGGAGGGAGGGGGCATGGAGGTCTTATTCGGTTTCTTAATCATCTATTGGCAAAATGTTTGGGACTTCATTTGCTCTTTGATTAATGTTCAAGAGCCAATGACCATAAATATAATTTTGCTGGGTAGTCTTTGCATAAATACTTCAATTGCAGACGAGCAGTCCAAACTTGTACAAATTTTGCTCAACTTAGCTTTTAAAATAATTTTTACTCATTGGAAGGACTTTTCAGGTGTTGAATACATGGAATGGTGGAATTTAGTAAGTCTAACTGCTAAGTATGAAAGACTGTGGAAAAAAAAAGGATGTTTGCACATTTTTAAAAAAAATTTGGAATCCTCTCATAAAATATAGTGACATATCACATTTAAAATTAATATTTTTCTTAATGGTAATGTACATCTATGCTGTTAGTTTCTTGTGTTAATGTATTGGATTTTAGTGCTAACATTATATGTATATTGATTGTTGTAAACAAATTGTTTTGTTAATCGCTTTTATGATCTGTTTATTCACAATTTGTTTGAAAATTCTAATAAAAATTTATTGAATTAAAAAAAAAAAAAAAAAAAATCTGGTATCGCCTGAAATTTTAAGTGCTAAACTGGAATTCTATTGAGTAACAGTTTTTGTAGTTCTGCTGTATTAGTGCTTCCCAACATTCAGTAAAAGGCAACAAAAATGAAAGGGGGAAAGAGCATCTTCCTTATGAAGAAATACTAAACAGGGTTTTGCACCTTGGGAGAAGACAGCTGAGAAGCGACCCCTACCTTACCCTAGTGCAGTATTCTTCAACCTTTTTACACCTATGGACCGGCGGAAATAAAAGAATTATATTGTGGACCAGTACTGGTCCACGGACTGGCAGTTGAACAGTGGGCTAAGTCGCGGGCCAGACCCCACCCCCATAATAATACTAATTGTAACACCATTTTTTCTATTCATTTTTCATATATACACACAATATAATCTTATTAGTAACACATAATGGTTAACACAAAATTAAACTACACTAAGTACACTGTATGCTTCTCAACATTCATTCTTTCCAGAACACAGATAACCCCTATGCAAATATGGGACCAAAAACTAAAAGTACTAATATATACAAACGAAGCCCTAAGATTCAAGACTCTGCATGCAGTACAAGCCCAGAGAAATAGAAACAAATGCATTTCTTCCTGAACATTGCAAAATACAGACAGCAGATGTAAATTCTCAAAATTGACACAATTCAATCACTAAATTCAAAAATAAAATAATTCCCCCTACCTTTGTTGTCTCCCTCCCTCCATGCTGTGCCTTACCTTCTGGCCTGCTCACGTTTGGCTGTTTTATGCCGCCCCCAGGGTTATCTTCGGGCCGGCTCTCTCTTCCTCACTGCCGCAGTGCACAAAGCCACGGGCAGCGGCTCCTTGCGCGTCCTGCACCTCATCTGGAAGCCTTCCTTCTGATGTTGCGACGTCAGAGAGAAGGCTTCCGGTTCAAGCGAAGGAAGTACATAGGAGCCGCTGCCCGCGGCTTTGTGCAACTGCGGCAGTGAGGAAGAGGAAGCCGGCCCGAAGATTACACTGCATCGATTGCACTGTGGACCGGCGGTTGAAGAACACTGTCTCTGATCCGATGCACGTGCCGGCTCTGTGGACCGGCAAGAAATTTCTGTGGACCGGCAGTGTTCTGTGGACTGGCGGTTGAAGAACATTGCTCTAGTGTGTTAAGCCCTTCCCTCCTACTTATGACTTTTTTTTCTCATTTTATTTAATCTCTCACCCTTCCCTCTTATTCCTTTTTATACCTCTAGGTCTACATGTTTTGTTGACCCCTCTATTTTTATGTTTTACTTTTATTTTAATAATATTTGATAATTGTAAACCGTTTAGGTATGTTTTGATAAACGGTATATCAAAGATTAAATAAACTTGGAAACTTGAAACTTGAAGGAAGTTTATGAAATTAGTGGGGTGGAACAGTTAAATGAGGAATTGGTTTTTAACCTTCGTTCAGAACATGCTACTACCGGTATGTAAACAATTCCTGTCATGATTTTAGGCTTTTGACAATTCAGCTGTGTTCCTTCAGCCGTATAGTTCTGTAGCTGTGGAATGGGCTGCCAGGGCAACTGAGAATAATTAATTATGTGCTGCTCTGTCTCCATTTAAAAACCTGGAACTTTGGCCTGCTCCCATTGAGTTAGTGTCTGTGCTCTGCACTGAGGAAATGAAGGTGGTTTATCATTTGGGGTTTAAAAAAATATTTGGGTCTACTTGCTCGCGATGTGTAATGCACTCTTTACATGCCAGTTGAATGGCAGGTATAGAATAGAAATGATTTAGAGTAAAATTAAATTAAAATGTAAAGTATACACAAAACAAGAGGACACTGAACAACAACACTTCTAGGGACATTTGTAGTTTTACAAGATAAGGAAGCGCTTCTTCGCCTATTTTTTAGGTTAACCTTTTCCTATCGTGTGTCCCGGATGACGGGACATTCCAAAAATGACAGACAGTGGATAAACAGTCTGTATGGACTAATAAAGAGCCGGGAACACCAAATATTTGAATTTACAGACTTATGACTTATTTACATTATGTTTACAATAGCCGTAGATGATAACGGTGAATAATACAAAACTTTGCTAAAATAATTACGATTGAAACCAGCATAACGTAAAATTTATTTCGATAGGAAAAGGTTAAAAGAAGTCTCCTTTATGGATGGCAAGATCTCTATATTTTCAGATGTCTCAAGAACGACACAAACAAGAAGGAAAAGATTCCTAGAACTGTAAGAAAATGTTAAAACATTGGGGGCAAAAGTTCAATTGCGTTATCCTTGTAAATGTGTGATTTACTTGGATCAGAATACCTATGTTTTTTTAATGACCCCTCCCAACTGCAGTTCTTTTTGGAAGGGAAAGGAGTAATAATGCAGAGTTCCAAATGATCCTAATTTACTGGTCTGATTTAAAAATGTAGACTAGCTACTAATTTTATTCCTGTTAATTTCTTAAATCTTCTTAATTTTCCATTCCCAATGGTATGTGAATTGTTTCTCCCTCTAATGTGGACTACTCAAAAGTTTGTCTGTATCTATAAAAAATTGAATGACTATTTCTTTTTTTATTCTAAATTGGAAAAACTTTTGTTTGTTCAATAATTTAATTTTGTTGAAATTATGATAAATAAATAAAAAAAACAAACAAACAAGAGAACACTGAAATGGCCAGAAGATTGAGAACAACCTGGACGATATTCAAAGCAGTTTAACTGGCTGCTGACCAGTTAAATCGCATATCACTCCCTAAGGATTTCTGCAGGGTTTCTTGCTACATCTCAAGCCAGAATCGCAGGAAAAAAATGCCATGAAAGCATTTATCACTGAAGTTGTATAGCATTATATTGTACCAAGATGAACTTCAGACTACAGTAGTTCTAATTGTGCTACTGCTGTCCTGGTATCTACAGCAATCTCACCTTTTCTGTAAATACTTGTTTTAAATCAGTATTGATGCCAGAACTTTTACATATTATGTTTGTTAAACCTATATGAAATGGCAATGTTGATGAATCTGTGCTGTAAACCAGCCATGTTAAATCGGCACAGGTCTAAACTCTGGCCAGTGGTAAGGGTGGTGAGCTGAGGGGTCCCAGATTGAGGCTGATAAGAGGACGTTGGCTCTTGTGTGGGAGTGGCAGAAGAATCCTGGGGAGAAACCCCCCCCCTCGCTATCGTAAAAGGAAGCTCCTTTTAGCTCAGAGCAGTCTTGTGGGAAGTTCAAAGGTCAAAAATGCTGCTTCTTGCTTCCTTCCACACTTGTTATATAACAGAGGTGAGAGTAAAGAGGTTAGCTACAAGGAAGGGCATGATGAGACACATTCCTAGCAGAGTATATGAAGCTTCGTTTGGCTTGCTTTTGCAGTATGTTATACTGTCAAAGCAA
This sequence comes from Geotrypetes seraphini, assembly GCF_902459505.1. NCBI lineage: Eukaryota > Metazoa > Chordata > Amphibia > Gymnophiona > Dermophiidae > Geotrypetes > Geotrypetes seraphini. The sequence continues at coordinate 329,164,990 of NC_047084.1, read as the reverse complement.
ACTAAATATAAAATCATGCAAAATTTTAGAATATTGCATTGATGTATATATATTTTATATGTTTAAATGCCCCACAAATTTCATGACTACATATCAAACAAATACCACCAGACCATCCATCGCATCCTAAAACTCCTCCCTATCTTGAGAGCTTAAAAATATCTTCATAAAGTTGCCCTAAAATTTTATCACACACTATACAAGGGAAACTTCAATTAGCTGAGGTGATATACAAAATGGCTCTCATTAATCACCTTTGAATGACAAGATTGTCAATGTGTAAAAAATAATCAACATCAAAAAACTTTAAACATGCTTCTTAGTGAACGCTCAGACCCTCAACTGTAACTCTAGTGAAAATTCACGGAGTCGGCTGTGTTTGGAGACCATCGTCGCGTGTTCACTGTCTCCGCCACCAATTACCATAGAACACACGTTCTACCACATTCCAATAAACAATTGATTGGAAAGAAATTTTGAAACTTATATGGTATGTATGGTGGCAACATTGCTAACGCACAGCTGTTCTGAGTGCATTCTTAAATCACAGTAGCTGGTACATTTTCACCGACCCCCCCCCCCCTAAAATTTTATCAAAATGTCGACAAGGTTTCATGATCATCCCCATGCTGCAAACTACTAGACTTCTGAATCCAGGCTTTGGCATTCATTCTTAAAATATGCCTTAGTGCTTTGAAAGATAAGCTAAGAAAACTAGCCCTTTCCTTCCTGCTATTGAAACTGCAGCCCTTGATAGTGCATATGGTGATAACAACCTCCACTTGAGGAAAATGGCTAATAGGAGAAGCAGTGTACACTAACTTTCACCATTGTTTACATTTCCACACATTCTTGATCCATCTACTGCAGCCAAGATCTAGTGAAGATTTGATGTTAAATCTTTTGAGTTGTACAAATTGGTTACAGCCCTGTTTTGGAGAACAGAACTGGAAAATTCTGGGAAAAGGGGAAATAAAAACCTCTCCAAAGCACATGCAACAAGATGGCAGTAGATATGTCAGTGGATCCTCTTAGCCCATCAACATATGCTGAATTATGTCTTAACTTGATAATTTTAGAACTGGATGCACAAATGGATGTGCAATAGTGATAATTTTTGAAAGGGAACGTACATACTATACATTCCCTTTCTCTACTTCAGTTTAGATATCGCTTATAATGGCACATACCTGTATACTTGCAGATATAAATATGTTTGTATCAGGATTTACACTTGTGCTTTGTGTATTGTGATATACATATGCAAATCCTAAACTCAGCTCTAGGAAACGGCAACTTGAAAATACTTTACATATGAAAACCCTTCTAAAATTACCTTTAACATCCACATAATTCAGATTAAAGTTGGAGAGAGAAATAAATCCTGCAGTCTGCAAACTGTGATCCTAGAATAGACTGTTCATTCTAAGTCAAACCTCGGTTTGCGAGTAACGCGGTTTGCGAGTGTATTGCAAGATGAACAAAACTTTCTCGCAAGTCGTGACTCGCAAACCGAGTGTTGACTTGATTTTGCGAGCATCGCTACCCCCTCATCCACCCACCCGCGAATGCCCCCCCCCCCGAGATTTTCGAAGAAAGCGAGAGCCAGAAGGCCTTGAGCATGCCCAGATGCTCAAGGTCCAGGCCATAGGAAGGATCTTCATTCACTAGCACTGCCACGTCCTGGGGCTGTGTGCCGTTGCCAGATAGGGTAAGGCTTCCTTTTGGGCTGGTAGGGGATGCCGGTTCGTGCGGGGCATTCTCAAGCAGGGGGGGGGGGGTGGAGCAGCACTGGTGGCCTCAGGGAGGGTGGGGGAGAACGAATCAAGCGAGTTTCCCTTACTTCCTATGTGGAACCTCACTTTGATATACGAGCAATTTGGTTTACGAGCATGCTTCTGGAACGAATTATGCTCATAAACCAAGGTTCCACTGTATTTCAGAACAGGCAAATTGAGCAATAAGCCAGCCTTAATTATGACACATCCAAAATAATTGATTCAAGTTCAGCCCCAGATTTTACTGCTTCACTTTAAACCTCAGATTAGGAAAGATTCAGATAAATTTTGCAATAGTAAAACAGACATTTTCAGGTTTCAAGTTTATTTAAAATTTCTTATACAGCCCAATCAGTCTTCTAGGCGATGTACAAATTTGTAAAAACAAAGGACAAACTTTAAATAAAATAAGTTTGACATGACACTACGTCACCAAACTCTAACTATAAAAAAACTTTTTAAAACTATTAAAAACACAGACAAACAAAAACATAGGGTAAAAGGCAAGAACTACATGAGGCAAAGTAAATGAAAACAATTAAGGAAAAAACAAGAGGGAGGGCTGCTGTAAGCTCAGTAGTATATTCACTCAGTTGCCCTTAAAAGGACAGTTAGGCCTCAAAGGCATCACGGAAGAGAAATGTTTTTAGCTTCGTCTTAAAGTTATTAAGATTTGATTCTACACGTAAAAAATTTGGAATACTATTCCAAAGAGAGGGGGCAATGACAGAGAAAATGGTAGATCTCATTGTGTATATAAACTTCAGTGACGGTATGGAGAAAAGGTTATTAGCTATTGATCTTAGGGACCTAGAAGGAATATAAGGGGTAAGAAGATTATTTATAAATTCCGGTTGATTGTTTTGTCTAGTCTTAAATGTTAACAGAAGAATTTTGTAAGTGATTCTGTGTTCCACTGGCAACCAGTGGACTTCTTGCAACAAGGGGATGAAATAGTCAGATTTCTTTGCATTGAATATGATTTTTACAGCAGTGTTTTGTAATATCTGAAGTCTTTGTATTTCTTTTTTAGTTATACCCTTATAAAAGGCATTACAATAGTCGATGCACGAAATCACAAGAGAGTGAATCAAAATATTCAAAGCTGCGGCATCTAATAGTTTTGATAATGATCTGATCATACGTAGCCTATAAAAGCAACGTTGGACCACTGTACTGATATGAAGATGATAATTTAATTTATTTTCAAAAGATACTCCAAGTAATTTAAGTGAAGATACGGTTTTAATAGGTTGAGATTTGAAAGTAAGAGGAGATTGCAAAGAAAGTCCTTCCTTGTTGAGAAATATTACTTTAGATTTTTCAGTGTTCAACGAAAGCATATGTATGTCCAACCAAGAGTTTTCCGATTTTTGGTTTATAAACTTTATTTCTAAAGGATTATTTAGATCTATCGGGTGTATTAGTTGGACATCATCTGCATAGGCAAACATTGTAAACCCAATAGATTACCTTAATGTCAAAAGGGGGGCCAGAAAAATATTGAAAAGGAAGGGAGATAAAATAGAACCCTAAGGAATCCCATAATCACTTGTAAATGAGTCAGACGATGTAGAATTAAACACTACCTTGGAAGAACGATCTGTAAAAAAAAGATAAAAACCCGTCCAAGACCTGGTCTTTAATGCCAATTTCACTCAATCGGGACAGAAGAAGCTTATGATCTATCATGTCAAATGCCGATGAGAAATAAGTAAAATAGATTGATGATGGTCAAGGTGATAGAGAATTTTAGTGGTCAACCCAATAAGTGAAAGTTCTGTAGAATGATGTTGATGGAAACCGGTTTGGTTTGGATGGAGCACTTTAGTTTGTTCTACAAAATCTGAAATGTGGTGGAAAACTATTTTTTCTGTAAGCTTTGCCAGGATTGGAATCTTTGAAACCTCTTGAGAACTGATTGTATAGTCTTTGATAATAGGATGGATAACTGCTTCTTTCCATACTTTTGGAAGGGTGCCTGTACTTAAACTAGTACAGATCAGATTTAAAATATCAGGTCCAAAGGATGAAAAGAAACGTTTTAGAAAAATTGGTGGAATAATCTCTGAGTTGGAACCCTTTATGTTTAAGGTTTTTAAAGTTCTCTGTAGTTCTTGAAGAGTGGGTAGGGTAAATTTTGCACATTTGGAGAGGGGAAGAGTTATAGTTTCAGTTTTTTTAACGATGTCTACTGTGAAAGAGAAAGCTGGCGGTACTTGGCTGGGAAATGGAGTCTCTGATTCTTTGGACTTTCTTGATAAGATAAGAAGCAATTGCTTGAGCTGAAGGAGGTGAAGCTGTTAATTTGGACAATGTCCTCTGAGTGGTTAATGCTTTAGTAGAAGTGTTTTTAGCTTTTTTGATTTGTTTGGAATAGTATCCCTTTTTTGCTCTGTTGATCTCAGCTTTATAAAAGTTAGCTTGGTCCTTGAATTTATTTAGGTTGTGTAGGGTTTTGTTTTTATGCCATTTTCTCTCAACGGATCTCAGTTGTTTTTTTATAAGGATAAGATTAGAACTATACCAAGGGTTCTTTTGTTTACGTGGAGAAATGGTATGAGTAACAGAGGGCACTAAGATATCTAAAAGTTTAGTAAGCGAAGCCTTCCATGATGCAACGTTCTCCTCAATAGATGATTCTGATAATTCTGCTAATTTAGATTCAAAGATTGCTGAAATGGAAGCATCATCCATTTTTGTAAAAACACGAGAAGTTATTGTTTTAGGATGAAGAATTAGGGCCTTAAACCTAATGGACTGAGAGAAACTAATAAGAAAATGATCAGTCCATGGGAAACGTTTGCAAGCCGTAACTTGAAATCGATCTTTGAGTGGTGATGGAACCATGTCTAGAGTGTGCCCTGCTATATGCGTGGGAGAGTTTACCAATGGGCTGAGGTTTAAATCCTTTACGAGAGTAAAAATATCTAAGGTAAAAGTATTATTAAGATCATCAAAATGAATATTAAAATCTCCTAAGATGATAGGGTTGAGGGATGAAGTGCAAAAATAAAAAATAACAGGTTGAAGTAAGATTAATGATTGGTTATTAACCGGAGGGGGGAGATAGAGTAGTAAATCTAATGAAGAGTTGGATTTTATTTTAAATTGGATAGATTCTAGGATACTGCTAGGGGAAGATAATTCTATCTTAGAAAGCAAAGAATCTCGGTGGATTATTGCTAAACCACCTCCCTTTTTACCTTTTCAGTGATTAAACTGGTAACAGTAGCCCAGGGGGCAGGCATAGGCAAGATAGCTTTCCTCACCTTCCGTAATTATTTTGAATCACCATATCTTGGAGTAAGTGATATTTAGATTTTAAAGAGCGGACATTGATAAGGCCAACTTTAGATGTCTTAACTTGCTTAGTAGATAAGTGTCCAGAAGGAGTTGGAAAAATTAGATTAGACTTCTGACAAGCAGAAAAACAGTTGTGTTTAGGAGGATTAGGGCGATGACCCCAATGAACTGGAATTTGTGAGCTAAAAAGTGTCATATTAAAAGCAAGGGAATTAAATAATATCAAGATCAAAATAAGAAAGTTTATAAAACTTTGCATAGATATGAACCTAACAATAAAATTACTAATGGAGCAGCACTTAGAAGGAGCGCACTAAGGAGCAGGACCAGGCGATGAGCTGTGGAAGGAAATATAACAGTTGTCAACCGCAACAATACTCACAAGCATAGGAAACCAATAGGACAAACAGAAAGAATTCAACATTAAGAGTGCAGCAGTTAAGGTGCAGTAGTGCAGGCTAACATCTGAGAAGCATGCGCCGCAAGCTGGCCCAAGATATAGAGCATATACCGGCACTTTGTGGGCGGGGTCAGTAGCAGCGGCGGGAGGAGAGAGCATAGGCGATGAGCTGTGGAAGAAAAATATAACTGGTTTACCGAATTTGTGTGTGTAAATTTGAAAAATAAATGCAAAATCAGCTTTTAGGAAAGGCTAGATAAAGAGAATTATAGTAGTCTGGTTTAAGGCTGCTGCTTGGTACTACGTTTAATTCTGATCCTGAATTCCTGTAGCAATTAAAATGAACCAGGAGCGATTCTGTTCATATGCACAGCCTCAATTTTCTAATGATGCCAGAAGAAAAGCCACTAATCTGGCCTTTGCCACAGGACTTGTGAGGTGCTACATAACCACAGGAACCCAAGAAGGTAAGAGACAGGTTTCAGGGTATGGAGATGAGCAAATAGCAGCATTTTCAAATAAGCCCTTAAGTTGGGTGCAAACAGCTTTTCTCTTCTGCCTTCCTCTACATCTGCTAGTCCTTACGTTGCTTGCTGTTGTCTATTTTCACTTCAGTTTGAACATAAGAATTGCTTCTGCTGGGTCAGACCAGTGGGCCATTGTGCCCAACAGTCTGCTCCCGCGGCGGCCCTTAGGTCAAAGACCAGTGCCGTAACTGAGACTAGCCTTACTTGTGTATGTTCTGGTTCAGCAGAAACTTGTCTAACTTTTTCTTGAATCCCTGAAGGGTGTTTTCCCCTATAACAGCCTCTGGAAGAACGTTCCAGTTTTCTACCACTCTCTGGGTGAAGAAGAACATCCTTACGTTTGTACAGAATCTATCCCCCCTCTCGTTCCCTCTTAGAGGGTGAACAACCTGTCTCTATCTAATAAGTCTATTCTCTTCATTATCTTGAAGGTTTCAATCATGTCCCTTCTCTCCTCTTTTCAAGGAAGAAGAGGCCCAGTTTCTCTAATCTCTCACTGTACGGGAACTCCTCCAGCCCCTTAACCATTTTAGTCACTCTTCTCTGGACCCTTTCGAGTAGTAATACTGACTTTGAACAATGTCAGTATAAGCTAGCCATCCAGTTACACCTACAACCTTACGTTTGCCATTCCTAGTACCTCTCCAACATTATTTCCACTAACAGCCATGCTCTCAAATTCTATTCATCATTAAAGTTCTCCTCTCTTACTTTCTCTTCAATCGCCAGTTTTCCAATTCATGCTTGGTGCAGCTTCCTGAGCTAATGCATTAGGTTTCCTCTGACTGTTAACGCGGGTGTTTAAACAGAAACCTTTCAGGCTGCTTTTAAATCTTAAGATGCAGTCTCACCAATCAGTCTGGTTGATTTTTAAAACATATTTCCTGACCTTTCTTGTCATTATCGCTTGATCTTAACTGAAAACAGTTTATTGCAGTATGTATAGACAATAGACTTGGATGAGTTTTGTGTTTCTGCACTTACTCTATGTGCTGTTTTTGTAACACAGTGATTCCAAACCAGGTTTCAAGTTTCAAGTTTCAAGTTTATTTAGATTTAATGGTTCGCTTAAAAATTCTAAGCGAATAACATTACAATAAATATAAGGGTAAAAACAGTTAAGATCATTTTTGTGCATTAGCTAACATATTCGTGAACACTTAACAATACAGACACTACTGGAGGAGTTGGGAAAAACAAGTGGGGTAAAAAGTTACAATGTTGTTGTGTCCACATAGGTAGACGAAGAAAATTGGATAGGGTAGGATAGAACATTGGGATGGGGGTACCTAAAAGTAGAAAATTATCGGAGTTTATGATGTTTTCAGTTGATAAAAGAAGATTCAGGGGTTTCTGGGTGTATGAAAAAAAATACGTATTTTTGGGTTTCTGTCTTAGTAAAAAGTTTGGGAATCACTAAATAAAACTAAACTAAACTTAGTTTTATACACTGGGTCATCAACCAATTTGAAGCTTGACTCGGTTAACATTAAGAATAGAGTAATACAAAAGAACAGAACAAAAGAAATCTAATTTGGAAAAAGTAGAATAATTAATTTCCATATGTTTGGCGAACAAGACTGTCTTGAGAGCCTTCCTGAAAGATAAGAAGGGACCTAAGCTTCTTAGCAAGAATGGCAAGTTATTCCAAAGCTTGGTTAATTTGTAGGAGAAAGAATGGCTTAGTTTTCTGATAGATTTAATTTTGCCCTTAAGGGAAGGAAAGGAAAGTTGTAAGGTGATGTGTATCCTACTGCTGGTTAGGGAACCTTTATGCCAGGTCTTGCTTCACAAATGCAGTCCCAGTTATGTCTCTAGCAGGATATATATTTCAAATTTGATATATTCTAATGACAAAATAGAAATAAAATTATTTTTCTACCTTTTGTGGTCTCTGCTTTTATCTTCTTTTTATTCTTTTCTTTCCAGCGTCTGTCCTGTCACTTCAATCCAGCATCTGCCCGTTCTATCCACTATCTGCCCTCTCCCCCTTCCATATGTATCTGTATTATTTCTATGCCCCTCTCCCCTTTCCATCCAGCCTGTGCCTCCTCTCTCCTTTTTACATCATTCATTTCAGCTTCACTGCTTTCTTCATTTTTATCTCTCCTACACCAGATCTAGCATCTTTATCCCTCTCATTTCTCTGCTGACCCCCTTTCCAGCATCAATCTCTCTCTACTTTATCATTCCTCTGTCTCTCCTCTTTCCCTCATCTGATCTCTCCATTCTACCCTGACCCCCTTCCCCTCCTGTAATCTCCCTGCCATCTGTTTCCTTCCTTTTTACTTTCTCCCTTCCCTCCTCCCCCATCCAACATTAACTCTCTTCCCATCCCTTTCCCTTCTCCCTTCCCAGTAGCATCTGTCCTTCTACCTCCTTCCAGGTCCAGTAGCAGCTCTCCCTTTATCCAGCAGCTTCCCAGCCTCCAACAGTAGCTTCCTCTCCTTCCAGCAGCTCTCAGTACTTGCCTGCAGCAGTGATTTACTTAGGCAGCCTTGGGTCCGTTGCTGCCTCTGAGGAAAGGGGAAGTTGCCAAAGTGAATCACTGCCTTGGCAAGTACGAGAGCTGCTGGGAGGGGAGACAGCCACTGTCGAAGGCTCCCCATGATCTTGCTCCTGCGCGCCCTGCACATTTGTGACCCCCCCCCCCCACAAGCCGGCACAAACAGCGTTGCATCGCAGGCCCTGCCACCCAAGATGAGCCAGAGGCTCCTACCCGCCGCATCCCGCACGTGGGCAGACTCTCAGCACAGATGCTGCTGATGGCTCCAATCTACAGGCTGACCCCCCCTTCTACCTGCACCTGCAGCTCTCTCCCTTCCATCTGCACCTTCCCTGCGGCCCTCTTCAGCGACATGGCAGAGGCAGCGATCAATACAGACTGCCAATGTTGGGACCTTCCCTCTCTGAGTCCCGCCTATTTTGTTTCAACTTCCTGTTTCCGCATAGGCGAGACTCAGAGGGAATGTCCCGACATCGGCAGCCTGTCTTGATCGCACAAGGCTGGGAGGAACAGCAGATTTCCGCCAACACCACCGGGGCAGGAAATTTAACCACGTCGATCTCGCCGGCCCTGTGCGGACCGGAAGGAATTTTCTGCGGACCGACACCGGTCCGCGGACCTGCGGTTGAAAAACAGTGCACTAAAGCATTCATTTTTTCAAAACAAAATACATTTTCATCAACTTAAAATTTAGCTATGTTGTTGCATCTACGGAATGCAATGCTCACCCATTTGGAAGAGTTTAAACAAGGTTCATTTTCTACCTTGTTATGTAGACCAGCGTTGGGGGTAAGCAGCACTGGCTGCCTGAGGATATTGCCCATCCATCAAAGCCGCTGCTGGGATCTCTCCTTCCTGCTCCTGCTGACATAGAGGGCTTTGAAACATTCAAGATAATGAAGGGAATAGACTTAGTAGATAAAGACAGGTTGTTCACCCTGTCCAAGGTAGAGAGAACGAGAGGGCACTCTCTAAAGTTAAAAGGGGATAGATTCTGTACAAACGTAAGGAAGTTCTTCTTCACCCTGAGTGAAATGAAGAGAGTATCCTTCCCTGATGATAGACAGCACCCAGAGGTCAGATGTGATTGTCTCCCATCGGTGGTAAAAATGATGAAGACGACCTCCAATAGGGGGAAGAAAGCGGAGAGACAGAACGGTGGAGGTTATGCTCGGCTTTAAACAGTCAAAAAGGCTGTGTAGCCTTAGGTGCAGCAGAAGGTTGATATTTCTGCTGCTTCTGATTCTGCTGTTTCTTGGGGAGGAGGGCGAGTGTAAGGAGTGTCCTTGGAGCAAAACACCTCTGGTAAATAGGAGGAGGGCATGCAGGCTTGGCAGGAGCTGGCTTTGGCTTAGGTCTGACAATAGAAGCAAAGGATTTTTCATGCTCAGACAATTTCTTGGTGGCTGCCTCAATAGATTCATTGAAGAGGTCATTGCCTGCACAAGGAATATTAGCCAAACAGTCCTGAACATTAGGATCCATGTCAATGGTACGAAGCCAGCGCTTCCTCCAAGAGAGTATCCTTCCAGTCCATCCCAGACCTCCCTTCTACTTCAGGAAGCGCAAGCTCTGCTTCGTCTCCATGCCATTGAACCAGTTCCGTTGGAACAGCAGAACAGGGGATTTTACTCCCGTTACTTCCTTGTTCTGAAGAAGACAGGCGATCTGCGGCCCATTCTGGATCTCAGGGCTCTCAACAAATTTTTAGCATCCCTTTATCCCCTTCTAGATCAGAACGACTGGATCTCAAGGAGGCCTACACTTATATTCCCATTCATCCAGCCTCCCGTCAATATCTCAGATTTCGAGTGGGGAATCTACATTATCAATAGAGTGCTGCCCTTTGGCCTGGCTTCCTCTCCCAGAGTGTTCACCAAGTGCCTGGTAGTGGTAGCAGCAGCTCTACGGAACCATGGTCTTCAGGTATTTCCCTACCTAGACAACTGGCTCATCAACGATTCAACATCTCAGGGGGTTATTGTAGTGACCCAACGGACTACGTGGTTCCTAAGCTCTCCTTCAACTCTGTCATATAGTGTCTTCCCGCTTTTCCATCTCAGCGAGACACATGATGGTACTCCTAGGTCACATGGCCTCCACAGTACATGTGACTCCTTTTGCCAGGCTTCACCTCAGAATTCCTCAGTGGACCCTGGCATCTCAGTGGACGCAGGTTTGCAACCCACTTTCTCGACACATAAGTCACTCCGTTGGTGGATGCTCTTCCAATCTTTCCAGAGGCTTTCTTTTTCAAACACACCCCCCCCCCCCCATTAGAAGGTCCTCACGACAGATTCTTCAACCTACGCTTGGGGCACTCATCACGATGGTCTCCATACACAAGGCCACTGGACCAGTATGGAACTCAGAGCGATTTTCAAGGCTCTCAACACTTTTCAACATCTTCTTCACGACCAGGTAGACCTCATTCGGATGGACAACCAAGTCGCCATGTATTATGTCAACAAACAGGGAGGGACGGGATCTTCCTCTCTTTGTCAAGAAGCTCTGAAGGTTTGGGACTGGGCAATCCGCTACAACACCTTCCTCAAAGCTGTCTATATTCAAGGGGCGAAAAATTGTTTGGTGGACAACTTCATGAATGGACATTCCATTCCTCACCTCTTAATCACATTTTTTCACAGTGGGGAACGCCACAGATATATCTCTTTACAGCTCCCCACAACCACAAACTGCCTCAGTTTTGCTCCAGGATATATTCTCCTGAAAATGTTTTTCTTCTGGAATGGACGAATCTCTTCCTGTATGCATTCCCTTCATTCCCTCTCATTCTCAAGACTCTGGTCAAGTTGAAGAACAATCATGCCACTATGATTTTGATTGCTCCTCGGTGGCCGAGACAACCTTGGTACTCCCTTCTACTTCAACTCAGCAGCAGGGAGCCATACCTTCTACCAATTTTTCCATCTCTGCCTACACAGTCAGGGATCTCTGCTTCATCCCAACCTGCAATCTCTACACCTGACAGCTTGGTACCTCTCAACATGACTCCTCTTCAGTTTTCTCAACCTGTCAGACGTTTTAGAAGCTTCTAGGAAGCCTACCACTAGACAATGCTGTCATCAAAAATGAACTAGATTTTATACATGGTGTTTTTCTCATGATAAAGAGCCGCAACATTCCTCCTTATCTTCTGTTTCGAATTACCTTTTGCACTTATGCACATCTGGTCACAAATCTACATCGATCTGAGTCCATCTCAGTGCAATTGCGGCTTTCCATCAGCCTATTGAAGGGAAACCCCTCTCTGCTCATCTGGTGGTTTCCAGATTCATGAAAGGACTTTTCAATGTCAAACCTCTTCTCAAACTGCCTCCCGTGATTTGGGACCTCAATGTTCTTGCTCGATTGATAAAGCCTCCATTTGAACCAATGTCTACGGCTCATCTGAAGTATCTCACTTGGAAAGTGGTGTTTCTCATTGCCCTCACTTCTGCTCGAAGAGTCAGTGAGCTGCAAGCTTTAGTTGCTGATCCACCTTTCACTGCCTTCCATCATGATAAGGTGGTCCTCCGTACTCATCCTGAATTCCTCCCTAAGGTGGTATCGGAATTTCATCTCAACCAATCCATTACTCCTCCATGGTTTTTTCCAAAGCCTCATTCTCATCCTGGAGAATCAGCTCTTCATACTCTGGACTGTAAACGTGCTTTGGCCTTTTATTTGGAACACACCAAACCTCACAGAACTGCTCCTCAACTTTGTTTCCTTCTATCCAAACAAGTTGGGACATCCTATCTCTAAGCGTACCATCTCCAACTGGATGGCTGCTTGTATTTCCTTCTGCTATGCCCAGGCTGGATTACAACTACAGGGTAGAGTCTCGGCCCATAAAGTCAGAGCAATGGCAGCTTCAGTAGCTTTCCTCAGATCTACACCTATTGAGGAAATTTGCAAGGCTGCTACTTGGTCCTCGGTTCATACTTTCACTTCTCACTATTGTCTGGATGTTTTCTCCAGACGGGATGGCCATTTTGGCCAAAGAGTATTGCAAAACATATTCTCTTAAATTGCCAACACTCCCAACATCCCATTCTGGTTAGCTTGGAGGTCACCCATATGTGAGAATAGGCTGCCTACTTGTCCTGGGATAAAGCACAGTTACTTAGAAACATAGAAACGTAGAAGATGATGGCAGATAAGGGACATCAGGTCTGCCCACTCTACTGACCCACCCCCAAGTCTACTATCCTAGGGATCCCACTCCTGGTGACAAGTTCCCTTGGCTTAACCCTCTAAGGGATCCCACATGGGCATCCCATTTGCTCTTAAATTCTTGCACGCTGTTTGCCTCGATCACCTGCACCGGGAGCTCGTTCCAAGGATCAACCACTCTCTCGGTGAAGAAATATTTCCTGGTGTCGCCATGAAATTTCCCGCCCCTGAGTTTGAGCGGATGCCCTCTTGTGGCTGAGGGTCCTTTGAAAAAGAGAATCTCTTCTTCCATCTTGATACGGCCGGTAATATACTTAAATGTCTCGATCATGTCTCCTCTCTCCCTACGTTCCTCGAGTGAGTACAGCCGCAAATTTTTCAGCCTTTCCTCGTACGATAGATCCTTGAGCCCCGAGACCATCCTGGTGGCAATCCGTTGCACCGACTCTACTCTCAGCACATCTTTTCGGTAGTGTGGCCTCCAGAATTGGGCACATGGTCGGGTTGGGCCCATGTGCCTCAGGCCCCGCCCCCAGGTGGGACCTAAGGCTCCCGGGCCTATTCTGATTGGCCCAGGCGCCTTAGGCCCCACCAGTAGGCGGAGCTTTGGGACGGATGGGCCAATCCGGCCTCATTTCGTCGTTGGCTGCCTGCCGGACAGGCGGGTTTGGTTCCCGTCTGTCCGGCCAACTACAGAAAGGTACGGGGAAGGGGGTGGGGGTGTCGTGGGGGTCGGCCAGGGGGGTCGTGGGTCGGCTGGGGGGGCAGTCGGAGGTTCTTGGGGGGGCGGTCGTTGGAGGGAGGGGGGTTTGCGTCGAGGGCAGGAGGGCCTGGGATCCCTCCTGCCTGTAATGTAGTGTGGGATGGGGGTAGGGGGTCGCCGTGGCCAGGAGGATTTGTGCTCCCTCCTGGCCCGAACAACTAGCGGGGGGGGGAGGGGTCGCCAGAGCCAGGAGGACTTGGGCTCCCTCCTGGCCCGATATTGTCGGGGAGTTGGGGAGTCGGCGGGGCAAGAGGGCTTGGGCTCCCTTTTGCCCCGATAGTGTCGGGGAGTCGGGGGGGGGGGGCAAGAGGGCTTGGGCTCCCTCTTGCCCCGATCGTATCGGGGGTGCCGCGGTTGGCTGGGGCAAGAGGGCTTGAGCTCCCTCTTGCCCCGATCGTGTCTGGACCTCCAAGAGGAAGCAGCAGGACACCGGTAGGAGCTTCTACATGATGGGGGTGGTCGGGAGGCTGTGGGGGTGCTTGCCAAATAGTGCCTTATTTTCGGGGGGGGGGCCTTATATTTCCCAGGTGGGGAAAAAAAAGGGGGGTGTCTTACTAAAGGAGGAGGTCCTATAATGGGGGAAACACGGTATATAGTTACTGAGGCCCCTTGGTTGAGAAATACTGCAATATATACAGTACTTTATATATGAGTTCAGAAAGGGCAGGGTAAAGATGGCATAATATCATGCAGTAAACTCACAAGCTCCCTTCAAAAGATTTACAGCATCTTTCATTGTGGTATTTTCCAGAAATAGGTAAGTTCACCAGACAAGCCACCAATTATTCATTTTCCCACCCTAATTCAGGAGTGTGTTATGGCTGGAGTGAGGGGAAGGGCTCAAACTTCTAGGAAATGCCACTAATAGATAAAGAATGAATAAAATTAGAGGTAACAAAATGAGAAGCATATGTCTACTCCCTTTTCTATTTTTTTTTTTTTTTTTAGCACAGGGAACATTGTTTCCTAAAAAGGCACTGTGCAGAAAAGCAATGGAATGTTTTGAAATCCAGTAAAATGCAGAAATATTCAATAACAATGCATTTGATGCCTGATGAGAACCCACCATGTTCTTGCCAGTCAGTTTCCATATAGTAATTCTTAAGACATCTAATCTTCAAACTCAAATGATATTAACATAATTATATGAAGATTTCTTTTCCAGTTCCATTAAGAATTCACTGCCACCCAGATTTGGATAAGGTAGACTACCTGAATGCACAGAAATAAAAGTTCATATATGGAGATGAGCTGCTTGCAGTAGTGATTCACTGTCTGAAGGATTTTTGCCTTATTTTAAAAATCCAAGTGTTGAATTCAAAAGAGCTGAGAAATTACCAGCCAGTTTCTATAACTGTCTTCATAACCAAGGATATAAAAGCAGTAGTAAATGCTGATCATGTTTAGTTCATCCTCCAGTATCATGGAATGGAATCTTTGCTTTTTTCTCATTTTGATGGGTTGCACGGAGGTTCTGATAATGGAACTGCCTTTGTGTTTATGGTTCTTGATATAGCTTAAACTTTTTGACGCAATAAATCAGGAGGACATAAAACAGCCATATTGGGTAAAACCAATGATCCATCTAGCCCAGTTTCCTGTTTACAACAGTGGCCAATCCAGGTTTCAAGTTCAAGTTTTATTAAGATTTGTTATCTATGCAATATCATATATTTCAATGCGTAAAACATTTTTAAAAGGGGAAGACAAAACAAAACATTGAGTACAAATTATATACGTTCTAATACAAATTATATACGTCCTACTACATAACTGGTACAGAAGGCAAAGAGGATGAACTACAATCTTTAAAGAAAGAGAAGAAACATTTAGGGAAGAACACATTTGGCGGGAACACATAAGAGAGAGGAAAAAAAAAGAAAAGGAATAAAAAGGATAATTTTGAGACCTTTTCGTAGGGTTGATTAAGGTCTAAAAGATTTAGTGATTGTTAAGTTATGCTGTCTGTTTCAAATGCGTCCTAATAAAGAAAACTTTTTAAGGAACGCTTGAATTTTTCTAAGGAAGGTTTATTACGTAAGTATAATGGTAAATAGTTCCAAAGCTGTGGTGCTATAACGGAGAAAATGGTAGATCTCCTGGTACCTGTTATTTTTAAAGAAGGAATAGTTAATAAATGTTGTGTTGATCTAAGTGCCCTAAATAGAGAATACAGTATCAAGAGACGACCCAGAAATGTCGGAGCATGCGATTGTTGAATTTTAAAAGTTAACAGTATAATTTTAAAAGTTATTCTATGTGTGATTGGCAACCCATGTGCAGCCTGCAGAAGTGGTATAACGTAATATTTTTTTTGAATTAGTAAAAATTTTTATTGCTGTATTGCAGGCCTTCAGGGGGGACAGGTCACAGTGCCTGGAAGAAACCCAAATAGGAAATATTGATTGTGTAAGGGAGGTGGGAATAGTTGGTAAAGTGCTGAACTGGTTTTAGTCTTTTTTTTCTCAACGCTTTACTAACTCTTAGCAGGTGAGATGTGATAAAAATGTTGTCTAACAATAGTATTCATTTCCCACCAGTGTGCCCCACCCAGTAAGCTGCTTACTGCCCTTAAAGATGCATCCAGGTTTATTTTGTTTTTTTTTGTTCCATTTGATGCTTTACAAGTTACACTATTCTGTTAATGGGGTTAAACATTGGACAACACACATTGAATTATGGGTAAGACATAAATTTTCATACTTGGACTTGATAGTACATTCCCAATATTTGATTTTCTTAAGGTCAGTAAGTAGTCATGTCCAATTAATATACTATAAAGCAGGGGTGCCCACTAATGCTGCCCAATTTACGATTCGAATTGATTCACCGATTCATTTCGGATGAATCGGTTCGAATCGATTCAAAAACAAAAAAAATCGGCCTCCCGATTCGGCGACTGACCCTCCCCCACTCCCCCCCTAAAGCAGGATCGGCAGCCCTGCCTCTTGCTGGCCTGCCGCTCCTGCTTTGGAGGGCGAGTGGGGAGTATCAGTCGGGAAGTGCTTCTGTCCGACTTCCCCCCCTGTTCTCCTGGCATCAATTTACCTCATTTCAGCAGCCTGGATAAGATCGCTAGTTCTAGTAGCGATCTTAGCAAGCTGCCATCGAGTCTTCCGAGCTGTCTTCTCTCTGCGGCGGTCTAACGTCAGAGGAGGGGCGGGACCGCAGCAGAGAGAAGGCAGCTCGGAAGACCCGATGGCAGCTTGCTAAGATCGCTAGTACTAGCGATCTTATCCAAGCTGCTGAAATGAGGTAAATTGATGCCGGGAGGACAGGGGGAACACACAGGCCTTCGGAGGGGGGGGGGGTAGAGGGGTTGTACAGGCCTTCCGGGAAGAGTGCAGTCCTTCAGGGGGGGTTATATAGGCCTTCGGGGGGGGGGACAGGCAGGCCTTGGGTGCAGGCCTTTAGAGGGGACAGGCAGGCCTTGGGTGCAGGGGTGGGGTGTAGGCCTTCGGAGGGGGGGGGGGGACGAAAAACCTTCAGGGGAATGGGCCCTGGTGTAGAAGTACAGGGAGTGAGGGAAGGGAGGGTTCAAAGAGACGTGCATATGCTGGACTTTGGGGGGAAGAAGTAATGGGTCTAAAAATAGAGGAGAAGGAGAGAGATGATGGGCAGTGGGATTTATGAAGGGAAGGAATAGAAAGGGAGAGAAGTTGGACACAAGGGATGGCGTGGAGGAGGGGATAGAGATACTGGATATGAGGGTAGTTGGGAAAAGAAAGGGAGAGATGGTGGACCCTATGGTGGTGGGGAAGGAGGGAGAGATGCTGGATGAAAGGGTAGTTGAGAAAAGGTGGATCTGTGGATGGAGATGAAAAAAAGGAAAGATGCCAGACCTCCGGGGGAGGGAAGGGAAACGGAAGGGGAGGACAGAGATGGCAGATGGATGGTTAGCATGGAGAAAGAAGGAGACCCTGGCAAGCAAGTTATCAGAAGACAACCAGAGCCTGGGACCAGCAAGATTTGAATAATGACCAGACAACAAAAGGTAGAAAAACTAATTGTATTTTCTGTTTTTTGATTACAATATGTCAGATTTGAAATGTGTATCCTGCTAGAGTTGGTGTTAGACTGCAAATATGAGCTAGGATTTAACAGAGAGAGGAAAAGTCTTTTGTTTGTTTACACCACAGCGCCATTGTAGTTAGGAGAAGGCAAAGGGGGTGAAGAGGTTATAAAATAAACCCACCAGGATGTTTAAAAAAAACAAAACACCCAATTGGGCTGGAAAATCGAATCAAAAAATCGATTCAATAGGCTGAATCGAATCAAAATTTTTTTTTCCTGAATCAGACAGCACTAGTGCCCACACCTTTTGGGCTTGCAAGCTACTTTTAAAATGACCAAGTCAAAATGATCTACTAACAATAAAAATACTAAACATATACCTCTTCTTTTACTACGGTGCACTAGCCAATTTAGCGCGCGCTAAGTGCTAATGCGCCCATTATATTCTATGGACGCATTAGCATTTAGTACGGGCTAAATCGGCTAGTGTGCTTTAGTAAAAGGCCCCCTATATTGATTTATTATATATACTGTGTGCACCTCTTCTGTCCTCCAGACCTTGTTCCATTCTCTCTCTGTCCCTCCAGGAGTCCAACTTTTCTTCTCTCCCTCCTCTGTTATGATTGTGCATCTCTTTGTTCTTCCTCAGGGTCTTTCCCCCTCTGTCTGCACCTTACGTAGTCCTACATCTGCCCCCCTCTCTTCTGCCTTCCCTTTGTTTCAGGTTTCTCCTTCTCTCTATCTTTCTTCTGCTAACATTTTGAGTCCTCCCACCTTTGGTTCAGGTCTTTGTCTTTCTCACTCTGTCTTCCCCCTCCCTAGGGTCTGACATCTCTCTTTCCTCAGTTCAGGTTGTTTCCCCTCTCTAACTCCTCTAGTAGTCCAGGATCTGCCCTGTCTTCCCCCTCCCTTTTAGTTCAAGGCTGTTTTCCCCCTCCCTTCCTTAAGGTCCTTTTATCTCTCCCCCGCCTGATCCAGCATCTCTAAAGCAACCCCCATCCCACCGGGGCCCTCGCGATGGGCACAGCCTTACCTCCGCTGCTTCCCACACACAGTGACTTGTCAGGACCTCAGACCTCTTGATTGCAACTGTCCTCATCTCCGTTCTTCCCTCTGGGCCTATCACAGTTGAAAGTTAATTACGGCAGCCTGCAGAGCAAGCGTAGTAGGCTGCTGTCAGCCTCTGTAGCACGTTCTCTCTGACGCGGTCCCACACCTCCTTTAACGTCAGGGGCGGCAGAGGGAACGTGCTACAGAGGCCAATGGCAGTCTGTTACGTTTGCTCTGCAGGCTGACGTAATTAACTTTCAACTGTGATAGGTCCAGAGAGAAGAATGAAGGACGCTGAGGGGGAAGTGTGTCATCTGAGCACAGAACGCCCGGCTAAAAGATGCTAAAGACGCTAGGTAGAACACTGGCTCAGCGATCTACCAGCATTGCCTTAGCGATTGACCGGTAGATCGCGATCGACGTTTTGGGCATCCCTGCTGTAAAGAGTCTTAACTTTCTTACTGATCCCAAATTGAATATGAAATTGCAGATTAATGCAGTAGTTTGGAAGATATTTTTCATAGTAGCATAGTAAATGACGGCAGATAAAGACCTGAATGGTCCATCCAGTCTGCCCTGTAATCACAATTTCATGATTAAATTAAAATGTCTTTTTTCTTTGTTATTTCTGGGCCATAGACCTTAGAAGTCTACCTCATACTGACCTTAGTTTCCAACTACTGGAGTTGCCATTGAAGCTTGCTCCAGCCTATCCAAACATCTCCTTTGCGGGATTCAGACCGTGAAAGTTAGCCCATTCATATTCTAATTAGCGATCCTCTGTGTTCATCCCATGCTTTTTTGAATTTCATTAGTTTTCCTTTCCAGGCTTCCACAACCCTTCGCCATGTGAAAAAGAATTTCCTACCATTATTATTTTATTTTATTTTAATTATCTATATACCACTTATTTCCTAAGTGGTTTATATTCAGGTACTTTATATTTTCCTATCTGTCCCGGCGGGCTCAAACTCTACTTAGTGTAGCTGGGGCAATGGGGGGATTAAGTGACTTGCCCAGGATCACAAGGAGCAGTGAGGGATTTGAACCCACAACCTCAGGGTGCTAAGGCTGTACCTCTAACCACTGCACCACACACTCTTCTTATGTCTACCACTCTCAATCTCAAATAATTTCCCTTCTCTGGAAAAGATTTGATCCTGTATTAATACCTTTCAAGTATTTTAAATGTCTGCATCATATCACCCCTGTCTCTTCTCTTCCAGAGTATACATGTTGAGGTCTTCTAGTCTTTTCTTGTACTTCTTTTGGCTCTAACCCTCTACCATTTTTGTTACTTTCCGCTGGACTGCTTCAAGTCTAGACCAGATACGGCCTCCAAAACTGAACACAATACTCCAAGTGGGGCCTCACCAACAAACCTGTACAAGCGGCATCAATACCTCCTTTCTTCTACTGGTTACGCCTCTCTCTCTATAGACTAGCATCCTCCTGGCTACAGCCACCGCCTTGTCACACTACTTGTCACCTTCAGGTCCTCAGCCACTATCATCCCAAGGTCCCTCTCCCCATCCATGCATATAAGCCTCTTGCCTCCTAGCACATACATCTCCTTCAGATTTCTACTCCCCAAATACTTCACTCTGTACTTCTTTGCATTTAATTTTAGTTACCAGACTTCAGACAATTCTTCCAACTTTTGCAGATCCTTTTTCATGTTTTCCACTCCCTGCAGGGGATCCACGCTGTTACTAATCTTGGTATCATCCACAGAAAGGCAAACCTTTCCTTCTAATCCTTTGGCAATATAGCTCACAAACATATTGAAGAGAATCGGCTCCAGCACCGATCCTTGAAGCAGTCAACTACTCATCTTTCCTTCCTCTGAGGGAATCCCATTAACCTCTACCCTCTGATGTCTGTCCATGAACTAGTTTCTAATTTCTAATCCAGTTCACCACCTGGGGCGTAACTTCAACCCATCCAAGTTATTCAAAAGCCTCCTATTAGAATCAGTGTCAAAGCTCATGTCATCAATCCAATTCTCTGGTCACCCAGTCAAAGAATTCAATCAGCTTCGTTTAGCATGATTTACCTTTAGTAAAACCATGTTGCCTCGTGTCTTGTAACAGATTAGATTCTAAGAAATTCACTATCCTTTCCTTTAGCAATGCTTCCATTATTTTTACAATAACCAAAGTGAGTGTTGCTGGCCTGTAGTTTTGTGTTTCATCTCTACGACCACTTTTGTAAAGAGGAACCACATCTGCTCTTCTCCAGTCCCTCAGAACCACTCCTGTCTCCAAGGATTTATTGAACAAATCTTAGAGGACCCACCAGAACCTCTCTGAGTGCCCTCAATATCCTGGGATGGATCCTGTCCAGTCCCATGGCTTTATCCACCTTCAGTTTTTCAAGTTGTTCATAAATACTTTCTTCCATGAATAGCACTGTATCCACTCCATTCTCATGTGTAACTTTGCTATCCAATAGCGGTTCTTCTCCAGGATTTTCTTACGTGAACACAGAAGTATTTGTTTAGCACATTTATTTTTTCCTCATCTTCCTTCTTTCACTAATATACCTGAAAAAATTTTGTCTCCCTTTTACATTTCTAGCCATTTACTCTTCCACCAGATGTATCTCTCTCTTGGCTTCTTTCAGTTTCTTCCAGTATTCCTTTCTGTACTCCTCCTTGAGTTTATTTATATTTCACAAAAGCCAGCCGTTTTGCCTTTATTTTATCTGCCACTTGTCTGGAGTAGTGCTTCCCGATTCAGGGGAATATTTTTCGATTCGATTTGCCCTATTGAATTGATTTTTTTTTTTAAAATTCAATTTACTTTTCCCACCCAATAGAGCGTGTTTTTTTTTTTGTTTGTTTTTTCAGACATTCTGGTGGGTTTATTTTTTTAGCTTCTTCACCCACCCCAGCCCCCTTTGCCCTCTCCAACCCCATGCCAGCACACTAGCATAAACAAAATAAACAAAAGACTTTTCCCCTCTCTGTTAGGTCCTAGCTCCTGCTCGCTGTCTTAACACTAGCTCACAAAAAAATAAAATTATTTTTGCTACCTTTTGTGTCTGGTATTTTATTATTAAAATCATGTTGGTCTCAGTATCTGGTTTCTGTTTGTCTTCTGTTAACTCACCCACCAGGGTCTCCTGCCCATTTGACATTTTCTTCTTTCTCTGTGCTCACCATGTATCTTCCATCTCTGTATCTTCCCTTCCACTGCCATTCCAACATATCTCTATCTCTCTCTCGCACTCTCTCTCTCTCTCTCTCTAGTCACTGCCCCCCCCAATTATGGAACTCAATGCCTACTTATCTTCGGGACGAGTCAGTTCTTGATTGATTCAAATCTAACCTAAAGACATTCTTGTTCAAAGATGTGTTTGGTCTATAACATCCTAATACTGACCTCTTCACAGATGTAACCAATCCCTATCCTTGTGTACATGCCCTCCATATTCTCCTATCCTATCTACTATTGTATTTCTACCCCCCTAACCTCCTGTTTTGAACTGTTCGTCTATTAATGTAAATGTATAATTAGTAATGATTATAGTTTGTACATTCTATAATTTTACTATTGTATGCTGCTTAGAAATTTGATAAGTGGGATAGCAAATTTTAATAAACTTGAAACTTGAAATAGGTAGAAGGTAGAAAGGGAAAAAAGGATTAAGTGACTGGTAGCCAACAGTAACTTAAGGTCCACCAAATCAGTGCAAAAAAGCTTGTTCAAATAGCCCTGTTTATTTTTATACACCTTGATTGGCAGATGGTATGGAGTAAAAATGTTTTAAATGAATAAAAATTTAAAGGTAATGACCACCAAAGGTAATGTTTGTTTTTCCCACCTCTCAACCTGATAAAAATTTCTTACAGAAAATGTTGGCAAAACTTGAAAATAGCATCCTTTTAATATAGAAACAGAATATTTTTGTCCTGCTAGCAGCCTTGTTTTTCCTTATCTCATGATGAAAGTAAACCATGTTACTGTGTATTTACAGATTACTTTCTTCAAATCATATATGTTCTTGGTTTTGATTATCATGTGTTATCTTTTCCCAATCAAAATACACACACAGGCTAGATAACACAGATAAACATGCCCATTTTGAGTTTTTAATAAAGTGTTTTGTTTGACCTGTTTGGTTATAACTAGCGATATTTACTTACCTTTTCCAAATTCAGCACTGCTTTTAAGATATCAGCATCTGAAGTAGGGTGTGGAAATTAAAAAGATCCCACACCTACTGTGATGTCACTTTATGTTTAGGACAAGAAGCTGAAATGCTACACATCTTTTAAATATGCTCAAAACTACTCTATAGGAATCTATAGCTAGGTTGTGAGCCTTCGGACAGATAGGGTAGTTTTTCTCTACCTAATTCCATTTTAGTTTGATACTTTGTAAACCGCTTAGGTCAGTAAAATGCAGGAGCGGTCTATCAAATCTTAAATCCTAAATATGTAAAAAGGACAGAGATTTTTAAGGATCTAATCTTTTTTTTAAGATCCTGGAGTATAGAGTATATTCAACAAAAAAAAACCCTGAATAGTCACATTTCTTTTGCACTTTTCTTAACCCATATTGTCGTACCCAAAATGGCATCATGGAAGGAAGCCTGTTCCTTCATAAATGCCATTGAGTCTTACTTTTTCATGTCTACCCTTGATGTAGTATCTCTAAACTGTGCAGCATAGAAAATGTATTTAATGGGGGAGGGGATTTGTGGAAAAGTTAGGGGTCTAAGGAGAGAGTGATTCTCAGCCTAGGACTTCAGAGATACTTTAGCAAGAGAAATATGCTATCCTGTAGAAATCTATCTCTAAAGGCCATGGGGCTCATAATCGAAACAAAAATATGCCTAAAAACCCGCCTAAATCAGTACTTGGATGACCTAAGACAGGTCATCCAATTGCCAATATTTGAAACGGGTTTTTAGACATATCTAGAGGCATCTTGGGCCTCTTGACTGCCGCTGTGCATCCAGAGCGAAAAGGGGCATTTTCCGATGAGTAGTTAGGGTGGGAGGTGGGCAGGATGTAGGCTGACCAAACTTAGTCATCCTGCAACGATAATCGAAAGTTTGACGAGTCTGCCTAGATGGAACTTATACATTGTGACTTAAGGCGATTTTAAAACAGATATAAGTGCCCAGAAGGTATCCAAAGTGACCAGATAATCGCTGCAGGGACAAAGTACAGACCTCCTCCCCCTCCCCCCAGTGGTCTCAGACCCCCTGCCCAAAAAAATTGGAATAAAAACATACACGCCTGCCTCCAGAATATCAGTACCTGGCACAGGAAAGCCTAGTAGAGCTACACAGAGGTGGCTTAAGTAGTCTGGGGTTGGGCTAGTGAACCATAAAAAGGAGGTCCCAGCTCCATAAGCCGTTCTAACCACTGCATTCATGATAAAAAAAAGTGTGCCTACAAAGCCTCCCCCCCAATCCTACTGTACTGCCATATAGGTGGCACCTGCAGCCAAAAGGGCTATTGGGGTGGTAGACAGGTGGATATAGGTTTTGGGGGGGGGGCTCACCATGACCTGCAAGGGAGGTGTGGTGAGATGTTTATGTGGCACCCTTTTTGTTAAGTTCACAACAGTATCTTGTAAGGTGCCCCACTACTCTGTTGCCATGTCTGGGTGGCCAGTTCATCACTTGGCTGGCCCCTCCCATATCCAAAAGGCCTTTTTCTAGGCATTTCGGACTTGGACGAATTTGTGGATGAGAATGCGGTATAAAGATAGATGACTTGGCGGTTTGGAAGAATAAATGGCTATAAGCAGATGATTCTCAAAAAAATAATTGTGCACGTATTTTTTGAGAATGGACTTTGGAGGCTACTGACTTTAGGCAACTAGTGTCCTAGGCCCAAAACGGACTTAGACTTTTTTTTTATTGTGCCTCTCTGTGTGTTCAATAGCATTTGTTTGTTTCATTCAGGATCCTAAAATATAAAAGGTACACATTATCTTAATTTGCATTAACGTATACATCAATGTATGTTAATTTCTATTTATTAAAAAGCTCTAACTCTTTGAAAATACCTAGATCTAGGAAAGTCTAGCATACCATGTAGGAATTTCAAGGTCAAATTAGCTAATAGGTAATGTTTTATATCCCCCTCCTTTCAATTCCAAGTTCCAGTTTGAATTTGATTAAGCGATTAATCAAGAAAAATAATAAACTTGAAACTTAAACTTGAACTTCCCTTCTTTAGGGTTTATTTTTATTCCTAAAGATCTATTACCTTACTGGAACGCTCTTCCAGAGGCTGTTATAGGAGAAAGCACCCTCCAGGGATTCAAGACAAGTTTAGACAAGTTCCTGCTGAATCAGAGCATATGCAGGTAAGGCTAGACTCAATTAGGGCACTGGTCTTTGACCTAAGGGCCGCCACGTGAGCGGACTGCTAGGCATGATGGACCATTGGTCTGACCCAGCAGCGGTAATTCTTATGTTCTTATTTGTAAAAGCACTTTCATATACAGTGCTATGAATCAAGATGTAACTGTATGCTAGATGACAAGATGGTTGGAAATATTCCTTAACTTTGGTCTTTGCACTCACAATCCTGAAATTACAGGTCAATAAACACAACTACTAGGCATGTGGTGATGACTGGCTCCAGGTTTATAGAAACTTTTGAACATACAAATATCGTACCATTCACCATATGCAAAATTTGACAAGTCCATCTTTTAACTATTTATCAATTTCCATGTCCCAAATGTAATGGTTAGCATCGAACTAACCGTATCACAGTAGTCTCCAACATAGATCAACCCCTCACCTCCACCTTATGGCAAAGTCTGGCACTGTTTACTAGATCTCTGGATTCATGATACTACCAAACATGAATCAAGCCCTTCCTTTTATCCATAATAAATCAGCAATTCAAAACCCAAATTGCTTCTGAGACACTGTTGCGACTACCTCCCAACTTCCACACTCATGTAATACCACTAATAACCTGACCCATAGGGAGGAACACAATCTGACCTTCCTCCTGGACTCCACAAAACAAGAACCTGCTAGAATATCTCACTGTATTCTTCCTCCTGTAAAAATTTTGATTGGGTACTCTGAGCAGAATTCTTATCCAATCAGCTTCCATCCACCACATGTTCCTCACTAGCTGCAACCGCCCCCCCTCCCAGCATTGTCCTTCACAAAATTAACTCTAGCCGAGAATTTGTGCAGCTCAGCCAATTTAAGACACATTCTCCTGCAAAACAGGGAATGTGTCACCACAATAATAATTATTTTTTTAACCCAAACACCTGATGGTTCCTATTTGATTTAATTATTTAAGTCCAATGTTCAGGAAGCCTTTAGGGCACATTTATTTAAAATTGTTCAGGTACTTTTCTGGCATACATTAAGGATTTTGCTGGAACACTAGCCTGAGGTCTCCATAATCTTTAATTTAGTTTTGTCATTTCAACTCAGGGGAACTGAGGTAAAGTTTCTGAAAACCCACAGTGCCTTTACGATTGTTTTCAAACCAGTTCCAGCTGGTTTCACTTGGAAGTATTCTATCGACAAATTCTCAAAAGGGCTCACCGTGGTCTTTTCCGAGCTTCCTGACAGACTCTGATTGTGCCCTGCAAATGTATTACAATGAGGTCATTAATATTTAAATGAGCATTCTGGGTGATTCTCTATCACCGGGTGATTCTATGACCTCACTGTCCTACATTTTCGGGCAAAAGTTTCTGGCAGGTCTGAGCTGTCATAGCTAATGTGACCGACCATACGTCCCGTTTTGAACGGGACTGTCCCGTTTTTAGATCGCCTATCCTGTTGTCCCCACGCACAGCTTTGGGACACCGAAATGTCCCGTTTTCAGAAAGAGCGTCCCGAAGTTGTGCTTGGGGACAATGGGACAAGTAATCTGATTCCCCAGCGCGATGCAAACATAGATCAAATGTGTGCAGTGACTGTACTTCCCTCCCCCTCTCCCCTCCCCCCAACGTCAATTCTGACGTTGGAGAGGAAGTTCCGGGCCAGCCAATCGCTGCCTGGCTGGCCCAGAACTTCCTCTCCGACGTTGGGGGGAGAAGGCTTGTGCAGTCATTGCACACACCTGGCCTGTTGCTGTGTCGGTGGCTTGGAGAAATCATTGGCAGTGGCAGCTTGAGGGGGCAGGGAGAGAGAAAGATGTCTCCCAACACGTTCTGCTGCAGCTTCTCTGGGGTTGATCTCACCACCATCACCGAGGTGGAGTTCTACAAGCAGGTGTCCCTGAGCCAGTTGTTCTCTCCGAAGGAACTGGAGGCATTCAAACCGGACAGCAAGGAGCCAGTGGAATTGGTGAAATTCACACACGAACTGCAGGTGTTGCTGGAGTGGCTGCATCCAGAAGAGCCTGGCCCCGCAGTCAACTGGTTGCCTGCTGTAGCCTGCTCGGAGTGACAAGAGTCGAGTTTTCTGCCCCCCTAGGACAATGGCACTTACAGAACCAGAGCAAAAACATGTGTTTCTTAGTTTAGAGAAAAAGAAATGTGGTTACTGTGGAATTTGCTAGAAATGAAAAAGACAGAAAGAAAGAGGAAGAAATGAAAGAATGAAATATTGGATGCACAGTCAGAAGGAAGTGCAACCAGAGACTTATGAAATCACCAGACAAAGGTAGGAAAAATGATTTTATTTTCAATTTAGTGATCAAAATGTCAGTTTTGAGAATTTATATCTGCTGTCTATATTTTGCACTATATTTAACCAGGTGGTCCGTGGAGAGGATCCAGGAGAGGATCCGGGGGAAGGGGATGTCCTGTCCCGTTTTAAGGAAAAAAATAAATGGTCACATTAGTCATAGCCTTACTTTCTGGTCAGTGCCTGAGCGCTGGATTTACTCGGGCAATGACAGGAAAGTAAGGCTTGATGGCTCAAATATGCCAGAAAATTTTGCCCCCTTCCCCCGACATCCCACCCCTCCGGCAACAGGTGGGATGCCCACTCCCTCCTGCCACCGCAATCAAGTAACCCACCGCTCCCCCTCCCTATCAGTGGAAGGGATGCCCTCTCCCTCCTTCCACTGCCACACCGCCCCCCTACCTTATTCACAAAGGCCGACTGGAGGGATGCCTTCTCCCTCCAGCCAGCAAACTCACCTCCTCTTCAAAATGGCAGGCCTTCTCCTCTCCAGTGCATCCTGGAGCTTTAGGCCCCTCCCTGGATGCATCGGTAAATTTATTTATCCTAAAGCAGCGTGAAGCAGCGAAATAAGGAGCCCTTGTTGGGATTGTTAGGACTGTTTATCCTCTGGCTGGATTGGGATTTATAAAACTGTTTGAAAGAAGTTATCTGGATCCAGTGTGAAGTATTTTGAACTCCTCAGACATTTAGGATGTTAAGAGAAGTGAAAGGATTGCAACGATATTCAATTGAACTGCTGGTGTTTTAGATAAGGGGGTTCTGATTTGCGATTAGGAAGTCGGGTTATTGTAGAAGTCGTCTTTTTTTTTTTTTTTCCTCTCTCACAATACTGTGGATGTTTTTCACTGTTCCGTTTTTCCCAATTATTAAAATTATGCCAGTGACATTAGTGGGGCTTCTGAGTCTAATAATGGTTCATTTTGAAGCCTGTTGTTTGATTTTGAGGCTTGCTATTTGTTAAAGATTTTTTCCCACACTACCCCTTTTTCAACTCATCATTAACAAACTTGTTATTAGTTAGTGCAAGCTTGCTTTATACATTAATGCTTGGCCATTAATAAAAGAGAGCCATTTTCATAGCTGCTTAAAAAAAGGTCTTAGCGTATGAGAGAACCCTTGGTAAGGGTCAACTAAGGCTGCCTTTTACCATAGGTTAGTAAAAGGAGCCCTAAATCTCTCTCTTGGTATAGCTGTTGCTGTTCTGTCCTGAGATAAATATGATGCTAATGCTTTTCTATGTTATTTAAATGTTCTGATTTGTGCTTATTAGATGCTTCATATGTCTCTGTTTTAGTATATGTGTTATCTCTCATTTGAATTTCAGTGCTGTTAATAAGTATGGGCTCCTTTTATTAAATGGCGGTAAAAGTTTATACCGCGGGCCACAGAGTTAAATGCTCCAATGCTCATAGGAATTTAACTTGCTGGCCCACGGTAGAAACCTCTACCGTCGTTTAGTAAAACCCAGCACATATTTTTTTAACTGTTTTATGGTAATCCTATTTTACTCATTCCTTGTCAGATGAACAGCAGATGAATCTATCCATCAACCAGTAGGTGGAGATAGAGAGCACTTGATTTATCCTCGAGTATATCTTGGTTGCACAGCCTCCTGGCCAACCAGTATACTCTATTTCCAGCAAATTGCATGGATGTGTTCCTCACAGCTCCTGGAGTTTGTGGATTTTGGTTCCAGGCATGGATGTTTGGAAGGAGGGGTGTTCTGGCTGAACAGTGCCAGCTTTGGAGGTACACCTGGGCCCTCCCAGCGTCCCTACCTCACCCTCTTCAGGGTAACACCTGGGCCCCCCCAGGTCCCTTACTGTACTGGACGTGGTGACTTCTGGACTACAGGGATTCCTCATAGCTCCTGGATTCTATGGTGGATTTCGAGCCAGGCTTGGCAGCTACCACTTCAGTTTCCTGGATCAGAAAAGAGAAATATTCCTGTGGCTTAGGCCTCAGTTGAGAAATGTTCCTGTGGCTTTGGCCTCTTTGGAGAAATATTCCTGTGGCGTAGGCCTCTGTGGAGAAATGTTCTTGTAGCGTAGGCCTCTATGGAGAAATGTTCCTGGGTGTGTTCCAGTGCCTCAGAGGAAGCATGGGCCTTTGGCTTAGGCCTCAGAGGAGGAAGGTTCCTGTGGCTCAGGCCTCAGTTGAGCTGCGGGATGGGGGCGGTCGGCCAAGGCCCTTCCCTCCCGCTACAAAAAGGGGGGGGGGGGGGCATTGGTGCAGTTTAAGGCACCGCCGCTGTCGGTCTTTCTCCTCTCGGAGGAGGGACATTGCCTCCGGCAGTGATTTCTTTGCCCTCACTATTTGGCTGGCCCCAGGAGGTTGGCCTTGGCGCCATTTCACTGGTGGCCTAGTATACCTTGTTTAATCCCGGCCAGCTGACAGTTAGCTGGGGCTAGGCTAGTGCGGGTTAGCTGTAGCTCTTTCTCTCTGGCTCAAAGTTTTTTCTTTCTGCTCCTTCTGGATCATTCATGTGGAGGAGTAGGCTAATAGATGGATCAGATGTCTCTGTGTTTGCCGTTGTCGCCGTATCTATTTGGGGGCTCTGGGAAATGCACTTGTCACTTCAGGGCCCAGGTACAGCCTCTCCTCTGGCATTCTTCTTGACTTTGGTCAACAGTTCCCCTCCTGAGGGAGCCCTATGGATTTGTACTTCAGAGGGCTTCAGTTAGAGGAGGGGTCTTCCCTTATCCCGTTTCTAGGGTTGATGCCCTAGATCCTTGCAAGGGAAAGTAGGTCTGTTCTGCGGCGGTGCTCATGGAGTTTTGACATCAGCTAAGGACCATTGCCGGGCAGGATGGTTCCATGCCATAGGAGGTTATTTGGGGCCTGGCGGTTATGATAGGATGCTGCTTTGCACTCATTCTATTCGTGGATGGGCGATGTAACTGTGGTTTCCACAACATGGTGCTTTCAGGCGAGGATGGCTCCTGCTCACATATGCTAGGGAGGGTAATCTTTGTATGATCGTGGGTGACATATTCTCTGGCTTATAGTATATCCTTGGACGCATGCTGCAGGGCAAGATTTGGGGGCGAGGGATTTCCCATTCGCTTCTTTATTTCCCTCCCTACGTTTGGACTGCTTTGGTACATCCCACTATTCTCTGGATTCATCTGTTGATGACAAGAAGGGTAAAATTATGTCCTTACCTGTTAATTTTTTTTCCTTTAGTCACATCAGATGAATCCAGAGCCCCACCCTGTTGCAGGATTTTATCACAATCAGGCACAGTTTCAGCATGCTTTTGGCCAAAAATTGCATTCTTGATTTTGAAGCATCATTGGTGCAGGTAGCACATGTGAGGGAATGAAGTTGCATATATGTCTTATGTTTCATATGTCTCATGCCTTTTATGTGCTTTACTTTGTGTTTTAATTCAACTGCTTTGAGAAGACCTATACTGGTTGGCCAGGAGGCTGTGTATCCAGGATATACCCAAGGATAAATCAAGTGCTCTCTATCTCCACCTGCTGGTTGATGGATATAATCCTACTAGTCTCTGGATTCATCTGCTGTGACTAAAGGAAAGAAAATTAACAGGTAAGGACATAATTTTACCTTTTTAACTCTACCTCATTTATTGTGTTTGTTTATATTTGGTCTTTTTACTACTCTTATGCTGTTAAGAGAATTGTTTTATGTTGAATTATACCTGCTGTATACCTGAGTGAATCGCTTCTTAAAGGCGGGTAATAAATCTCAATAAATAAATGATTCCATCTCATCTGCTCATGGCAGAACGGTTCATATGCAATATTTACCACATAGGGTTTGCATACAGGGGAGCAATATGTTTGAGTTGTAATTGGTGAATTGATGTGGCTCAACATACGACCAAAACTATGTATTGGTGGTGGTATGCAGAAGATTTATTTCTTGGCCCTGCACAGATCATAGGTTTTGAAAAATTACAAGCATTCCAGAAAAAGCTGGAGCTGTGTGATCACAGCAAAGGAGGGGGAAGGGGGCTTGCCACAGTTATTTAAGAATGTTATTGTACATGAGTGCTGTCGGCACTTACCATAAGAGGCTGAAATTTTGTAGAAGACATGTGTTTTAAATTGGTCTCCCCCCCCCCTTAACGAAACAAAGCAAAAACCCTTTTCAGTGGGAATTTGTCTGCTGATGTCAAAAGAGGAATGTACTTCCATATCTGGAACTGCACTGTTGTGGGAATTTCATTTGTGCAGTATAATTGTTTGTGTGTATATGCAAGTATATAATATATGTATGAATACAGGAGATTCTACCTCCTCAAGGTAGAACAAAAGAAGACAAAAGAAGCGACCTGTGATGCTCAAGTTTATTTATTGCATATTTCTCTTATCTAAAAAGCTGGTAATTAAGAGACTGTTAGAAGCCTGATCACTATACTGGCAATAATCACTTTCACTTCACATAAGAACATAAGAATTGCCGCTGCTGGGTCAGACCAGTGGTCCATCATGACCAGCAGTCTGCTCCCGCGGCAGCCTTAGGTTAAAGACCAGCGCCCTAACCAAGACCAGCCCTACCTGCGTACATTCCAGTTCCACAGGAACTTGTCTAACTTTGTCTTGAATCCCTGGAGGGTGTGTTCCCCTATGACAGCCTCTGGAAGAGCGTTCTAATTTTCCACCACTCTCTGGGTGAAAAAGAACTTCCTTACATTTAACTTTAGAGAGTGCCTTCTCATTCTCCCTACCTTGGAGAGGGTGAACAACCTGTCTTTATCTACTAAGTCTGTTCCCTTCATTATCTTGAAGGTTTCAATCATGTCCTCTCTGTCTCCTCTTTTCAAGGGAGAAGAGGCCTAGTTTCTCTAATCTCTCACTGTACGACAACTCCTCCATCCCCCTACCCATTTTAGTCACTCTTCTCTGGACCCTTTCGAGTAGTACTATGTCCTTCTTCAAGTATGGAGACCAGTGCTGGACGCAGTATTCCAGGTGAGGTCATACCATGGCCCATTACAGCGGCATGATAACCTTCTCTGATCTGTTTGTGATCCCTGCGGCACTCCACTGGTGATGCTTTTCCAGTCCGAGTATTGTCCATTTACCCCCACTCTTTGTTTTCTATCTGCCAACCAGTTTTTGATCCACGTGTGTGTTTCACCCTCAGTCCCATGGATCACAATTTTTTGAAGTAGTCGTTCATGCGGGACCTTGTCAAATGCCTTCTGAAAATCCAGATACACAATGTCGACTGGGTCACCTTTGTCTATCTGCCTGTTAACTCCCTCGAAAAAGTGCAACAAGTTCGTCAAGCAAGATCTTCCTTTGCTGAAGCCGTCCTGGCTGATTCTCATTAGATTGTGTCTGTCAAGGTGGTCAACGATGTGATCCTTTATCAGTGCCTCTACCATCTTTCCCGGTACCGAGGTCAGATTCACTGGCCTGTAGTTTCCTGGATCTCCCCTTGAACTTTTCTTGAAGATCGGCGTAACATTTGCCACTTTCCAGTCTTCCGGAATCCTTCCCGATTTGATCGACAGATTGGTTATTAGTTGAAGCAGTTCAGCTATAACCCCTTTCAGTTCCTTGATTACCCTCGGTCCTGGGGATTTGTGGCTTTTAAGCCTGTCAATCTTCCTGCATACCTCTTCTAGACTGACCGTCAACCCAGTCAGTTTCCCATCTTCGTTTCCTAGGTATAGCCTGTCAGCCTCCGGTATGTTGCGTATATCCTCTTCTGTAAATACAGATGCAAAAAACGTGTTCAGTTTGTCTGCTATGGCTTTGTCCTCCTTTAGCACTCCCTTTATTCTATGGTCATCCAACGGCCCCACCGCTTCCTTCACAGGTCTTTTCCCCTTAATATATCGAAAGAACGGCTTGAAGTTTTTCGCCTCCTTGGCAATTTTTTCCTCGTAGTCCCTTTTGGCCCCTCTTACCGTCTTATGGCACCTGCGTTGATGTTCCTTGTGCTTTTTCCAGTTTTCGTCCGTTTTTGACCTTTTCCATGCTTTAAAAGGAATCTTCTTGTCTCTGATCGCTTCTTTCACTGCTACAGTGAGCCACGCCAGTTCCTTTTTCCTCTTGGATCCCTTGTTGATACGCGGTATATATAGATTTTGCGCCTCGGTGACTGTGTCCTTGAAAAGGGACCATGCTTGCTCCAGCATTTTTACAGCACCTATCCTTTTCTTAATCTTCTTCCCACCCTGAGTCTCATCCCTTCGTAATTCCTTTTTCGGAAGTTCAGCGCCGTGGCAGTCATTCTGGATCGTCGTTTCACCCCCGTGTCCAGGTTGAAGCAGATCATATTATGATCACTGCTTCCCAGCATCCCTTTTACTTCTACATCTTGCGCCGGTCCTCATAGTCCATTTAGAAGTAAGTCCAGAATTGCATTTTCTTTCGTGTTTTCCTTGACAAGTTGTTCCAGGAAACAATTGCCCACTGCATCCAGGAACTTGGTTTCCCTACTGCATCCGGAGGTGCCTAGGTTCCAGTCTATCCCTGAGTAATTGAAGTCACCCATGATAACTTCATTTCCTTCCTTGCAGTTGTGTTGATGCGTGAGATTGTTGCCAGTATAGTGATCAGGCTTCTAACAGTGTTTTAATTACCGTATTTTTTGCTCCGTGAGATGCACTTCCCCCCCCCCAAAAGTGGGTGGAAATAAGGGTGCGTCTTATGGAGTGAATGTAACCTCCCTCCCCCCCCCCGTACCTTCCAAACTGTATGTAGAGAGACTACCAACATTTTTGGCGGGGCATGCACGCTGTGGCAGCATGCTGGCCTCCCTTGTGAGACAGCAGCTCGAGCTGCTGTGTCAGTCTGCGTGTGCTCTGGTTGGGGGAAGTGCTCGGTCGGTGGTGCCAGTCAGTCGTGGCTAGCGCTGCGCACCGAGCAGGTCAGGGAGCGAGCAAAGGGAGGGGCAGCATGAGTCAGAGCCTCTGCTGCTGAGAAAGGCTGCTGTGAGGAGCTCGGCCTCCGGTACCATCTCTGTGCCCGGAAGAAGCAGTGCGCCACCGCCACAGCATGCCGCTTGCACAGCTGGCCGATCCTTGGCCCAACATGCCTCTGGTCCAGCACAATACAGAGAATGGAGAGAGTGGGGCTTAAGAAAATGCAAAACATTCAGGAATCCAAGTCAGACAGGAACAGAAGGCCCAATATAGCTGGGGGAAATGTGACAGACAAGATAAACCTTCCCCAGTGAGTTACATACTCTCAAGACAAGGGTGAGGAATTGGGCCTCTTCCTGAATCCAGTGCAGACAGGTGTCGACCAAGGACACTATGGTTTCCTAGATGATCTCCCGTGTTTGGTGTACGTATGGCCTACAATAGCACCACAAGTACCCTGACCATATTTTAAACCCTTTTACCTTCCTTTTTAGAGTTCTGAGGTGGTTCTCACTTAGATGGGCACTTCTAAGACTTTGCCAAGTTTTACTTCCAGGTTGGAGATTTTTAAAGAGCCTGTCGCAACCTACCACTAGACCACGGGGGGGGGGGGAGGGGAGGCAGAGTACAAGGCAGGGTGAGGGGCTGAGTGCAGAGCCTGACAGGGAAGGGGGCTGGGTTCAGAGCCTTGCAGGGCAAAGAGGGAAGGGGGTTGGGTGCAGAGCCTGCTAGGGAAGGGGGGACAGGGTGCAGAGCCTGGTATATATTAGTACACAATTTGGTTCAGAATGTTTTTTTTCTTGTTTTCCTCCTCTAAATCTAGGGTGCGTCTTAGGGTCAGGGTTGTCTTAGGGTCAGGTGAGTCTTATGGAGCGAAAAATACAGTCTGGAGGGTCCTGTTAAAGACTTGTTCAACAAATCTCTAGAAACAGGAGTGGTTCCTGGGAATTGGAGGAAAGCGGATGTGGTCCCTATTCACAAAAGTGGTCACAGGATGAAGACCATCTTTTTAAATAAGAGACATCCTATATAATAAAACCCTAGCCGCGCATGCACACTTACCTGCATGCTTCTGTGATCTCTGATCTGTGATCAGTAGGTCCGTGGCCAGCAGGAGTGCAGATGCGGCGGCCAAAGCGGAGAAACACAGCACAGCCGGCGACTCCCCCCCCTCCCACCCTCACTCACCGCCAAAACCACCACCACTAAAGCCTCCTCCTTCTCGCCGGCTCACCCGCGTTTCAATTAAGAGAAAAGCGCTGCATTGCGCTAACGCTGGCCTCGCCGTCTTCTGTCCACTGCGGCCCGCCCTCTCTGACTACTTCCTGTTTCTACTAGGGTTAGCCGTAGTGGATAGAAGACGCCGAAGCCAGCGGTAGTACGGTGCAGGCTTTTCTCTCAATTTCAACGCAGCGACTGGGAAGGGGGCGGCGGGAAATGCTGCTGCTGCACAGGGAAGTGTATGTGGAGGGGGGAGGAAATGCTACTTCTGCACAGGGAAGGCACAAGGAAATGCAGCTGCTGCACAGGGAAGGGTGGGAAATGCTGCAGCTGCACAGGGAAGTGTGTGTGTGTGGGGAAATGCTTCTGCACAGGGAAGGTCGGGAAATGCTGCTGCTGCACACGGTAATGTGTGTGTGTGTGGGGGAATGCTGCTGTTGAACAGGGAAGGGCAGGAAATGCTGCTTCTGCACAGGAAAGGGTGTGAGGGAAATGCTGCTGCTGCTGCACAGGGAAGTGTATGTGGAGGGGGGAGGAAATGCTACTTCTGCACAGGGAAGGCACAAGGAAATGCAGCTGCTGCACAGGGAAGGGTGGGAAATGCTGCAGCTGCACAGGGAAGTGTGTGTGTGTGGGGAAATGCTTCTGCACAGGGAAGGTCGGGAAATGCTGCTGCTGCACACGGTAATGTGTGTGTGTGTGGGGGAATGCTGCTGTTGAACAGGGAAGGGCAGGAAATGCTGCTTCTGCACAGGAAAGGGTGTGAGGGAAATGCTGCTGCTGCTGCACAGGGAAGTGGAGGGGACGGAGAGGGAAAGGGGGCCTGGGAGCAATTTTGGTTTGCTTTGGGGGAGGGGAAACAGAAAGACAGACAGGCAGGCAGCGCATTAGAACGAAAGACAGACACACAGAAAGACAGCAGGCAGGGAGAGAGACAGAAAGAAAGAAAGACAGACAGGGTGCCAGAGAGAGAACCAGAAAGAAAGAAGGACAGACTGTGGGAGGGAGAGAGAGAGAAAGGAAGAGAGACAGGGGCAGGGAGAGAGACAGAAAGTAAGAAAGAAAGACAGACAGACATATATTTTAGCACCCGTTAATGTAACGGGCTTAAACACTAGTATGTAATAAATTGTACTCCATTGGAAAGAAGATCCCTAAGGCAGGCCTTAGGGCCGAAATACGTACTTGTCGGGTCTTAACAGTGAATAAACAGATTGAGCATCACAAGTCGCCTCTTTTGTATATAATATATATAAACACACATGTTTAATATGTAATATATCATAATTTTGAAAGGACCCTTCTGAAATGAAGGCAGTTCCCAGATCATCCCTGTCTGGGATAAGTGAATAGAATATTTAAATGTCTTCAAAAGACATATCTTTGTAGTCTTTAAACCTAGTCAACCAACTTAGAGCAGCTATATAAATTTATTTCCAGAGCTTACATATCTCCTCAAAGGACCTTCTTGATGGGAGTAACACTGAGCAGTTGTTTGAAATGCTTGAAGCATGAGGCAACACCAGGACACATGTTTTGGTCCTGTGCATAGTCCCAACACTTGGATTGAGGCTTCCCTCAAAGTTCAGAAAAATTTTGATCTGCGCTTGCAACTCTCAGCCTCTGTTTTCTTATTTCACTGTTATGATATGGTGGTTTTGAAACTGAATATGACAAAGTGAATTTTGTTTTAACATGTTTATGGCCAGAGTAACTGTTCTTTTACAATTAATTACTGTGGCTCTTAAAAGGACTTGGTGGTTAAATCTGCTATATACAGTTGTGATTATGGAGTGACTTTAGGCCAGCTGGAATGATCCGGCCTGCTGGTGAAAAATTTCAACAAACTTTTTGGGATGGTTTTATCTCACAGGGCATGTAGTTGTATTTTGAATTGTTGATTGTCTTCCATGTGACCCTTAGATTATTTGTATTTTTTCAGGCTTTGATACGAGTCCAAGAAGTCTGGAAGTTTTAGTTCATTTGTAATCAAGGAAGGGTGAAAGGAACTGGTAGGGGGGTGAGGTGTTTAGAACTAGGGTGAAAATATCAGAAAAACAAAAAACTTTCTATCATTCTTTCTATGTCATATGTGTAACAATTGATTAATGAGCCAGATTTTACCTGGATGTGTTGATCTCGTTAAGCAATTGTTTTTTTCCCCAACACAATTTTTAAAACTAATTTTTCATCTTTCATTTTTCTTACCAGAGTACCAGCTGCACCAAAACCTCAACCTTCTCCTGCACATAAGGTAAGTTCCTTTTACTGACCTAGCAGTGGAATGTCCAGGGTTGGCTTTAGCCTCTGGTGTTGTGCTGTTGTCTATCCCCCTCCCCCCACCCGTGGAGATCTAAAAAGTGAGGTATTGGTCTCGGAGCAACACAGTAGCAGCCCTAAGGCTGGCCCTGGAAGTGTTAGTGACTGCTAGGCATCTTCCGCATGTGATCTTTAGATACGCACGAGAGTCTTCTCTGCATCTTAAATTTATGGAAGTTTATACATAATGCGGGTTTCTTTTAAGTTCCCGTAATGCTGCCTTTTAAAATGTAAAACTAAACTTATTCATGACTTTAAAATTATAGGCGATTTCATGAATGCCCAACATGTCACTGTAGCCTGTCGCCCTAGTCATTATAAATCACCCGAGGCATTTGGTGGGCGAGATTACTGAATTGGTGGTTGCACTTCCCTTTTCGTTAACATCTATGGTGCCATACCCTAAGCAACCAAAATGCTGATGCAATTTCAATTAATGTCGATTTTGTGTGTCTGTGAGTGGTCCCTCTTGTATGGACATGTTAACTTTGATGCACTGCTTTTCTAAGTTTGTGCAAGGTAATGTTATTGAATAAGAGGGACCTGCAGCAGGCATAATATCTGCTGCTGAACTGGTGCACCAAGGACGAAAAAGTGGAACAATTAAGTACCACATCCAGTAGCATCTATTTGAGCTCCTTCCCTCCTATGCAGTACAGTTATATCCGAGCATGCCTCTGTTAGTACTACTTACGGTATATGAATATTTTGTGCCTGTTTAAAATTGATTGCTTAACCCTTCTTGAATCATTTTGCTTTCTTCCTTCCTTTTTAAGGTAAAAAGTTTGCGCTCTCTCCCATTTGCCTCGGCTATTATGCTTTTCCCAGTGCCTTGCATGTGATTTGCTGTGTTTTGTTTTGCATGTGTTTTTCTTTATTATGTAGGATGAGCCCAGAGAACTATTTAAACCTGTGCCCATAGCATCTCCTACCCCTGCTGCGCCCAAAGTGGCATCCACTACCAGTGTCGCCTACAATAAAGCACCCAGGCCATTTGGAGCAGCGCCTTCGCCAAAAACCACCTCCATTCCATCCGCATCCTCCGCCTTCACCCCGCCTTCCATGGCTGTTTCATCACGTGCCTCCCCTCCACCAAATGCCTTGTCCATGTTGGCTGCGGTCACGCCACCTCCACCCGCTACACCTGGAATGCGCACTAGTCCCAGGCCTAGCAGCGATGAATATTCACCAGCACCAAGTGCTGCTAAAGCTACAGTTAATGTCCCACGGCAGCCTGCCATGTACGGTACAGCAGTGAACCTGCGTTCCGCCGAGCATGTCCAAGAGGTGGTCGAGGGGCAGAGAAGAGGAGATGCAGAAAGCCAAGGGGACAGTAGACACCAAAATGGGTAGGTGGCAGAAATGTTCTTTACTGTAAGCTTCTGTGAGGCACCTTGCTGGGCTATGTTTGTGTTAATTTGACCAAGTAAATGTTAACCTTTTCTTTTGTTTTTGGGTTTGATGTCCTTCCTCACTCCAAGCCAAGAAAAAATTTAATCCCATGCAGAGTTCTCTGCTCCTCTCTTTTATAAACCTATGTGTATTATAAGCTTGAATAATCTGTACCTCTGAGGATTAAAGATGGAATTAAAAAAAAAAAAAAAGCAGACGAGCAACAGGAAATAATGTGAAACAATTGATTGTTATAGCAAGCTCAGACTTGGTACGACCAAAAAAATTTCCAATTATAGGAAAGAAGCAGCAGGCACATCACCTACAGAGTGATTCATCAAGAACAGTGATCTTGATCCGTGAGCCAAAAAGTCCCCCTCCCCCCCTCCAGTTACTACCTCAAAGAGGAGAAATATGTTTCCCGTGAACTATGGAAAATGAGTTTGAAAATGTTTGCACATGGGACTCGAGAGACTGAATGGGTTCTGTTGCACAGCAGGTCTAAAACAGGTGGCAGAAAAGACTGATTTAGCTCATTTATGGCATAATCAAGGAAGGATTTCTGGTAAGGTTAAAGCCGAATCTCTATGCCTGTGGAGCTACACCAAGATGTAGTGTTAGAATGCAGTGCAAAACATTATACGGTATTACAATATAAGGTACTAGCTGATTCCCCGGCGTTGCACGGCTATTTAATTATAGCAATAACACTGTAAATGGATTCAAATAAAGATACTTTATAGTGGTGAATGAAATTATTTTTTTACAGCTTTATAAAAAGTACAATATTCAAATTATAATGTGAAATATTTGACAAAATGAAGACAATACAACACACACAAAACTTGATTATAAACAACATTTTTAGTTTCACCTCCAGGAGCAAGAACATATAAATTCTTGGGTGAAGAGACCCCCAGAACATATCACCCCAGGTAGTGAGGGATCTGCATACCAAGTTTCATTCAAATCGGTCAAGCCGGTTTTGAAGTACTGTGAGAATGGCAGCTTTTTACTTTTTTCCCATTGACATGAATGGGTGAAATCTGATGTTCTGTTTGTAGCTCCGCCCATGTGTGCAGGTGGGCCGAGAGACCCCCAGAACATATCACCCCAGGTAGTTGGAATTACTGTGAGAATGGCAGCTTTTTACATTTTTTCCATTGACATGAATGGGTGAAATCTGATTTTCTGTTTGTAGCTCCGCCCACGTGTGCAGGTGGGCTGCGAGACCCCCAGAACATATCACCCCAGGTAGTGAGGGATCTGCATACCAAGGTTCGTTCAAATCAGTCAAGCCGTTTTTGAATTACTGTGAGAATGGCAGCTTTTTACATTTTTTCCATTGACATGAATGAGTGAAATCTGATGTTCTGTTTGTAGCTCCGCCCACGTGTGCAGGTGGGCCGCGAGAGCCCCAGAACATATCACCCCAGGTAGTGAGGGATCTGCATACCAAGTTTCGTTCAAATCGGTCAAGCCGTTTTTGCGTGATCGCGGCACATACACACACACATACACACACACATACACACATACATACCTCCGATTTTATATATATATATAGATTACAAAAAAACAAAACCAGCACAAAACTGCAGGTCAATGTACAGGGTGCAGGAATTTACATTTATTGTAGCTTATGTAATTGTTTTATGTGTGTAAAAAAAAAAACTCGGATATGGTGAACACCACTAATAATCACAAAAAACACTTTCACCAAAAGGAATAAATGAAGGTATAATAAATAGTAAAACACAAGCAGAATCCAATCTTAACGGAGGAAAAAGCCTCAGACAGAGGCCCACCCACCTCCACAATGGTGGAATAGCGGTGTTCGGGCGGTCACTTCACTGGCACAAAACCTCCTATTTTGATGGTCCTAGCAATGTGTTTGAAAATTGCTTTCAGAATTGAGTGATATAGAAGAAGATAATAATGACTTAACTTTCTCCTTTAAGGATCGGTACACCAACGATGGCCAGCGTTTCACTGTCAAGCTGCCTCAGGGTGTAACAAGTCCGATCACACTCTCATCCGGACGCCGCTCACGTCTCAAAAGATCCAAAGATTCTGCTTGTGTTTTACTATTTATTATACCTTCATTTATTCCTTTTGGTGAAAGTGTTTTTGTGATTGTTTTATGTGTGTTACATGTTTTTAAGAAATTTGCATTTCAAATAAATTCCTGCACCCTGTACATTGACCTGCAGTTTTGTTCTGGTTTTGACTTTCCACTGCAGGTTTTGTTGGTTTCTCTTGTTTTGCGTAAGGTATTACAAAGCATGGACACGGAGGACTAGATAGGGTATCCCACAACAAAAAAGAAGGCACTACCCCATGCAAGGCAACACAAAACAACAAAAGAGGGGAAGGGACACTGCACATCAACCTCAAGGACAATCAATAAGGCAAGCTTTATGGAGAGTCTTTAATCCTTGGCGTCCAGTACAAAAAGGATTAAAGACTCTCCATAAAGCTTGCCTTATGTTTTAGCGATTTATATGTACAGTGGTACCTCGGTTTACGAGTGCACCGGTTTGCGAGTGTTTTGCAAGACGAGCAAAACATTTGCAAACTTGGTGCCTCGTAAACCGAGCTTGCCTCGCTGTACGAGGGCCCCCCCCCGCGATCTGGCATCCCCCCTGCAATCTGGCATCCCCCCCCCGCGATCTGGCATCCCCCCCAGCGGTCCGGCATCCCCCCTTGCTCACGTCTGCCCCCCCCCCCGAGCACGGCAATGACATCCCTTACCCCGACTGGGCACCAGTGCCGGTGCCCGAAGATCCTCCCTCTTCTGGCGCGGCCTGGGCTGGGCGGTGCGTCGGAGATCCTCCCTCTTCTGGGCTGGGCCAGGCTGGACTGGCTTTGAGCATTTGCGCATGCTCAAAGCCTTCTGGTCTCGCTCTCTCCGAGATTCTCAGATTCAGAATCTCGGAGAGAGCGAGACCAGAAGGCTTTGAGCATGCGCAAATGCTCAAAGCCAGTCCAGCCCGGCCCAGCCCAGAAGAGGGAGGATCTCCGACGTACCGCCCAGCCCAGGCCGCGCCAGAAGAGGGAGGATCTTCGGGCACCGGCACTGGTGCCCAGTCGGGGTAAGGGATGTCATTGCCGTGCTCGGGAGGGGGGGGGCAGACGCGAGCAAAGGGGGATGCCGGATCGCTGGGGGGATGCCGGATCACGGGGAGGGGTATGGAGCAGCGTCGGTGGCCTCAAGGGTGTGGGGGGGGGGGAATGGAGCAAAGCCGGTAAACTCGGGGGGGGGGGGGGGGGGAACCAATCAAAGCGAGTTTCCCTTACTTCCTATGGGGAAACTTGCTTTGATATTACAAGCAATTTGGTTTACGAGCATTCTTCTGCAACGAATTATGCTCGTAAACCAAGGTTCCACTGTATATGTTTTTACAATTTATATATTCTCAATAAATTGATAGTCCTTGAGGCTGATGTGTGCTGTCCCTTCCTCACTTTTGTTGTTTTGGACTAGATAGGGTAAACACGTTTCTCCTATTTGGCCTTTAGGGATTAGAACAGTGGTATTCGGTGCACTTTCTCTCTCGAGTTACCTTCACTGGCTCCAGTCCCACCTCAATTCTGTTTTCTTGAGTATCGCAATGCACTAGTGGAGCAAAGGAATTCTGTAGAGTATTTGTGAAGGTGGATGTTTCTGTGTTACATGTTGCAGTCTTCCTGAGCCTGCTGTGACCCATTTATTCCTGGGTTGGTTTATTCTTTGAGGCAGAGGTGGTAAGTTGGTATGATTTTTGTGGAGCGATGGAAGTTGCTTTAATTGTATTCGATTTCAGTTTAAGTTTGCAGAGCTCCTCTTTAATATTATCAAGTGAAGACAGATGGGGCAAGCCTTAAGCCTCCAAATGGTGTGTCTTGGAATTAAAGTGCCACAGTGATTATACTGCTTAAAAGTCATCTTGATTGGTTGGAAAGTGAATTGATTGAGTAGTCTTGATTACTTGGTTCTCTATATATGAGCAGTGATCCCTGAGATGGGTAGGACTATAAGTTTTACCCTATTTCCTATGAGAAAGAAGAGGAAATATGACTTAGCAGAGGATAGATAATTTTTATTTTATTTATTTTTAGCAAGAAGCAGTTAGGAGAGAATTTAGGCAAGTATAATGCATTAATCAGAGTTAAGAGCAGAAATATGAAATTCTGAGTAAGTTAGCTTCTGTTTCTTTACATTGTAGCCTTTATACAAACTTACCCTCTTCCCCTTTTACAAAACCGCACTAGCGTTTTCTAGTGCTGGCTGTGGCGGTAACAGCTCCAATGCTCATAGTCGGAAAGAGATTTGCATACTACAAAATGCAGCTGTTAACTTATATACCATGCTAAATAAATCGGCCGTCACCCCTCTTCTACATGATGCACACTGGCTTCCAATCCCCCACTGCATCACATTCACAATTCTGCTCCTCACTTACAAAACAATCCAATATTCCATCCTTTATAGACAAACATTTAATCCTCTACACTGCAATCCGTAATCTACGCTCAAATTATCAAGGCCTACTAGTAGTCCCTTCTACTCAAGAAATTTTTTACAATACCACCAGAAAGTCTATATTCTCCGTTATGGCACCCTCGCTTTGGAATGCTTTCCCCCTCCACATTAAACAAAAATCAAAACTTACCTATTCAAGGATGCTTATAGTGGTTAATATTAGAGCCTCTCTTTCCTCTTTTGGAAAAGACTACATTCAGGTGCTCTCTCCCAAATGCTTTTTCCAAAGCGAAACACTCCCAAATTGTTTTGTCCTTCCCCCCTCTTTTTTTATCTCGATATATATTTTTTACCACCTCTTGTTCTTTCCTTCCTGTCATGTTAGTCCTTTATGGTCTTGTATCATCCTCTGCTCTGCAAATTTTAATGATCCTATGTGGATATTATTTTCTATTGGTTTTTTGTTTTGGGTTTTTTTTATTGGGTTTTTTTTAATTTTTAAATTTTTTTTTAAATGATTGTAAACCATCTAGATAAATTTTTGCTAGATGTTATATCAAAGAAATAATAAACTTGAAACTCGAATTCTATGAGCATTGGAGCTGTTACCGCCACAACCAGCGATAAAAAAAACATGTTAGCGTGGTTTGGAAAAGGGGGAGGGGTTAATGTTTGTAAAACTCCAAAGTAACTTGAATAATGCTAAAAATGCCTCCATGCTATGCTCCCACTGTTCTTTTATTTTACTACTACTGATGAGCCAAA
This sequence comes from Geotrypetes seraphini, assembly GCF_902459505.1. Taxonomy (NCBI): domain Eukaryota; kingdom Metazoa; phylum Chordata; class Amphibia; order Gymnophiona; family Dermophiidae; genus Geotrypetes; species Geotrypetes seraphini. The sequence continues at coordinate 329,120,812 of NC_047084.1, read as the reverse complement.
GGGGAAAAAATAATAGAGCAGGTTATCCAGTTAAAGTTAAGCCTGTCCTCTGAGTTAATGGTGCCTGTATGATGTCTGGCTGTACAGAGACACTTTGCTGCTGGGAATGTGGGAAGCATCTGTTAGGGCAGACAGAGCAAGCTCGCTGGATTCCTTTTTAAAGCACATATTTTTCTGTCTGTGGAAAATTGAATACAGGAAATGGCCAAAATTGCTGCTGCTGCCCAGCAGCCAAATTGAGTGTTTGGTTTTGTTTCCAATTACAGACTTGGGGGGATGGGCTTCCCCTTTCAAATTAAATTGATTCAGTAAATGTAATAAATCGTGAGAGGCAAAGAATTCTGTCCAGTGGCAGGAAACTTGCTTTCTTATACCTTAGATTTCTTTCGGTGGAATCAGATTCTGTGGTGCAGGTGTAGCGAATCTGTGTACGCCTATAAGGATAGACATCTATGAAGGCAGTGAGCAGAAGTATGAAAAGTGAGTAAACACAGTTCTGTTGATGGTTTTTTTAAGGCATTTCTGGGAGCTTGCTGAATTATCATAATTGGAAGTGGTCACTTCTTGTGTAAACAACCACCCCTTTTGTCCTGTCTGCTCATGTAGCCCTTGGGTTTGTGACATCAGTGTTGTCATGGGAAAGAACCGTCTGAAACCAGAAAATTGTACAAGATGAGGCCTGCATTCCACACAGTACAAGAATACAAGAGGGTTTAGGGATTTAAGGCATTGCCCTTTCCTAGCCTCTGTAGGCCTTTGCTAGCTTTCTAGATGAAGCAAGGGGGATGACTGAATGTCAGTAGAAGCTAAACATGCCTAGGGTTACCAGATGTCCGGATTTCTGGGGGTCCGGATGGCTTTTCACAACCTGGCACTTTGTCCGGGTTTTGCAAAGCTTCCTGACAAAATCGCATCGGGAAGGGGCATCCGCGCAGGTGTGGACGCAACGTGGTGATGTCATGTCCATGCGCGAATGCTGTCTGGGGGCGGTGCTGGGGGCAGAACTGGGCGGTCCTAGACATGAGGCCACGGTTTCCCCACAGCACAGCTAGTCAGTTCAACCATTTGGAGGAACCTCATATGTACACATGTCCATGCAACTTGAAGATGGAGGAGGGCCTGTTTAGGTAGTGGCACCTCGGTTTCCTGTGTACCAGTGCTACCCAATTCGGGGAGAAATTTTTTGATTTGATTTACTTTTCCCATCCAATAGGGCATTTTTTTTTTCCAAACATCCTGGTGAGTTTATCTGTAGACTCTTCACCCACCCCAGTCCTCTTTGCCCTCGCCAGCCCAATGCCGACACTGTAGTGTAAACAAAACAGACTTTTCCTCTCTTTGCTAGGTCCTAGCTCATGCTCGCTGTCTTAACACCAGCTCTGGCAGGATATACATTTCAAATCTGACATTTCTATGTTTTAATGACGTTCCTTTCTCTTTATTATTTGTAAACCATGCTGTTAAACTGAAGTGCGGTCAAAAATTTTAATAAACATAAACCTCGCCTTGAAATACCAACAGTGCAACAGAAAGGCAAGGGAGACATCCTTTCAACCAAAAGCAAAGTCTTTATTGATTCAAAAGTGTGGTCCCAACAAGGATTCTAGTTTCAGCATAGAAAAACGCCTTCCATAGTGTCCCCTGAGGAAGGCGTTTTTATTCACCGAAACTAGAATCTTCCTCTCCTCTCCTCTCTCCCCCCATGTGCAGCAGCTTTCTTCCTTCCTATCCCCCTGTGCAACACCTCCCGACTGACCCCCCCCCCCCCACTCCCCTTTGGGCCTCCTAAGTAGCAGCAGTGGTGGCGGTAACCAGCTTGGCAGAGGCAGTGCGGTGAACAGGCTTCTTGTGGCCTACCCGCCAGGGCTTCCCTCTGCCGCACAAACCTAGAACACTTATGATTTTAAAGTGTTTGAGGCTTATGCAGATGACGCGGAGCTTGCAGGAATGGTTGGGACCAGAAAAGAACTTGCTGGGACAGGATAATGAGTTCCCGCGGGGATGGGGAAAAATTTGTCCCCGTGTTATTCTCTAGTTTTGATAAAAGGCTTCATAGGAAGGAAACCATGGGAAAAATTTGAGTAGTTCTCTCTTAGTTTAGTGTAGCCCGAGAGCTTGTCTCAATGGCCATAGGGTAACATGGTCCTGGGAGGCCCGTGTGTCACCAGTTGAGGCAATTTTGGGGATGGGGGGAGTGTTGCTGGGGAGCATTAGATTAGGAAGGATAGAGCAGGGGATGTTCACGCCGAAAGGCTGTAAGGGGATTGGACACGAGAGTGCTAAAAGATGTGGGGGGCGAGGTTATAAAACCGGGACCTTGGAGGACTTGGTTCCTTCCAGGGTCCTCCAGGGTGGCTTTTTTCTCCTTCCAGGGTCCTCCAGGGTGGCTTTTTTCTCCACCCGTGTTTTTGGGCTGTTTATCGGTAGCTCGGGAGGGCGGGTCTCCCGAGCTATTGGGTGCTGGGGCTCATCTGGCAATGAGCGGTGGGCCGGCTGGGAGCCGTGCCTTGGGGTCAGGTGACCCAGTTAAAGGGGCATGAGGTCATGCCACCCCTCAGACTCTTGCTGTTTGTGGCGGGGTCGGGGGCAATATGTTGCGGTGTACACCTGGTAGCTCAGGAGGAGCTTGCTGATGTTGTTAATTGATGTTTAATTTGTTAATAAAATTAACTGTTAGGATGGGAGGACATAAGAGAAGTGGAAAGACAGTGGTCTAAGCTGAAAGGAGCGATAAAAATGGCTACGGACCTTTATGTGAAGAAAATCAATAAAAACAAGAGAAAAAGGAAGCCGATATGGTTCTCCAACCTAGTGGCTGAGAAAATAAAGGCGAAAGAGTTGGCGTTCATGAAATATAAAAAAACCCAAGAAGAGGAGAGCAGAAAGGACTACAGGGTGAAACTGAAAGAAGCCAAGAGAGAGATACGTTTGGCGAAGGCACAGGCGGAAGAACAAATGGCTAAAAAATGTAAAAAAGGGAGATAAAAATTTTTTCAGATATATTAGTGAAAGGAGGAAGATAAAAAATGGAATTGCTAGGCTAAAAGATGCTGGGAACAAATATGTGGAGAGTGATGAGGAGAAAGCAAATGTGCTAAACAAATACTTCTGTTCTGTGTTCACAGAAGAAAATCCTGGAGAAGGACCGAGATTGTCTGGCAAAGTTACACGAGAAAATGGAGTAGATTCTGCGCCGTTCACGGAGGAGGGTGTTTATGAGCAACTTGAAAAACTGAAGGTGGACAAAGCGATGGGACCAGACGGGATCCATCCCAGGATACTAAGGGAGCTCAGAGAGGTTCTGGCGAGTCCTATTAAAGACTTGTTCAACAAATCTCTGGAGAGGGGAGTGATTCCTGGGGATTGGAGGAGAGCGGATGTGGTCCCTATTCATAAAAGTGGTCACAGGGATGAAGCAGGAAACTACAGGCCGGTGAGCCTCACTTCAGTTGTTGGAAAAATAATGGAAGTGTTGCTGAAAGAAAGGATAGTGTATTTCCTTGAATCTAATGGGTTACAGGATCCGAGGCAACATGGCTTTACAAAAGGTAAATCGTGCCAAACGAACCTGATTGAATTTTTTGATTGGGTGACCAGAGAGCTGGATCGAGGACATATGCTAGATGTAATTTACTTGGATTTCAGCAAAGCCTTTGATACAGTTCCTCATAGGAAGCTGTTGAACAAACTTGAAGGGCTGAAGTTAGGACCCAAAGTGGTGAACTGGGTCAGAAACTGGCTGTCGGACAGACGCCAGAGGGTGGTGGTTAATGGAAGTCGCTCGAAGGAAGGAAAGGTGACTAGTGGAGTCCCTCAGGGTTCGGTGCTGGGGCCAATCCTGTTCAATATGTATGTAAGTGACATTGCTGAAGGGTTAGAAGGAAAAGTGTGCCTTTTTGCAGATGATACCAAGATTTGTAACAGAGTAGACACCGAAGAGGGAGTGGAAAATATGAAAAAGGATCTACAAAAGTTAGAGGAATGGTCTAATGCCTGGCAACTAAAATTCAATGCAAAGAAATGCAGAGTAATGCATTTGGGGATTAATAATAGGAAGGAACCGTATATGCTGGGAGGAGAGAAGCTGATATGCACGGACGGGGAGAGGGACCTTGGGGGTTATAGTGTCCGAAGATCTAAAGGCGAAAAAACATGTGACAAGGCAGTGGCTGCTGCCAGAAGGATTCTGGGCTGTATAAAGAGAGGCGTAGTCAGTAGAAGGAAGAAGGTGTTGATGCCCCTGTACAGGTCATTGGTGAGGCCCCACTTGGAGTATTGTGTTCAGTTTTGGAGACCGTATCTGGCGAAAGACGTAAGAAGACTTGAGGCGGTCCAGAGGAGGGCGACGAAAATGATAGGAGGCTTGCGCTAGAAGACGTATGAGGAGAGACTGGAAGCCCTGAATATGTATACCCTAGAGGAAAGGAGAGACAGGGGAGATATGATTCAGACGTTCAAATACTTAAAGGGTATTAACGTAGAACAAAATCTTTTCCAGAGAAAGGAAAATGGTAAAACCAGAGGACATAATTTGAGGTTGAGGGGTGGTAGATTCAGGGGCAATGTTAGGAAATTCTACTTTACGGAGAGGGTGGTGGATGCCTGGAATGCGCTCCCGAGAGAGGTGGTGGAGAGTAAAACTGTGACTGAGTTCAAAGAAGCGTGGGATGAACACAGAAGATTTAGAATCAGAAAATAATATTAAAGATTGAACTAGGCCAGTTACTGGGCAGACTTGTACGGTCTGTGTCTGTGCATGGCCGTTTGGAGGAGGATGGGCAGGGGAGGGCTTCAATGGCTGGGAGGGTGTAGATGGGCTGGAGTAAGTCTTAACAGAGATTTCGGCAGTTGGAACCCAAGCACAGTACCGGGTAAAGCTTTGGATTCTCGCCCAGAAATAGCTAAGAAGAAAAAAAAAAAAAAAAAATTTAAATTGAATCAGGTTGGGCAGACTGGATGGACCATTCGGGTCTTTATCTGCCGTCATCTACTATGTTACTATGTTACTATGTTTAATAGATATTAATATATGCAGTGTTAATTTATTTGGTATTGTTGATCAATAAATAAAGCTGCGACTATTTCCCATAATTGAATCTGTTGAATTTATTAGTTAGTTGGGGCAATGAGTGAAGGGGTGGGGGTGGATGAGGGCGTCAATAAGGACTATCCAGATCCCGCTGTTACTCTTTCTCTCGATATATTGCTTATCAGAGGCTAGAGACATAGCTGTTTGTCTTATTTATTTATTCAGTTTTCTATATTGTTCTCCCAGGGGAGTTCAGAACGGTTTACATGAATTTATTCAGGTACTCGAGCATTTTTCTCTGTCCCAGCGGGCTTACAATCTATCTAATGTACTTGGGGCAATGGGGGATCAGGCGACCCAGGGTCTGAAGGAGAAACGTGGGTTCAAACCGTTTACTGCAGAGGTGTCAAACTCAATCACATAAGGGACCAAAATCTAAAACACAGTTTAAGTCACGGGCCAAATTTTCTATTAAGGTACTTACTCTTATTAGAAGTATAGGATTACAATCTCTCCATCCCCATGCTGGCTCTGTAGTATTAAACAAAATAAATAAAAAAGACTTTTCCTCTTTATTTTTTAGGTCCTAGTTCATACTTGGTGTCTAACACCAGCTCTGACAGGATACACATTTCAAATCTGACATATTGTAATCACAAAATAGAAAATTATTTTTTCTACCTTTTGTTGTCTGGTCATTATTCAAATCATGTTGGTCCCAGTCTCTGGTTTCTCTTTGTCTTTTGATAACACGATTGTCAGGGTCTCCTGCCCATTTGTTGTTTTCTTCTTTCTCCATGCTAGCCATCCATCTTCCATTTCTGTCCTCTCTTTCCGTTTCCCTTCCCTCCCCCAGAGGTCTGGCATCTTTCTTTTTTTTTCGTCTCCATCCCCGCAGCTGTAGTGATGGATCCCACAATCCCCAGATACACCATCTCTCCTTTTCTCAACTACCCTTTCATCCAGCATCTCTCACTCCTTCCCCACCACTCCAGGGTCCATCTCTTCCTTTCTCTTCCCAACTACCCTCCTTTCCAGTATCTCTATCCCCCCTCCACACAATCCCTTGTTTCTAACTTCTCTCCCTTTCTGTTCCTTCCCTCCCTCTGTCCAATTGTCTACAATCTCTCTCCCTTTCGTTTTTAGCCCCATTATTTCTTCCCTTCCCCCCTCAGTCCAGCCTATGCATGTCTATTTAGACCCCCCTTCCCTCCCTCCTTGTACTTCTACACCAGGGCCATCGCTCCGTGTACTTCTACACAAGGACTGCCCCCTGCCCCCCCAAAGACCTGCATGTTTTCCCCCTTCTTTCTAGCGTCCTCCAGCTTCCTGGTTTCACCTTCAAAGCAGCCTGCAGAGGATTTCCGATCGGCAGTAGCAATCCTAGCAGGCTGCCGTTGGCCTCCGCAGCACTTTCCCTCTGCCATGGTCCCGCTCCTTCTCTGACATATGGGACCATGGCAGAGAGAATGTGCTGCGGAGGCTGATGGCAGCCTGCTAGGATCGCTACAGCCGACCGGTGATCCTCTTCAGGCTGCTTCGAAGGTGAGACCGGGAAGCTGGGAGAGAGATGGTGGACAATGGGATGGAGGGAGGGAAGGAACAGAAAGGGTATTTTCTTGCGGGCCAAATCGAATTACCCTGCGGGCCAGATTTGGCCCAAGGGCCTGAGTTTAACACCCTTGGTTTACAGTGTTAAAAAGATGGACGGGAGCAGAAGCAGGGGGAGAGCAGAATAGGAAGGAAAACATTGGGGGGAGAGGAGGAGATCAGGTGATCCACATCTGATTGTCATTTGAAGACCAGCTAGAAAATGCTTTTCTCACAGCACCATTGCATGTTTGGAGCTATCTTAAGTCACACCTTGTATAGGTGTTCAGGCCTGACGGAAAGAATACTCCAGAGACTCTAGGCTCAGAAGAGCTTGGTTTCAGATGTTGACCAAACTTATTAGTAGCAAGGAATGTGCTTACCCTGTAAAGAGTGAAACGCTAGCACCAGTGACACAGCCTTTCTACAAATATAGTTTGCAGTAATGTGAGCTGTTTGCACAGATTCTTCAAGTTGCCTTGGGGACAGGGAAGATGTTTTTATTGAATTAAACAAATATTGATGTGCTCTTCCTGCCTTCATCTGAGATGAACCCTAGAAATATTAAGCTGCTGAAACAAGCAGTTAAACATGATTACCTTTCTTTGGAATTTAGGTACAGTAAATGTTATTTTGCTAGACAAATTCAGGTAAATTAGTTTACATATAGCTGTCATGGGAAGTCCCACATGTAAGACATGTTTAATATCATGCTTTCTTATTCCCTATTGTGTTACTGAGGAAGCATGCAAGTCTGCTGTACTTGTTTTGTGCTGATACACAGTGGATGTAATGAGAATTTAGTATTTATTCACATTTGCCCATGCCTGTTCCTGTTACATTCACTTACAGTAGTGAATACTATTGACAATAATACCATAGTGTTGGAACCTTATTTTGCTGTTTAACTTACGGCTGCCAACTGATCCAGATTTGCAGGACAGGGTTGATCAAGTGCATTCTGGGAATTGTGGTCTTTCTTAGGGACTGCAAAGGGGAAATCAGAACTAAAAGGCCCTGAATGCAATGGGAAAAACACAGGACTGGATCAAACCTGTCCTGTGAATTTAGTTTTGACAGACTTCGGGAAGGGACCATAATATATTTTGTCCCTCCCACTGATTTTATCAGGGCTCCTCAGGCTCTTCCTCTCAGAGATATTCCCAGGGATACCATCCCTGTTACAAAAATTCCAATGCCAGATATCTTCTGGCATCCGGATCCTAGGCAGCTAGTGCTCCTAAAAAGCCCCAATGATACCAGAAGTCAGGCGGAGCTTCCTCATATTGGGGGGCCAACTTTCTCAGTTTTACCAGGTGTGGACTCGCATATCCCTCAGATCAATGGGTGTTGGACTTCATTCGAGGCACAAGATAGATTTCTTTTGCCTGCCTCCGGATTTGTTTCTGGACTTGCCAGCAGTTTGGCTGGAGGAGTCAAAGGTCTGCGTTACCCTACAGCATCTCCTGGACATCAGAGCAATAGAACCCATTTTAGAACAGAAATCTGGCTTAGGCAGATACTCCTTATACTTCATTACATTACATTACTGATTTCTATTCCGCCTCAACCTTGGAGTTCTGGGCGGATTACAAAAGAGACATCTGGACATTTCCAGGATGATTACAAAGAGACTTCTGGACTTTTCCAGAAGAGTTACAAGAAGAAGAACATTTCCAGAGGAGTTACAAAAAGAATGGTGTAGTATAGTTTAGGGAATGGGATACGGCAAGGAGGATTGGGCTATTCCAGTGGATATACAATTCGGGATGCTGTACAGATAGGATATAGTGCAGTTTCAGTATATATGCAGTTAGGGAAGCAGTTGACAAGCTTGGGCTTTGAGGGGAAGGGTAACTGGTGAAGAAGGGAGGATGGGGGAGTCACACTGAGGGGAATCCAGGTTGAAGTTATGACATCTGTATAAATTTTTTAAATAGATGGGTTTTGATTTCTTTGCGAAAAGATTTGAAATCGCTTGTTGTCATCAGCAGGTTGGAGATGGCATGGTCCAATTTCGCTGCTTGCGTCGCTAGTAGACTGTCAAACATCTTCTTACGCTGGGTGCCTTTGAGGGGGGGGTAGGTAAATGGAGTCTTAGATCTTCTTTGTCTAGCGGCGAGATTTTGGTTCAGGCAGTTGTTTAGGTAATTGGGGGCTGAGCCATTTATTGCTTTGAATAATAGACAGTATAATTTGAATTGGATTTGCGCTTGTATTGGTAACCAGTGTGAGTCTAGGTAGGCAGTGGTGACGTGGTCAAATTTTCTTAGCGAGTAGATCAGTCTGAGTGCAGTTTTGGATTGCAGTTTTGGATTGTCTGTAATTGTTTTATCATTGTTGCAGGGCAAGGCAGGTAGAGGATGTTGCAGTAGTCCAGTAGACCTAGTACTAGGGATTGGACTACGAGCCTATATTGCTCTTTGTCAAAGAATTTTCTGATTTTACGTAAATTGTGCATGGTTAGAAATGCTCTCTGGGTGGTCTTGTTGATATGGGCTTGCATTGTGCAGCATCTGTCTATTGTTACTCCCAGGAGTTTAAGGGTGGGTTGTATATGGTATTTGGTGGAGTTAATTTCTAGTTATGTGGTGGAGGGGTTCTTATCCTTTTCGAGGAGTAGAAATTTTGTTTTGTCCGTGTTCAGTTTTAGTTTGTGGTCTGTCATCCATTTTTCCACTGCTTGTAGGGTTTTTTCCAATTTTTTCTGTAGAAGTGGGGTCAGGAGAATCGAAGGGTAGAAGTATGGTGATATCATCAGCGTAGCTGAAAGAGGTTACATTTAGGTTGTCTAGGGTGGAACCCAGAGAGGATAAAAAGAGGTTGAAGAGAGTAGGTGAGAGTGGTGATCCTTGAGGTACCCCGCAGGGGTTGGACCATGGATCTGATTTAAGATTGTTTGATTTAACTCTATAAGATCTAGTTTTAAGGAATCCTTGGAACCAGTTATATACCCTGCCTAAAATCCCTATGGTTTCTAGTGTCTGTAGTAGAATGGTGTGGTCAACCTGATCGAATGCTGCGGATAGATCAAGTTGAATTATCAGTATCCTTCTGCCTTTGCTGAGGTGCTGTCGGGCTGTGTCTAGTAGAGTTACTAGTAGGGTCTCCGTGCTGTGGTAGGATCTGAACCCTGATTGAGAGGGGTGGAGAAGATTGTGGTCTTCCAGGTAATTTGTGAGGTATTGGGCAACAAGTCCTTCTATAATTTTGACATATATTGGTATTGAGGCGATGGGTCTATAGTTAGCGGGGTTATCTATTAGGCCTTTGTGATCCTTCACAATTGGAGTGATTATGATTTCTTCTAGGTGCTGCGGGAATTGACCTTCAATGAGAGTAATTTGGATCCATTGCATGAGGCTGGCCCTAAATTTGGGGGTGGCGTTAGTTATCAGATATGAGGGGCAGTGGTTCAGGTCGCATGAGGCTTGACTGTATTTTTTGTAGAGTCGATTCATATCTGTCCAGTTTACTGCAGGGAATTCGTTCCAGATCCTGTCTGCTGCAATGGCTTCTCCTATTGGGGGATTTGTTGTTATCTCGACTAGGTGGGGTCGTGTGTTATTAAAGATAGTCCTGATTGTTGTGATCTTGTTTTTGAAGTGGTCTGCGAGTTGGGTGGCTGTTGGTGGGTGCTTTCCTTGAGCTGCTAGGTAAGGTTTGGTGTCGGTGAAGTTTTTTACTAGGTTGAAAAGTTTTTTTGAGTCTGTAGACTCCGTGCCTACCAGCTTGGAGTAGTAATCTTTTCTTGTTTCCTTGAACTTGGTCTTGTATTGTTTGATAAGACTTCTCCATGCTATTTTGGATTGATGTTGGTTATTTTTTTCCAGTTTCTTTCCATTTGTCTGCAGTGTCTTTTGAGTTGGAGAAGTTCAGCGTTGAACCATTTGTCTGATTGTCTGCAGATTTTGTGTTTTGATTTTATTGGAGCTAGCTCATTTAGGATTGTTTCGCTTAATGTTTGCCATTGCGGTATGAATTCTTTGGGGTCTATGGATTCGATTTCGGGATCTGCTTTATCCCAGAATGTGGTTGGTTTGATTTTTTTGGGCGGGTTTTGATGGAGGATTTGTGGGGTTTGTATTTGTAATTGCATTGAGCCCAGTTGATATTGAAGGTGTATTTATAATGATCTGACCAGAGGGAGGGGTTCCAGGATCCGTTCATCATCCCAAAGAATGGCTCAGAGGACTGGAGGCCCATTCTAGATCTCAAGTTGGTCATTCGCTTCCTCTGGATTCCTCATTTCTAAATGGAACCCATGCGCACAGTAATTGCTGCTGTCTCTCCTGGGGAGTTTCTAACGTCCTTGGATCTCATGGAGGCTTACCTCCATATTCCAGTCTTCCCGGAGCATCACAGGTTTCTGCATTTCCATGTTCTGCAACATTTCCAGTTTGCGGCTTTTCCCTTTGGGCTCACGACAGCTCCCCGCACTTTCACCAAAGTGATGGTAGTCCTAGTGGCTTTTCTCCACATGCAAGGTGTCCAGGTCCATCCTTACTTGGACGACTGATTGATCCGGGCTCCATCTCGACAGGAGTGTGAATTTTTGGTGGAGACGGTAAATTCTGTGCTACAAGGTTTGAGTTGGATTGTCAATTTCAAGAAGAGCCAGCTGATGCCATCACAGACCTTGTAGTATCTGGGCCTTCTCTTCAACACCCGACAGAGTTGAATGCTTGTTCCCGAGCCACGCAGACAAACTTCAGCAGCAGATCAGAGATCTGGATCTTCCAGCTCCCACGGCCTGGTATCTGCAGGTGTTGTGGTCCATGGCAGCCTCCTTGGAGGCAGTCCCCTGGACAAGAGCACATATGCACCCTCTACAGGAGTCCCTCCTCTCTCAGTGGTCTCCAACATCATCCCCTTCAGATGCTTCTCCCTTGGACAGAACCAGCTCGCAGCAGTCTGCGCTGTTGGCTTCTGGGGGAGACTCTCCACCAGGGCAAGCTGCTTCAGATCTCAGAGTGAATCACTCTTATGATGAATGCCAGCCTGTTGGGTTGGGGTGCTCACTGTGGGGACCGCTCCATTCAGGGGCAGTGGACTCCACATCAGAAGTGTTGGTCAATCAATCATCTGGAGCTTCGGGTGATTCAGCTAGTGTTACTCTCCAACCCACTCTAGAAGGAAAAGTGGTGTGCATATTCTCAGACAATAACAACCTAAAGAGAGGGTATTCTCAGATAATGGCACGGCTGTGGTGTATGCCAATCACCAAGGGGGTACTAGAGGCTCTCTCTTGGGCTACGAAGCTTGCATGCTGTTTCACTGGGTGGAGTTACATCTTCTGTTTCTCTCAGCAGCGCACTTGGCCAGTGTCGACTAAGTACAGGCAGACTTCCTCAGCCGACAGGTCCTTGGCTCAGGAGAATGGTCCCTCTTGTGGAAAGTGTTCCGTTTGATCATACAGCGCTGCGGTCAGCCCCAGATGGACTTGATGGCTTCAGCAGAGAACTCAAAGGTCAGGCGCTTCTTCAGTCGAAGAGCAAATGCAGAAGCTTAGGGCTGGATGCCTTGGTTTAGCCCTGTTCTGTTCATGAGCTTCTTTGTGTTCCCTAATTGGCCTCTGATTGGTCGGGTCATCCGCCAGATAGTGATGTATCCTGGCCTCGTAATTTTAGTTGCTCGGAACTGGCGTCATTGCCCATGGTATGTGAATCTTGTTCTTCTTCAGTGGGACAGGAAGTTCAAACTCCCTCTTCATTGCAACCTTTTCAGTCAGGGTCCAGTGCCCATGGGGAACCCACAGCATTTTGGTCTTACAACATGGCTCTTGAGTTCTTAGCCTTGATGAGGTGCAGTTATTCAGATGTTGTCATCTTGATGCATTTGAAGTCTCAAGAAACCTTCAATTATGACAGCTTATGCCAAAGCCTGGAAGGCTTTCTAGTGGCAGTGTGCTAAGGACCTGGTGGATCCTGAGTGGGCTCCCATTTCAGTGGTCCTGACTTTTCTTTAGGCAGGTTTAGGTAAGAGTTAAGCAATGACATCCCTTGAAGTTCAGTTAGCAGGCCTTTTGTGCTTCAGGACACGCAGGGGTTCTAGTTCACTTATTGCTTATCGAGATGCGACCATGTTTCTGAGAGGGGCGCTTCATTTGTGGCTTCCCTTGCACAATCCTTTCCCTTTGTGGAATCTTAACATCGTTCTACAGGGTCTTGTAGAAGCCCTATTCAAGCCACTGACGATCAAGACTGTCTTTCTGGTCGCCATTGTCTCAGCACAGTGTATTTCAGAGCTTCAAGCTCTTTCATGCAGGGAACCCTTTCTCCAAATCATGGATGCAGGAATTGTTCTCCGTACTGTACCTTCCTTTCTGCCAAAGGTGGTTTACGCCTTCCTTGTCAATCAGGAGGTTCGTTGGCCTGCATTTCATTCCAAAGGCTTGGAGAGAAAGGATCAGATCTTGTGCAAGTTGGACATCAAGAGTCTTACTCAACTATTTGGAGAGGGATAATGATTTTCGGCTGTCTGATCATCTCTTTGTCCTCACTGCTCCACCTCGATGTGGTCAGCAGGCGTCTAAGACCTCGATTGCTCAATGGATTTGCATGGCCATTTCCATGACTTATATCACCTGTGCCAATTTTCCTTAAGGCCCACTCAACTAGAAGTGTTGCTGCTTTGTGGGTGGAGTCTCGTGCAATTCATCCAGATGAGATTTGTAGGGTGGCTACTTGGTCTTCTCTTCGTACCTTTACCTGGTTTTACTGGGTGAATGTAGTGGATCGCTCTGATGCCGCTTTTGGGACCTTGGTGTTGCGGGCAGGCTCTTCTGTCCCTCCCTAGATGCTGCCATTGCTTTGGTACATCACCTAGCTTACTAAATCCAGAAGGAACATAACAAAATGGAAGATTTGATTTTCACCTTCAATAATCTTTCTGTTAGTCCCTGGAGGATTCAGTACCGCCCGCCCTCTCTGTGTAAACTCTATTATGAATCATCTTTACAGGTTTCAGGATCTTCCAGCCAGTAGACAGATCCTGTGGGGAATTCTGCAAGTATGCATATTGCTGAAGGCTGTTTCATGTAGGTACTTGTTGCACACAGCAGTTTAGTTCCACATTGTTCCTCAATGTTTTTCTGTGTTGCCTTTGTGCCAGTTTGTTACTTATTTTCATGTTTTGCAGAGCAGACCAGTTCAGAAATTGTTTATGTTGCTGGGGAGCTTCCCTACTACCCCCTTCCTTGTCGTGAATTTGTTCAGGTATGTTGCTTGGCTTTGGGATTGACCTACAGGGGGTTCTAACTCTCTAAGGTGGGAGGAGCGTGTGCTCAGAAAAGTGTTTGGATTTCTGCAACTCCCGGATTTTGGGAGAGGGATTGAACACCTAGGGCTAGATTCACTAAGTCCACCGATCGTGTTTGCGATCGTGTACCGACCCGATTCACTAACCTCTGTTCCGATCATCCTCCGATCCGATCCGCGCATGCAAAGTAGGCAGGCAGCGATTCACTAAACAAATCTGGGACACCGACTGGGCTGGCCAATCAACAAAAGAAGCAATGCTGGGGACCAGCCGCTCACGTCCTTTCCGACTGTCCTCACCCTGAAATCTCAACCCTGCAGCCCATCAAACCATCAAAAAAGCTCCCAGCTCTCTGCCGCTTTGCTCAAACAGGGATACAGTGCCGCACTTCCTTTCACGAGCCCTGCCCTTGCTGCCCCAACTCTCCTGCTCTCTGCTGCCCTTCCCCGCAGTGCGAGCCCATGGTTTATAACTTGCGGGTTTAAAGCGGGGCTGCACTGTGGGGAAGGGCGGCAGAGAGCAGGAGAGTCAGGGTGGCACGGACTTCCATTTCGGTCTTTTAGCCTGATGTCGTGCTGGGCACAAGCTGCGAACTTCTCCTCTGCAGGCCCCCTTGGTGAAGAAGAGGCCATTCCATAAGGCTTTCTGCCTTGAAAACATTACGGAAACCACAGGGGTTGCAATTTCACCACTTAAATGTGCCCCGATTGTTTGAGCCCCTGAAATTAAGCAGTGTGCCGAGACTTCTCTACTTTTCTCTTGTTCCAGCGGAGAGCATGCGCAGACCATCTACAGGCAAACAAGATGGTCTGTGCATGCATTGGGATCGCTCAGTAGTGATCCATGCGGTCGGTGGGGGGCATTCCTCCGATCGCCCCCATTTGAATATTGTCCCGTCGTAAATTGGTCAGCCTGCCACGGATCGGTCACGATCGGGCAGGTTAGTGAATCGGTCCCAAAGTGTACTGAATCCTCCAGGGACTAACAAAGATGATTATCGAAGGTGAAAACCTAATCTTCCATTCTGAAATAATTTACCTATGTTTTATCATCAACTCCTCTAGATGTTTGATATTTTTGAATTTCTCTAAATTGTGCAGCACATATTCTGCCTATGAATAAACTTCTCCATGTCATAAGTTACACTAGCTGGCAAGTTGCATAGCAAGATAACTGCAGATTAAGGCTCATGCAGCTTTCACCTGTCTAATACATATCACAGGTCAGCACAGCAGATAACTCCCTAGTAAATCTTCTGAAATCTACCAGTCCTGGAGTCTGATATTCTAGTTTCTTTAACCTGAATTTTCAGCTGACTGACCGCAAAGGTTTACACAGTGCAGTTCTTCATTTTTCCTGAAAGACTTTCACAAGTTGTATGTAAACCTGACACATCAGCTTCCTTTATATACCAGTTAATACAAATTTATGGAATTTTCATTTTTTGCATGTGCGTCTCTAGATGGGGTTAGAGAAAAGAATTATTCTCTATATGAATAGCTATATCAGAGTGTATGTAAACAGAAACCATCTTGTAGTCTGAATCTCTTCAAACTGATCTGCATAACACAGACCCAAACAAATTCATTACGGTTCTAAATTTCCTAAATTGTCTGCCTATCTTGTTCTTCTGCCATGTGCCTCATAACTCTTCTCCATTCTTTTTTGTTCTGTCTATAAATGTTCCCTTGGCTGTCTTTCCCCCCTCCCTTTCCTAGTACAGTATTTCTTTCCAGCCCATTGACTCTCCCCGCTCCCCCGCTTTCATTGTCTTTGGATCTCTCTCTGCATTGCAAAGTTAGGGTCCTTACATGACGCCAAACATTTAGCTAAAGCCTGCCACCACTTTACTGCCTGTTCCAGTACCTTGTGCCCACTTTTCAAAGAACAGAGGCAGAAGGTACAATTAAAGTGCCAGCCAATTTGCGCAGGGAATGTACCTTAGATGTGGTTAAGGCAAGTAATAAATCCAAAGTCCAATAAAAAGTCTCTCTCTTTTTTTGAATATTCAAAAAGCAGAAACAACCTACAGAATTTCCATTCCTTTGAAAAATTCCCCTGTGGCAAGGAAATATTGTTCCTGCCTGCTCTGTGGATTCATTACCAAAGTTTTTAATTCTCTGAAGCAGTAATATAATCTATACCTGCACCATGTTAGGGATTTGCACTCTTCTTCCTGAGTCTTTTTGCATATAGGTGTGCCTGCTGCATGGGAGGAGGGGGCATCTCTCTGCCCCTCATTAACTGGGTGGAGATTTCAGTGACTTCCCTTCATGGCTTGGAGTGGAGGGTTCAGTGCATTTGAAAACAGTTTTCAGTGTATATGTCAACACAATGCTTTCTTTTCTCTACAGGTCCCAAATATGGTAACAAAGTTAGTATCCGACTCGTTGCCACAGGAGGGGGGAATGATATTGGAATGATCTGCATGCTTGATGTTTGATAAATGATTGTGTGCAACAAACAGTTTTCTCTTTAAAAAAATTTTTTTTTTAAATCTCTTGCAATGTATTCAAAGGTTTTTGGGGTTTTCTCTGCATTACATGTGCTGTGGTAATTTGCGCTGTGATGTGTGAAACTTGAGTATGGCCTTTTATTTAGTTTTAATGTGTAGGCTGCTATGTGTACTAACTTACAAAAGCTGTTTGTCCTGCTTTTTAAAGTTGGGATGGGTGCCAGAAGATGTGTGTCTTAGACATTGTCACTGCTTCTCTGTCAGTCCTCCAACTTTTAGCTTGATGCTACGCTTGAAGTATAATTTATGATAATGTTTAGTTGCTTTTGCATTGCAGCCAAATTCTGCTGTCTATACCCCACCCTCTAATGTTGCTTGAATTTTTCTATAGCTGAATTGAGGAAGTCAAATTATGTCTTCAAAAATATGTTTGTCGTTAAAAACATGTGTGTGCCACACTTATAAATAGTAATCTCTTCAGTGTAATTCACAAGATTTCTAATTTTTTATAATTAAAAACAATGGGGTGAATATTCAAAGCAATTTAACCATCCAGAAATGGCTCCTGGTTGGTTAAGGGAAACGGAATGAGTCTTGTGTACCACCTTTTGTGGTTACACATTCAAAGTGGTTTACATACTGTATCTACAGGGACTTATTTTGTACCTTGGGCAATGGATGATTAAATTACTTGCCAGGATCACAAGAAGCAACGCTGGGATTGATCCTATAACCTCAGGATGCTGGGCCACTCCTTACCTCCACTGTGGGGGGCTATCCACTAATATTCAGCGCCATTTAGCTGGTTAGCGCAACTAAACATTATCACCACAGACCGCTAAACTGAAATCTGGGTATTTTGTAGGCAGTCTGGAGGCATTATCACCACTTGAGCAGTTAACTGCCAATATTCAGCATTTAACTGCCTAAAGTTAAGCAGCCATGTTGGACCGCATAAAAGTCTGTCCTATCTTTTGCACTGTTGCAAGATATCACACGTCACGACATAAGAAAGAGCCCGATTCATAAATCTGGATTAGAGAATGACACCGGGGCAAACTTGTCCCTATCCCAGTGGGATCTCTATCCCCATCCCATCCCCATGAGCTCTGTCTCTGTGCTTGTCCCATTCCTCTGCAAGCTCTGTCGTCATCTGCAGAAGCTTCAAACACTTTAAAATCATAAGTGTTCGAGGCTTGTGCGGTTAAGGCAGAGCTTGCAGGAATGGGACAGGGACGGATTGGTTCATAGACAACAACGCGGAAGACAAAGGCGCGTGCCGACAACTGAGCGCAAGACGGAGGTGAGCGCCGAAGAAAATTACTGTTTTTAGGGGCTCCGACGGGGGTTTTTGTTGGGGAGCACCCCCAGTTTACTTAATACAAATCGTGCCGGCGTTGTGGGGGGTTTGGGGGGTTGTAACCCTCCACATTTTACTGTAAACTTAACTTTTTCCCTAAAAACAGGGGAAAAGTGAAGTTTTCAGTAAAATGTGGGGGGTTACAACCCCCCACAATGCCCCCACAATGCGGCGCGATCTGTATTAAGTAAAGTGGGGGGGGTTCCACCCCCCCGCCCCCCCCCGTCGGAGCCCTAAAAACAGTAATTTTCTTCGGCGCACTTAATTGTCTGCTCGCGCCTTTGTCCCGGCGCGCTTTTGACCTGACACCGTACGGATTCAATGCTTGTGTCTGGACATAGCCTGTCGTTGAATATCCAGAAATAAAGCCAGTAGCGATTTAAAATAAAATTCAGCTGGCTGAAATCTACCCCAATATAAATAGAAAAATCTCACTAATAAAAACCATCTATCCTTTTCATCTCTTTGCTCCTGTCACCTAGTAGTTGATGGGAAACATTTACAGTTTTTAATTTTTTTGTGTACATTGTAAAGTTCTAATGTAACTGAATATGTAAAGGTTCCCCATATTTTACATTGAGGTCTGCATCAAAAGCAGGAAGGATATACTACTTTAGAGCACTGCTTCCACCATCACATTTTCCACAAATAAATTTTTAGGTCTTGATTCGTTTAAATGAAAATTGGCTTCTAGAGGGGAAACTGTCTGCTGAAGCTCTGATGGTTGTAAAATCAGAAAGGAACATGTCGAGTTTGCCTCCAGAAATGCTTCATTAAGCGCTCTCCCATCTTACAAATACTGTTCACTCACACTTATCCACTTCGGGCAGCCTTCCACCAGAACACATTTTCTTTTGCTCTAGAAATGTTAGTCCAGGTGGGAGTGCTACAGCAATGGAACTTCCTTGCCTCCTCCTCGGACCTTGACTTACCTCAGACTCTCGACTCCTCCTTTCCTCAACAAAATGGATCACCCTATCAAACTTATCACCCCTTCTTCGTTACCTCCCTTACTAAATGCCTCTGCTCTGCTTTATTGAACTTCGCAGTATATAGCACCGCCGTATGTAACACTACTGTATGAACCCCGCTATATATATGCAACTTACAACAAATGTAACTTCTCTGCAATAGTAACCGACCTGAAAAATAACTTCACTGTAAATGTAGCGTCGCCGAAAATGTCAATGTAGCTATGCCAAAAAAAAAAAAAAAAAAAAGTGTAACTTCGCTGTAATGTACAGTCTCTTCATCTGTTAACCGCATAGAACTGAACTCTATGCGGTATACAAAAATAAAATTATTATTATTATTATTAGAATAGTTGTGAGCATATTAAAAATAACTGCAGCAAACTCTCCCATTTTTTTTTCTTCCCAGGTAGTGCTCCTGTTTTTTTGCCCCCACCTTTTTTTTTCTTTTCTTTTTGAGGAAACAATTTATTCAAATAGTTCCTACATTTTATCCATGCCGAAAGTACTTTCAGGAAGCTAGTACTACTTTTTGTGTCTCAAATTGTGGGCTGTTTTTTGTAAACTGCTCTGGCCTTCCCTAACCTATTGGTTAAGATCTTCTGTACAACAGTTAACATAACCTAAGCTACCACCTCTCCACTTAAAGGTGATTTTGTGAATTTATGAAAAGATTCAGGCCCTCAGTTATAAAATGAAAAACTAGATTTGCTTAATTTTCATTTTTTTAAAAGTTGGTGAGTATTTTCTCTTAGAAATATTTTTTACATTTTGGAAAAAGATGTGGTAAATCTCAATCTTGAGAGATCATTATGGGTGCCACAAGGCTCGCAACTTTACTGTATACTGTTTATTTAAGAGCTTTGGGGAATAAATTTATAAGCTCACATGCTCATGTATATTCTTATGCAGATGATATTTTCCTGCTTTATTTAGCTAAGGATGATTTTGATGGTATGTGTTTTGTGAGGGGAAGTGCTTAATAAGTTGAAAACTCAAATATGGTTTGGAGCCTATGACTTATTCCCAAGAACATAATTAAAATTAATTTCTGGAGAAATTCTGAAGATTGAAAGAACAGTAAAAGATCAAATTAATACATTGGTTAAAAACATTTTTTTCAGACTGAGGTCTGTGCAATTTCTGAGGCAGAAATCCTTTCCCTGCTGACAGGCTGATTTCAGGCAAACAGACACTAGAAGTCATAGTGAGTACTCCCATTATTCCCTATGGGGAACTTAGGGGCTCTGTAAATTTTGTTTTTGAGGATTTCTGAGGCTAGGATTAGGGTCCCCCTCCAAAACCCTAAAATTGCTAAAAATATTTCTGGGCTGCTTTTGGCGCAATTTTTTTATTTTTTTTTTTACGGCAACCATCTTGGATTTTTAAACGCTCTCCTTTCTGCCTCAAAAACGCTTGTTTTTGCTACTGACTGTCTCTTATGGATGCCCCAGGCCTTTCTGGTTTTGGATCCTGAATTGGTTACACAGAGTTGCCAGTTGAAGAGCGGCTATGTTCCACGTGCCACAGGAGGAAGGGCAAGAGTTTCGGGTTTGGCCCCAAGTCAGTCCTCTAAGGCCTTAGAACCCATGAAATCCCAGAAAAGAGATCCTGCTTGGATCAGCTGAGCAGTGATGAGGTAAAATGCAAGCGCGTGGTAGCGGATGATTCACCTCCTCTGCTCCAGTCTGGGGTTATTCAAGGAGCCTCAGATCCTCCGATGCAAGGCTTCTCCGACTTTATCAGTCTTTTATGGAAGGCCTACTTAACAGCACCGGGAAGCGCTGCGCTGTCTTCAGGCACACCTACTTCGCCTAAGGGAGATCCTTCTCCCAGGCAGGCATTCCCTCTTCATACCACAACAGTTCCCAGTGTCAGTGACCCTTCAGAGCAGGACTAGGATGATTTAGAAGTCCCCTTCCATGCCTTTATCGCAAGGCTTTCCTGCGATGGTGGATGATTTGGATTCCCTAACGGGGGTTCTGTCACAAAAATATGATGATATTCATAAAGTTTCTAGGACTCGAGCATGAGTCAATAGCACCTAACAAACAATGGGGTCTAGTGGTCATTTTCAGGTCAGCTTCAGTTTCCCGTGTCATTTCTGACACCTTGTCTATATTGAAGCTCGATGCCCAGCAGGCCCTCCACCTCACAGTGCTCCATCACGTTCAGCACTATTGCACAGACAAACTTTTTTCCTGCTCATCCTGATCTTACCTCGGTCACTAACCAATGGGAGACACCTGAAGGCTCTCTTAAGGTGGACAAAGTTATGCGTTGGCTCTGTCCTATGGCTATGAAATTCCAGCAGCTGTTTGTCCAGCCGAAGGTGGATTCCACAGTGGCACAAGTGACCAAGGTTACCCCCCCCCCCCCTTCTTAGTGAAGGTGGAGCGATGCTGAAGGATGCATGGACTGTAGTGTGGATGCGCACCTGAAAAGACAGTTTGACATGCTGGCTTTGATTATCAAAGCTGCAGCAGCTGT
This sequence comes from Geotrypetes seraphini, assembly GCF_902459505.1. Classification (NCBI taxonomy): domain Eukaryota; kingdom Metazoa; phylum Chordata; class Amphibia; order Gymnophiona; family Dermophiidae; genus Geotrypetes; species Geotrypetes seraphini. The sequence continues at coordinate 329,099,657 of NC_047084.1, read as the reverse complement.
TTTTCTTCGTGGCGAGGGCCTGACTGAAGACTAGTCCCTCTGAGCTTGGGGACTCCTGTCCCCACATGTGTAAGGAGTGTGTGGATTATGTGGCAGCTGCTTTTTATGACATCAGAGTCCTGAGTAAGGTTTTGGCTTACTCCATTTCTGCCTGTCGGATGCTCTGGATCAGACAGTGGGCAGGCAACTCAGCCTCCAAGGCCACTCTCAGTAGATGATGATGATGATAATAATAATAATAACTTTATTTTTATATACCACAATACCATAAGCAGTTAAGAGCGGTTCACAGTAATAGAGACAGCTGACAGACAGCGAAGTTGCAAACAGCAATTGAAATAACAGCAGCATAATTATAAAATTAAACAAATTTATCAGAGAGAAAGGTCTTTACTGGTCTTCTGAAAGATTGGTAGGAAAAGCTTACAAAATAGATTCACTTAACTAGTCATTCAGTTTACCAGCTTGAAATGAAAGAGTCCTATCCTTGCTTCTCTGGATTTGATGGAGGCATATCTTTCCATTCTCATCTTTCTGGCTCACAGGAGATATCTTGAGATTTCATGTACTCCAGCCCCACTTCCAGTCTGTGGTGCGCCCCTTCAGCTTGGCCACAGCTCCCTGCACTTTTACCAAGGTGATGGTAGTTATAGCGGCCCACCTTCGCAGGACAGGCATCCAGATGTTTCCTTACCTGGACGATTGGCTGATCAGGGCCTCCTCTCTGGAGGGCTGCAAGTGCATAGTCCAGCAAGCATTGATAGTCAACTTCCAAAAGTGTAACCTTCAGCCGACTCAGTGCTTGGATTATCTGGGAGTCTGCTTCGACACTACACAGGGCCATGTCTTTCTTCTCAAGTCACACAAACGGAAACTAAGGAAGCAAATTCTAGAAATGTTCTCTCTTCTGAGCTCCATGGCCTGGCAGTATCTGCAAGTGCTGGGCTCTGGTGGCTTCCTTGGAAGTAGTGTCTGCATGAGGGCTCAGATGCACCCTTTCCAATATTCTCTTCTATCCAGATGGTCTCTGCAATGTTATTCCCTGCAGATGAAGCTCTCCTGGACAGTAGAGGTAAAGCACAGCTTGCGTTAATGGCTTCTTGGGGAAAACTTGGTGAGGGGCATACCTTTCAGAATTGATTTATGGGTGAGTCTCACAACCAAAGCCATCCTCAGTGACTGGGGGATCCTCTACTGTGGTCATCCTGTCCAGGGCAAGTGATCTTCATCGGAGAGCAATCTTGTTTCTAAGTTGTATTTAGCATGACATGTTTTTGAGTCAAAGGATGTTTTAAATAGCTTAAAATTCCTCTTCCCTTTTGAGCTACTGATCTGCAAAAAAGTGATATCATTTTAGCAGGTTCATAGACAACGGCGCGAAAGACAAAAGTGCGCGCCGACAATTGAGCGCAGCGCGCGCCGCCGCGCCGCTCTAAATTACAGTTTTTAGGGGCTCCGACGGGGGGTTTTGTTGGGGAACCCCCCCAGTTTACTTAATAGACATTGTGCTGGTGTTATGGAGGGTTTGGGGGGTTGTAACCCTCCACATTTTACTGTAAACTGAACTTTTTCCCTAAAAACAGGGAAAAAGTGAAGTTTTCAGTAAAATGTGGGGGGTTACAACCCCCCAAACCCTCCATAACACCAGCACAATGTCTATTAAGTAAAGTGGGGGGGTTCCCTCCCCACACACCCCCGTCGGAGCGCTAAAAACAGTAATTTAGAGCGGCGCGGCAGTGCGTGCTGCGCTCAATTGTCTGGGCGCGCCTTTGTCCCGGCGCGCTTTTGACCTGACACCCTTTAGCATTCCCCATGCAAGAGGCCTAATGATACACAACTGTTTCAGTTTAGATGTATTACCTACAGCTACGCGGACGACATTACCATCCTCACACCTTACGATCAACCTAAACCCACCATGCCAAACATCCTACACAGAATACTTAATACAGTTACGATCTGGATGAAAGATCACAAACTTAAACTCAACCCAGACAAAACCAAACTCATCCTATTCGAAAATGACAAAATCCAAACCTCAAAAAATTTAGAAATCAACTCTATCAACTACCCCATCCAAACCACCATAAAACTACTAGGAATGACCTTAGACAGAAGCTGTACCATGCAACCACAAATAAATAATACAATCCAGAAATCCTTCACAATCATGAGAAATTTGAGACAAGTCCGGAAATTTTTTGAAAGAAATCAATTCCAGCTTATAGTACAATCTCTAATCCTAGGACTGCTAGACTATTGCAACATCCTATTCCTCCCATGCCCTGCTACTATGATCAAACAACTTCAAACAATCCAAAACACAGCCTTGAGACTCATCTTCTCATTAAGAAAATTTGACCACATCACAGAAGCTTACATCAACTCACATTGGCTACCAATCCAAGGAAGAATACAATTCAAATTCTACTGCATGCTATTTAAATCCCTAAACGGAGACAGTCCTTCCTACCTGAATAACCGCCTCAACCAAACATCCACACTCAGACACAGAAAAACGCACTCCCCATTCATACCCCCCCCGATCAATGAAGTAAGAAGATCAAAACTTCACGATGGCCTCCTAGCCACTCAAGCCGCAAAAATGGATACCCGAATTTCCAAACTACTGATGACCACATCAGACTACAAGACATTCAGAAAAGAAATAAAAACAATACTTTTTAAGAAACTCCTAAATCAGCCCTAACTTCACCTAATTTTACCTCCATGTACACAATTTACTGTAAACTGTAATTATCCTTACCTCGAAACTACCTAACTGCCACTCTAATGTATCTTCAATTCCTACATTGTAACCCCATTTTATAAATCTTTTTGTAAGCCGCCTTGAACCGCAAGGTAATGGCGGAATAGAAATCCCTAATGTAATGTAATACGGGAAAAATATGGGAGCCTGCACTTTGGTATGTGATCTTTAATTAACTGGCCTATCGATATTCAGAACAGAAAAAAGAGCAGCTTAATTTAAAAAAAGAAATAAAATTCTTTGAATTGCTAGTGAGACAGCTGCTCTGGAAAGTTCCAGCAATCTGCTATTGCCAGGCAGCATCCTCTGGATCTCACCTTGTTTAGCAAAATATTTTTACCTTTTTTAGTAGGCTATGCACTGTCTCCAGTTGTCTATAACCAATTCATTTTTTCATTGAAATTCATGATGACAGAATAACAGCAGAAGCCAGAGATAACAATCGAAAATATTTTAATATAATGATTTCCTCTAACCATTCCTCAAAATGATTGCCTTCGCTAATAGAAGCCAGATTCACTTTCTGGAAGAGTAGTGAAAGAGAAATCTTTCCAAAGACTGAACTCTGTATTGCACACTATCAGGGATTGTCCCTAAAGCAAGAATTATTTTAGTCTCTTCCTTCCATAATTTCTTATGGAAGGAACAAGCTTTTGGACTAGATATCTGTTGCAACCTCATAGGAATAAGCTTATCACAATGGCATGGTGGTATGATATTGTGTTCTAACATTCCATCATAAGTAACTATCTATATGGGGTTGGCGTGGTGACAAAACACCAAATACCCTGTTTATAATGCCAGTGTTTAATTATGAAGGAGTGAAACCAGCATAGAGTGAGAGGTACAATACTAACTGCCTTATAGGGCAGACTGAATGGCCCATACAGGTCTTTATCTGCCACTATTTATTATGTAACAAAAAAGGCACCTATTGAAAAAAACATCAAAATGTCCATTTTACAAAGGCATTGTGTGTATATGATGTCATAAAATAGTTTCCCAGAGCTACCCCAAGTGGTGCATAAATGCTTTCCAGTTACACTGGCTAAGTAAATGCAGTCTATTCGGGTATATGTATAATTAAGAATGGAGGGTGATGAACAGCTTTGCCCAGCTTCACCCTCTTCCCAGGATCACTTGTGCACGGAATGGGTAAAAACATGCATGCTTTTCTTAATACTTGTGCTTGTTACACATGTGTAAACCGGTGCAATATGATAGCCATTTTAGCCATTTTCTGCATGTGAAAAGTGATACATTAAAAAAAATCCTTGTATGTGAATGTACCAGAAAGGTATTAGAGCAGGAAAGCTCTATCCACTTCCTGCCTGAATTGCTTTGGCTCCTTTCACTGCCATCTTTGCTCCATCCGTCTGTCCCTGTAGCTTTCTCCTGTGTGCCCCAATTTTACATAAGGAAAACTTCCTGAGAAAAGTTGAACAGTGTGTCACATCTCCCTGTGACTAGTGCTTGAAAGTACTGCACAGTCTGGAGTACGATTATACATTGAAAACACTGCTCTGTTTGCTTTTGTGCCATGCCAAACCATTATATACGTTCATTCTGTTATCAGAAATAAAAGCCAAAAGACTGCAGTAACTTTAAAAGGTTACAGATGCTTCACATATTGTACTTTCACTGCTAAGAAATCAAGGTTAGCAGTAGTGACTTGGATCAGCTTTTGAATGGGAAGATGTTTATTCCTTGTATATCTTGCTCCCTCTAGAGGCTAAGCTGACCATTTACACAGAGGTAACATTTCCTGAAGTGTTTCTCTGAGGAGTGACTAGAACTGTTAGTGTTGTGCAATATGAAAATAGCAAATTAGAAAATCTCACATCCCACAAGCTCGTAACTAATTCATTAAAGCCTGTGATACATCATATAAATTGTGTGCTTTATCTTCTGGGGCATGTGGTGGGTATATATGCATTTTTGTGCATTGCATCATTTTGCATTTTGCACTTCACACATCTCTGCTCATGTGCTGTGAACTTCAATTTTACCCTGTTGCTTTTTACCTTTCTTTTGCTATTCTCATCGGTCTCCATCATTCTGGAATCTTCATTGTTTTGTCTTGTCCCCTCTTTCACAGTGGCCCCGATGTAGTGTAAGTACTCTAATTCCAGTTGTGCCTTCCATATTCTCTCGCTAGGTTTTCAAATTTCTGCCTTTCACTTCTGCTTACACTCACTCCATCATACCAGACACATACTCCTTTGTGTGGAGGAAATGAGGCCATTGGGACTTTGAAAAATGAGTCAAGCATGGAATTCTGCTTTATGTGAAAGCGGTTAAGGCTGCTTTACACCTAAATTGTAAGAACCAAGTGCACACATGGTACAAAGTTCCTCATTAGCTGGATGAGCAGGGGAAAGATGCTGCCACTGTCGGGGTATGCAGTAGTATCTAGAAGAGCTGCAGCTCAAGAATGAGGTGTAATGTTAATGCAGTTCTCACAACAGCAGGGAAAGAGGTTCTCTTAAGTATCAGGGGTACACATGTTGAATGGAGGGAACCAACAGGTTGATGCGCAAAATCTTATTTTCTAGCTATGCAACCAAACACCTCAATTTCTTCAGAACTGCTGCACCAGATGTTTCCTTGAAAGATATGTAGAGTTGCACTGTTTCTGCATCTAATAAAATTACTCCAGAATGTTTTATATAACATTCTGTATCTTTCCAGAAGGTACAGGAACATGAGGATTTTATGCTTATATATGGACAGAAGTATACTTGCAATAAGTATATTCTCAGAATGGGATAGAACAAAGATCAAATAGTTACAAAAAACCCCACTTGCATTAAAAACAAAATGCAAATTACCACTTCAAAATCTAGAATATATATATTTTTTGTTAGACCATCAGTCATATAGTCTTTCAAAGCTTTCACTTGAAAGCCATGGAGGGGCATTTTCAAAACATATGTCTAAGTCCGATTTGGACGTATGGTGTTAGACATCCAAAGTTGGCAGTTAGAAAATGCCCATTTTAGAAAGAAAAACCACTATATGGCTAGAAATTATAAATATATATATATATATATATATATATATATATATATACACATATGCACACAGTGGTACTTTGGAATCCGAACTTAATACGTTCCAGAACCCTGTTCGAGTTCCAAGGCAGTTTTTCCCATTGAAAATAATAGAAACTGGATTAATCCTGTCCTTGATCCCACAAACTCAGACAGCAAGACCGGCAAAGTCAGCAAGATCGGGACCTCTACCGGCACAGACAGCAAGATCGGGACCCCTACAACGCCCATCGGCACAGGCAACAAGATCGGCAACTGCAAGCCCAATGCTTCCCTCCCAGGCAGAAGCAGAAAGCTGCGTCAGAGGGGAAGCTTTGGGTTGAGCACTGCTTGCAGTTCGGATTCCAAAGCAACGTTCGTATTCCGGGGCAAAAATTAAGAAAAAAAAAACAGTTCGGATTCCAAGGCATTCGAGTTCTGGGGCGTTCAGATTCCAAGGTACCACTGTATATATTTTAAATCCTCTATCTGGACGTCCAGGCCATTGGGACGCCCAGACCACCAGGATGTCTATCTTTATATCACATTTTCATCAAAGTCCTAGAACAAGACCATTTGGACGTGGGAAGGGCCAGTCCCGTAATGGACTGGCCACCCAGACATGGCAACAGAGCTGTGGGGCACCTTAGAGGGCACTGCTGTGAACTTCAAATAAAGGGTGCCATATAAACATCTCACCAGAACTCTTATAGGTTATGGTGAGCCCCCCTCCCCCCTAATCCACAAAACCCACTATACCCACCTGTCTACAACCCCATTAGCCCTTATGGCTGCAGGTGGCACCTATATGGCAGAGTAGGGTTTGGTTTTTTTTTTGGTGGGCTCACATTTTCCACCATAAATGTAGTGGTTAGAGTAGCTTATGTGACTTGTTACTTCTCTCTGTGGTTCACTAGCCCACCCACCAGGCTACTTAAGACACCTGTGCGCAGCTCTACTAGGCTTTTTCTATACCAGGTGCTGATGTTCTGGAGACAGGTATGTAAGTTTATATTCTGATCTTTGTGGGTGTGAGGGGGTCAGTGAGCACTAGGGGAGTGTGGGGGTGTCTTACCTTGATGAATGTAGTGCTCATCTGCTTAGTTTGGGTACCGTTGTGGCCCTTAGACCCTTATAAAATAGGTCTAGTTCCAAGCGTAAAAGTTCCGTCCAAGATGTCTTGCAGAATATCGCTGCAAGATGTCTATGTCTAACCTGCCCTTGAGACTGCCCGAAGCCCACGTATAACACGCCTCCACCATGCCCATCTTGTGTTCTGAATGTACAGAGACTGGAACGCCTCACTAGATGTACAGAAATACGGTTTTAATTATCAGCCTTTGGATGTCCTGGCGATTAGGACATCCAAGTACTGATTTTAGGATGCTTTTTGGATATTGTTTATGAGCCTGATAGGTTATAATATTCTGAATAGATCATGTTTTAATGCAATTAATTGTTCTTAAAATGTATCTACTCTAAGTAGAATATTATTTTGAAGTGGTAGTATGCATTTTATTTTGATTGTGAAGGTATATTACTATTTGATTTATATGGATAGAACTGCATCAGATGACATGACATCCTCTCTTCAAATTTTCAGTTGAAAGATTGTGTCCCAGGTATTAAAAACAAAAATCTAAAATAAATTTCTCATAAACTGTCAAAATGTGTACCATCCTGCCCCCATGCCCCTCCCGCAACACAAGCTGTACAGGTTTTAGTATATTCAAAGATAGTTTGCCATCAACCTTTCTGTGATATTGGGAGAGTGCTTTCAGAGACTTTCATATTTCCCATCTTCAGAGCCAATCTTGTTCTCGAGTGGGGATTTTTTTTTTTTTTTTTTTTTGGGGGGGGAGAGACTGAGAGACTCAGCAGTTGTAAATCCTATTATAAGTGATTACATTTCTAACATACCAAATGATTTCAGAGAATTTGTATGTGAGCTTTGTGTGTTTGGGAGGGGTGGGTTGTGTACACTTCCCCCTCCCCATTCGCAGTTTCTCTATTTGCGGTTTCATATAATTGCGATTTTTTTCTGGGGAGGGGGAAAATAAAAAAAAGCAGTCTTAATTTTAAAAATAACCCATATTTTTTTCCTCCCTGCCGCCTTTCCGACCTTACCTGGTAGTCTAGAGGGCTTTCGGGGCAGGACCTATCTACCTACGCTCCTGCCCTGTGCAGATTGCCATGAGGAAATGGCTGCTGTGAGTTCCCGTAGTCTCTCGAGACTACGTTGGGAACTCCCTACAGCCATTTCCTCATGGCAATCTGCATGGGGCAGAAGCGTAGGAAGATCAGTCCTGCCCGAAAGCCCTCTAGACCACCAGGTAAGGCCGGGAAGGCGGCAGGGAGGTGGGGGTGGGTCAGAGCCGGATAAACACAGTTTTTCACCATTCGCGGTCCAGCTCTGCCCGTATCCCCCGCGAATGATGAGGGAAAAGTGTAATTCATCCCACCCTCCCTCATCACCTATTTCTTCCCTGCTACTCTGAACTTCCTCATCAATTGGGTCTGGCTTATGTTGGCCATGATCCTTCATTCACAACTGTTTAAGGTGTTTTTCCCTCCCAGTGTAGCCCACTATCACAATGATGGGTTTTGTCCAGGGGCTCCAAATGACAGCTCACTTCAGTAGCAGACTAATATATGTCTGCTTGCCAATTGTAACTGAGACCCCTTTTTCAAGTAGGGTTGAATACTGCTCACCCACCATATCTCCAGTGACCCAGGGAGCAGATGTCAGTCCAGCACATTCATATTCACCAACTACCAAGAGTGCTGCTTTTCAGGTATAGATCACCCCATCCGTTAGAGGCAAATGATTCTTATTAGCTATAAAGAAGCAATTTAAGGAGAATTAAACCTAGGCCAGGGGATGCTGAGCACTCGGAGCACACTGACGCTTGGTGTGCTGCGCAAACGGGGAGCAGCGCCTCCTAGATTGTGATAGTATGGCACACTAGATTTGTTTTCCAGCTAGTGGACTAAGTTATTTTCAAACATGCCACTTTGGCATGCATTTTTTTCCAAACTATCCTTTCCTTTTGTTTTTCTGTATCTAATTTTATTTCCTTTTTTTTCCTTTTCTGTTTTGCTCCTGTTTACCCTGGGAAATTTTCTCTTCTGCTGCTTTGACCTTCTGTGATTCTTATAAATGTAAAGGAAAATCCCACCAAAACGGTAATTCACACGTTTCTTTGCTTATGGTGTAGGAAAGATATATTTATTTAATTTATTCATTCAGTTTTCTATACCGTTCTCCCAGGGGAGTTCAGAACAGTGGGGGGATTAAGTGACTTGCCCAGGGTCACAAGAGCTACTTGGATTTGGGTGCTGAAGCTGTAGCTTTAACTACTGCATCACATTCTAGATGGAGTAGTGCCGGGGTGAATTTAGGTGAATAACAGTTGGTATAGGTTTCTGTACAGCTAAACAGAGATATTTGGGCCAAAAATGGGGGTCTGTTTGTATTCAAGCTAACCCTCTTGCAGGTCTGCCTTAGGCCCCCGTTAGTCCAGTGGTGAGGCGGGGCAGGAGCGACCCCTTTATGCTCCTGCCCAGCAGTCTCCTTAATGAAAAAATGACTGACGCGAGATCCCTGGCAAACTTCATGAGTCTTGTGAAGCTTGCCACAGGATCTCACAGTTGTCATGTTTCATTACGGAGACTGCTGGGCAGGAATGTAAAGGGGTTGCTCCTGCCCCGTCCACCAAGGGGGGGGGGGGAGGGGTGGGCTAGTTGCACAAATTTGCTGGAGGGAGGGATTGAAGGCAGTTCCAGTTCCACTGGACCACCAGGGCAGTACTGGAGGCCAGGTGTTCTGGTGGGGATAGAAGTTCAGAAACTTTGGTTGGTGTCATGGCTAGGATTACCAGACGTCTGGATTTCCTCATACATGTCCTCCTTTTGAGGACATGTCCGGGGGTCCAGATGGCTTTTCAAAACCCGGCACTTTGTCCGGGTTTTGAAAAGCTTCTAAGAAAGAGCCGTCAAGCATCATCGCGTCTCATCCGCACATACCCTCCTGCCTGACGAGAGCAGGAAGTGAGGGAGGGGGGAGGCAGGGCTAGGGATTGCGACGTAACAGGGTGGAGATGGGTGCAACTGGGCGGGCCTGGGGGTGGGTCTAGGGGTCCAGATTTTCCAAACAGAAAATCTGGTAACCCTAGTAATGGCCCCAATTAGGAAGATATTTGTTGTTTCTCCTTCAGCGGTTTTTTTGGACTTGAAACAGCCCCAACTGAAAAATTAGTGATTACTTATTACTTACGACACTCACATACCCAAATTTCTAAGCTTGGCTTATATTTGAGTTAACCTTTTTCCTCCTTTTTTTTGGGGGGGGAGGAAGTTACTTTGGTTTATATTCAGATTAGTTTATATTCAAAATATATATGGCATTCAGAAGGGGGAGAGGGGGAGCAGAGCTGCTGCTTGGAGGGTTTTGCAAATGCTAGAAAAGTCTCTTAAAGTCCCAGAGCTAGAGAATATTGGCAGAGACGACTTGGAGATATGATTAGAATGTGACCACTCTAGGGGGGAGGGAGTTTGGACATACCAAGCCAGTCCAGTTTCAAGATGTTAACAAAGAATATGTGTAAGATAAATTTGCATGTGCTGCATCTATCTCATGCATATTCGTTGTGGGCATCCTGAAAACCTGATTGACCAGGAGTACACCTGCTCCAGGATATATTCTTTGAAAGAGATTGGAGAAGGATGCAGTAGTAGCCACTGACGTACAGAAAAAGTAAGGGAAAGCTGATGTACTCTGGGTAACCCTGGAAAAAGCCTACACAGGTCTCTGTGCACATTTAAATACTACTACTACTATTAATTATTTCTATTACGCTACCAGACGTATGCAGCACCGTACAGAGTCACAAAAAAGACAGATACTCGTGGAAGGAGGGAGAACAGTGGAATCCTATATGAGAATACATAATGATGCTTGCTTAGATGATAAAATATCATTTTATTGGAGAGGGGTTACTTGATGTGGGACGATCTTTTAAGGGCCCTTTTTATATTGATGTCTTCATAATGAGCAGTAGATTAAATGCTATAAATTAATGTTGCATTTGCTGATTTTAAATTAATATAAAACATGAGGAAGGGGCCAGACTTGGTTATTTGAATATTTAAATTTGCATGATTAGCCACCAGGCTGCTCTAGGATTACAGACAAAGGGGAACAAAGTGGGTTTGAATACAGTAGGATGTATTTAACTGGGACAGCGTGGATGGGAACCACTGTGGAGAATGGGTTTGGAACCAATTGCTCCTTATCTGCAGACATGGGGGAAATTTTGTACCAGGGCACCTAGACAGATGCTTAAAGTACTTGTTGCCTTTTGTAGAATAAATAAGCTGTCGGAACTATCCCCAGTAACGCACAAATGATTTCACATAGATTTAGACAGGAGGCGACTGAAAATGTGCACATGTACATATTTACTTTATAAAATGCATGCATAAATCTCAACTCCAGCCAAACAACCTAGACCCCTGGAAATGCCTGTGGACAAATCGCATAATAGTAGCTGCTCTTCATTGGTGTGCCTTTATACCAAGGGTCCTCAATTCCATTCTTCTAGGCCCACAACCCAGCCTGGTTTTCAGGATTTTTACAATGAATACATATGGATGAGACCTATTTGCATTCACTACATCCATAGCATGCACATAGATCTCATACATATTCATTTTTTTCATGGAAGGGGTGGTGAATAGAGAATGGCACGGGGACAAATTTTTCCCCCTTCCTGCAAGAACTCAATTTCCCCTTCCCATCCCCACGTGTTTTGTCGCTGTCCTTGTGCCTGCCCCATTCCTGTAAGCTCTGCTTTAACTGCACAAGCCCGATTTTAAAATTTTTGAGGCTTGTGCAGATGAGGTCAGAGCTTGGAAGAATGGGGCAGGGACAGGAAAAGAACTCGCCAGGGTGGGGCAGGAAAATGAGTTCCTGTGGGGACGGGGAAAAATTTGTCCCCGTGTCATTCTGTAGTAGTGAATGCTTGGAATGGCCTCCTGGTAGAGGTGGTGGAGCAAACTATTTCTGAATTTATTTTTCTGTTTCTAAATCCTGAAAACTGGGCTGGGATATGGACATCTAGGACTGGATTTGAGGACCCTTGAACAATTTTATATAGTAACTGTTTTTCATAAGTAAATCAAACTCAATTTGTGGAAAGTAAAATTACCCCTTACTGTGTTCATGGGAGTTGCATGAAGACACTTGCTGGTAATATTCTTTAGCAGTGCTTCTAGACCAAATTTTGGGGAGACATAGCTAGGACAAACATACCTTGGAGAGCTCTGCACACACACTAGCTTGCCATTGTACCCGGGAGTTGTAAGAGTGAGAGGAACGTCACGATTTAAAACTCATCCGTTTCAAACGTGCACTTAGCTTTCTGTCTTTGCAGTTTTGAATCCAGCAATTTGGCGATTTATTTGAGCATTTCTTTCTTATGGTAGACCACCACGAAAGCACATTGTGGATACTTACACGGAGTTTTACCACACACCAACCTTAAGTGATGCCAGCAAGAAACGGCTGATTGATAACACTGAAGACTGGCATCCCCGGACAGGAACCTCCCAGTCTCGTTCTTTCCGCATCCTTGCCCAGATCACTGGCACCGAGCGTAGTAAGTATGCATTTAACCCACTGTACCTTAACAGTTCAGAGCAGTTTACAACATATTTGGCTGATCCGGAACTTATACCTGTTTTGACTTGGTCTAAGTCAAAACATATAAGTTCCGTCCAGGCAACCTGTCAAACTTTTCGATTATGGTTGCCGGATGACTTAAGTCTAGGTCGGCCCATATCCCGCCCTACCCACTTCTCCCAAAACACCCCTTTTCGCTCTGGGTACACAGAGGCAGGGAAAAGGCCTAAGCTGGTTTTAGATAAGTCTAAAACCCTGTTTGATTATCGGCACTTGGACAACCTGTCTTTTTGATCGTCCAAGTGTCTATCTAGACGTTTTTTTTAATATACCTTATAATGTATTATAATGTAAGTTCTTAGATTCTGTAAGTTATGTGCCAAGTGGTTTGTAAATTTAGGTGCCTAGTTCGATTGCCCTTCATGTGTGCTACATTGGTATCCGGACGTGTATCTACTGACTTATGATTCACATTAACATGTTTAATTATCAATGATAGGAGCCACAGTAAATCACACACCTGGATACATGGCAAGTTAGTAAATAACCTCATATGTTTTTGTTTTATTATGTTTTTGTTTTGCGGTTTGTTTTTGTTAGACTGGTAAGTGTGTTTGACCATCTTTTAATATTTTCATTAACGACTTGTAAGAATCTCTAGTGATCCATTTCTGTTCACTGTCACATTGTAGTGTTGCAGGAACAGTTTTTCAGTGTTTTTGGAGCACTTATTGTAAACCATTGCCTCCTCCTCCTCATTATTATTATTATTATTTTAGTGTCGGAACCTGAGCAAGAAGAAGTGAAAAAACCAAAGTAAGTTGATCTATTATTTTCTCCCATTTAAACTCAGAAATTCATCAGCTATATGTCTGCATGTTGCTCTTTAGTGACATGAATTAGTGTAAGAGGTTAACGTATTTATTGTGTGTTTAGACTGTTTTGTGGTCTTCATGCTGCATTAGAATTGGGGTAGTTGTATTCATTAAACTTCAGCAAAGGGATTTGACTGTGGCTGTGTTTTTGCAACTGCTTAAGTCTGGCCTAAAAAAACTGCAGATGTTTAATTTCTCCCTGAAATGTTTGCATGTTTCAGTTTGCTTGAGGTGTGTGAAGTCATTAGTTACATCCTATTATGATTCTGTACAGGATTTAGTGTGGGTTAGGGGGCCTAAGTTTGACCCAGAGTTAACAATGAAAATCTCTTCAGAGTTGTTTCAGTTCTGGCATGTACTAATAAAGCAAGTGGGGAAGGGACTGTACAAATCAGCCTTAGAAACAACAAGGTTTATTAAATTTAATTGTACATTCAAACACATCACATGTATAAGTACAAAATCCGTTTCCTTTGCTGCTGGACCCAACATGGTCTGAGTTTTCGGCTTCAAATAAAAAGCTTTAAAGCTGCCTGCACCCACATGGCCACGGAGCTTTTTTTAGTGAGAATTTTATGTTTTTAAGCGCAGTTCCCAGCACTTGTGCATTTTAATATGAGCCTGGAGCCTTTATTTTAGATGATTCAGTACTTCAGCGCCATCTGCTGGATTGACACATTCACCCCTGAGGAAAGCTTTTCGTTTTGCAGTCGAAACACAGACCGTGTTGGGGCCAGCAGCTAAGGAAACGGACTTTGTATTTATATATGTGATGTGTTTTAATGTACAATTATATTTAATAAACCTCATTGGGCCGGATTCACTAACCTGTCCGATCCAGGCAGGTCCGACAATTTCACGAAAGTAAAATATGCAGATGGGGGCGTTCGGAGGAACGTCCCCATCTGCCTGCATGGATCGCGCATGGGCAGACCATCTGTAGATGGTCTACGCATGCCCATCAGAGCCACAATCTTTTTTTTTTTTTTTTAGTAGTTTGAGCCCTTTGAACCCATGGTTTTAACCCGCTTTAAACCCGTGGGTTAAAACCACGGGCTCGCAGGGCGGTGCAGGGCAGCAGGACTTCAGGGCAGAGAGCAGGATATGCAGTTGGAAACCACTGAACGACTGGTCCCCAGCAGTCGCTTTTGGAGCTGATCGACCAGCCCAGTTGGATCGGATTGAATGTGTTGTGAATCGCTGCCTTTTGAATGTCCCTCCCCTCATTTGCATGCGCGGATCGGAGGATGGTCGGGCCGGAGGGGAATTTGGTCGCTAAGGGGTCGCAAACCAATCGGTTTGCTTTGTGAATCGAGCCCATTGTTTCTAAGGCTGATGTGTACAGTCCTTTCCTCACTTGCTTTCTTGTTCTGGTCTTTTTGACGTGGGGTTGTTCTTTTTCTTGTGGAATGTACTAATAAAGGTCAGACTTCTACTTTGTGTCCCTTAATTGCCCTCAGACTATACAAAATTGTAGAAGCTTTGTGTGCTTTGATGTGGCAACAGAGGAGTAGGTATAAAACAGTAGTGCTACTCCTTACTACTACTACTACTTATCACTTATATAGCACTGAACGATGTATGTAGCGCTATATATTTTGACATTTATAGATGGTCCCTGCTTGGAAGAGCTTACAGTCTAACTTGGACAGGCAGACATGACACATAGGGTTGGGGATGCAGAACCCAAGGTGAGAAGAGTTAGGAGTCGAAAGCACTCTCGAAGAGGTGGACTTTTAACTGGACCTTGAACACTGCTAGAGACGGAACACGCCGTAGGGATTATTCAACTTTGATTTATTTTTGCTGATTAGTAATTTCACCCTTATAAAATAGTCCAAAAAGGCATCTTTTTTTATTTCTTTTCACATAGGTGCCCTATAATAATTTATGGTGCCATATAGGGCAGCTTTCAAAGTAAAGTATAAGGGGCCACTGAAAAGTTCTCACCCCAACCAAGAAGAGAATAATGTGAAATGAAACAAAGGGTCTAGAAAAGTGTGGAATAACTTATAAGTTTCTTGGCGCCACATTATTCTCTTCTTGGTTGGGCTGAGAACTTTTCAGTGGCCCTATATATAGTACAATTCAAGATTACCCAACAAATTGGTTCAATGCAGGGTGCAAACATGAGGCTAGAGCAATACTAAAAATTTAATTAAAATTTTCAGTATCAAACATAATAATCCTTTGCTAATTTCTGAAACTGGAAAGTGTATTTGGTTTTCTTTTTATTTTTTTTTCTAAACTGCATATAATATGCTTCTCTCCTAATTTCTGATGAATTTGAATTCCAATTACTAGCAAGAAAAGAAATTGTTTACTGAAACACCTTTGTTTTTACCTTTAACTCCTTTCACAGAGGGGAAATTAAGAGTCACAAACCTTTTTATTTACATAGATTTAATCTAAAGAAGCAAGCACTAATAAATGTACCATGCACTGTGGAGCTAAACCATGAATAATTTTAAAGATGAATGTGCATAATTAAAAAAATGGCCTGAGTTTCTATAAATAGCCAGTTTAATATACTCATAATTAAAAGTGGAGATCATGTTTACTTTTCAAACTAGCCACGCAGGTGTGTTCTGCAGTGTTTGGAGTCTTTGTCTGAGAGCAACCTGTATATAAAATATTACAATAGTCCAATTGTTGCATCATAGCCTGTACTATCATCTTAAACTGGTCGAATAAAAAAAATATTTGCTAACTTGATGAAGTATGTTTAAGATGTTTGTTCATCATTAAAAATCCTGTTACATCTCCTAGAATTTTTAAAGACGATTCTAACTTAAGTCATGTCACCAATCTTTAATTGTGTAACAGATAGTGACGATCCTAATCGGATACTTTTTTTTTTGTTTATGTTTAATTTAAGTTTGTGCCCAACCTGTCTTCCTTTTATTAAATTAAATAAATAAATATAATAATAATAATAATAACAGTTTATATACAGCAGGACTGTGAAGTTCTATGCGGTTTACAATGAATTAGAAAGATTCCATGAATTACAATGAATTAGAAAAATTCAATGCGGTTTACAATGAATTAGAAGATTCTACAAATTGAATAGAACATTCATAGTTAGAGATTAGTGGTTAACAGTTAATATAGGGATATATATATATTTTCAATTGTGATAATAACTTAAATGACAATATTCATATCACAATTTAAAAGAATTAATTAATAGTTTAAATAGTGCTCAGACCCACAACCTTAGTGTTCTAGTGTAAAGACACACAACACCAGTTGCCATCAGACCATCATGGCACTATTAATGTCTGTACCACCATATAACAATCCAACATCCATTTACTATAAAATAAACTTATCTTTGTGGTGGTTACTGCTTCTCCGATGGTCATTTAATAAGCAACTGGTGTCATAAAGTGCTTGTGCATGTACTAATAAATAATAACTTCTGGAAGCCAAAAATTACAAATATCATCCCTTGTACTCGAGTTTTGCCTTGTGCTTCCTCGGGAAGGGATTATCTGATGTTATCAATCCAACAGTCAATAATTAGTGGCAGAAGCAGCTCCAAATTCAGGCGCAGAGTAAAATAAGAGTCTGTCTGTCTTAGAGCAGAGGTAGTGCACCACACTAGGCTTATCCAACTTTGCTTCCATTGGTTACCTAAATCCCCTGGCACTGAACACCACCACAAGTCACGCTCTGTATGCTCCACTTTTCAAAAAATTTAACTTTTTTAGTTTGGTTCCTAAAATACAATACAATACAGTGTCTTATATACTGCAATAAGATTTAGATCAAGTTCTTGATTTACATTGTTAGGAGAGTTGGTTTTAGAAGGAAAGGGTGAAGGATAAGAAAGCGACTATAATGAGAAGAGATACGTCTTTAGTTTCTTCCAGAATTCAAGGTAAGTGGTGGGTTGTCTTGGGTATATTGGCAGTTTGTTCCAAATGAGAGGTCCCTTGTATTCAAAGGTAGCTTCAAATATCTTCCACCATACTTGTTGATGTGATGGGAAGGATACTTTATAGAGTTGCGTAGTCCCTCCAAGTTTTCTCCATAGATCGCTTTGTGACAAGGCTATCTTGAACTGGATTCTCTTTTTCATCAGCAGCCAGTACAGTTGCTCTAATAGTGGACTTGCCCTCTCGTATTGGTTCCTTTTGAGAATTAGTCTTGCAACCGTGTTTTGTAGTAGTTGTAGTCTCTTGCATTCTTTTTCTGTAATGTCACAATATAGTGAGTTGCAATAGTCCAGGTATGGTATTAGGATAGATTGTGCTACTGTCCTGAAACTAGTCTGTCAGGACTGATCTAATTGTCCCCATTGTCTCATCTTAAAGAAGAATTGTTTCACTAGAGATGTGTGTGTTGAAGGTTAAGTTAGTCTAGTGTGACTCCCTGTACTTTGGAGGTATTTTCTATCTTTAGACTCTCACCTGTGGACAGTTCTAGTTCTGTGCTAGGTAGTGAGTTATAATCTCTGAACAATAATATTCTTGTTTTAGATTTGTTTAGTTTGAAGTTTCTCATCATTCAAGCACTTAGATTGTTGATTGTATTTTTCAGGTAACTTAGGGTGCTATTGAAGGATTCTTTGGCTGTGCAGAGTGTGAAGATATCATCTGCATAAGGGAAGATGTGATTCTGGGTTGAGGGCAGGTTATTTCCCAGTGCTCTTAAATAGATGTTAAATAGTGCAGATGATAGTGGTGAGTCTTGTGGAACACCACAGTTGGCCTTCCATTGCTGGGATCTCTTGGCTTTCCAAACTGGGACATAGCACTGCCTGGGTACAAACTCTATCGTGAAGACAGGTCAGATCAGAAAGGAGGAGGAATAGCCCTGTACATAAAGGAAAACATACACTCGACCAGAGTGGACACAGCAGCGGCTACCAACAAATTGGAATCACTATGGGTTAAAATACCAGGAAGGAAAGGGCCCGAGATAAAGATGAGCCTGTACTATCATCCACCTGGGCAAACCGAAGCAAACGATGAAGATATGAAAGCTGAGATAAGCGAGAATGCAAAAGCGGTAGCACGATTGTTATGGGAGACTTCAACTATCCTGGGATAGACTGGAGTCTTGGAAACTCGTAATGCGCTAGGGAGACCGGATTCCTGGAGGCTATACAGGACTGCTTCATGGAGCAGCTTGACAGGGAACCGACAAGAGGGAATGCCACTCTGGATCTAATCCTTAATGGGCTAAGAGGACCTGCAAAGGAGGTGGAAGTAGTGGAACCATTGGGAAACAGCGATTGCAATATGATCAAGTTCAAATTGAAGTAAGAATATTAAAGGGAAAGAGAACCACAGCGACAACTTTTAACTTCAAGAAAGGAAACTACGAAGCGATGAGAGTAATGGTAAGGAAAAAACTTATGAACAGCTCAAAGAAATTGCAGACTGTAGAGCAAGCCTGGTCTTTAATCAAGGATACGGTGAGCGAGGCACAAAATCTGTATATCCCCACATTTAGAAAAGGATGCAAAAAGAGCCGAACAAAAGACACGGCGTGGATAACTAAAGAAGTGAAGAAAGCGATAGAAGATAAGAAAAATTCATTTCGGAAATGGAAAAAGGACAAAACCGGGGAGAACTAGAAAGAGCACAGGAAGCATGGTTAGAATGTCATCGCATGGTTAGAAGAGCAAAAAGAGAATATGAAGAGAGGCTAGCCAGGGAAGCACAAAATTTCAAACCGTTCTTCAGATATGTTAAAGGGAAGCAGTCGGCAAGGGAGGAGGTGGAATCGCTGGATGACGGACATAGGAAAGGAGTGGTGAAGGAGGAAAAAGAAGTGACGGATAGACTAAACATGTTCTTTTTGTCAGTATTTACAAAAGAGGACACATCCAACATGCCGGAACCTGAAAAAATCTTCAAAGGAGATCAAGAAGAAAAATTAATATCCATGGAGGTAAGCAGACAGATTAAAAACTGACAAATCTCTGGGCCTAGACAGAATCCACCCTAGGGTATTGAAAGAGCTAAAGGAGGAAATAGCGGAACTACTACAGCAGGTTTCCAATTTATCCCTGAAAACAGGCGTGATCCCGGAGGATTGGAAGATAGAAAATGTTACGCCCATCTTTATAAAAGGATCGAGAGGTGACCCGGGGAACTACAGACCAGTAAGTTTGACTTCGGTTCTGGGAAAGATGGCGGAAGCGCTGATAAAAGACAGCATCGATGAGCATCTAGAAAGGAATAAACTGATGAAAACAAGCCAACATGGCTTCTGCAAGGGAAGATCGTGCCTAATGAACTTATTGCACTTCTTCGAAGGAATTAACAAACGAATGGACAAAGGGGACCCCATAGACATGGTATACCTAGATTTCCAAAAAGCCTTTGACAAGGTATCCCATGAACACCTACTACGGAAACTGAAGAACCATAGGGTGGAAGGAGACGTACATAGATAGATCAAAAATTGTTTGGCGGGTAGGAAGCAAAGGGTAGGAGTGAAGGGCCACTACTCTGACTGGAGGAGGGTCACGAGTGGTGGTCCGCAGGGGTCTGTACTCGGACCGCTGCTGTTCAATGTATTTATAAATGATCTAGAAATAGGGACGAAGTGCGGAGTAATAAAATTCGCAGACGACATCAAACTATTTAGTGGAGTTGGGACTAAAGAGGACTGTGAGGATTTACAAAGGGACCTGAACAAGCTAGAAGAGTGGGCGACGAGATGGCAAATGAAGTTTAATGTAGAGAAATGTAAAGTCTTGCATGTAGGAAATAGAAAACCGAAGTACAGCTATACGATGGGAGGGCTGGTAATGGGTGAAAGTACCCTAGAAAAGGACTTGGGGGTAATAGTGGACAAGACAATGAAGCCATCGGCACAGTGTGCAGCAGCCTCTAAGAAGACGAATAGAATGCTAGGTATTATCAAGAAAGGTATTACAACCAGAACGAAAGAAGTTATCCTGCCATTGTATCGGGCGATGGAGCGCCCGCATCTGGAGTACTGTGTCCAATATTGGTCGCCGTACCTTAAGAAGGATATGGCGATACTTGAGAGGGTTCAGGAAAGAGCGACGTGATTGATAAAAGGTATGGCAAACCTTTCATATGCTGAAAGATTAGAGAAACTGGGACTCTTTTCCCTGGAAAAGCGGAGGCTTAGAGGAGACATGATAGAGACTTACAAGATCATGAAGGGCATAGAGAAAGTGGAGAGGACAGATTCTTCAAACTTTTGAAAACTACAAGAACGAGAGGGCATTCGGAAAAATTGAGAGGGGACAGATTCAGAACCAATGCTAGGAAGTTCTTCTTCACCCAAGGGTGGTGAACACCTGGAATGCCCTTCTAGAGGGTGTGATAGGACAGAGTACGGTATTGGTGTTCAAGAGGGAATTAGATAATTTCCTGAAGGAAAAGGGGATAGGAGGGTATAGATAGAGGATTACTATACAGGTCCTGGACCTGATGGGCCGCCGCGTGAGCGGATGGCTGGGCATGATGGAACCTCTGGTCTGACCCAGCAGGTCTGACCCAGCAGAGGCACAAATTATGTTCTTATGTTCTAGCACAGGCCGGCGAGGTAAGTGCTCCGATGCTCATAGGGATTCTGTGAGCATCGGAGCATTTACCACGCTGACCCATGCTAAGAAACCTCTAGCGCAGCTTGAATAAAGGGTCCATAAATGCAGTAAAATGTCATGATGAACTACTATAGGTTGAATGCTGGATTTGATTCATTTTCTTTTATTTGGAAAGAAGAAGGAATAAAATACTTAGGAATTTGGATTACAAAAACTGTAGATGAGACAATGAAAATTAATGAAAAAAATATATTACAAAAAGTGTCAGAAATGTGTGAGCAATGGAATCCTCTGTGCATATCCTGGTGGGGGAGAATACAAACTGTAAAAATGATGATATTACCAGTAGTTTGTTACCAAATGGGTATGATACCAATTTTTTTTCAGGGGTCATTTTATAAAAAACTGGATAAGATGTTAACAAAATTTATTTGGCTTGGAAAAACCCCCAGAATTGCTCTAGTATCATTACAAAGACCAATTGCAGAGGGAGGGGTAAATTTTCCAAATTTTTATAGGTACCATCAAGCCTATATTATGCGTCAGGGTATGTATTGGATCCTCCCAGAACCCATTGAACATATACCAGATTGGTTCTGGTTAGAATGGAGATTAATGTTTCCTTTACGTCTAAGTCATGTTATCAGTATTCAAATGCCAAGGTTATATAAGGATCACAAAATATTGGTTGATACTTGGAAAACTATAAGATATATAAGTAATCTAACTCCTATTCCAATAACTAAATCAACGACTCAAACAATATGGCTCAATCCAAAGATCAAAGTTGGCGGTTTTAAAATTATCTGGAAACATTGGATGATTGCTGGAATTCGGATTTTAGAAGATGTAATAAATAAAGGTAAACTGCTTGAATTTTCACAATTGCAAAATAAATTCGGCTTGAATAAATCACAATATTTCAGATGGATGCAATTGAAGCAGGCCATTCAGGTAGGGTTCCCTGAATGGAAAAATCTTAATAATTATCATAATATAGAATTCTTATGTTTTCAGATAGATTCCATGGGTCACCAGGCCGCAAGGTGGTATAAATTAATATCTGAATTTGTATATAAAAAGAAAAAAAAATGGTCTTAGAGATATTTGGAGCATTGAGATTAAGCATCAGATTAATGCATCTCAATGGCCACGACTTTGGTCTTGGAGGATAAGATGTACACTGTCAGCATCTATGAGACAAACTTGGTTTTTTATTTTACATAGAGCTTTATGGACCCCTACACGTTTACATAGAATTGATAGCTCTAAGTCTAATAGATGCTGGCATTGTCATCTTGAAGCAGGGACATTAGATCATCTTTTATTCTATTGTCCATTCATATTAACATTTTGGAAATCAATTTGGCCCCAAATCAATAGGATGTTAGAAAATCCTGTAGCCTTGACATACGATACAATTCTATTTGGTACTGCAATGAGATCTCAAAGTCAAATTTCATCAAATAACAACAAACTTTTATTTATAATGACTGAAATAGCAGTACAACAAATTACACACAATTGGAAAAATTGTGACAGATTGAACTATAATTTTTGGTGGAACTCAGTTTGCCATATATATAAAATGGAACATACATTTGCAACACAAAAAGGATATATGGATAAATTCAAAAAGATTTGGGGACCATTAACAAAATATTGTAATAATTGAATTTCATTTTCCCATAATAAGAAAATAGTTAAAGAAGAAAGGGAGGGAGGGGATATGGGAGGGGGATTTATACTCTTTATTATAAATTATAAATAAAATATTATTAATAGATGGTATTCTTACATGAAAACAATGTAATAAAGGGAGGGGAAAAAGGTTAATAATTTAAAAAAATAATTGATAAAATCATTACAATATATATGTTGTATAATTTTATAAGAAAAATAATTACAATTATATGATATATAAAATCATAAGAAATATAAGATAAGAAATGTTATGTATAAAATACATTATAGAAATATCAAGTGTATTAAGATAATTGTATGAAAATTTATGACACTTGTTAAATGAAAAAAATCAATAAAAAACTTAAACAAGGTTGAATGCTGGAGATAACTGTAATGCATCCTGTTGCCCTTTTAAAATGTTTCTCTGTTGTCAATCTGTCTAGAACAGTGATTCCCAACCCTGTCTTGGAGGACCACCAGGCCAATCGGGTTTTTGGGATAGCCCTAATGAATATGCATGTACAAATTTGCATGCCTGCCACCTCTATTATATGCAAATCTCTATCATGCATATTCATTAGGGCTATCCCAAAATCCCGACTGGCCTGGTGGTCCTCCAGGACAGGGTTGGGAACCACTGGTCTAGAAGACTCTTTGTATTGTAGCTTCTAAGAAAGACTGACTTATCTAAATAATCAGATAGTTGTTTGGCAGTCAAGCTTTCCATAATTTTAGCAGAAATAGGATATTAGCATAGGCCTACAGTTAGAAAGTGCACAGTGAAATTTTAAAGATTGGATTCAATATAATCTTTCCTAAGAAATGTGGAGAGCTGCCACTTTTTGATGACATATCTATGCCTGTGAAGAGCAGCAATAAGAAGGGGGGGAGAGCAGTTCTTAATAAATAAGTTGCACAGGAATCAGTGAGAGCTGGAAAACTTATTAATGTATTTATTTAGTAATATATTTCTGCTGGTTGAGGTTGGAGGAATATTATCCACATCCCACAATGGAAGCTTGTGAATCAATTAAGGACCTTAACTCAGTTATTTTATTTTCAAAATAGAAATAGAGATGCCTTCTATTGATTGCAATATTGAGTTATTAATAATAAGTTCAATTCATTGAGTAATGTCAACTAACATCTTTAAAAAATTGTTTTTATCTTTTGGTAAATTGCCTCTTTGAGATGAATAATGTAGTTATTGACAATTTGTATTTACGAATATTAATTTTGATTCTGTAGTACTGCCTAACCTCTAATATACCTTCTTTAAGCTAAGCTTTCTCCATTTAACATTTCTCATTAATGCTAGCAACTCATTAAATGAAGGAGCTTGTTTCCTCTGGAATATATCTCATAGATAATGGAGCAATATTCAATATTTGTCATTTTATCCCTACTAGCTCTCATTCTAGTGCAATGTATCTAGTGGTCCTGAACTGTAAGATCTCAACCTGCAAGTTGCTTGCAGAAAACTGTCAATCATGTTTTTACTGCCTTCCCAGGGAGCTGATCCTGCCCCCTCCCCCAAGTTTATTTTTTGCAAGCAAGTTGCTCAGAAGAATTTCTGATCTACTTTGCGGTTTTATTATACTTTCGAATATTTTTCTCAGTGGAGGAGCCTTAGGGATCTGGCCAGTCGGAGTCTTAGGCCACTCCCAGTGCAACCCAGAATGCACGGGGAAGGAGGCCTAAGACTCTGGTTGGCCCAGGTGCCTAAAGCCCCTCCTATGGGAGGGTCCTTAGGCCCCTCCACGGAGCATCCCGCCATTCATAAGAGGTGGGTCTGCCGGCCAGAGGGAATAGGCATCCCTTTGGTCAGCCTTCAAGAAAAAAGTATGGGGGTGAGTTTTGGGAGGGAGTGGGTGGGAGAGATTTGGCATCCCTCTTGCTGGGGATGTTAAAGGGAGGTGCCGGCCAGAAACCTTCAAGAAAAAGGTACAGGGGTAGGTTTGGGGGGAGTGGAGTGTTCTGGGGTGGGGGTGCCAGCAGGAGGGATTGGGCATCCCTCCTGCCAGGTGTGTTGTCGGTATGGCGGCAGGAGGGACTGAACATCCCTCCTGCCAGGAATGTTAGCAGGAGGAGGTGTGCTGGCAGGAGGGACTAGACTGGACATCCCTCCTGCCACAGACAGTGTGAGGGGGTTTGTGGGTTCCCTGCTGCAGCCACTCAGCTGATCGTGGCAGGGGAATTTCCCCTTCCCACATCAGCTGAGTGGCAGGGACTCCCCAAAGCCACAATTCTGTAACTGGCACCCTAGAATGATTGACAAGCAATTCAACTTGGATGCCGGTTACAGAATCATGGCTTTGTGGAGTCCTTGCCACTAAGCTGATTGGGGAGGGGGGAAATTCTGCCGTGAATGGCTGCTGCGGTCTAGTGGCAAAGATAAGTGGCTGAAATGTTAGGCCAGGTTTTCCGGGCCTACATTTCAGCCACCTATCTTAACGTGATTCATGGCTGGGTAGCCACTTTAGCCCGCCTAATGCCACTTCCGGTGTTGGCCATGCCTGCTTTAGCATTCCACATCCTAAAGTGGCTACCTAGCCATGATTCCAGCAGCCATTTCCGCCACCTTTTATTTAGGCGTCGGTAGGCATGTCAACCCTGCTGTTTGACTGCATTTTTCAATTACTTAGGCAGGGTGCCTACCGATGCTTAAATTTAGTCGCTGTTTATAGAATTTCCCCCTTGGTACCTGCTTTTGCTGAAGACACTTTTCCTGTGGTGCACACAATGTACACAACTGCCTCCATCAATAACATTTGATAGGCATTGGAGTACTGCTATCCTGTCATCCAGGTCTGCCTTTTCTTCCTCCAGTGCTTCTAGGTACCCAAACTTAAAATATGGTCCTGCAGAGACTGCCTGCAAATAAGAATGTGTGTGCATTTGTAAGAGTATGAAGGGAAGAAAAAGGAGTTGCACATTATAAGATGAGCCTGTGCAGTTTAGTGTACGATCTACAAGTTTGCTGGTCCATTTATCTCATGCATGTATCCTTAACGTGGGCAGAGCAATTTAGAACATTTGAAAGTATGACAAAGATGGCTGCCATTGAACGGCATGAGCTACATGGAGCATGGGATCTAAATTGCATGATCTTGTGAATTAAACTTAAAATCTCCCTCACCCCCCCCCTCTTTTTTTCACTTTTCTTATTACTTTTCCTTTAACTTTTCTCTTCCACAGGGAAAAGATTCCTTTTCAGGTTATTATCCCGAAATACACCAAATTACGTGATTGGCATCACGGAGTTTCAGCCCGGGTTCTTAATGTACAGTGATTCGCCAAAGTTGGGGGGAGGAAGAAAACCTACTGCAGATTATATACCCTTTTTCTGTTTTCCTATTTTTTTTCCAGCTATCTTTTCTTTGTCTTTAACAATATCCAACAGTGTATAAAAGAAAATGTTCTGCACTAATCAGTAGATGAACAATTTGAACTGTTGAGCAAAAATTTCCGGATAACTGCAGCAACTTTAAGATTAATCTTTCTTATCAATAACAGATGACAAGTGACACCAATATATCTGGTCATAAAGTGTGAAGGAGATGACAAAATATGCGCTATTATAAACCAAAATGAAAACCTGAGTAATTGTTAATATTTTATGGTAGAAGGGTGATGGTTTTGTGACGGGGTTTTAGATTTTGTAATTGCGGTGGGGCACATACCTCTTTGAGAAAATAGGCCTCAAGGTGAGATAAATATTGCATGCGGTATGAACCCTGCTAAACGGAGTTCTGCTTTGCTTTACATAGTTACAGAGTAGCTGCATTTTCCTCTAAATGCTTTAGGAAACAGAATGGAGCAATAGAAACCTGATCAATTTCCTCTGTTATACAAAAAAAAACCCCAACAACAAAAAAACACTTTAATTTGAAGAGGCTTGTCTAAATGCAAAGGTTGGAAATTTGAGACTGAATAGCATGTTGCGGTTCATTGTATATGCTAATATTGCACCAGACTACAAAGAGGGGGCTTAATTCACCCAGAATTATTTTGGTCTGGAGTATAGCTAGCAGGCAGGCTGCAGGCGAGAGAGGAAAATGATTTACTACAGAAAAGCTCGCAGCTTTCATGAACCAACCTATGTTGGCTGTGGTATGAGCATTGACTACAAGTCATGTAAGGTCATCAGGTGAAGGTAATCCAAAACCAGAATGGAATGGGACAGTGTAGCATGAAAAAAATACTGTGAATGTTCTATTGCCAAGTGTCAGGCACTGAAGCAAAGGCCAAAGGGCCTCCATTAAAGCAAAACACTAGTACGTGTGCTCTGCATGGGGTATTATGACACATCCATGTCCTGTGATACACAAAAAAAACCTCAAACGTGAAAAAATTGTAGCACAGACGACACTACGGAACATAGTTATGGTTCTTGATACAGGTAAAGAAACTGATAACTATTTCTGCCTTCATACAATCGGTTCATAGATAAAATCGCGCGAGACAACGGCGCGCCGACAACTGAGCACAAGGTTGACGGCGCGCCGAAGAAAAGCACTATTTTAAAGGGTTCCGACGGGGGGTGTTGGTGGGGAACCCCCCTATTTTACTTAACAGACATCGCGCTGGCGTTGGGGGGGGGTTTGGGGGGTTGTAACCCCCCTCATTATACTTGAAACCGAACTTTTTGCCTGTTTTTTAGGGAAAAAGTTCAGTTTTAAGTATAATGTGGGGGGTTACAACCCCCCAAGCTCCCCACAACGCCAGCACAATGTCTGTTAAGTAAAGTGGGGGGGTTCCCCCACACACCCCCCCCGTCGGAGCCCTTTAAAATAGTGCTTTTCTTTGGCGCGCCGTCAACCTTGCGCTCAGTTGTCGGTGCGCCGTTGTCTCGCGCGATTTAGTCCCGTCACCGTACAATCAACTCGGAGAAAATCTGCAACGTGAAAACAAAGTAGCATTTGTGCACATGCAAGCTATTGACAAAGGACAGAAAGGTAGTCACAGAGAAGAGAAAAGGGACATGTGCCAGCGGCATCCCCATAAGTACAGTATCCTCCTGGCTGTTCTGTTGACTACCCCCTCCCCTCCTTCCCAAACACAAATCACCCTACATGTACTGGAAAAGAGACCTTCTGTCTATAGCAGTGTTTCGCAAACTGTGTGCCGCGGCAGATTCCAGGTGTGCCATGAGATACCAGGGAGGAGGAGAGGCGCCGGCTGACTGCTTTTACAGTACGTGCCTCTTGCGGCGAGAGATGTCCTGTAGTCGGTCAGCCGGTGCCTGTGCCTCTTCTCCTTCTGCAGCACCCCCCACCCCACAGTCAGTAATAGGAGGCTCAGGGCAACGGCTGGAGGACATCGGCCCATGCGTGGACATTAACGCAATGACGCACGTGACATTGACCCTATGACATCATTGCTACAATCATTGCATTTCCGTGTGCCCTCCAGCTGCAGCCCCGAGATTAGTGTGCCGCAACTTAAAAAGTTGGCGACACACTGGTCTGTAGCCAGGGCAGGATTAATTTGTCGAGGGCCCCTAGGCACACAAGTACACTGGGCCCCCTGCCCCGGCCCACCATGCGCCCAGGCGGAAACAGGAAGCTGCATCAGAGGGAAGCTTTGGGCAAGCAGCACCGCTTGCAGAATTACAGTTCCTGTTGCCTTTCTTACCCGCATTGCTTGCTTGTCTTACTTTCCGTCGAGGGGGAGGGTTGCTGATCGGGTGTGTGTGTGGGGGGGGGGGGGCTCGCGTTGCCAATCGATGCTGGAGGGGCCCATCGCTGTATGGAAAAAATAATGTTGATGCCTTCCTTCATCGGGCCCCCTGACCATTTCAGGCCCTAGGCACGTGCCTACTTGGCCTATTGGTTAATCCTGCCCTGTCTGTAGCTTATATAAAATTTTAAGATGTTTGTTTTACCTCTGGAAAATATTCACTGTACAGTCACATTTGAGATATAGCTAATGGGTTATCAGTAGTCAATTAACTACACATTCATCCCATTTCAAAGACTGGACAAAAATTCATTTCAAATGGCAAAGGGTCTTATTATATACAGGTTCTTCTCTGTCCTCAAAGGGTTCACAATCGTAAGTTTTTGTACCTGGGGCGATGGGGGGGTTTAGTGACTTGCCCCAGGGTTACTAGGAGATGCAATGGGAATCAAACCCAATTCTCCAGGGTCTCAGACCACTGTACAGATGTAATGCACGCAAGTAATAAGTTGCTTAATGTTCGTGTGAGGAGTCGTTGTCAGAAGACTCGTGCTGTGTTCATGAATGTCCTCAACAGAGGAGATGGAGGAAGTGGTAAAGACCTTGTAGGCAGGTGCTATAGACTGTGTAAAAAAAAAAAAAAAAAAATACAGCCTGACTTTCCATAGTAAGTTTCCTAGCTGTTGCCAAATGTGGGAATGAGTCAGTGATTGTGGCCTTTCCAAACTAATTCCACTTCAGCCAGGCTGTTCAGATTGTAAAGAAATGCTGTCAATATAAGAAGCACAGATGCTTGTATATCGTGTGTGGTTTGTTTGAGCAAAATTAAATCTTCACTTGCATAATCCTGCCATGACCATGTGTTTTCCTGCTCTGCTTCCTGCTATCCCTGTGAGGTGTTATATGGTTTAAAGTGATCAGAACAGGCCAACCTGGGATGGATTTTGTGGAGAGGGATTTTGTAGCAAACTAGTGTTTATGAAAGGAATGATCTTGATGTTAATGTAGAGAGTTTTAACGAAGTGTGCAAAGATTTCAGAGCCTTTTTGGTACATGCAGATGAGATATCCTTAAATTCTGCATAATTTTTTAAATCCCTTCTGCTTTTTGGGCATTTTGTACCACTAGCAATTAAAAGGTATAAATATCAACATCGGTTACTGCTAATTTAGCACATGTCCCATAATTTTCTATAGGAAGACCTAGTCACTAATGACTAGGATTAACACATCTTAACAGTGTCCATGTTAATTCCCCTCTCCCCTCGTAAGTCAAATGGGTTTCATATATTCTTTTTCATGAGCAATCCTTATGGAGTTGAATCCATGATTTGATAGTATATTTAAACGACAGTATGGTGATTGAAGTTGAGACAAACTTTTTAGGCCTTTTTCCTGAAGGTCAATTTGATACCATGCTCTGTGATTAGTGGGCTTCTTGCACCCAGTCGTAGATGTTGGCGATGCTAGGAGAAAATTTTGCACGTTGGAGAAAGGGATATGGAATCATGCACGTTCCAATAACCCCCCCCCCCCCCCATAAAGAAGCCTTCTGTCATTGCTGTTAGGGCTTCTGGTTTGGTTTTTTTAATGGCACAGATGTTGTGTGTTAAACACAACCTGTCCCAATAAAAAAATAAGCCCCCGTGCCATGCCCTCCCACCCTGCACCGGCACTCCAACCCACTGTCTACCCCGCAGCCGACTCGCTACAAAATGGCAGGAGGGATGCCCACTCCCTCCTGCCACGAAGGAACACCCTCCCTCCCCCACCCCCCATAAAAAGCCCCCTCCTGCCACGAAAGAGCCTGCAGTTAGATAGTCAAAATAAGCTTGCAAAGGTAATTTCCAGATAAATACTTTCCAGATAAACATAGCCTCTGAAATCCTACTTTAAAGACATAGGCTTTGATTACTTTTAATTCTCAAAATTAATGAATAACTTATAGTGGGGCATTTTTCTAAGTTAGATTCTGGATGAACCAGGCCAAGCATTTATAAAATATGGAATAAGGAAGAAAACAAGCAATTGTCTAGCAATTGTTAAGCTAATATTGATGCTTTTTTATAGCATGATTTCCTAGATTTGTTTAAGGCTAATTGCCCTGAGAAACTTTTAGGGATGTTTAGAAAACATGCTGTATTGTATGATAAATTACCTACGATCTTGTAATATATTGTATGATATTCAAAATGAAATTGCTTTAAAAGCTTGAAGAGAATTGAAATAAATCTGCTTCTACTTGTGGTCTTCTGCTTTCCATTTCTTTTATTCTGATTTAGCTGGTCTTTAACTTTTTTTCTTTGTCAGTACTTTGTGCAGCCTCACTTCACCATGCCTCTGTAACCTTAGCAATGTCATGGCAATTGTTATTGCCTCTGAAAGTTGCGATAGAAAGCAAAATCACTCAGGGTTTGTAATAGTACTATCACAATTATGTTTTCAGCCTTAAATATGAGGCCTGTGTGTGTATGGGGGAGAAGAGGAGGAGAAAAATGGCGGTGAGCTGAAAATCATATCTCCGTGGTTCCAATTTAGCTTCTGGGTGCACTGAAGGTTTCCTCTTTTATGTTTCAATCATGTTAATTGGAAATGATAAAATCACAACAATGATCAAGATAAGATAGTAGAACATATCACAGCTTCTAGGAACAATGCAACTAAGAGAAATACTGTAGGTACAATTCAAAATAGCAAACAGTATCATTTCCATAGTTTTCAAATAACCCCCCCAACCCATACCCTAATCCCTCCCCCAACAACAACCTGCTCTAGGTATTCCTATTTTAAATCTATACCTATAGCCCTTGGTGCTAAGACAGTGTCAGTCTTGTGGCACTGTCTCCCTTTCCAACTCTTCTGTGGGGTTTACAGGAAGAGTTACTACTACTACTTAGTTTTACAATGCTACCAAAAACATATGTAGCACTGTATGCATTATATGCAGGTACATTCTCTATCCCTGGTGGGCTCACTATTTATTTATTTTAAAAATTTATATACCGTTTATTTTTATTTTTTTTAAACATATGTTTATTAGTAGTGGAAAGGACCCCAAAGAGCACAATACAAGGCAAAGGTGAAAACACAAATACAGTCAGATACATATATACTGTTTAAACCTAAACGGTTTACATATCGTTACATACATAATTCAATAAGAGAAATAAAATCAAATTAACATTAACATATAATCATCATAAAATTTTAAGATGCGTTTTGTACCTGGGGCAATAGAGGGTTAAATGTCTTGTCGGGGTTCACAAGGAACTTTTCTTATAATGATGGCCAAGAAACATAGGAATCGGTTTTTCAGGATTTTTAAAAACTTTAATTATTCATATTAATTACACAAGCAAATAATACTTGATAATGAAAAGCATAAATTTGTAATGTAAAATAGAAAATGTGCACACAAAATATTATAATGTG
This sequence comes from Geotrypetes seraphini, assembly GCF_902459505.1. NCBI lineage: Eukaryota > Metazoa > Chordata > Amphibia > Gymnophiona > Dermophiidae > Geotrypetes > Geotrypetes seraphini. The sequence continues at coordinate 329,067,956 of NC_047084.1, read as the reverse complement.
CTATTTAGACCACAATATAGAAAGATCCCAAAATTAGAAAAACCCTGAAGCTTGGGAATATTACAAGAAATAAAAGAAAGGAAGGAAGAGACAAAAAAAAAAACATGTGACCCCTTATCAATTATATCCCAAAGTCTAACCTGCCCCATGACTACTTATTGGGAGCTCCAAACTATAAGTATGTAACAAAAATTTGAGGAAATAACCACCTCAAATTTACACAGGAAACATAATTGAAAAGTATCACCAAATGACAAGACTTGCTGCTTCATATTTAAAAACTTTTTCCTGCAATCCTCTGTACTTTTTGCCAAATCAGGAAAAGGCCAGATTTTTTTACCCCCATGAATGTCCACTGAACATGCTCTAAAGTACAAAGTGTTTTTGGTTTGTTTTTTTTGTTAAGAGTTACGTATACAGCAAATTACATCGTTTTCATACCCACAGAGAGCGGAGAGCTGTCTTCTGCATTTTAAAATACCAGGAATAAGTCAAAAAAAGAAACGCATACATTACCTTGTCACATTTTTACAACAGGTAAATTACTGTTGGTAGCACAGTGGAATTGTGAGTGAACCAAATGTGGACACTGTGTTAATGAAACTGTATTTTATGTGCTTGATGTCAAAATTATCAGCCATGAGACATGGGATGTCAATACAAGATGGACGAATCTCCAGCATCCAGGAGGACATTAAGGGAACTTTTTCTGGACAGTACAATTTGTCTTGAGGCTATTAGATCAGAAAATTGAACTGGATGAATCGTTTGCCTTGTTTCACACGGGATGGAGAAGTAGGATGGTGGGGGGGGGGAGGTTTATAAAATAGGACTGAGATTAGTTGAAAAGTTCTATTATGGCAATTAGATGGTCATAATTGGAATGTTATAAGAGTGTATTAAATTGGAAAGGGGGGAGGAAGTAGGTGCTTTGATATGATAATAGGTGTGAACAGGGGTGGAATTTGGGCAGATATGTAGGTGGATTACACATACAGTAATCTATGTATCAAATTATAGGTGTGAGCATTTATGCTTCTTCAGGGCTGGTCTGTGTTTGCAATGTCTGTGTTTGCAATATAGGTGTGATTGCCATAGAAATATTTTATAAAGCAGGTGCTGACTTGTCCTTATAAAGTAGACATATGATAAGCCCTGAAAACTTGCTGTCATTAGGTGCTCCTTTGTAGTTGCCCTCTGCCTTATACAGTGGCGATATCTAATCATATACCTGTTGATTACCCTTTTTCCTCAGTTTTTGTTTATATTGTATAGTTTTTACATAACTGAAGTGGAGATAAAACAGGAGACTTAAAAAATAATTTTTTTAAGAAGCTTAAAGAGATTCATCTGAAACTTTCCAAGCTTTATGGTCTCCAGTATATGAGTTTTATTTTGAATACAGCTAAGATGTACAGACTTACAGATATACAGATATAGCTGTCTTGTATCTTTGTTCCATTTTCCTAATAGTGTCTCTCAGTCACCTGAATTTAAATTCTAGAATATACTTAAATAGCAAGAATGGCATTTGAAAGTTCCATAGAAGATATTAAGCTCTGACTTAATGCTCAAGCTAACTATAGCATTCATAACCAATGAGGGGTAATAGCTTGGAACTCCTGGACTTCTATTTCAGCTGTATTTAGCCAGTCTAATCTAACTCAACTTGAGCCCCATCTGGAAGTTTATACACTGCTCATAAGACATGCAATCTGTGCATCTTCCAAACCAGCCTCAATCTGCTAAACCATAGAATGGAAGACTTGCAGGTGTTCTTGAATCCCAAATGCCATGCTGCAACAAGTCCTGGTTAGGTGTCCCAGCTTCTCCACAAGCAACAAAACACTTCCAATGGAGTACAGCCATTGGTGCTCTGGAACTGATGCCTAGGGAGTGTGAAACTCTTATGTCATTTTAAGCTGCCAAATTGGTATCTTTTGAGTGTACTGTATTTAGTGTTAAGTATATACATACCAGCACTTCACCTTGGCTTGCAATGTTGTTCTAGAGGTTATTGAGATGAAGTTAGAAGAAATTAGGGGCAACATTTGATTCTGCTTTTACTATTCGAGTATATATTGGTGCTGTCCTTGGGGGTTTCATTTCTTCAAAGTTAGAAAAATTGGAAATTTACCAACCTATTTGAGAAATCATTTTAAATTGATTACTAGTTATTTTGAGAAGATTGGATTGTGCTAATTCTTTTAGTAGGACCATTATGAGCAGCTAAAGAGATTTCAATATGTACAAAGCACCTTGGCTTTAGACTGAAGGGTTCAGTTTCTTCTGCTTTTCAGTCTTTACAATGGTTGCCAGTTGTTTAAAAATTTAAAAAAATGGAGAGGGAGACAAAGTACAATTCAAACAGCAAAAAAAAATAAGCAGAAGGAAAGAAGCTCAAGGAGCCTCCAGGTTGTGGGCAATCAATGTATATTTTATTGTAAAACCCAACATGGGCTGCGTTTTGGTGTGTCCACCTACATTAGGTTCTATTTATCTGTCAAATAAATATGGATGGTTGTTAGCTGATAAGTTAACACCAATAGTCGCTACTCAAGAGAAATTGCCAAATCTCCCGATTAGAAGTTCAGCAGAGAGCGCCATGAAAAGCACCAAAATCCTGCTCAGTCAGACACGTCAAAACACGGCCCGTGTCAGGTCTTACAATAAAATATGCGTTGATTGCCCAGAACCTGGAGGCCCCTTGTGCTGAGTTTTAAGTTGGTTTTAAGTCAGTTTAAGATTTTAGTGATAACTTGTAAACTAATTGTTTTTTAAATGGGTCAGAAGAGTTGATGGTATTGTATATGTGCCATCTGGGGAACTTAGATCATCACAAGATGTACTGTTGACACCTTTAACTGTGAAGGATGTGAATATGTAGAGTTGAGAGAGTTGGTACTCTTTTGTATCTTCAAACCTTTGCAACGCCATTCCCAAGGAATCTGAGTTTCAAGAAACTATATAAGATGTCTCTTCACTAAAGCTTTTGGATAAATTAGGGCTGGGATAAACCTTGTAAGCTGTATTGTCAGACATGAGCACCCAGACCTCCTAATTCTATATATTGTGCATGCAAATGTGGGTGTGCATTAGACCAATTTGGGTGTGTAAGGGAGTTCCACTACCTTGGAACCATCACTGAGAACATTCTTGTCCTAACGTTTTTGTATTTGATGTCTCTGGACAAGGGCATTAAAACAGCAGGTCAAATGTGGTATCTTACTATAAAAATCCTAATTGTGTCCTTGTATTAATGCTTTTTAGTTTTGCTTCCCTTCAGTCATTGAAAACAGTAAGTCCTGCCAATTTATCCATCTAAAACCTAAAAAAAAAATTAATTGTTGGCTAAGCACGCAAAGTAATGGTGGTAGTAAGGTAGCAACAACTTTCTAACCATATCAGATTTTCACCCACGTGTAACTGCTGATTTCTTTAATGTCTGTTTATCTTCAGCCAAAAACCTCTCCAAAGTACGTCTGCCAATCTGTATAATGGAGTAGAAACTCAGACTGCCTCCGCCAGTCCTGCCAAAGAGTCGGTATCCACTCAGACCTGTGAGAATCAGGCTTTGTCGGTAAATCCACTGACTCCTCCGCCAGTTTTAAGGTCTGCTTCCATTCGAGTTCTCGCTGATCCCAAATAACAGCACTCTGCTCACACCACCCTGCACAGAAAAAACTGTATTTTGTTGGGTTTTAGTCACATAGAACTAGCATGCTAATAGAAAAATATCATTCTAGCGGCATTGCCATTAAAATTACTTAATTGTAAAGGTGTACAGTACTAGGGAAATTTAAATAATTCATTCAGCAGTGAAAGCAAATTAAAAGGGGAAAGGGAATGAGATTTGATATACTGCCACCTTGTGGTTACAATTAAAGCAGTTTAAATATTATTTTGTACCTGGGGCAATGGAGGGTTAAGTGACTTGGCCAAAGTCACAAGGAGCTGCAGTTGGAATTGAACCCAGTTCCCCAGGTTTTTGGGCCACTGCACTAACCATTAGGCTACTTCTTCACTAAAATGATTAGGTTTTGCCTATACCAAATCTCTTCATCTTCATTTTAATTTCATTTATGAGGGAGTGTTAGCATTTGCATTCATTTCTGGGTGGCGGGTGCAGGAACCTAAAAGACTGTAGTCTTCAAGGTGTATATGTTAAATGAGGGCTTCAGTCTTACATATAGAGTTTGAACCAGAAAAGACACAGCTAAAGAGGAGATATGGGGATCTTGACACAATATTTTTCAGAAATGTATAATAGAAGAACAAAAGGGGAAACCTAACCAAGATAGGTTTTTAAAAAAAAAAAAAAATATTAATTCACTGCTGTTCTGTGGTGCATGTTCACCAACTAGTAATGCTATGACCATTAGCAATCTTCTTACCTTCCTTGCACTTCCTTCATTTTATAATTCATATTTCCTTTATCAAGTTGCCTTTGGTTGATTGGCTTTCTGCCATGAACAGGCTGCTGCACCATTTGATAATGTGAAAACTGCTGTGGAAAGAAATTAACAGCAATTTTGACATGTAGTATATTTGAAAAAAAAAATAATATGTGGTATATTTAAAATGAAATACAATTTGACATAGGTGGTATATAAAAAATAAATAAAGTTCACAATGGGCGATACAGGATTGCAGAGTATTTTCTTTTGAGGTTTTCAAATTTGTTTTGGGGCAAAGATGACTAAACTCGTGCTATCTGAAATCGTACAGTGAGCTGTGTCCCACTTAAAGTTCTTTAATAGTCCCAGTATTGGGGGGAAAAAAAAGAATTTTGTTTTCAACCTCATATTTTTTCTAAATAACAAATTAGGTGGTGAGATTGAAATAATTTTTAGTTAGTTTAAATGCAAGACTGGCTGAAAGGCGAACTAATGGTGGTAAATTTGAAGTTGCCTCTGTTGCTGGATGAATAAAGTTTAAAGTGTGCTGGTCATGAAAAGAAAGACAAGAAAAACTTGTCATACTGTCTTTACCAAAATGTCCAGAATCTCTCATGCCTTTAAAAGAGGTGAAAGGTTGTTTTAATTCTATAAATAGCTTTCTGAAATTGGAAAATTTACCTTGGGGCCATTTACCTTAAGCCAGATATTCGGTGCTGTTAGATACTGTACAATCAACAGCACTATATATCCAGAGACTTCAGCCATCACACTGACACTATATACAGTATGCATCCATCGCGCCCAACAGTCTGCTCATGCGGCGGCCCCAGGTCAAAGACCAGTGCGCTAACCGAGACCAGCCTCACCTGCATACATTCCGGTTCAGCAGAAACTTGTCTAGCCTTGTCTTGAATTCTTGGAGGGTGTTTTTCCCTATAACAGACTCCGGAAGAGCATTCCAGTTCTCTACCACTCTCTGGGTGAAGAAGAACTTCCTTACATTTGTACGGAATATATCCCCTTTTAACTTTAGAGAGTGCCCTCTCGTTCTCCCCACTTTGGAGAGGGTGAACAACCTGTCCTTATCTACCAAGTCTATTCCCTTCATTATCTTGAATGTCTCGATCATGTCCCCTCTGTCTCCTCTTTTCAAGGGAGAAGATGCCCAGTTTCTCTAATTTCTCATTGTATGTCAACTCCTCCAGCCCCTTAACCATTTCAGTCGCTCTTCTCTGGACCCTTTCAAGTAGTGCCGTGCCTTTCTTCATATATATGGCAACTAGTGCTGGACGCAGTATTCCAGGTGAGGGCGTACCATGGTCTAGTACAGCGGCATGATAACCTTCTCCAATCTGTTCATGATCCCCTTCTTAATCATTCCTAGCATTCTGTTTGCCCTTTTTGCCGCCGCCGCACATTACACAGATGGCTTCATTGACTTGTCGATTAGTACTCCCAAGTCTCTTTCCTGGGGGATCTCTCCAAGTGCCACCCCGGACATCTTGTATTCATATGTGAGATTTTTGTTACCAACGTGCATCATCTTACATTTATCCACGTTGAACCTCATTTACCATGTCGCTGCCCATTTCGCGAGCGTGGTTTTGTTGCGTTGCAGATCTTCACAATCACCTCACTCGTACCAATTTCCAGATCGTTTATGAATATTTTGAAGAGCACGGGTCCAAGCACCGAGCCCTGCGGCACCCCGCTGGGGACGTTTTTCCAGTCCAAGTATTGTCCATTTACCCTCTCTGTTTCCTATCCGCCAGCCAGTTTTTAATCCACGTGAGTATTTCACCCTCTATTCCATGGCTCACAATTTTCCAAAGTAGTTGTTCATGCGGAACCTGTCGAACGCCTTCTGAAAATCCAGATATATAATGTCGACCAGGTCACCCTTGTCTATCTGCCTTTTTACACCCTCGAAGAAGTGCAGCAAGATCGTCAAGCAAGATCGTCCTTTGCTGAAGCTGTTCTGGCTGGTCCTCATCAGATTTTGTCCGTCAAGGTGATCAATGATGCGGTCATTCAGTGCCTCTACCATCTTTCCTGGTCAGACTTGCTGGTCTGTAGTTTCCTGGATCTCCCCTCGAACCTTTTTTGAAGATCGGCATAACATTCGCCACCTTCCAGTCTTCCGGAATCTTTCCCGATTTGATCGACAGATTTGCTATTAGTTGAAGCAGTTCAGCTATAGTCCCTTTCAGTTCCTTAATTACCCTCGGATGGATGCCATCCTGTCCAGGGGATTTGCTGCTCTTAAGCCTATCAATCTGCCTGCATACCTCTTCTAGACTGACTGTCAACCCTGTCAGTTTCCATCTTCGCTTCCAGCGTAGAGCCTGTCGGGTTGCGGTATGTTGTGTATATCCTCTTCGGTAAATACAGATGCAAAAAATGTGTTCAGCTTATCGGCGATGGCTTTGTCCTCCTTTAGCACTCCCTTTATTCCATGGTCATCCAATGGTCCTACCGCTTCCTTTGCGGATCATTTTCCCTTGATATATCGAAAGAACAGCTTGAAGTTTTTCACCTCCTTGGCTATTTTTTCCTCGTAGTCTCTTTTGGCCCCTTTTACCGCCTTATGGCACCTGCTTTGATGCTGTTTGTGCTTTTTCCAGTTTTTGTCCATTTTTAACCTTTTCCATTCCGTAAATGAAGTCTTCTTGTCTCTGATTGCTTACTTCACCTCTATAGTGAGCCATGTTGGTTCATTGTTCTTTTTCTTCTTGGATCCAAGGCAATGTACAGCTAGAATAACTCAAATATAGGCAATAGACAATTACAATGGTAAAAAAAAAAATACAAATAACAGACCAGAGTATGCCATAGTACACTTTTTACAAAATCGACCCAATGCAACATAAAACATATTCATAGACAACATAAGGTGTAAGTGGAGATGGAATATATATAGTAAGTCAAGGTAGAGTAACAGGAGTTAGAAAATAAGGGGAGTTGTTAAGAGTTGCAGGTGACTTGCACTATACATTTAGCTTAGGCCTATCAACCTTTAACTCTTTCAGCTTGCCTAAACTAAACAAGTGAAACAAAGAAAGACTGAATATCACCACTGGATAATTTGAAAAGTCTGCTCTCCACTCCAAATCTAATCCATATTATGTGGATAATATTGGGCTGGTAGTCAGATTTTTAGCCCAATATTACCCATGCAGAGGCTGAAAATCCACAGACATCATTAGTCATTTATGTTTACTGGTTTGTCATTGACCAACAATTGTAAACTACATGGGTTTTGGTTTTGTTTTGTTTTGTTGTTGGTTTTTGTTTTTTTTTGGGGGGGGGAATGCGTGTATAGCCTGTTTCCTTTTGAATTTATTGATTTATTTGTTTTTAGAGTGCAAACCAATTAGATCCTCCATTTGGTAAAGGCAGTATAGCAAGTCTTTGTACTGGAAGACTGGAGGGTGGCCAAAGTGATGTCAATTTTTAAAAAGGCTCAAGAGGTGATCCGGGAAATTATAGACCAATGAGTCTGACATTGGTGCCAGGCAAAATGGTAGAGACTATTACAAAGAACAAAATGACAGAACATTAACATAAGCACAGATTAATGAGAGAAAGTCAGCATGGATTTAGTCAAGGGAAATCTTGCCTCACCAATTTACTGCATTTCTTTGAATGGGTGAATGAACAGTTGGGTAAAGGTGAGCTGGTTGATAATGTGTATTTGGATTTTCAAAAGGCACTTGATGAAGTACCTCATGAAAGACTTCGGAGGAAATTAAAATGTCCAGGTTAGGAGGTAATGTTCTATTATGGATTAAGAACTGTTTGAAAGAAAACAGAGAGTAGGTTTAAATGGTCAATATTCTCGATGGAGAAGGATAAATAGGGTTCCCCAGCGGTCTGGGCTGAGATTGCTGCATTTTAACATATTTATCAATGATCTAGAGGTGGAAATAACTAGTGAGAAAATTAACTCCCTCCCTTTTACAAAACCGTAGCGTGGTTCTTAGCACCTTGCCACTGTGGTAACAGCTCTGATGCTCATAAAATTCCTATGTAACTCAAATGGTAGCATAACTTCACCACCATTAGAATACCCTTATGTATTCAACACTTTAGTCAAGTTTCAAGGATCCTCAGCGGCACCACTTGGAGCTCAATAACATTTCATTGCGCCAAGCTTTATGTGTCTACTCGTCATCGGGTCCCGTTGTTATATTAATTACCAAGTACTATTCTTCACTCTTGCATTATATCAAACAATTTTTTGGAATTTATATATTTTTTAATCAGTATTTAAAAGCTGTTACTTAGCTTTTTCGTGTGGTCTCTGGCAAGGGGAATGTCATACCGACATGTTTCGCTATGGATAGCTTTATCAAGGAATACGCTCCCAGTATTAAACCGCCAGTGACTCTAAGGACTGAGTGGTCGTATGCGCTGGCGGTTTAATACTGGGGGGTATTCCTTGATAAAGCTATCCATAGCGAAACATGTCGGTATGACATTCCCCTTCCCAGAGACCACACGAAAAAGCTAAGTAACAGCTTTTAAATACTGATTAAAAATATATAAATTCCAAAAAATTGTTTGATATAATGCAAGAGTGAAGAATAGTACTTGATAATTAATTTAACAACGGGACCCGATGACGAGTAGACACATAAAGCTTGGCGCAATGAAATGTTATTTAGCTCCAAGTGGTGCCGCTGAGGATCCTTGAAACTTGACTAAAGTGTTGAATACATAAGGGTATTCTAATGGTGGTGAAGTTATGCTACCATTTGAGTTATAGTGGTGATTGAGGACCCTTGTGGAATATATAGATTGTGTTATTGCATAAAATTCCTATGAGCATCAGAGCTGTTACCACTGTGGCTGGCACTAAAAACCGTGCTACGGTTTTGTAAAAGAGGGGTAAATTTGCTGATGACTCAGTTGTTAAATCACAAGAGGATTGTAAAAAATTGTAAGAGGACCTTGGGAGACTGGGCATCAAAATGGCAGATGACATTTAATGTGAGCAAGTGCAAAGTGATGCATGTGGGAATGAGGAACTCGAACTATAGCTATGCGATAAAAGTTTCTAAGTTAGGAATCACTGCCCAGGAAAAGGATCTAGGTGTCATTTATTTATTAAAAAATTTAGATACCTTATGTAACCGCATTGTTGAGGATACGTTAAAATCTTCAGCACAATGTGCGGCAGCGGCTAAGAAAGCAAATAGAATGTTAAGGATCATCAGGAAAGGAATGGAAAACCAAACATGGAAATGTTATAATGCCCTTGTATTGCTTTATGGTATGTCCACACCTTGAATATTGTATGCAATTGTGGTCACCGTATCTTTAAAAAAAAAAGATATAGCAGAATTAGAAAAGGTACAGAGAAGGGCAATGAAAATGATAACAGGGATGGGACTAGAGAATGATATGGGGACAGATTTTTCCCCATCCCTATGAATTCTTTTCCTGTTCCTGTCCCATCCTGCAAGCTCCATCATCTGCACAAGCCTCAAACACTTTAAAATCATAAATGTTCGAGGCTTGTGCAGTTAAGACAGAGCTTACAGGAATGGGGTAGGGACAGAAACAAAACTTGCAAGGATGGGAAAATTGAGCTTCTGCTGGGAAGGGGAAAAATTTATCCCTCTGTCATTCTCTAGATGGGGCGACTTCCCTATGAGGAAAGTGGCTAGGGCTCTTCAGCTTGGAGAAGAGGTCTATAAAATTCTGAGTAGAGTGAAAAGGGTAGATGTGAATCGCTTGTTTATTCTTCCCAAAAATGCTAGGACTAGAGGTCATGCGATGAAGCTACTAAGTAGTAGTTTTAAAACAAAACAGAGAAAATATTTCTTCACATAATATGTACCGTAATTAAACTCTGGAATTCATTGCTGGGGAATGTAGTTAAATCAGTTAGCTTAGAGGGGTTCAAAAAAGATTTGGATAAATTCCTTAACGGGAAGGCCTTAGGCCATTATTAAGATGGCTTGGGGAAATCCACAATTTATTGTTAAGATAAGCAGCATAAAATCTGTTTTATTACTTGGGATCTGGTTTGGCCACTGTTGGAAACAGGATACTAGGCTTGAAGGACCTTCAATCTGTCCCAGTATGGCAAGTCTTATGTTCTTATGATTTGAAATCAGTTGGAGCATCTCCTACTCCCAGGTAACTTTAATGGTTCAACAACATTAAGATGCTGCCGGCAGCCCAACAGCAAAATGGAAGCTATTCAGTCATTTGTAATGAGTGTCACATGTGTGATTATCTGTCAATTGAGAGGTTGTATGTGTGCTCAGGGCAGAGTTCCTGGTCCTTAGAGAATTAGTCTAATCTCCGGATGCAAGAGGAACGGATATGAAGGAGCTGAGTTCGACAGAGTTCTACTTATTCCTTAAATGTCTCTTCTGTATAATAGGCTGATCTCCAGTCTGTCCCAATTTGGAGGACCAAGGCCACTTAAAAGGAGTGTGACAGAAAGTGATACTGTAGTTAGGATCTGCCCTTTAGGTGGTACAGCAGTGTCCCTTAAACTTTCTCGAGCTGTGGCACACTAAAGTTAGTGGCCACAACTTGAGGTACCCGGAAGTGCGTGGATGTCACCGTGATGACATCACACGCATGCGTGATATCATTACATCGACATCTGCACATGCACGAAGGCCCTTCAGACGGGCCCTGAGACGCCAGTGGGGGGTGCCAGCAGGGAAGAGGGCCGGAGAGATGCTGGCACCAGCTGATTGCCTACAGGATGTACCTTTCGCCACGAGAAGCACGTCCTATAGGCCAGAGGTTCCCAACCCTGTCCTGGAGGACCACCAGACCAATCGGGTTTTCAGGATAGCCCTAATGAATATGCTTGGAGCAGATTTGCATGCCTGTCATTTCCATTATATGGAAATCTCTCTCATGCATATTCGTTAGGGCAGTGGTTCCCAACCCTGTCCTGGAGGAACACCAGGCCAATTGGGTTTTCAGGCTAGCCCTAATGAATATGCATGAAGCAAATTTGCATGCCTATCACTTCCATCATATGCAAATCTCTCTCATGCATATTCATTAGGGCTAGCCTGAAAACCCGATTGGCCTGGTGTTCCTCCAGGACAGGGTTGGGAATCACTGCATTAGGGCTAGCCTGAAAGCCCGCTTGGCCTGGTGGTCCTCCAGGACAGGGTTGGGAACCACTGCTATAGGCAGTCAGTGCCTGCACCTTTCCTCCTCTCCAGTGTGCTGCGGCACATCTGAAATCTCAGGAGGCACACTAGTGTACCATGACACAGTTTGTGATACACTGTGATGCAGTATGCTTTAACTTGTAGAATGTACATCTATGGATATGTTTAGGATGGTAGGGTTAGGACAACTGTTGTAGAAATGTAGATAATTTGGTGATTGGTGGGCTTTGAGAATTACACTTCTCCCTCCATGTCTGCAGTTTCCGTATCTGCAGATTCGCTTATTCGCGATTTTTTGGCTGCTGACTCCACCCCCTAATTTTCGTCACTGAACCCAGCGTTTCACATTGGAAATCGCTGCTCCCAGCGTTGTATGGAGCAAATCGCAGGTCGGGTTATTCACGGTTTATCTTTTTCAGGTCTATTTTACCGAAAAACCGCAAATAACATGCAGAAAGTTATTTGCATTTTTTCGATATTCACGGCTATGTTCTGCCCATATCTTCTGTGAATAAGGAGGGAGAAGTGTACTCTGTAACTTGCCTGTTTGGTAAAAAAATAAGAAACCTTGCATGACATCTAGATGGGATTTTAGAGATTACTGTGATAGATAATGGGTATCGATGACATGGGAACAAGCAGTAAGGCGGTTCTGTAAGCCAGATTTTAGGATTATAGATAGGAAATTGAAATCCAGTCCCTGCATGTGTGGAATCCGATATGTAGGAAGAGATCCAGAACCAGATTTTCAATGCATGGATGACATTGATAAAGAAAAAAAGGCTTTAGACTGAAGAACTGGGCAATATTGTACAGAAGGGGAATTTTATTCCAGAAAAATGGGTTATTTCTTAATGAGCTTGGAAACAGGCTGCTGGTAATAATGTTTGAAAGGAGATAAAACCAGCTTCTTTTTTTTTCTTAGTCTTTCATGGGGAAATTAGAACATTAGTCTAAAGAAGCTGAAGTACATTTTAAAAAATATAGATATAAATGATTCCAATTTACCTTCTCAACTGCTGGAAAGATTGTGAATACAAACAGACCTTAAATTGTGTGGAAATGGCAAATCCTTTTTTTTTTTTAATTGGAATGAATGCCACTAAATGAAAATATAACAGGTTCCTCAGGGACCTGGTGAAAGAGGGTAGCAAATGGGATGCTGCCATATCAGCATACAAGTTATTTCAAAATAAGGCAAATCAAATTGGTGAAGGGGTGGTGCTATCTGTAAATGGTATAAAAGAGCTGCAGGAAATAAAAATGCACTGTAGAATTCTTATGAATAGAAATTCCATATATAATCAGGACTGGTATAATGGTGGGGGTATTATACTGTTCACCTGGTCAGAATGCAGAAACAGTATTCCTAATTTCTGCAAGACCTGATGTGATACACACAGCTGTTTGGCACTAGTGATCATAATACAGTCAGGTGTGATATAATCACTGGAATGAGGCCATTAAGAAAAACTACTGGAATTGCGTTTAATTTTGAAACGGAGAGCTATGATACAATATAGACATTAAAAACAAAGGGTAAAACTTTGCGGCATTGACACTTTAAAAATACCATCTTAAAAGCTCAGGCCTTTCATGTATTACAAAAGGTTAACAAAATACTAAAACACTGTCAGCATGGTTAAATAGTTAAGAGGCTGTTTTAAAGCCATGTATAAAAGCGGGGAGCTGATTCACCGCAGAAAATAAGGATAAACATGAATTGGAACGTTTTATTTTCATTTGAAGAGACGTTCTCCATAGGACCAAAATCTAGTAAGAATTTTCAAGTACATTCGAGGCAAAAAACCTATGAGGTCATAATTTAGTTTTCTAGAATGAACAAGATATGAAAGGTGCACCAGATCAAGATCACGATAGAATATACATTATATGATTCTGTACATAACTCTTTAGTTTATAAAAAAAGGACGATTACGGAGATATCTACCACAAAAACACATTTTAGTGGTGAGGAGCTGAAACCCATCATGGTAAACTTGAAATATGTAATGGAACAAATTGACAAACTAGAGAATAAAATCACCAGAGCTAGATGGTATATACCTAAGAGTTCTCTAAAATAAAATTGTAGGACTATTTAGTGGTAGTCTAATTTCCCATTAAAATCAGCTCAAGAATTGAAAGTTGACTAGTATAACAGCCTTTAAAAGGGCTTGAGAGGTGATCTGGGAAATTACTACTAATCATTTCTATAGCGCTGCTAGACATAAAGCAGATGGTGAGTCAGCCAAATAATAGAGAAAATGCTAAGATCCTCTTTTACAAAGCTGCAGTAGTGATTCCCGCGTGGCAAATGGCAATGCAGCCCATTCAGTTCCTATGAGCTGCATCACTTTGCTGAGCTAGGACTTACTACCGCGGCTTTGTAAACGGGGCCCTAAGCAAAAGAAAGTTATGCCTTACCAGTCTATTTGATATTTTTGAAATTGTTGGTTGATATTTTTGACAAATGTGGGTTGGTTAATGGTTTCAGAATCTCAAAAAAACTGTAAAAATTTAGGGGAAAAGAGGTAGTGCCCTGTTATGGATTGGGAACTGGCTCAAAGATAGAAATGGAGAGTATAGGACTAAATTCATTCTGTGGAGAAAAGTAAATTGTGCCCATCCTTCAAAATGTTTTGTATCAAAGGGTTGCCGGCAGCAATTCCCAAATACTACCTGTAGCTAACCTGGGTTATATGTTTTCTTAGGCTTCCGTGGCTGACATCATGTTTGTTGCAGTTTCCAGGTCTTGCCACATCTGGTCAGATAGAACCAACGTTTCAGTTATCATGCTATTGTTTTTTTCAGAATATGCTGTGAGGTTTGCAGTTTTTCTTCATATATGTAAATGTATATATAGAGAGAGATTGTGGGTCTTTAAACTCGATAGGTTGGGGCTTGAGGTGAATGAGGCAAGAAAGTCCATTTCTCACCAACTTCTCAAGGAGAACATCTTTAAACTCATCAAAGAAATTTCCTCACAACTCAAAATATAAACACTTTAGCTGAAGACGTCAAGTTGGGAGGGGGGTAGGGTAGGGGCAGAGAATATTGTGCCTGCCCAACCAGAATTGGCTGTCTGGCTATGCCATTACTGGAAAGAATATTGGAGTACCCTGCATCTATGTTTAGGAAGACAGCTTTGAGGAATAGAGAACAAAGTGATAAAAAGTGAGTAGCAGTGGATGTTGGGACTTCTGTATCCACAATAATTCCATATGGAGGTATAAATGCAAATAAAAACTGTAGCATGGGGGGAGCAAAAAAGTAACAAAGTTTTTAGCTTTTCATTTATCTACTAGGAGTATAGTTCAGGGGGAAACATAGTATACATAAGGTAGGATTAGATAAAGGAGAAGAAAAAATAGAATGGCAGGTTAGTGGAAGGTAGCAATATGGAATCAAGGGCTAATAGATATGGGAACCAATGAATAGAGAGAAGAGGAAATTTGGAGTAGCGAGAAATGAAGGGACAAAGGTGGGAGATGTCTTGCTGGTGCAAGGGGTTGTGTAAGTAAATGGGGTTCTGTTCGGTTTAAGAGTACGTTTGCAGGTCTATTTAGCACAGCAAAAAGTTCTGAAAAAGATGTTGCTGAGTTCTAGACCAGTGCTTCTCAATCCTCTCCTGAAGGCACACCTCTAGCCAGTTGGGTTTTCAGGATTATCGCAATGAGTATGCATGAGAGAGAGTTGCACACCATGGCTGTCCAATATATGCATATTATCTCAGAAGAATGTTTCCACCTGTCCTCTTGAACACTCCCCCTTTCTTTCAAAATGGTTGAAATGTTTTTCCATGGTCTCACCATACATTTCCTCAAAGCCCTTTTATTGGGTATCGTTCCCATCTCCTTCGTCTGCTCTTGTTCACCCTGTCCTCAAGTTGCCACACCTCAAAACCTAAAAATTGCATTCCTATTTCCATCCTCCCCTTCCTTTCCAAACTCTTAGAGAATGTTCTTCCTGTAAACCGTGCCGAACTCCGCATTCGTGGAGATGGTGCGGTATATAAACCCAAGGTTTAGTTTAGTTTAGTTTAGTTCTTCAGCTGTAATCTCATATGGAATCCACAAATGTACTACATCCCCCACTAGACAAGGTTTCTAATTGGCTTTAGTACAGAGACAGTATAAGGAGCCCTACTTGGTGAACTGTACTGTAAACTGTGAACTGTACTGTACTGTATCCCTTGATCTCTCCAGGCCCCCGCAGGGGTGTCAAAGTCCTTCCTCATGGGCCGCAATCCAGTTGAGTTTTCAGGATTTCCCCAATGAATATGAATGAGATCTATTTGCATGCACTGCTTTCATGGTATGCTAATAGATCTCATGCATATTCATTGGGGAAATCCTAAAAACCCGACTGGATTGTGGCCCTCGAGAACCGACTTTGACTCCTGTGCTCCAGGGCATTTGATTTCATCAATCACTCCTTGCTTCTTAACAGACTTTCTGCTATTGGTATTTGTGGTACAGTCCTCAACTGGTTTTCATCATTTTTACATTTTTACATTTTTACAGTTCTTTAGTGTTTTCCCCACCCTCTTCACTTTGGGGTGCCTCAGGGCTCAGTTCTCTCCCCATCCCTTTTTCAATTTTAAGTTCTCTTGATTCAGTTTCATGGCATTAGTTCTTATTACTATGCTGATACTATTTTACTTGTGTTTTATAGACCCCATGACTTCCATCCTTCAATTACTTCAACATTGTCTTCAGACTCAACTTTTTTTCTCGGGCTTTAGTACCACCATCATCTGGATTAACAGTTCTGCCCCTGCCAGCTGTTCCCATTCTCTTTGACTGTCCCATTCATACAGTCCCATTTTTTTTTTTTTTTCAAATATCTGGGGGTGATTGACACTACATTTAATCTTTTTCAAAGCAGAATTTGAATCGTGGCATCTCAGTTGCTAGGCCCTCCTATAGAACTTCTGATAGGAATCTTGGTGACTCACTGGGACTTTAGTCCATCCCACCCCCTATGATATGCAACTCATATATAGACAGTCCGATTATAATCAAGAAGTCTCAATCAATCCCAATTAATTAAGATGAATTTCATTCAGTGCAATCATTGTGGTGCTTTAGTTCCCAATCACACCATCTCATCTGTCTTCAATTTGCTAGTATCAAAGAGGAGTTCTGTGAACTTAAGCAGGAATTGGAGACAATTAAAGTAGCTACAATCACCTCCCTCAAATATACCAATTTACCACCACTCCCCCAAAGAATGAAACAACCCAGGAATAAATGGATCACAGTAGGCTCAGGTAAACTCAGAAAAATCCACCTTCACAATTACCCCTAAAGAATCTCTTTGCTCTATTAGAGCATTGTGATGCTAAGATAAAAGAACTGAGGGGGAAGCAGTGAAGATAACTTGAGAAGTTAAGCACCCCCAAAGCACATATAAAAAAGCTCAAGATAAAAGAACTGAGAAGGAACTAGAACCAGTGAAGATAAGTTGCAAAGTTAAGCATCCCCAAAGCATATAGAAAGCTCAAACCAGGAAAGTAATTGCTGCTAGTAGATTCCATCATCAGAAGGATTAACCTTAGAACACAGGACAAGGGACTCAGAACTCCACTGTTCTCCAATCTGAATTCTTCTTCATAAATTCAGAGCTATCAAGAACTGTTGATGTGGATTCCCTATGTACAGTGGAACCTCGGTTTGCGAGTGTTTTGCAAGATGAGCAAAACACTTAGCAAACTTTTGTCTCGCAAACTGAGCATGTTCCGATACACGAGCACCTCCCCCTGCCCTAACCGGCATCGCAACCCCTCCCCCCCCCCACGAGAACCGCATCGCACCCCCATGCTGAAAGCAGCATCCGCCCGCCCTCCCAAACATGTTCCTTACCCCATCTGCTGCTTGTGCGAGTGAAAGAAAGCTCCCACCTCTTGCCTGGGCTGGGCCTTGAGCATCTGCGCATGCTCAAGGCCTGGCTCTCATTCTCTCGGAGAGGACGAGAGCCAGAAGGCCTTGAGCATGCGCAGATGCTCAAGGCCCAGCCCAGGCAAGAGGCGGGAACTTTCTTTCACTCGCACAAGCAGCAGATGGGGTAAGGAGCATGTTTGGGAAGGAGGGTGGGCGGATGCCGCTTCCAGCACGGTGGTGCGATGCGTTTCTTGGGGGGGGGGGGATTGCGATGCTGGTTCAGGGGTTGCAATGCCGGTTAGAGTGGGGGGAGGGGGTGATGAAGCAGCGCCGGTAGCCTCGGGGAGGGGGGGAGGAGGAGGTAGAACAAATCAAAGCGAGTTTCCATTCATTCCTATGGAGAAACTCGCATTGATATACGAGTAACTTGGTTTACGAGCATGCTTCTGGAAAGAATTATGCTCATAAACCAAGGTTCCACTGTACAGGTATTTTATTGTATGCTTATATTAATACCAGGCAGGATTATTGTAATGTTATCTGTTCTGGTATATCTACATCTAATCTAAAGCGATTACAAATCCTTAAACACCACAGTCTGTATTTTGTCATGCTAAACATAGGGACTATGAGACAATAAGTTATCTGACTTCCAATAGCTTCCAGAATCAATTTCATAATTCTCACTCTTACCTTGATAAACAGATTTGTGTGTAAAACCAGACTATTTGGCATCCTTTACCATTCCTTATATACCCACTCCATATCTCTCTGCTCATTGAACAACCATAGAATTGTTCACTCCCTCTTTCTCGAGCAACATGGGAATCTACCAGTAGTAGCCCTTTTTCCTTATTCCTTCCCTCTGGAATTCTACCTCGTTCTCTGAGGTCTGAAAGCTCATAGTGCAATTTTTGATCAGCCTTAAAATCTTAGCGCTATCAAACTGCTTTCGATGCTGTCTGATGCATCAATCCCTTCTCGTCTTAAGGAAGGGAGTGGAGACACTGAGCAGGACTTAGGGAATCCACAGTCTGGAATTCTGTATTCATTTATGAATTTTATCTTTGGTATGATTATTTTCCTATTTTAATTGGAATTATTTTCTTCCTTTTAACATTGTTTTATCCTGTTAAACAAACCGCTTTGATTTCATTCTGAAAAACAGTGATATAACAAATCTAAAATTATATTCACTGTGACATTCCTGAAAACCTGACTGGCTGGGTAAAAGATGAGAAGCACTAGACCTTGCACCAAGATGTTCACTGTACAGTTCTTAGATGTCTCCTACTGTATACTATACCAATGAAAAGGCATAAGCTAAATACAAAGTAAGTGCAGTACAGAGTGCCTTCTGATGCAGCAGTGCTGGAAAGCTGACACTATCCTCTCCCTACATGTGCTAAACATCACATTATCTTTGGACTAACTATCTTGATTCTTTCACATTACTAATGCTTCTGAAGCACCATGTTGTTCTTTATAAAATTTGAATCTATTTGTGTTTTCTTCTCATTGTATCTGAATGTCTTACGAACAATTTTTCAAATCTATAAACACTTAAAAAACTATTTGCCAGCCCTGAATCTGCTCCAACCAACTTCTCTGTGGCAGAGCCCCCACCCAGCTCTCCTCTTCCTCCACTTCCTTCTACACCGTCTTCTGGGCTTGTTCTTTCAGCTTCACCAGAGAGGTAAATGATTGCTGCAGGTTATGGTATATTTTTAAAAACAATGTAAAAGTACTTTTCCAGACCATTCAGGAGTATCGGCTTTGTGTTGCAAAGACTTGTTTCTCTTCTGCTAGAGCAAATCATTTTCCATTTTGGTGACATGTTTGAATAAATTAGAACATTGGATGTTTTAAGGAGGACAAAGTGTGCTGTCATTTGCAACGACATAGGAAATATCCTATGTTGTAGCATGTCATTACCAAATGAAAATGAGCAGAAACGCATTTTGGGCTCCTTTTACGAAGCCGCGTTGGCAGCTTTATCGTATGTGACTTTTTATCACGCGCTAACCCCCGCGCTAGCTGAAAAACTACCGCCTGCTCAAGAGGAGGCAGTAGCGGCTAGTGCGGCCTGCAGTTTAGCGTGCGCTATTACGCGTGTTAAACCGCTAACACGGCTTCGTAAAAGGAGCCCTTTGTGCATTGTCATTCAGTCAAAGTAGAGAAGAACTCAAAGTACAAGAAGCACAGAAAAGATGCACAAAGGGCCTTCAAGTTCCGAGTGGTCAAACTTCAGTTTGTTGAAGGACCCGACAAGGTCCATGTTTTGGCATACCTGCCTGCATCAGGTATCATTTCAAGTTTATTCATGTATTTGATTAAACGCTTATCCTAAGACACTAAGCGTTGTACAATAATAATTAAAACATTTACAGGGGTACAAAAGACAAACAATTTTTTAACGTACTTAATTATAAAACCATGGAGGTACAATAGGAAAGGGGGGAGAACTACAATATTTATCGAGAAAAGGTACATAAAAGGGAAGTACATTAGGACGGAGAAAGGTTAAAAGTTGCTGGACTTGAATCAAATGGTCAGTTAAAGGCATCTTTAAAAAGAAAACATTTTAAACTACTTTTAAACTTCTGTGAATTGTGTTTGGATCTTATATATATAGGAAGAGAATTCCAAATCATAGGGGCAGTCACTGAGAAGATTGAGGTGCGGCGAGTACCTATTATCCTTAGGGAAGAGGATCTAAGGGCTCTGGGGGAGTCATATGGAATTAGAAGTCCAGCAATGAATGCTGGGGTGTGTATTTGTATCATTTTGAGGGATAAAAGGGCAATTTTATATGTTATCCTATATATGACTGGTAGCCAATGGGCTTTTTGTAGTAGTGGAGTAACGAGATCATATTTTTTAGAACCAGATTTAGTGAAATAAACTTGAAGAGATGAAACAAACAAAATCTAATAGAAAATAATGCCTGTTGGATGTATTATGTCAAAGAGCAGAGTCTGCATCCGATATTACCCACAGTATGCTAAAGAGAGGCAAGAGAAGTTTCAAGTTTATTAAAATTTCATATACCACATTATTTATTTCAAGGTGGTTATACATTTTAAAATAGGGTAAAACCAGATAATACAATTTGACATAACTTTAACAAAATAAAACGTACACGATTAGACAAAACAATAACATTCACGACAGGACAAACGGGACAATCGGTACGAGTGGAAAAAAGGGGAAAACTACAATGTTTAAAGAAAAGTAAGATATAAAGGTATAAACAAAAGGATGGGGTTAAAAACAAGTAAGTCCAATACAAGCGGACTCATAAAAGAGAAAAAAATAAAATAAATAAAAATCCTTAAAAGGACATTTACACTTGAAAGGCATCTTTGAAAAGGGAATGTCTTTAGAAAAGATTTAAATTTCTCAAGATTAGTTATCTCTCTTAGAGCATTTGGTGCCGAATTCCAGAGGGTAGGGGCAACTACTGAAAAGATAGTGCTTCTTCTGGTGTTAATATGGTTCAAACTGGCAAAGCTCACGGCCATATTTTGACGACATAATACATCCGACAGGCATTATTCTATCGGATGATTTTGTTTCATTAATTATTCTTCTAACCCTGATGCAGGCACGAGTCGGGTCCACTCAAAAATTGAATTGTTGTGGTGGTCACCAATAAGTGTGCACCTTATTGGGAAAAGTGCACCCTCTTTCTGAAATGGTGCGCTCTTTTCACCTGGTGCATTATTATCGGAAACTGACAAAATAGGAAAAAAAAAATGAAAATTTCTATAAATAACACACGAAATCCTAAAATGAAATTTTTCTGGCTACCCATCCATGCTAGGCAGTGAGAAAGTGACCGTGTGCTGTGTATTTGGAATGCTTATGTCTACTTATATGCCACTTCTCTTTAGAAGCATATCCTTAACTGTCAAAGGGGTCATTGTGGTACAACACACTAGGCTTTGCATACTGGTTTACTCAACGTTGTGCACTATTTTGTATATATACCCTGTATACAAACCAGACGATGAAGCTGTTGGCTATTCTACATAGATGAAGAAAAAAGTGTGCTGATGCAACACCAAGCTTTAACCCTTTAATTGGCAGATAGTGAAATGGCTGCTTTATGCAACTTGATGTTGAACGAGAGCAACAGTGCCAAGTAAACAGGCATTTGGAGCTGCAGATCTTCCATAAGAGCCATAGAAGACACATGTTGCTTCTGAGCAACAATGCCTAAATAAAGGGT
Source organism: Geotrypetes seraphini (assembly GCF_902459505.1). Classification (NCBI taxonomy): domain Eukaryota; kingdom Metazoa; phylum Chordata; class Amphibia; order Gymnophiona; family Dermophiidae; genus Geotrypetes; species Geotrypetes seraphini. The sequence continues at coordinate 329,046,283 of NC_047084.1, read as the reverse complement.
TAAGACAGGGTCTTGATAGAATTAAAGGGTTAGCTTAGTCTGCAGTAGTGTTAGTGAGGATTTCATTCCTGTTTCTTCCCTTTACGCAACGCTGAGGGGAGGCGTGCTGGGCTGCTGACAGAGGTGTCAGCATTTGTGGGATTGCATGCATATGCTATAACCATATGCTGGAATGCTATTCTGTACATATTGTATTCACAAAACAGTATTCTGCAATATACTTAGATGTATCCAACTGCAATCTGAGTTCTGATGCAGGTTTTCTGTGTGCAATACATAGTTGCCACTAGCAGAACTGTGCCGAACTGGAATCACATCCCATGCAACATTCCCTCTTGAGCTCCTATCCTAGCCACTGAGTCACAGCCAAGCGGTGAAAGCAACAGTCAGAACTCTGTTTTGGAACCCCTGCCACCCTTGTGGCATAAACCCGGGAAAGGAGCTGGGATTTGACATACAGCCTTTGTGGTTCAAATCAAAGCACTTTATATTATATATATGGGTACTTATCTTGTTCCTGGGGCACTGGAGGATTAAGTGACTTGCCCAGAGTCACCAGGAGCAGCTTCAGTAGGAATCGAACCCAATCACTCAGGGTTCTCGGTCCACATGACTCTAATAATAGAGATTTACTGCAACAGCTCCATAGTGTCTCTGTGGAGAAACATGTCATCTCATTTATTTTTAAACTGTGAAGATATCAGTAAACTGGTAAGGCATCAAATGGAAGGATTGAGACCTACAGGTTCCAACTTCTTTTCTATAATTGTGTAAACCTTGGGATTCAGATTTTGGTGCCACTTTACACATTTATTTTTTAAAAGCAAGGCTTCTGCACTATGGTTGTGACAGAAGATTGGCAGTTGTGTAATGTACATTAATGTGTGTTGTGCTGCTAATTCGCACTATTTTTTTTTCTGTTCCTCCACTTCAGAAAGGTACTGTTTGATAATCCTTTGGAATTCCTGCCAAAGTGTGCCCCTCATCCACCACCTATCATCGGGTTCTTAAGTGTCAATACCCAAACAGCAGTGATATCCAAAACAGCAACTGCTTATGCTAGGTAGACTGCTCTTGAATCTATAAATATCGCTCACTGTCCATACTGCATGACTTGTAAGGGGAGTCAGATCTTGGAGGGGGGGGGACCCCCAAAACCCCTTAAAACGGTTCATGCAGATTGTCTCAAAATATGCAGCATGCTTGATTTAGTTGACTGTACTGTAGTTCTTCTAGTTCAATGGTCTCAAACTCGCGGCCCGGAGGCCACATTTGGTCCGCCAGGTACCATTTTGAGGCCCTCGGTACATTTATCATAATCACAAAAGTAAAATATAACAGTTTCTTGATCATATGTCTCTTTAGCTATAAATATTAATAATAACTTAGGAAAGATTTATGGACTATAAAGAGTTTTACCTCATGCAAAATTGTCATTTTTTTAATAAGACATTAACTGAGTTTGGCTAAGGAGGTAGGAGTGATGACTGTTGAGGGCTGAGTGCTGGTCATGGAAGTTTTCGATGGTCTAGTTTGTCTCATTTGGCATAAAGATGTTTTTCATTGAGGCATCTTGTGTGCCTTATGTATTTTACATTTTGATATAGGATTGGTTAGTATGTTTTATGCAATCTGATTTTATATGTATGTAGTTGTTATAGTGTTGGTCTTGATGTGTTTTGTACGATAAATGTTCCGTTTTTATTTTGTATTTTAACATGTAACGCGCCCTGGATAAGGGCGGGCGATAAAAAAAAAACCACACTTTTTTTGTTGATGCCCTCCAAGTACCTACAAATCCAAAATGTGACCCTGCAAAGGGTTTGAGTTTGAGACCACTGTTCTAATTGGACTGTTCAGTTGGTGACAATTCCAGGAAATGCCATTATTTGGTCTGTCTGTTAGGAGTAAAGCATAACTCAAGGGCCGAGGCAGTAGCTACGTTTGTCTCCCTTTTTCATAGCCTGCTAAAAGAAAACTAGTGGGCCTCCTGAGGTTTCATTTTAAGGAGCTTCCAAATATTAAAATGCAATAAGTCTTCGACATTTGCAGTAACATTTCAGATAGGCTTCCCCATTGGAACATATATTTGAAATATAGGCATTCACATTAGTTGGAAAGATTTTCACCAATTAGTCAGTTTTTAAAAAACAACAATGTGAATGCATGCCTCTGCCATTAACTCTGAGTACATTCTTCAGAAATGAGTTTCTGCCAGATACTTGTGACCTGGATTGACCATTGTTGGAAACGGGGCACTGGGCTAGGTGGACCATTGGTCTGACCCAGTATGGCTATTCTTATGCTCTTAAGTTAATTATATATGAGGGTGGTTTGAAAAGTTTGGTAAAAAAAAGCCCTAGCGAGTTTCCAATTTCTCATTAGCTATTTTTCCTACGATATGAAAAAACTAGAAACTCGCTGGGCTAAGTATCCTTTTAAAGACAATAGAAATAAAACAAAACGTAAAGGAGAAAAGTTATTAGTCCAATAAAAAAGTATTGCCTTTTTTTCCATTTTTGTTTTTTTCTACATTTCTGCTTTAGGTAAAAACAGAATGTTTTAGTGTATATATCACATGTTACCAAGATTCTGTGGGGGTAATATACATATCTTGAGCACCTTAGGTATCATCTTTTAGGGAAAGGGATTGGACTTGTATACCACTTTTTTCTAGTTAAATACAACCACACTCAAAATGGTTTACATATAGGTACTTCAAGCATTTTACACCATGATCATGCCTAAATGCAAATGTGTGCATGTGTTGGTTATGCTAGTATCCTGTAAAGCAGGGGTAGGAAACTCCGGTCCTCGAGAGCCGTAGTCCAGTCGGGTTTTCAGGATTTCCCCAATGAATCTGCATGAGATCTATTTGCATGCACTGCTTTCAATGCATATTCATTGGGGCAATCCTGAAAACCCGACTGGAATATGGCTCTAGAGGACCGGAGTTCCCTACCCCTGCTGTAAAGAAAAGTAGGTACCTACACTAGTGCCAAAATTGTGGAAACACCCAGCATTTTTGACATTATCATTGTATTTAATGCATAAATTTTCAACTAATAACAGAAACCCTATAATCACTTACCAAAACCAGCATAATAATTGGCACAATTCACGAAAATAATGCTGTTCATAAGCTACCCAAGCTAATGAAGTCATTGAATAACTGGAGAAATTATCACTACCAGTCTCACTAGTAGAGTATTTGATATCCCTTAGCCTTGATCACATCTTCTTGGCATGCTGTTCACAAGTCTTTGGAGATCAATAGATGCTATTAGGTAGAACCAGTAATTGATTATTGCTGCTATCAGCTCATGTTTGGACAGTCGCTTTGCTGCTAAGGCTATCTTTAATCTGGCTCCAGAGGTTCTCAATGGCCAGTTCAGCAAGTCAACCTTGTTTTCATTGAACCAGGTGAGGCATTTCTTGGCTGTGTGGCATGGGACACCATCCTGTTGAAAAATGAATGGTCAACTTGCACCAATGATTTCTCTGGCTGAGGGCAGGACTTTGGGTGAAGGACCTGTTTTATGTATTTATCAGCATTTATTACTCCATCAAGCACCTTCAATTGACCCGCAATATCTCTAGACACGTAGCCCCCACACCATCACACTCAGAGGATGCTTCATAGTGGCAGTAGTACACTCTGGCAAGCAGTCCTTGCCCAGTCACCAAGGAACATAGCGGACACCGTCACTGCCAGATATGGATATTCGGATCTCATTGCTTCCGCATTCTTCCACTGCTCTGTGGTCCTGCTGGTATGCTCTTTAGCCCAGATCAAACGTTTATGACGCTGAACTGTGTTGAGGAAGGGATTTTTCTTGAGAATTCTTGCTCGCAGGCCTGTTTTCATCATTCTCTGGTGAACTATCTGACCTGATACCAACACATTTCGTCAAGTGACTTACTGATGTCAATGGCAGTTAATTTCCAATTCTGTAGAGCCATTCTCGCTATCCTTCTATCTCTGAGGTACTTTTTCAAGCCCCTTCCAGCCTTGTTTTGATGCTTCTAGTCAAAGCACTTGCAGAGTATACAGATGTAATTTTAATGTATTTTGACAAATAGAGGGGCATAATCAAAAGATACATTTGTCAGATTTGGCTGTATGGCGCTATAAGCCAAAGGGGGGGTTGGGGGGGGAATGTCCATTTTCAAAAAATACGTCTATAAATTTATTTATGTATTTTTTTAAAATTATCTATCTGGTATTCAGGCCATTGATCGTCCAAACCGCCATTACATCTATCTTTATGCCACATTTTCAACCAAAATTTTGTTCAAGTCCCAAACACTCGGAACAAGACCATTTGGATGTGGAAGGGGCCAGCATTATGATGGACTGGCCACCTAGGCATGGCATCAGAGCAGTGGGGCACCTTACAGGGCACTACTGTGAACTTCACAAAAAAGGTGCCATATAAGCATCTCACCAGAACTCCCTTATAGGTTATGATGAGCCTCTCCCCCCAACTCCCCCCCCACACCTCCCCAAACCCACTATACCCACCTGTCTATAATCCCAGTAGTCCTTTTTGCTGCAAGTGGCACCTATATCGCAGTAGAGTAGGGTTTGGGGGGATTTTGATGGGTGCACATGTTCCACCATAAATGTAGTGGTTAGAGTAGCTTATGGGCCTGGGTCCTTCTCTCTATGGTTCACTAGCCCACCCCCAGACTACTTAAGGCACCTGTATGCAGCCAATGTAGCTTCCGATAGAATATAGTTATATGATTAAATTTTTTTAAGTTGAAAATCAACTTTACAGCTATGTTCTGAATGATCTGCAACCTTTTGATGTCAAAAGAAACTTAACCAATATCTTACCTTTTTGATGTCAAATCACTAAAACTTATTTCTAACCATGAGATAAACAAAATTACTCTACAAATATTACCAGTAAGGTTTATAAATATCATACATTGCAGAATTAAATAAGTAACTAGAGCAACAGTTGAATAAAGTTCTATGATCTCGAAAAGCTCAGTATTTGTACAATTTTGGCCATTAGTGTACCTTTGAAGAATAAATTCCAACCAAGCACCCCTTACAGACTTCCTCTGCACGAGTCTATCCTATTTAAATGCATGCAGTTAACAAAAGGTTTTGATCCCTGAATATACAGCCTGTGGTAACCCGGTATTTTATCTCAGGATGCACTTACCTGCAATGCCTTGGTACCACAAGTCAGTGAATACTACAGCAAGTTTGCTGTAGCTTTGCATATCGTTCAATGATTACCACAGCAACATAAAGAAGCTTGGCCCAAGTGAGACCTGGTACTTTTAAAGGGCTGCACTATTACTTAAAAAACAACAACAAACAAACAAAAATCAAAACCCTACTATGTAAGTCTCTCTGATCCCTTTTCCTAAAGACCCCCCTTCCCAAGACACCTTCCTTACTGGTATGAGGGAGGCAGGACTGATATCTGGATACATCTGTCCCAGCAGCAACTGGCCTCAAAATGGCAACCTTGGCCCTCTAGTGTGGTCTCATGTATACCATAAGGGGGCTCAGGCTGCTTTCTGAAGCGGGGTGGAGGGTGGGGGAGAAGAAAGTAGATGCTTTCTTACAAAAGATGGCTAGTGATGGGGAAGAAAATAAAAGTTAAGGTCAATAACTTTTTCAAGGTCTACTTTTTACATTAATAGAACATAAGAATTGCCATACTGGGACAGACCGAAGGTCCATCGAGCCCAGTATCCTGTTTCCAACAGTGGCCAACCGAGGTCCCAAGTTGCTAGCTAGATCCCAAGTAATAAAACAGATTTTATGCTGTTTATCCTAAGAATAAGCTGTGGATTTCCGCAAGCCATCTCAATAGTGGCCTATGGACTTCCCTTTTAGGAATTTAGCTAATTGATTTCACCACATTCTCCCGACAATTAATTCCAGAGTTTTTAAGTACACAAAGTGTGCAAAAATATTCACACAATATAATCACTTTATTATCTGTTTTCCATTTTTCCTTTTTAAGTCCACCAAATATTTTATGATACCTCACCCACAAGAATTGTTTTGACCTAATCTATCCCATGTGTGTTTGCTCAGTCAGATTAATAGTAGTTACCCCTTTGTCAAATTAAGGTTAGTAGTAAACATAGCTGACTCTGCAACATTAGAAAGTAGTCCAGGAATGTTGAGCTCACTGACGAAAAAAGCTCATGTCAAGACCTCTTCTGCTGCGTCATGTACTGTGGCTACACAGACCTCTCAACTGGATGAATCCTCTTGCGTGCCAGTGACTCCATTCCCTGCAGAACCAGAGAAGGATCTCGGTCCCATGCAGCCCCCAGACTCCAACAGGTACAGATGATATTAGACTGCCACCACTCTCACACTTCTGTCATACTGTTTGTGGCATGAGACCCAAACTTCACTTTCCAGCATCTTTCGTTTTGCATGTTTTTCCTTCCGTTTTTACCAGTATCGGAAACTAACCAATCTGAACCCAAGACAAATTTAATGATAAAAGGTCCTGCAGATGCTGTTTTAAAAAGGGTAGTGATGTAGCTATTAAAAAAGCAGTTAGCTTCTCTGCAAAATGTAGGATTGCTTCAGTAGTGAAAAATGAAGGATAAGTTAAATTATAGGTAACATTTTTGTGGCTATTCAGTTTTTCAGTGCAGGAAGAAACCCCCCAGATCATACTAACAGCAGTCCTGTGCTTTGTATATCTGTGTGTGGGAGGGGGGAGGTGAAATTGGAGGATGGAGAAAGCAAAGGTATGGGAAAATTGAAAGAAAATTTTGAGAGATCATCAATAATGTCTTACATCAGGTCTTTGACTTCGTTTTTATTAACTTACAGTCTTGATACTCATCTTTACAAGAAAAAATCTGTTCATATATTTTATACTACACACAAAAGTAAGCAGTTACTCAGCAATAGCCCATGCCCTGTAAAAATACTGAAACATTGACTATGTCCTCCAAGAATCATTTAGTTGTAAAGTACTACTACTACTATTAAGTATTTCTATAGTGCTACCAGACGTACGCAGTGCTGTACAATCTAAACCAGGGGTGCCCACACTTTTTGGGCTTGCGAGCTACTTTTAAAATGATCAAGTCAAAATGATCTACCAACAATAAAATTTAAAAAAAAAACCCACAAAGCATACTGTATGCAGAGAAAATGTTAATTATCATTTATATTCTGGGTTTTTTTTTCAAAGAGGTCAAGGCAGATGACTTTATGCAATGTCACCTCAGTAACAACTATACAAAAATAGACAAATATACCCCCTCCCTTTTTACTAAATTGCGATAGTGGTTTTTAGCACAGTGAGCTTCTCTCGACATTCATAGGCTCCCTGCGCTAAAATCTGCTACTGCAGTTTAGTAAAAAGGGGGCCATAGTGCAAAATATGGACAGCAGATATAAATTCTCAAAACGGATACATTTTGAGCACTAAATTGAAAATAAAATCATTTTTCCTACCTTTGTTGTCTGGTGATTTCATGAGTCTTTGGTTGCACTTTCTTTCTTCTGACTGTGCATCCAATATTTCTTCCCTTTCTGCCTCCTGTATGCTTCCTCTCCTCCAGACCTCATTCCATTCCCCAACCAACATTTCTATCCTTCAGTGAGTCTAACTTTTTCTTCCTCTCTTCCTGCCCCTCCCCTTTTTTCTTTCTCCCTGCCCGCTTTCTTTTCCTTTCTTTCTTTCTCTCTCTCCCTGCCCCCTTTCTTTCCTTCTCTTTCTTTCTCTCCCTTCCCCTTTCTTTCCTTCTCTGTCTTTCTCTCTCTTTTCCTGCCCCCCTTTTTCTTTCCTACTTTCTGTCTTTCTTTCTGTCTCCCCTTTCTTTCTCTCAGGCTGTCCTGTCTTTCTCCCCAAGCCACTGCCGGGGCTGTCGTCTGGGAACAGGCCGCCATTGCCGCAACAGGCCAGCAGTGACTGCAGAAACGCTGAGCCCACCAACCTTCCCCCGATGTCAATTCTGATATCGGAGAGGAAGTTCTGGGCCAGCCAGGCAGCGATTGGTTGGCCTGGAACTTCCTCTCTGATGTCAGAATTGATGGGGTGGGGGGGGGGGGCAGGCTGGCATGCCCGGTGCTTCTGCAGTCGCTGCTGACCTGTTACAGCATTGGGGAAACAGGGAGAATGCAAAGGCAACTTGAGCCTATTGCGATAGACTCGTGTTGCCTTTGCAATCTACTGGTCAATCTAAACAGATAAATAGGATGTCATGGATACAGTTAAGGGGAATGGTTAATCTGCTGGCTAGGTTGGTGGGCAGTGGGGAGTAGTTTATAAAACAAAGAAATTTTAAAAAAGTGCCTTCATGATGTGAGAAAATATCATGCTGACCCTTTCCCTTGAGTGAGAATGCACTAGACACTGTCAAAACAGCGATACATGTTCAGGTAAGATTTGGAGACCAGCATGCATGCATGGGAAACGTGAATTAAAAATACAAATCTTGAAGTGTGTAGCTAGAACCTGTGCTTCTTGTCCGATGTTTTGCCGAAGCCTGCAACTGCTAACCTACCTACCTATACCACCACTACACATTCTCTTCATAGGCAGAAGGTACAGCCAGTGTGTATGACATACCTGAATAACTTAAGCTCAAATTTGGAAAAGGCCAGCAATAAATCCAAAATAGAAAGACGCTATGTCAAGGAAATAAGAGTATATAACTCATTCCATAGCTTCTAGCTGGTAGGCAAATCTAAATAGTAATAATTCTGCCACTTGCATGTATTTTTGTTGCATGAAGAATTGTAATCTGTCAGTAAAGTTGCTGCATGACTGGTGACTTCCTGTTTTGCTGCTTTTGGCCAGGCATATCACTGTGCCATTGTCTCTGGAGAAAGGAAGCCTTGTTCAGGTCACAAGCACCGAGTCTAGATCTTCTTATACTCATTCAAGGTAAAGCTATAATCAAAGGTTACAAAATAAAAATCTATGCTCTTAACTTTAGCAGCTTAGCATAGTGGAAAAGCAAAAATGTTTGAAAATACTGTGTGCGTGTGTGTATGTGGATTTTATGCTGTTGTAGTCTCTTGTAATATCCTTAACATTTTAAGCTAAACTCTGTCCAGCATAGGTAATTCTGATTCCTGTGCAAGCAGCATACCATTTCTTATAAATGTATTGTAGAAGGCATCAATCATTTTTTTTCAGATCTGCTTCCTTGTCTCCCTGGGCCTAAGGATACCAAATGTCCACCCCTGGCACCCACCCTGAATCCTCGATACCCCCCACCCCACACATATACATGCAACCCCATACCTGTTAGATGACAATCCGGCAGAAGATTCCCGGTGCATCCTGGGATGCACTGGGAGGGGCCTAAGACTCTGATTGGCCCAGGTACCTAAAGCCCCTCCAATGCTCTAGGTTGCTAGAACATGTTCTCCCACTTAGCATGTGATGTTTCAAACTGTGATCCTTGCTGGGCTTCCAGAGCTCAGGGTGAGCATGTGGCAAAGAATCTGATGTGGGCACTGCAGGCAGAAAGGTGGCCAGTGGCCTGGAATCTGCATGTGCCAAGAAAAGTGCTGCAGTGCAAAAAGGGGATGTGAAGCCAGTCTCGGAAAGCAGAAATGTGCCTAGAGCCAGGGAGATCGGGGCAGGGAAATGATCTAAGGGCTCCTTTTACTAAGCCGTGTTAGGGCATTAACGTGCGGAATAGGGCGCACTAAATTGCCGCGCGCTAGACGCTAACGCCAGCATTGAGCTGGTGTTGTAGCCATGTAGCGCAGGTTTAGTTTGCGCTAAAATGCATGCGCTAAAAACGCTAACGCAGCTTAGTAAAAGGAGCCCTAAGTGTGTGATCAATGGAAAGTCACAAATTGAAGATGAGTTAAATCTACAAACAAAAGGAAGTCTCATCTGTAGAGGGGGTGAGAAGTGAGAAGCAGTAAAGGGATGGGTTAAGTGCATTGGAGCTTACTGGGTAACTGAAAGAAACAGACTTGTCAATACAGTACAATCTATATTTGTATATCACCAATACGTCGTAGAAATTCACAGCGGTTTACATATAATTAGAATTACAAAAAGATTGTAAAAGACAGAATAATGCAAAACTTTATTGGATAAACATTAAAACCTTTTGGATACATGTTAGTTAAATAGATGTGTTTTTAAGACCCTTTTAAAACTACTATAATTACATAACGAGCTCATCTGATTTGGTAACAGTCTCCAAAAGTATAGCAGCTTGTTAAACATTTTGGTATATTTTATAAACTGAAAAAAGAATTTTGTCTCAAATTATATTGACTATTTACTAAGTAACACAACAGTGGAGGGATATAATTAGGTACATCTCCTTGGTGTATTTTGAACAAACAAGGAAAAATGAGAAACAGAAAAGGCTAAAAATGTAGGGAGTGGAGCAGACAAAGAACTATTAAAGTCCATGCTTCAAAATATAAAACATCAAATTATGCCTATGCAAGAGGAGAAAAATTAAAAGTGCAGAGGGAGTTGGGGGAGGGAAAGAGATCAAGGAGGAGCGATGGCCAAGGCAAAAGAAGAAATAGGGGAAATGAAAAAAAACTGGGGGGAAAGTATGATGTAGATGGGCTGTGGGAAGAGAGGGGGACCGGTTGGAGAAAAGTTCTATAAATGGCTTGAATAGAGAGTGAGAGTGAGACAACTACCTGGGGGAGGAAAGAATGGTAGGATCCTAACTTTTGACTTGTCCACAGTATCTTCCCTTCTCTTGACATTTAGATATACTACCAGATGTATTTTGTTTTCTCTTTGCTGGTTGAGGGGAAATTTGCTGTGAGTGATGGTGTTCAGCACCCCTAATCATTTTCAAAAGTTGGCTCCTATGATTTCAAGTGCTTAAATGAAAGCAGGGACTCGGTAACAAAGCCAAACGGAGGTAGGTGCTGCCCTTCCACTGAATAGGATATCAGGAAAGTGGGGGAAAACAAGCTGTAATGACATCATTGGGAATTTGTTGGCTATTCTGGATGTGGTTGGATTAGCAAAGGTTGAATAATTGAGACTACTATACTTGACTGTGAAAATACTCTTTAAAGAAAAGGATTTGTGTTGGGTTTTCATGCATTTTGATTTCAGTGGAGGTTCACTCTTGGTCAGATGGATACTCTTCTTGACAGTTCTGCACTGGTTGATCAGTGAACACGTAGGGCAGGGGTGTCAAGTCCCTCCTTGAGCTCTGCAATCCAGTCGGGTTTTCAGGATTTCCCCAATAAATATCCATGAGAGTTATTAGCATACAATGAAAGCAGTGCATGCAAATAGATCTCATACATATTCATTGTTCTATACACCATAAAGAGCTATATATCAATTACAACTCATTTTCAACCATACACAATTTATTTCCCAAAAATTCCACTCATAACACTCTTGTGCATCTACTTCATCAGATAAATATCTAATAAATATATCTAAACCCTTCCCATCTAAATAAAAGTTCAACTGTGGAGAGAAATGACACTTGGAGTATGAAGTAAAAGCCTAGTGGATAAACCAAGAACGAGGAGAAATTTGCACAGTACTTGAAGAATGTGAAGTTCAACTTATGGACAATGATACAAGTTTGATATGAACTTTTATTTGGATGGGAAGGGTTTAGATATATTTATTAGATATTTATCTGATGAAGTAGATGCACAAGAGTGTTATGAGTGGAGTTTTTGGGAAATAAATTGTGTATGGTTGAAAATGAGTTGTAATTGATATACAGTGGAACCTTAGTTTATGAGCATAATTTGTTCCAGAAGTATGCTCGTAAACCAAATTGCTCATATATCAAAGCGAGTTTCCCCATAGGAAGTAAGGGAAACTCGCTTTGATCCGTTCCACCTCCTCCCCCCCCCCCCCCAGGCTACCGGCGCTGCTCCATCCCCCCCTTTAAGGCCACCGATGCTGCTCCATACCCCCTCCCGCGATCTGGCATGCCCCCTGTGAATCGGCATCCTCCCCCCCGTTCATGTAGCTCCTCCCCCGCGATTCTAAAACCCCCCCAAGCACCGAAAAGAAATCCCTTACCCCGATTGGGCACTGGCACCAGCACCAACGCATAGGACATGCCGGTTCTGGTGCCTGAAGATCCTCCCTCTTCTGGGCTGGACGGTGCGTCGGAGATCCTCCCTCTTGCCTGTGCTGGGCTGGACTGGGCCTTGAGCATTTGCACATGCTCAAGGCCTTCTGGTCTCACTCTCTCCGAGTTTCTGAATCTGAGAATCTCGGAGAGAGCGAGACCAGAAGGCCTTGAGCATGCGCAAATGCTCAAGGCCCAGTCCAGCCCAGCACAAGCAAGAGGGAGGATCTCCGACGCACAGCCCAGCACAGAAGAGGGAGGATCTTCGGGCACTGGCATGTGCTTTGCGTTGGTGCTGGTGCCCAATCGGGGTAAGGGATTTCATTTTGGTGCTCGGGGGGATGCCGGATCGCGGTGAGAGGTGCTGATTTTGCAAATGTTTTGCTCGTCTTGCAAAACACTCGCAAACCGGTGCACTCGTAAGTCGAGGTTTGACTATAGCTCTTTATGGTGTATAGAATGATGTTTTATGTATGAGAGCTATTGAATAGGAATTAGAAATCCCAGTGCTAATTAATAATGCATATTCATTGGGGAAATCCTAAAAACCCGACTGTATTGCGGCCCTTGAGGGAGGGATTTTGACACCCCTGACGTAGGGCATGCTTGTTCAACCTACAGCCTATGGGCAAGAACCTGGCCACCAAGTGATTTCTTTTTCTCTGGCCATTGGAATCTTGGCAGTTCTTGTTTTGCTTATAGTGGAATTCCTGTTTTCTCCGCTGCAACTCGACTCTCTGTAACATCTTATGAGACTTGAAACCGTGAGACTAACCTGAACTTCCGGCATTGCATGCCTCAAGTTTGCGTCATGGTGGGGAAGCGGGAATCCCTCTGGCTTTTCTGCTGCTGAAGTTAGGTGAGGGGAAAACTGGGTAAAGGCTGGGAGGATATCATGCATTGTTGTATTTTGCTGCACATTTAATCAGATAGTGGCAAAATATGGCAGTACATATTTTGACCATCTGAATGTTACAAAATATAAAATGTGGCCCCCAATAGAAAAAAGTTGGACAAGCCTGGCTAAGAGGGTATAATGTTTATTTTGTTTGTGTGTGTATGAGAAAAATGAAATGTTTCCTGTGTGTATCTTTTTTTTTTTTTTTCCCCAAGGACAAGGACACCCAAGGGAGTTAGCATAGCATTGCTTGCAACTTAAAGAAAGAGTTGAAATTATCTCCAGGTTCTTGCTTGATGTTGAATATGGTATTTTACTGTATAGCGTAACGTCTTTTAACCGTAAAATTTGTTGCCAGAACTGATTGACCAGAACAATACACAATTATTTACAGTAGCTCAGTAGCATTCTCCTTTCGAGAAACACTCATTTCCAACAAACGTGTGCTTTTCTGTAGTAACTGCTTTGCTATAATGGTTTTCTCCCTGTCTTTCCTTTTAAGCTTCTCTACTGGAAAGCTTTTCCCGGAAAGTCCCTTGGAGAGCCAGCCCAAGTTTGCTCCTAGTCCTCTGCTTCCAAAGTTGAGTCCCCGAAATAAGAGCAGCGCTGCGGCTGCAATCTCTGCTGCCGTGGTGCAAGCCAGGTAGAGTCAAGTATGAGCACATTTTAATAACCACTTGTCGGTTAGTGATTCCTGAGGTGTGGCTACTAAAACTCTGCTCACTGGATACACCGGAGAGGATGCAACTTGTGTCTTCAGGGGCCTTTGAAGCTCTTTCTCAAGCCATTCAATGTTTGGCTGTTTTGCTCATCCCACTGGCAGAGCATTTACAAGCTGTGTTTTTAATGACTTCAGTTTGTTGTAGAAATGAGCTCTGTAAACAGAAGTCTTCCTTATTTCAGGACTGTACCTGGTAGAGAGAACTTGAGTTTGCAGTTTTCCATCTGCATTTCCATGTAAGAGTTAGAATTATTGATTTTGATTTATTATATTTGCGGACCAAGAGTTTTATTCGCCTATATGGTTCGAAATTGAAAAACAATTAATCCTACATGAGTATTGAGCAGTTTACAATATTAATACAATGGAAATGAGGGATACATTTTCAAACTGAAAAGATTATCCCTCTGTCATACAGGATGGATGCAATTGAAAGGGTTTCACATGGGGAGTGTGTGGCGCAGTGGTTAAAGCTACAGCCTCAGCACCCTGGGGTTGTGGGTTCAAACCCACGCTGTTCCTTGTGACCCTGGGCAAGTCACTTAATCCCCCCATTGCCCCAGGTACACTAGATAAGATTGTGAGCCCACCGGGACAGACAGGGAAAATGCTTGAGTACCTGAATAAATTAATGTAAACCGTCCTGAGCTCCCCTGGGAGAACGGTATAGAAATTGAATAATTAAAAAAAAAACCTTTCATAACTCATATTTACTAAGCTAGGTGTAGATATAGGGGCCCATGATCTAAATGCACTGAGTAGTTAGTGTGTGATGTAGTCCACGCTGTTAAGAGTTCAAGTTGAGTAACCATTGGTGCAGTGGCATGATGAGACACGCTAATTCATGCGCTATCTACCTAGCCTGTTATGGGCAGGAAATGGGCTTGGATTGCACACTGGAGTCGGCATGCACTAACTGGTGGTTTTACTTGGGAAGTAGCAAGTGCATTCGCTAAGGGCCGATGCACTTACTGTGCAGTAAATAACTTTTCTGTGCAGTAACCTTATGGGAACACACCTAACAGTTAACGCATTTTAACTGTGCAGATAAATTTTGCATCTAATATGCAATTTTAGCGTACAATAGTAAAAAGGTTCCTTACGCTCTTTCTCTCTCTTTGTGGCCTTGAACATTATTTGAAGGCTCTGAGAATGCACTCTCTTCTTCTAAGCTGTCTCTCTGAACTGCTCCTTTGCTTAGACTCTCCAGTCCTTTCATCTATCGCTCTCTTCTGGATGCCCTTCTCATCACGCCCATCACCAAGCCACCTCTGCAGGGCAAGCTGCCTGACAGGAAGTCAACAGGGGGCTTGAATATAGAGAACAGGTGAGGTGTGCATATTGCACAGATGGTGACTTTAGCATGTGAGCTTATAAAGTGTTCTAATTAACACACGTGTCCCTTTAATCTTTATAAACTAATTGCATTTTGAAAAAAACCTGATATTTTTGGGCAGAGTTATTGTTTGTCTTTAAAGATAGAAATATAGAAACATGATGGCAGATAAAGGCCAAATGGCCTATCCAGTCTGCCCATCCGCAGTAACCATTATCTCTTCCTCACTCTAAGAGATCCCACGTTCCTATCCCACACCGTCTTGAATTCAGACATAGTCTCTGTCTCCATCACTTCCTCCAGCAGACTGTTCCATGCATCTACCACCGTTTCTGTAAAAAAAAGTATTTCCTTAATTACTCCTGAGCCTATCACCTCTTAACTTCATCCTATGCCCTCTCATTAAAGAGCTTCCTTTTAAATGAGATACAAATCGTGCACATTTATGCCACATTTATCATATCTCTCCTCTCCCACCTTTCCCCTAAAGTATACATATTGAGATCTTTCTCTGACCACATAGGACTTATGACGAAGACCACGCACCATTTTAGTAGCCTTCCTCTGGATAGACTCCATCCTTTTACTATCTTTTTGAAGGTGTGGTCTCCAGAATTGTACACAATATTCTAAATGAGGTCTCGCCAGAGTCTTATACAGGGGTATCAATACCTCCTTTTTCCTACTCTTCCTATGCACCCTAGCATCCTGTTGCTGTTGTTAGAACAACATTGCATTTGTTTCATTTGTTTTTGTAACACTAGTTCAGTGCGGTTCTTCTCAACATTATGGTAAAAAAAAAAATCATAGTTATATAACCCCCTTGTTCACCTGGATGCTGGAAAGGGGCACGCAGTTATTTTGTTAGTAAAATAAGCAGAGGTACATCTCTAACAGTAAACAGTTTCTTAATGGACACAGTCCAACTATATACACTCTACCTAAATTCCAAAAAGACCGATGTTGTAGTCCTGTTATTAATCGGAGGTCATTAGGTGGGACTTTACCAAGGACCCAAATCTAATCCAATTGCACTGGTCAGTTGTTGGATTCTGATTAAAAGACAAATTTGCTGCCCAAATCCAGTTCTTAAATCTCCTCTGGAGTGAGGTCACAAAGCTGAGACCGCCTTTCAGGAAATCCAAGAACTGGCTTAGCTTCTCTGTGGGTTTTCTTAGACTTCTGGTAACGGCTGGAACTCCTATCCCTGCGTGTCTGGCCATTTCCAGAGTTGTCTGCCCGTCTGCATGCATGTGGTCCCATGAAGACCCAGGTGCATGAGCATTTTTCAAACTCCCTAGATGTCACCAATTATTGCCTGTAGTTTTACTCCAACTACCAAACTGTGCAGCTCCAAATGCTAAGGCTGCCCTTCCTACACTAATGGCCAGACTCGCAAAACTCGCCAGTAAAATCCAGTGAGTCGATGTAGTGCCCCGTAGTAGGAGCGATTTTACTTTTATGGACGATTCTCAGCATAATAGCATGCAAATTATATGCGTGCTATTTGTGCAGAGAATCACTGGTAAAGGGGGGGGGGAGGAACTGTGCCTAGTGTTTGTTCAGCAAAGTTATTGCTAAATATAGCACCTCCCTCCTGTCAAAAATGGGGGGAAAAAATGCCCACAGCCTGCTCTCCCTGCTGGCTCGGATGACCAGGGCTCCCCCTGCTGCGATGGGTTCAGCAAGCAGTGAGAGCCCCGATGCCCACTACCTCCTGCTCCTGGGGTCCCCACATCCCCCTGACAACCCTCTGACCCACTCCCCCCATACCTTGAAGCTCAGAGTGCTTGTTTTAATATTAATGACCTCGTTGTACAACATTTGCATGGCAGAGTTGGAGGCTGCTAGGAAGCACAGAAAAGAGCACGGTTAGCCATTCTGAGAATCAGCTGATAAAATACTTGGACGCTAAACCAGCTAGGACTGGTTTAGTGTCCATTGTTAAATGCACGGTTAGTTTTAAGAATCCATCCCTTAGCTTGCAGTTCTGGGAAATAGATGCACCCCTTAACTCCTCACTTCAGTGCATACTACAGTATAATCTTGTTATAACGACGGACTCTCTTATAAAAGAACCTCACCTATAGCAGACAAGATCCGCTGGTCCTGGTCGTGCGCCTTTATAAACATGCAGAAAATCATCACATATAGCGGACTCGCATATAAAAGACTTTTGGATATAACGGACAATCAATTTGGTCCCCCAGAGCTGCTTTTAGCTGTAGTTTTGTTCGGCTATAATGGACATGCAGGTTCTGCCTACAAGGCGCGTGGCGTGCCGGTGATATAGTATCAAAATGCAGCCCAGAAGAAAGTGACAAGAGTATTTTTCTTTCCAGTACAGTACGACATAATGCTTTAGAACAGTGGTTCCCAACCCTGTCCTGGAGGACCACCAGGCCAATCGGGTTTTCAGGATATCCCTAATGAATATGCATGGAACGGATTTGCATGCCTCTCACTTCCATTATATGCAAATCTCTCTCATGCATATTCATTAGGGCTAGCCTGAAAACCCGATTGGCCTGGTGGTCCTCCAGGACAGGGTTGGGAACCACTGCTTTAGAACATCTTTTAGTGTTCTGGTTTTGCAATCATTTCGTGCCATACCAATGTTTTGCTGAGTTTTGTTATTGATGTTGCTGATGTTATTGATGTTGCAGAGACTGTTATTCATTGATTGTACGTTGTTTCAAGTTGACCTAAATAAAGTTTTTTTAAAAATGGGCAACTCTTGATTTAACGGACTGTTTTTCCAGGTTCCTTGAAGTCCGTTATCACGAGATTATACTGTATTTACCCAGGACTACATTCACTTGCATGATCTTCACATGAATTTACTCACATGAATCATTGTTTAGTTACACTGTTGATGTCTTCCTGTAAGAAGTCTATTTTTCCTTTGCGACTAATTCATTTCTGAGCCACTGTACGGGTAGTTTTATGTGGACTTTCTCAAAAGCAATGGGTGCATTATGCTCCAAGCAATAGCCCCCTCCTCCTAATCACTTAAAATCTATTTAGTAAATGCATCTGTGTAACAAAGATAAAGAGTCTTATACTAAAACCATGATGGATTGGCACCATGACCTACTGATTTAGAGGAACAGAAAACTATTTTCTGATGTCCCAGTCTAAAGCCTGAAAGGTGCATGAACCAGACTCCTGGAGGGAGGGGGGGAGAGTGCGGTGCAGTGGTTAAAGCTACATCCTCTGCACCCTGATCCCTGTGACCCTGGGCAGGTCCGATGAATTCTCTAAACGCCAATATGAGATGGGGGCGATCGGAGAAACGCCCCTATCTGCCTGCCCGGATCGTGCGATAGCGAGCCCAGCGCATGTGCAGACCATCTGTAGATGGTCTGCACATGCACTGGACCTCTGGGCCGGCAGAGGTTTTTTTCCTTCTTTTATTTTCTAGGGCAGAGGGAAGGGGCATGTGAAACTGTTGGTGAAAGCCAGGCCCGGCCAGCGGCTTAATATTCTTTTACGGGATGCCTTTACTTCCTCTCCGGGCCAACAGCACACAGACCAAGTGCCCCTTAGCTTTATTGGTGGGGTCTGCTCCCATCACCGAGTCACACAAGACACCCAAGTTGGTAAAGCCATCTGCGGCGTAGCCAAAACTAGCAGCCTGGAAACCAAAAGTTGCACCCAGCAACTTCAGGCCGGTACTGAAAACACTCCCCATGTCAGCAGCAGCATAGATTATTTTTAATTTTTTTAATTGAGCCTGTGGTTTTAACTCGCTTAAAGCCCGTGGGTTAAAACCACGGGCTCACAGTGCGGGGCAGAGCAGGGCAGCATTCGGGGCGAGCAGGCAGGAGACAAGAGATCTGGGCAGAGGAGGAGAAATTGTAGAGCAGGGTTTGTAAAGACGTTTTCGATGGTCCCTAGCAGTCGCTTCTTCAATTGATCGGCCAGCCCAGTCGGATGTGACATTTTTGTGTTGTGAATCGCGTCCCTGCCTACTTTGCATGCGTTTCACCTCATTTGCATGCACGGATTCAAAGCGGATCGCAGGAGAGGTAAGTGAATAGTGCAGGAGGGCAATCTGGTCGCAAAGGGGTCGCAAACCGATTGCTACACGATCAGTTTGCTTTGTGATTCTAGCCCTTAATCTCCAACCGAGACAGGCAGGAAAAAATTCTTGAGTACCTGAATAAATTTATATAAACCAGTTCTGAGCTCCCTTGGGAGAATGGTATAGAAAATTGAATGAATGAATGAATAAATAAATAAATAAATGCTATGCTTGGAACTTTTTCATCCCTGTGCTGGAAACAGTGGCTTAGTCGGAAGGAAAGCATGATTAGAAGCAAGCAAGAATGAAACATCAACTAATGTGTGTGAGCCTCTGTATGTCTGCAGTTCCCCATGTGTTGTGGAAGCAGTATATCCATGTTTTTCCTAATGTCTGACATTTAGTGAGCATATTAGGATCTGGGATTTCTGCCCGCTAAATCCCTCTGAGATATTCCGAAGAGTGGCCATTAAGATCTCTTAGACTGAAAGCAGTTAGAAAACTGGATTTTCTTTTAATTTAGTCAAATAAGGAAAAAATCCCAAAATTTTTAGGCTATTATCATAACTTTTTTAAAAATTTTGATTAAATGCAAATCAAGATTTCTAAGCGTTTTACAAATTATTTTAGAAAGAGGGAGATGAAATTGACAGATGTCCACTTAACAACACATGACTGATAGAAACAATTAGGAAAGTTGGGAGAACTATAAATTAAAAGTAAAGAATACAAAAAAGGGGAGACCACAATAGGAGCGAGAGGCAGTTAGAAGTATCGAGTAGTGCTGGCCGATTCAGGGAAAAAAATGTCGATTCAGCCTATTGAATCAAAATTTCGATTCGATTTTCCTGCCCAATTGGGTGGTTTTTTTTAAACATCCTGGTGGATTTATTTTATAGCCTCTTCACCCACTTTGCCTTCTCCTACCCACACTGGCGCTGTGGTATAAACAAAAAAAAGACTTTGCCTCTTTTTGCTAAATCCTAGCTCACGGTCGCGATCTAACACCAGCTCTGGCAGGATACACATTTCAAATCTGACATATTGTAATCACAAAACAGAAAATAAAATTATTTTTTCTACCTTTTGTTGTCTGGTCATTATTCAAATCATGTTGGTCCCAGGCTCTGATAATTAAAAAAAAGAAGTTAAAAATTAGAAGCATCATAAAATAAGATAAGAAGACTGACATCTTAAGAAGTGAAAAAAAATGCTATAAAGGAACAAAGCATACCAGTCAATAACTAGCAAATAGTTTGTATGGCAGAAATGATAGGCAGTTTTGAGGAGGCCTTAAAATAAGGAAAGGTGTGCAAATTATCCAGATAAATTTCCTAAGTAAAAATGTAAGACAAACGGATATTAAAAAACAAACAAACTTGCACATGTGTAAGCTAAATAAAACTAACGACCTCTTTTACAAAGCCGCATTAGCGGCTGCCACGCGGCAACAACCCCGAAGCCCTTTAAATCTCTATGAGCTTCGGGGCCACTAGCGCGGCATTGTAAAAGAGGCCGTAAGTGGGGATCCTGAATTAGCCCAAAAATTCTCTCTTAAGAATGTCATAAAAACATATCTAAAGACCTGCCATATACATTTGTTAAATAAACTGTCTCATGTAAAATATCATACATCTGCACAATAGACCAAAGGAGGTTTGTGGAAAAAAACTGCCTGATCCTCTATTGTAGTAAAATGTAGAGTCGCTGATGTAAGACTGCATAAAGAGCCAAACTAAAACAGAACCGCTAGAGAACTAAAATTAGAACCTCTGCCCGGAGGCTAGGATAAAACAAACGGGGCATGAAAAGAGTAAAATGTAACATACTTAATCAACCAAAGGGGAGTCTAAGAAAAACCGCCCGATCCTCTGTCATTGTAAATTATAGAAACGCTGTGGCGTGACATCGTGAAATATGCTAAAACTTAACCACAAGGCAACTAAAAATAAAAACTCTGCCCAAAAGCTAGGAAAAAAAGGTGTGGGGAAGCTGAATCAAAGTCTCCATGGACACGAAAACAGCAGGGAAAAGAGGAATGTTGACAATGTGTTAAGAGGCAGCGGTCTCAAACTTTGCAAAGTGAAGTAAAGGTGGTAAATACCACATAGAAGTCAAAGGAACAAAAAAACTACCAGGAGGAACAGTCCATAAAAAGCTAAACTCAGCAGGTCAAAGCTAAAAGCCAGCAAAAACAAATTGAAGTAAAACCAGCAGACTTACTGAAATGAAGATAAGTCAAAGTGCTATACGCAGATATGCAGTAGAACTAGTTATATGCAAGTGAAAAGCCTGGAAGGCCAGAGGGGAAGCCGGAGGACGCTGCAAAGAACACCTAAGCACTGCAGCACTTCCTGACTGACCCTCCCTCCTTGCACTCTAAAGCAAGTGCGGCAGTGGCAGTGGACGGCTAGCAAGAGGCAGTGATGCCGCTCTTGCTTTAGGAGACCTGAAGGCATGGGGAGGAGGGTTGGTCACCGAATCGATGAGGCTGATTTTTTTTTGTAAAAATGAATCTATTCAAATCGATTCACCCAAAGTGAATCGGTGAATCGATTCAAATCAGAAATCGGGCAGCACTAGTATCGAGCAGCTCTGACTGTTTAAAATCGATTTAGGAGTGATATGCATCTTGGAAAAAGTAAGTCAAACTAATGAACACTTCTTTTTCAAATTAGGAAATGGTCTTGGTCCATAGAGGTGCCAGCTTCATAATGGTCTGAAATAATAGGAGCAGCATTTTTTGTTCAACAATAAACTGGAAAAATTCCTGCTATTCAGACTTTTAGCAATCCTTAACACTGTCATCCAGAAATCCCTGTCTTTCTCCTTACAAGCATACTAGAAGAGGGCAATTTAAATGTGGTTAACTTTACATATAACACTTTTTTTGTGATTTGATAGGTGTGTGGGGGGAGGGGAGATGGGAAATCTTTTTAATTGTGCTTCCTGCCACAGGTAGGGGTGGATGGGGGGAAAGAGTTTGCCCTGCTGTTGGGTCTGTTCAGGTGGCAGATGTTTTCACAGTGACCAGATGGTGAAGTTGGAACACCTTTAATTTTTGCAAAAGTTTGATTTTGCAAAATACTAGTCTCCTTTCAAGAAAGATGACCTTCATATTGGGAGGACAGCAGGATAACACTCAGCAACTTTTTTTATTTTGTGAAAATCTATATATTGTTAAAGTATAAGTGATGTGTCAGTGGATATAAAGACCAGTGGCGCAATAAGGGGGTATAGACCCCCCTGGGCGATGTCTCAGTGAGGGGGCACCGGCACCTCTCCACCATGCCAGGCTCACGCCCTCCCACCCCGTACCTCTGTAGATCTTTGCCAGTGTAAGCAACTTCTCCTGCCTGTTGCACACACTGGCCTGGTTCCCTTCTGAATCACTTCTGGGTTGCAGGGCCAGGAAGTAACAAACCCAATGCTGGCGTGAGTAGTATGCTGGTGAAGTCACTTACGCTGGCGAAGATTTACAGAGGTATGTTGGGGGAAGGGAGAGCGTGAGGGGGGGGGGCAGAAGGAGTGGTGGTGAGCATAGAGAGTGTGCCACTGCCCCAGGCATGTCCTACCCTTGTTACGCCACTGATACAGACATACATATTTTATCCATTATGAAATGTGACTAAAATGCACCTGTATAGGTGGAAGAAAGATGTATTTTATAAAACACGAGCCTAACTTGCAACTCTGCCTATGTGCTACCCAAATTACTCCCTGACTGTGCATATACACATGGGTCAGGTAAAAGGGAAAGGGATTGGGACTTGTAAAATGCCTTTTTTTTGTAGTTTACAAAGCGGATTGCATACAGGACTTTCAAGCGTTTTCCCTATTTATCCCGGTGGGCTCACAATCTGTCTAATGTAACTGGGACTTGCCCATGGTCACATGGAGCAGCACGAGGTCTGAACCCACAGCCTCAGGGTGCTGAGACTGTAGCTCTAACTATTATACCACACTACATGCATTCTTGACACCATGCATATATGTTATAGCATAAGTTTTTATAAAAGGCTTTTCCTGTGGGTAAAACAAGATTATAAAATGACCTTGTATTATATGTTCTCCATGTTAACATCTTCTGTTTTCTACCTGTTTCTTTTCTGTTATCACACCTGTTCACTTCCCTCCATTTCTCTTCAGCTTCTGTCTCACTTATTCTGTTCTCTCTCTCTCCCCAGTTCTGCTGTGTTTTCTATCTCCCCTTCTGTCTCCTCATTTCCCCTCAGTCTTCCACTTTCTACCCTCTTTTTTCTCTCCAGCTCTTCACCAGGGGCCCCTCTCACCCCTTTCATCCTGCAACCCTGCAACAGTAGGAGAAGCCGCAATTGCAGGATGAGGAGCTTCTGAATTAGAGAGTTGCACGGGGACAGAAATCCTCTCCGTCCCCACCCGTCCCTGTTAGGATCCTCTCCGTCCCCACCCGTCCCTGTTAGGATCCTCTCCGTCCCCACCCGATCCCGCAAGGAATAACCTCCATCCCCGCCCGTCCCTATAAAAAGCAGCAATTACTTCTGACAGGATCATCAATTCCACAGTTTTTTTTGCTGTTTTCCTTGTGGAATCTCTTTGGTGGAACCCTTTTTTTGTTTTCTGTTCAGGTAATTAACTTATAAACCCCCTCTTTTACTAAGGCTGACGTGTCTATTATATTGTATGGACGAACCCTGCTTCCAAAGCCTTCCATCCCCGTGGGAGTCCCGTGGGCCAGAGGGGGGTCCCTGTGGGAGTCCTATGGGATAGGGGGGGATTCCCGCGGGACCCGCGGGATTCCCACGATCCCCGTTCCCATGCAGACCTCTATTCTGAATCCTCCATGGGCTGGCTCTCTTGTAATCTCTTGAAATGTGTCCAATAGCAGCAGCAACTGCAGAGATGGAGTGGGCACTTGTTTGCTCTGTGTTTTTTGACAATTGCATAAACCCTTTCTTCTGACCCATGATAGCTACCCGAGGCCTGTGTTGCTGCAGCTGTGGCTTGGTGGAAGTGCACCTATCCTTCCTACTGGTACAAAACCTAAATAACAGCATGACTATTACCACACTGCTGTGCACAAAGTGTTTCAGCATTGCAGGGTTGAGTTGGGTAGGCTAAAGTGCTCTAATAGGGTAGGGTTCATCAGAATTTTGTGGGCGTTATTTCTAAAATATATAGATTTTTTCTCTTGGTCATTAAATGAGTATACAGCAGAGACAATGATGGCAGGATATATTGGTAGGGGTAGCTTTGTCATTGACACAGCATGTATTGATTTGGTAGTTTGCTAAGTGGGAGCACTCCTTAGTAAAAATAGGGTTAATATGTTCAAGGTTGTCCAGCAGAAGAATGGCTAGGATAGATTTTCTACCATATTTAAGATACTTACTAGAAATTCAAACGTTTGGATTTGTGATGCATATTTGGGAGGCTAGGAGTCAAACTGAAAGATTGTAAACAGAGAAAATTTGTTCAATAAATCCGAGGTTGTGGGTTCAAATTCCATGCTGCTCCTTGTGACCCTGAGCAAGTCACTTAATCCCCCACTGCCCCAGGTAAATTGGACAGATTGTGAGCCCACCAGGACAGATAGAGAAAATATACCACTTAGGCTATAAGTGGTATATAAATAAATAAATAAATGAAATGAAATAACAGCCCACAGACAAAAATGTTGCGTCTTGTAACCCGCACACTCCAGGCAGAGGGCCTGGGAATACTGGCCACAATTAAACTCTTGCGAGTTGCTGCATGTCTCACAAGGATGACTTGTTTTCACGTTTCAGAAAAAAGGGACAGCTTTCAAACAATAATTCAGGTTTGTATTTAATTGTTCAAAACAAAGAAAAAGATTAATTTGCTTGTCAGGATTACAAAATTCTCATATTATCAAGCACAAAGTTCCAAAAAAAATAGTCTTTGGTTGAGAACTCAAAAAGAGTTCAACTTAAACAAACTCTCATTTAAAGTATAGTCTCCATAGAGTTCAAAAGCAAAGAAGAAAAAAAAACTTTTCCTCCCAAAACTTAAAATAACCAGACAATATAGAAGTACTGGCTTCTTCAGCCACTTGAGGCTGGAAGGACAGTGTGCACCGTGTGGTCTTATTCTTGCCCGAACTTAGGCCCGCTATCCCACCACGTAACACGGGGCTTACCCCACTGTCTCCGCACAGCAAGGAGACTTCATTTCAAAAAAAGAAAAAAAACACACCATTTTACTTCCAAGAAAGAAAACTACAAACTTCCAAAAGCAAAAGTCCTTGCTTAACTTAGCATAGTCCAATCCACTCTTTAACTTGAGTAAGATTAGTTCAGATAGCAAAAACCCAAAGAAAAGTCCAAAACAAACTCCAGCAAAATTCAAATAGTACTTGCTTTTGTGGTGCAAACTTCCATGGGAGTATAATCAGGAGTCATTTCAACACAGGCTTCAGGGCTTGTTTCTAATTCCATAGCCAACGGTTCCTCACTCAGGCTGGTAGGCAATTCTCCTTCAGCCTCAGTAATCTCCATGTCCTCTGGAGCTGGTCTGCCATCAGGAGCTCTCAACCCTGAGCCTTGTGACCTTCCCTCTTGCTGTTCCTCTCCCTTCTGTCTCTCCAGGAGCCTGGCCTTCAGAGAAAATAGCTTGCAACCCCGCCCCCAACCCTCAGGTGAAAAGGATTTCCTGAGATTCATCTTGTGATTCAGAGGGGGATGGGAATTCAGCACTGCTGCTTTCTTACTCCCTCTACTGGCCCTAGCAGGAAATTCAGACAGAGTGGCAGAATATGGGGAAAAAGGCAGATTCTGGACTGTGGCAGGACTTAACCTAGAATCTGAGCTAGGGACACTCCTAGCAGGCATAGTCCGCTTATCACAGTCTTAAACACCTATATCCAGCTTTTAAATGTATATATGTGCACATTATTTCACTTAGATATGCATGCAGGCAGGTGACTGGAGTCTGTAAAGCAGGAGTTCCCAAACTTTTCAAAAGAAGGGCAAGATGAAAGTAGGGGTGGGGGGCCCCTTGGAGCTTGCTGAGTGTCGTCATGCTTTAATACCATCATCATTGCCACTGTGGCAATGCATGAAAAAGAAAAGTTATTTCTCTGTGGGTTAGATCCAGCTAGAAAAACGTTTGTAGGCTGCCCAAATGTTTACTGAAGTAGCAGGGAAGTGGGGGGTAAGCTCCCTATTCTGATCTTCTATTTCACAAGTTAGTGTGGGAGATCAACATACGCACAATAAGGTTAGTGACCAGGCAGCCAGCAGCAAATGTCTGGCTTTGCCAGTTTTCAATAGTTAGGCTGGCTGCATGCAGACTCTTAAAACTGGCAACAGAACAGGTGTGGGGTTTTTTTTGTAGTCTCAAGTTCCCCTGCTCCAAGTAGGCCAGCAGTTCTTCTTCTCTTCCCTCCCCCCCCAAACCCCAAATCATTGAGTGATCAGCAAAGATGGTCATGCCAGGATATCCTGTCCATTTGACTTGTCTCCCTTCCATGCAGTCTTGGCATCTCTCCTTCTCTCTTTCCTCCTAATTGCCACTTGGCTCTGGCATCCCTCCATCTCTTCCTTGCGGGTCTTCTCTCTGCTGTGTCCTACTTATAGGACGTTGCATCAGAAAGAGGTGGAAAATGGCAGAGGGAATGCTTCACCCCTGACATACCTTTGCTGGTGTGATCCATGGCACCAACAAGTCACCTGTCCCAGCGGCAGCAGGAGACACCTTAATAAAACATTACTTTCTGCTCCCACAAGGCCAGTCTCAGCTGTGGGACTGGTCCCGCAGCAGCAGGAGATGACATTTTATTAAGGAGTCTGCTGCTGGAAGAAGCTGCTCAGCGGCAGTGCAGGCGACGACCCACCAAAGCCGGTCTGTATATGTAGCAGTTTTTTCTTTTAAAATGACAACCCTACTTGGTTGTAGAGGGGATGGGCAGGGAGGAGATCCAAAAGCAGATATGGCAAGGGGCTTGGAATGGGAGAAGGGAAGGTATGGATTTTACTTTGTCAAAAAGTTGGCAACTCTAGCAGCCAGTGAAGATTTTCCTGTGCCATTTGGTGGCTAGGCCCTTTAAGCACAACATTCAGAGAACTGTTCTTTAAAATGCTTAGGAACCTTCTTCGGCCTAAAAATATTAATTTTACTTTTTGACCGTCAGTACATGAAAACTGCTTTCTGTCTCAAACTTTTTTATTCACAGTGTACTTTAAATGACATGAAGCGGCAAACTCAATAGTGGTGCATTTTAAGCAAACTTTTACTAGACCTTCATTTTGTGCTTTCTTCAGAATTTTTTTTTTTTTTTTTTTTTTGCAAAACTCTTCTGACAGTGACTGAAACACCTTTTTGTGACTAATTGGGGAGAGTGTAGCACAGTGGTTAAAGCTACAGCCTCAGCACCCTGGGGTTGTGGGTTCAAACCCACGCTGCTCCTTGTGACCCTGGGCAAGCCACTTAATCCCCCCATTGCCCCAGGTACATTAGATAGATTGTGAGCCTGCCAGGACAGACAGGGAAAAATGCTTGAGTACCTGAATAAATTCATGTAAACCGTTCTGAACTCCCCTGGGAGAACGGTATAGAAAAATTGAATAAATAAAATAAAATAAATAAAATAATTGTCTGGCTTCAGAGGCTAGTTTAGAGGTTACCTTGTATATTTTACAGTGTAACTTCTGTGCTTAAGTCAGAGTACTTCTAAGCAGTAATGCAGTTCACTAATTTTTAAGACATAAAATACACTATCAAAAGCAAATATTAAAAATATAATCAAAATGTCCCTTAATGTTATTTATGGTGTGCTCAGTGTTCCAATATAAGAGCAATGAAATAATGAGACTAATATGAGGAGGAACCATCACCACACAGCCATTGTTCCTGCAACAATTAATGATAATGGTAACTTGCAGCAATTTTTCAGTTAAGTTTTTCATTTATCTTTAATACTTTATCTTTTCCATTGAACAGTTCAGGCTCCATCGGCTGCTGCTGCTGCAGCAAGGTTCCCTTGGTGCTTCTTTGTATCATTCAATCAGTATGTCAGAGTATCCAAATTCATAATTACCCAAATGAGATGAAAAGAAAAAACTGTGTCTGTGTGGTGTAGCCGTTCCATTCAGCATTGTGGATGAATTGGTCTGCCAGGTTCTTTCATCACAAAATAAGGTGTCCTGGTGCCTCTGAATAAGCAAGTTCCCTTTTATGAGTTCTGCAGCTATCGCTACCACCATACAAATTAACAACTGGTGTATTTTTCTCTACAGTACTGTTATGGAGCCTGTACAGTCCAGTGCTTACACTGCTGCCACGACAAAGAGCATGCCATGGTCTCCAGAGAACAACAGCCGACCATCTTCGCAGGGTATGGCTTTGAAATCTACAGGGTCACCCAGTAGTATGAAACCTGCAGGCTGGCAGGCTGGTAACCCAGCAGGTAAGCCGAGGAGGTCTGCATGCGTACAAAGGTCTTTGTGCATACATGTCCAAATGGTGATGTCTTGTTTCGTTTAACACGGCTGCATCATGCCCTGGATTTGCTGGGAAAAATCGCAACCAGGGATATGCAAATGGGATTCGAATAACAGAAACTTAATATAGTTCTTAAAAAAAAAAAAAATTCAAGATATAAACTCACTGGTTCCCAGCCAGTCAGGCCTTTAGGCTATCTTCAATAATTATTTGTGAGTTAGATTTGCATGCTCTGCCTCTATTATATGCATATTTAAGTCATGAATATTTATTGTAGAAAGCCTGAACAACTGGCTGGCTGGGGTTCCTCCAGGTCAGGTTAGGAAACCACTGCATCAAGACTGAAGTTCATAAGTACCGGATTCTTTTTAAGATCATAGTCTTAACATTTCAAATTCTTCATATTGGTCTTCTATTCTCCACTCCATGCCTTACGTTCCACCCAACTGCAACTTCTCGTAGTGCCTTCATTTCTTCAGTTTTCACCCTCCCTCTGTAGTGACATTTCTAAATACCTCTGCATTGAGCCCTCATTTCAAAAATTGAAGGCACTCCTCAAAGCTCACCTTTTTACCAAAGATTTTGTTTCCATTTTAATATAACTGTAACTCTTTCCCGCTTTGCCACCTTTCAAGTGAATGCATCTTGCTTACAGTTGGGTCCAGTGTCTTTTGTTCACTTCCCCTCCCCACCTTTTGTCTGTTCCCAATTAGATAATTTTCATTTGCTATTATTCTTTTCCTGGAGTTTTTATTAAATCCCCATGCAATTCTAATTTCTTATTATTTCTCACCATTAATCTTACCCATTTCTATATATTGATGTGTTAACTGCTTTGGTATTTTATTTGCAGTTTATGAAATAAAGTTTAGCTGTGAACTGAGAATTAGAAATATGTAGGGTGTAGTCCAGGTTAGAGAATGACACGGGGACAAATTTGTCCCCATTCCTGCGAGATCTATCTCTATCCCTGTCCCCACGAATTCTGTTCCTGTCCCATCCCTGCAAGCGCTGTCCTCATCTGCACAAGCCTCGAACACTAAAGTGGACAGAGCTTGCAGGAATGGGGCAGGGACCCAGACCTGTCCTCTTTTTAGAGGTGAGCCTGCTGCCGCTGGCCTGCCCCGGAAGCTGCCTTTCTGCACGTCCCGCCTACGTGGGAACAGAGAAGTGGCTTCTGGGGTAGGCCAGCGGCAGCTGGCTCACCTCGTTTCTGCTGCCAGCTGCCCAATTGAATTACAACAGCTGGGGAAGAGGAAGGTGGGTGAGTTGGGAGCTGGAAAGAGAGGTCATGAAGAGAAGCAGCATCTGAGGTCAGAGGACGGAGGGCTGAAGAATCAACATCGTCGATGAGGGGAGGGGTCTGAAGAAACAGCATGGAAAGAGAGAAGGCTTGAGAAGCATTATGGAAAGGAGAGAATGCTGGAGAAAAGAGCATGGAGTTAGGGTAGTGCTGAGTGGGAGGGGAGATGCAGAAACAGCAGGAGAGAGGAGGTGGGGAAGGATGTGGGTCGGAAGGAGAGAGAGAGAGAAAGAAGCACCCAATAGAGAGGGGATTGGAAGGAGAGAGAGTGAGAGAAGCACCCATGGAGAAAGGAGGGTTGGAGGAAGGGAGAAAGAGAAGCACTAAAAGGGTACAGAGGATGTGAAGGGGACCAAGGAAATGGGTGGAGTGTGGACGGGTCATGTGTCCTCTTTTCATCTTCAAAAATATGGTAACCCTAAGCAGTCCCTACATGCGTTTGACCAGCTCCTTTTGCCATGCTAGAGTAATAAGTGTGCTGGGAAGGGGGCAAAAAATGAATCTCTTGCACTGAGAGAGCAAACTGCCCATAAATTATACACAGAAATGGGCAAAATTCTGTGCAGTCTGCAAAGGTGAGGAATTCTATGGAAATTGTGCAGTAGTAATTCCCCCAAGAATAATTCTCATCTGTCCTTCCAACTTACCCATTCAGCATTAACCCTCATCTCCTTACCTCCCTTCATCTAATCAAAAAAATAAAGAATCTATTTGTGGAGGATAACCAGTACATGTACCGGCAAACCATGAAGGTAGCAGCAGGGCCTTAGTGTGCTGCAAGTAAATGGACCAGAGCCATGGGGCTGCTGGGAAGGATGGAGACAGAGCACGAAGGGGTATCTGAAACACTTTATTTACCAGTTTCTCTCTAAAGCAGGCTGCAACACAGGAAGGTCAGCAGGAGGCAGCTGGATACAAACTCCTTTCTCCTCTGAATGGTCTTACTATCTTCACTGATTGGCTGATTGGCTCCATTCCCAAACTCCGGTCAGAAAGCCAATCATAGCCATGATGAGGCAGTTTGGTTTTCGCATGGGCCATATCATTGAATCATTATTAGTTACGACTGTAGATGAAATAAGAAAAGGTATGGATAAGAACAACCCAACAGTGGAGATGTTCAAAGATACAGGTGTGCTTGTTTATTTCTAAACTCTGCCTAATTTATACGATGGCTCGATACACATGTGTTCCGGCCTGAAAGGCTTACCTCAGGAGCCTTAGTATTAACGTATTGTACTTTGCAGAGTAAAGTGTGTCGTAGATAAGAGCATCAAAGAAAACACTGTCTCATCCAGATTCTATTGCCCCACCTTTTCTTCTTTCTTAAGAACCAAGAAATCTTAAATAAGAATGTCATAAAATTGACACACTTCTGGCCTACCCATATTTTAAAAATCAATTTTCTCTAACCAGGTTTGCACTCCTTCCACTCTGCTGGTTGTAAAGATGTCCTACCTCCTCCACTTTTCTCACTTTGAAATAAGTGCATCAGGTCTTCATCTGCTCTAACGTCGGAATAACATGATCTGTGGCATTCTAGAGGTCTTGAGAGACAATTCTGTAAATGGGCACATAGAGTTAAGTGCCATTGGCACAAATTGGCAGTGATCCATGTATATGCAATAGGAACTTGCCCATCTGTAAGAGGAGGCATACATATCATGGGTGTGTTGCAAATCAACATGCACAACTTATAGATTACTGTCAATTGCATGAATAAATTGGTGCACTCATTTAACAGCACCACTCTTATTTAAAGGAGGCAAAAATATAGGGCTCCTTTTACTAAGGTGCACTAGGGCTTTAACGCACGGAATAGCACACGCTAGACCTTAATGCCAACATTGAGCAGGTGTTAGTTCTAGAAGCGTAATGAATGTGAATTATACTATCTATAGTACAACACATACAGCCTCATCACAAATTAGTGTAACCCAGATCCTCAGCAGCACCACTTTAGGCTCAAAAAATTCTCATTGCCTAAAGATTCATGTGTCATATCGTCACTGGATCATCACATGTGTTAAGAGGTGATAGGCTACGGAGTAATCTACGGAAATACTTTTTTTTACAGTCTCCCAGAAGAGGTGGTGGAGACAGAGACCGTATCCGAGTTTAAAAAGGGCCTGGGATAGGCATTGGGATCTCTCGGAGAGAGAAAAGAGATAATGGTTACTGTGGATGGGCAGACTAGATGGGCCATTTGGCCTTTATCTGCCATCATGTTTCTATTTATTAGGCATAAGCTTCCCTAGTCAATAGTTTTGTTACAATTTGAATATCTGGATGTCCAAAGGGTGGTCCTGGTCCATGGAGGAAATTTAGGAGAATATGGGCTCCTGTTTCGGAGGGCCTGTCCCATAGAGCTAGAAGCTTGCTTTTGAACTTTTGACACTGGAGTGCTGGGGTGGGGGCTTGGGGGTGGGTGGGTCATTTGGTGAGGGGTTTGGATCCTTTAGGTCTTCGTGAAGGAATAACATGGAAGACCTTACTGGTTCTGCTATTTTCTAATTGTTTGCTGTTGTTGTGTTATATGTATTTCTAGAAAATTTAATAAAAATTATATATAAAAAAAAAAGAGTACTTAGCTTTTATGCCTAATAAATAGAAGATCCAGTGACAATATGACACGTGAATCTTTAGGCAATGAGAATTTTTTGAGCCTAAAGTGGTGCCGCTGCATATCTAACTTTAGGCATGCCCAAGTGGATTTGGTTTTCTATAATATATCGGAATATATAAGAATGTAAGAATAGCCCCACTAGGTCAGACCAACGGTCCATCAAGCCTAGTAGCCCGTTCTCATACTGGCCAGTATTTTAATTCTAGCACTGTGCTAGAATTAAAATACTGGCCAGTAGGAAAAAAATAGGTTAAAGCGGATGAGACTTGATGTATACCGCCTTTTCTGTGTGATTACAATCAAAGTAGTTTACATATTTCAGACAGGTACATATTTTATATCTGGGGCAATAAAGTGTTAAATGAATTGCCCAGAGTCACAAGGAACTGCAGTGGGAATCGAACTCACAACCTCAGGTGCTGAGGTAGCTTCTGTAACCATAGGTAAATTACATCTCTTTATCTTATTATTCTACAATAAATCCCAAGCCCCAAGAAATCTCTCTAAGAATTTAAGAATTATATCCAGAGGGGAGAGGATATGTCAAACATATAGCAAATGAGTGTAATACAAAATGTAGTACAGAAAAATCTGATTTTTAGCATGCTGTACTGAGAAGCCACCAGGTGGCAGTAGCAGACTTCCATTACAGTGGAAACTGAGGGCCAGATCTGGCTGTCACTCAGTTTTGAACTAGTGTGTCTTTTACCCAACAAATAACATTTTCATTGAAAATATAGTGCAAACAAAAGAGCGTGCAAAACCTTGAAGGCATTTGACCCAAAGATGCTAAACTCTTTTAAGTAACAAACCATGAGTGTGGTTTAACCTTGGTCCTTAGTGTTATCCTTTTGCAGAGGCATTTACAGTCAAACCTCGGTTTGTGAGTGTTTTGCAAGATGAGCAAAACACTAGAGCAAACTTTAACTCGCAAACCGAGCGTTGACTCGGTTTGCGAGCCCTCCACCCCAGGAACCGACTTTGTAGCTCCGCCGAGGCCACCAGCGCTGCTCCCTCCCTTTGCAACCACGACTGCCTCCTCCCCCCCCTGACAGGCCCTGTCCTTTCCCGTGCGCCGGTGCTGAAAGTTCCTGCCGCCAGTTCTCTGCTGGACTGCTGCGGGGCCTTGAGCATCTGCGCATGCTCAAGGCCTTCTGGCTCTCACCCTCTCCGAGATTCTCATGAGATTCGCGATCACAGGGTGCTGAGGCAATAACTTTAACCATTGCGCCACAATCTCCCCACCATAGAAATCTGCTTTTTTAATCAGCCCTTTCATTAACATCTTGAGGTCTTTTTATATCTCTATTCTGAGATAGGAGCATCTTTCTTTTTCCTTTTCATTCCTTGGAAACGGACCACTTTTTTTAAAACAGAAACATAGCAAATGGCCCATCTAGTCTGCCCATCTGCAGTAACCTTTATCTCTTTCTCTCTCTGAGAGATCCCACATGCCTATCCCAGGCCCTTTTAAATTCAGAGACAGTCTCTGTCTCCATCACCTCTTCTGGGAGACTGTTCCATGCATCTACCACCCTTTCTGTAAAAAGGTATTTCCTTAGATTACTCCAGAGCCTATCACCTCTTAACTTCATCCTATGCTCTGCAGTCTGAACGATTAATAACTTGAAAAATATCAAGAACACTTATCTCAGCTGAAGGTTCCGACGTGGCCCATTTCATTCCTGCATTAGGGAACCCATATGCATGTTTTAAATGGTTAAAAGGTGGCGTCTGTCTCACAAAAACTTTAAACTGCTTCCCTTAAGAGCCATAGAAAACACATGTTGTTTCTGAGCAGCAATGCCAAAGAAAGGGTTAAAAAACATTAATAGTCTGGTCTGTTTACATACTGGTGAGTGAAGATTTACCCATATCCGTGGAAGATGGTATCTACTAGACAGCTAGTATATTAAGAAACCAAACCACCACCTTGGAAGCTGATTATATTTACATGTCTGCAACTTCAGGAAGATGGTGTATTCTGCTGTTTTTGTCTGAATGATCATTTTACACTTTGTTCCAATAGAATCTATTCAAGGCAGGCATCTGGAAAAGTAGATGACTTCCCTTGTCTCCTGAGCTTATGAATATAA
This sequence comes from Geotrypetes seraphini, assembly GCF_902459505.1. Taxonomy (NCBI): domain Eukaryota; kingdom Metazoa; phylum Chordata; class Amphibia; order Gymnophiona; family Dermophiidae; genus Geotrypetes; species Geotrypetes seraphini. The sequence goes on along the minus strand of NC_047084.1, from coordinate 329,011,775 downwards.
TGAAATACATTCATGAGGGAAATGTAGATGGTTTTATTGCATTTTTAAAAAATTTTTATTAAGAGGACAAGATCAGTTCTGGTCAAAAATGACCCCAAGTTTGTGGTTTTGGCAAGACTAGTTTCACGACAGGAAGACACAGAAGTACCTTTGTTTAGAGACCAGGGAATTAATTGCTGGCAACTGCTCTATCCATACCTCAGAAATCCTGTATTCAGGCTTTGTTTTTCCTAAGTGATCCAGTCTAATCTACTTTGAGAGATTGTGTGTGCACTTAATGGTATTACTCATTTTTCTGTTAGTAACAATTATACTGACACAGCAAAACAATTCCAATGTTGTTAAGCCATTGGGGGGATTACTCGGAATATGTAGTTTTACAAAATAGTGGAGAAAAAGCCTCAAAGCATACACGGGAATTACAAAGGGATGAGATTCATGGTGGGGAAGAAGATTAAGAAGAGGATAAGCACTGTAAAAACGCTAAAGCAAGCATGGTCCCTTTTTAAGGACACAGTCATCGAGGCGCAAAATATATATACCGCATATCAACAAGGGTTCCAAGAGGAAAAAGAACAAAGAACCGGCACCTGGACTACTGCGTCCAGCACTGGTCACTGTACATGAAGAAGGACACGGTACTACTCGAAAGGGTCCAGAGAAGAGCGACTAAAATGGTTAAGGGGCTGAAGGCATTGCCATACAGTGAGAGATTAGAGAAACTGGGCCTCTTCTCCCTTGAAGAGGGGACATGATCGAAACATAATGAAGGGAATAGACTTAGTAGATAAAGACAGGTTGATCACCCTCTCCAAGGTAGAGAGAACGAAAGAGCACTCTCTAAAGTTAAAAGGGGATAGATTCTGTAGAAACGTAAGGAAGTTCTTCACCCAGAGAGTGGTGGAAAACTGGAACTCTCTTCCTGAGGCTGTTATGGGGGAAAACACCCTGCAGGGATTCAAGACAAAGTTAGACAAGTTCCTGCTGAACCGGAATGTACGCAGGTCTCAGTTAGGGCACTGGTCTTTGATCTAGGGGCTGCCGCGTGAGCGGACTGCTGGGCACGATGGACCACTGGTCTGACCCAGCAGCGGAAATTCTTACATTCTTATGTTCTTACGAGGAAAAAATAGCCAAGGAGGCAAAAAACTTCAAGCCGTTCTTTCAATATTTTAAAGGGAAACGATCCGCGAAGGAAGCGGTGGGGCCGTTGGATGACCATGGAATAAAAGGAGTGCTAAAGGAGGACAAAGCCATTGCTGACAAACTGAACACATTTTTTGCGTCTGTATTTGCCGAAGAGGATATACACAACATACTGGAAGCCTGCAGGCTATACGCAGGAAACGCAGATAGGAAACTGACAGGGTTGACAGTCAGTCTAGAAGAGGTATACAGGCAGATTGATAGGCTTAAAAATGATAAATCCTTGGACCGGATGGCATCCATCCAAGGATAATCAAGGAACTGAAAGGTGTACTAGCTGAACTGCTTCAACTAATAGCCAATCTATAGATCAAATCAGGAAGGATTCTGAAAGACTGGAAAGTGGTGAATGTTACACCGATCTTCAAGAAAGGTTCGAGGGGAGATCCGGGAAACTACAGACCAGTGAATCTGACCTCAGTACCGGGAAAGATGGTAGAGGCGCTTATAAAGGACCGCATCATTGATCATCTTGACAGACTCAATCTGATAAGGACCAGCCAGCATGGCTTCAGCAAAGGAAGATCTTGCTTGACAAACTTGCTGTACTTCTTCGAGGGAGTAAACAGGCAGATAGACAAGGGAGACCCGGTTGACATTGTATATCTGGATTTTCAGAAGGCGTTTGACAAGGTCCCGCATGAACGACTACTTTTAAAAATTGCAAGCCATGAAATCTAGGATGAAATACTCACATGGATTAAAAACTGGTTGGAGGATAGGAAACAGAGAGTGGGGGGTAAATGGACAATACTCGGACTGGAGAAGCATCAAGAGTGGAGTGCCGCAGGGTTCGGTGCTTGGACCTGTGCTCTTCAACATATTTATAAACGACCTAGAAATTGGTACGACGAGCGAGGTGATTAAATTTGCAGACGATACGAAGTTATTCAGAGTAGTGAAGACGCAGGAGGATTGCGAAGACCTGCAACGGGACATAAAAAACGCTCGAGAAATGGGCCATGACATGGCAAATGAGGTTTAATGTGGATTAAGTGTAAGATGATGCATGTCGGTAACAAAAATCTTATACACGAATACAGGATGTCCGGTGCGGTACTTGGAGAGACGCCCCAGGAAAGAGACTTGGGAGTACTGGTCGACAAGTCAATGAAGCCATCTGCGCAATGCGCGGCAGCAGCAAAAAGGGCGAACAGAATGCTAGGAATGATTAAGAAGGGGATCATAAACAAATCGGAGAAGGTTATCATTCCTCTGTATCGGGCCATGGTACGCCCTCACCTGGAATACTGCGTCCAGCACTGGTTGCCATACATGAAGAAGGACACAGTACTACTCAAAAGGGTCCAGAGAAGAGCGACTAAAATGGTTAAGGGGCTGGAGGAGTTGCCATACAGTGAGAGATTAGAGAAACTGGGCTAGAGAATGACATGGCGGTTGTTACCCGCAGCTAGCCGCGGGTAACCCGCCAAAACGGTGACCAAAAAATAAGGTCAGCGTGAGATCAGGAACAAGGCGATTCACCACCCCGTGGAGCGGTGAATGGTTCGCACACGCGGTGAACGAGCGTTTGATCCGGCAGCCCCCTCTCTCCTGCCGGTCGGCCAGCCAGCCATGCATCTCCCTCCCTCCCTCCATCCTTTTCCCTTACCTTCTCTTGTTGAAACTGGCGATTTCTATAAGGCTATGCACTGTATTACAGCCGGAGCCTTGAAATTGTGTCGCGTTGCCTGCTGGAAAAGTCTCCTCTGACACAACTTCCTGTTTCTGGTTGCATCGGAGGAGACTTTTCTAGCAGGCAACCCAACACGACTTCAAGGCTCCGGCTGTAATACAGCGCATAGCCTTATAAAAATCGCCAGTTTCAACAAGAGAAGTTAAGGGAAAGGGAGGGAGGGAAATGCACGGCTGGCCAGCAGGAGGGAGCTGCTGGACCGCATGAAGGGTGCTGGGGTGGGGGGATGGAGAGGAGAAGACGCTGAAGATGGGGACGGGGCGGTGAAAGGGACGGCAGAGACGGGGGCGGTGAAGGGGACGGCGGGGACGGCACGGTGAAGAGGATGGTGGTACGAGGACAGAATTTTTCCCTGTGTCATTTTCTAAACTGGGCCTCTTCTCCCTTGAAAAGAGGAGACTGAGAGGAGACATGATTGAAACATTCAAGATAATGAAGGGAATAGACTTAGTAGATAAACACAGGTTGTTCACCCTCTCCAAGGTGGAGAGAATGAGAGGGCACTCTCTAAAGTTAAAAGGGGATAGATTCTGTACAAATGTAAGGAAGTTCTTCTTCACCCAGAGAGTGGTAGAAATCTTCCGGAGGCTGTTATAGGAGAAAACACCCTCCAGGGATTCAAGACAGTTAGACAAGTTCCTGCTGAACCAGAACATACGCAGGTAAGGCTAGACTCTGGGCACTGGTCTTTGACCTATGGGCTGCCGCGGGAGCAGACTGCTGGGCACACTGGACCACTGGTCTGACCCAACAGCGGCAATTCTTATATTCTTATGCTCATATGAGGCTTGTGCAGATGAAGATAGAGCACGCAGGAATGGGGCAGGGACAGGAAAAGAACTTGCCAGGACAGGAAAATGAGTTCCTGCAGGGAAGGGGAAAAAAATGTGTCTATTCTAGAGTTAACCCAAGCATCAATACATCATGCACAAAGTTTCAATGCAATCATTTTTTGGTGCAGTCATTTGTAATCCTCTGGCTTGATCAGCAAAGTCTTAACAGTTCTCCCAACAAGAAATTTTGTTTTGCCAGCTGTCCTGGCTGTGTCATGGAACATTTTCAGTTCATTTGTGCACTTGCTCATTTTATATCATGGTCTTTAATGATTTTGCAACTCATAAAAACATAAGAACATAAGCATCGCCTCTACTGAGTCAGACCACAGGTCCATCGTGCCCAGGTCAATGACCTGTAAGTTATCTATTACTCTAAAGCATTTTGTATTGCATAGTACCCCTCTATTTGTACCCCTCAATACCCTTTTCCTTCAGGAACTTGCCCAGTTACATTTTGAAACCCACAATCGCACTTTGTTCTACCACTTCCTCTGGAAGCGCATTCCAAGTGTCCACCACCCTCTGAGTGAAGAAGAACTTCCTGGCATTTGTTCTGAATCTGTCTCCCTTCAACTTTTCCGAGTGCCCTCTAGTTTTCGTTTCCCCGGCCAGTCTGAAGAATCTGTCCCTCTCTACTTTCTCTATACTCTTCATGATCTTGTAAGTTTCTATCACAGTGATGGCTAACCTTTTTGAGCCCGAGTGCCCAAACTGCCGCACAAAACCAAAGAATTTCCTCAAAGTGCCAGCACGTCAATTAAACCTTAATAACAAGATTTTAGTATCTAAAAACTCTTTATAAAGTTGCCTGAATTATGTAACATCATTTTTAAAGGTTGGAATCTTTGCATTGTCAGAGAATCAATTTGATTCACAATCCTTTGGTTTTCATTTCAATTTATTGGCAATTTATAATGTTTTAATGATTTCATTCATGGGCCAAATACACACATACTTTTCTCTGTCGCCGCACTCTTTGACCAAAAGATTTGTAAGCCTGCAACCACGTCAAGGTAGACTCTTTCAGCAGCTCCCCTCCCTCCCCCTTACCTTTGTGGCCAAGTCAAAATGATCTACCAACAATAAAATTTTAAAAACACAAAGCACGCTGTACGCAGAGAAAATGTTAATTATCATTTATATTCCGCGGGTTTTCAAAGAGGTCAAGGCAGATGACTTTATGCAATGTCACCTCAGTAACAACTATACAAAAATAGACAAATATTCCCCCTCCCTTTTTACTAAACCGCGATAGCGGTTTTTAGCGCAGGGACCTGCGCTGAATGCCCCACGCTGCTCTTGAAGCTCATAGGCTCCCTGCGCTAAAAAACGCTATTGCGGTTTAGTAAAAGGGGGCCATAGTGCAAAATATAGACAGCATATATAAATTCTCAAAACGGACACATTTTGATCACTAAATTGAAAATAAAATCATTTTCCTACCTTTAGTAATTTCATCAGTCTCTGGTTGCACTTTATTCTTCTGACTGTGCATCCAATATTTCTTCCCTTTTTTCAGCCTCCTGTATGCTTTCTCTCCTCCAGACCTCATTCCCTCCCCAAACTTTTTCTTTGTTTCACCCTGCCCCCTTCTTTCTTTTTCTCTCTCTCCATACCCCCTTTCATTCTGTATGTCTGTCTTTCTCTCTCTCTCCGTGCCCCATTTTTCTTTGTTTCACCCAGCCCTCTTTCTTTTTTTTTTTTGGCTACCTGTCCCCCCCCTTTCTTTCTTTCTCCTTGCCCTCCCCTATGCCACCACCATTGGGAAAATGCTGCCACCGCCACTGGGGAATAGGCTGCCACTGCCGCTATCGGGAACAGGCCGGCGCCGAGTTCGCCCTGCTTCTCTTCCCCACGGGGCCGACCAACTCTCGCCAGTCGACGTCAACTCTAACATCGGAGAGGACGTTCTGGGCCAGCCAGGCAGCGATTGGCTGGCCCAGAACGTCCTCTCCGACATCAGAATTGACGCGGTTGGCTAGAGTTGGTCAGCCCCACAGGGAAAAGCAGGGAGAACTTGGCACCGGCCTGTTCCCAATGGCGGCGGTGGCACTCAAGTGGCTAAAGAGACGCAGTTTGCCAGCCTAGGGAGAACACTGGAGGGTGGCCAGCTGTGCACCCCCTTGGGGTGTAAAACGGGGGCAGACCGCCCCCACCCCCACCTTGGTATGCCACTGTCTGTACCTCACTCCCTCCCTATGACCAAAAATTCTCCTTTCTTCTATTCCCCGTGTACACAACCATCTCTTTCCCTCCCTTCCTCTCTCCCAATTCCTTGCCTTCTGTGTCCAAAAACACATTCCCTCCCCCACCTCAGCATCTCTTTCCCTCCCTTCCTCTCTCCCAAGTCCATGCCTTCTGTGTCCAAAAACACATTCCCTCCCCCACCTCAGCATCTATTTCCCTCCCTTCCTCTCTCCCAAGTCCATGCCTTGTGTCCAAAAACCCATTCCCTCCCCCACCTCAGCATCTCTTTCCCTCCCTTCCTCTCTCCCAAGTTCATGCCTTGTGTCCAAAAACCCATTCCCTCCCCCACCTCAGCATCTATTTCCCTCCCTTCCTCTCTCCCAAGTCCATGCCTTCTGTGTGCAAAAACCCATTCCCTCCCCCACCTCAGCATCTCTTTCCCTCCTTTCCTCTCTCCCAAGTCCATGCCTTCTGTGTCCAAAAACCCATTCCCTCCCCCACCTCAGCATCTCTTTCCCTCCCTTCCTCTCTCCCAAGTCCATGCCTTCTGTGTGCAAAAACCCATTCCCTCCCCCACCTCAGCATCTCTTTCCCTCCTTTCCTCTCTCCCAAGTTCATGCTTTGTGTCCAAAAACCCATTCCCTCCCCCACCTCAGCATCTCTTTCACTCCTTTCCTCTCTCCCAAGTTTATGCTTTGTGTCCAAAAACCCATTCCATCCCCCACCTCAGCATCTCTTTCCCTCCTTTCCTCTCTCCCAAGTTTATGCTTTCTGTGTCCAAAAACCCATTCCATCCCCCACCTCAGCATCTCTTTCCCTCCCTTCCTCTCTCCCAAGTCCATGCCTTCTGTGTGCAAAAACCCATTCCCTCCCCCACCTCAGCATCTCTTTCCCTCCTTTCCTCTCTCCCAAGTTCATGCCTTCTGTGTTCAGAAACCCATTCCCTCCCCCACCTCAGCATCTCTTTCCCTCCCTTCCTTTCTCCCAAGTTCATGCCTTGTGTCCAAAACGCACTCCCTCCCCCTTTTGTGTTCCCCGTTTGTCTCCTTGCCCATCTTAGCAACTTTCTCAGCAAAATGTAGCTCGAGCCGCGTAGGCTTGTCTTCTATTTCCTGCCTGTCCCGCCGCGCACACATAGCCAATCGGAAATCTTCCCCGACATCAGCGCTGACGTCGGGGAAGATTTCCGATCGGCTGTGTGAGCGGCAGGGCAGTCGGAGTAGAAGACGAGCCTCGCGGCTCGAGTTATATTTAACCCCGTGGGTCCCCCATCGTCCCCGTTCAACTCTCTCTCCTGTGCACCCCCTGGTAGTACTGCCCTGATGGCGGCCCTGCGCGTGCCAGCTGCAAGGCCTTCGCGTGCCACAGTTGGCACGCGTGCCATAGGTTCGCCATCGCTGTTCTATCATATCCCCTCTTAAGTCTTCGCTTTTCTAGGGAGAAGAGCCCCAGCTTCTCTAATCTCTCAGCATACGAAAGGTTCTCCATGCCCTTTATCATTTTTGTTGCTCTTCTCTGGACCCTCTCAAGTAAGAACATAAGAAACACCCTCACCGGATCAGACCGAGGTCCATCTAGTCCGGCGATCCGCACACACGGCGGCCCATTTAGGTACTCCTTTTTGGAGACCCGGATTTACCATATCCCTCGATATGATATGCAAGAAGGTGTGCATCCAACTTGCGCTTAAATCCCAGAACAGTAGTCTCCTCCACAACCTCCTCCGGGAGTGCATTCCAAGCACCCACCACGCGCTGTGTGAAACAGAATTTCCTGACATTTGTCCTAAACCTGCTGCCACTCAGTTTCAGGCTATGTCCTCTTGTCTGTGTCACATCAGAATATTTCAGTAATGCTGCTTCTTGGTCTATTTTATCAAATCCTTTTAATATTTTAAAAGTCTCTATCAAATCCCCTCTCAGTCTTCTTTTCTCAAGGGTAAACAGTCCCAGCTTCCTGAGTCGATCTTTGTAGCTCAAATGTTCCATTCCTTTGATAAGTTTCGTGGCTCGCCTCTGCACTTTCTCCAGCAGAGTTATATCCTTTTTAAGGTATGGAGACCAGTGTTGGACACAGTATTCTAAGTGCGGTCGGACCATTGTTCTATAAAGTGGCATTATGACATCTTCCGTTCTGCTCGTAATCCCCTTCTTAATTATGCCCAACATCCTGTTCGCTTTCTTCGCCGCCGCAGCACATTGTGCCGATGGTTTTAGGGTACTGTCAATCAATACCCCCAAATCCCTTTCCTGTTCGCATTTTGCTAATTTCACCCCCGACATCCTGTACTCATGTTCCTTGTTTTTCTTTCCTAGATGCATCACATTGCATTTGTTTATGTTAAAGTTCATCTGCCACTTTATCGCCCACTTTTCCAGCTGGTTCAGATTTTTCTGGAGGTCCTCGCAGTCCCTTAGAGAGCCAACCGCCCGACATAGTTTTGTATCATCTGCAAACTTTATTATATTGCATGTTGTTTCCTCTTCCAGGTCGTTTATAAAAATATTGAACAAGATAGGCCCAAGAACCGAGCCCTGGGGCACGCCGCTAGTCACTTTCTCCCAGTCTGAGAATTTCCCATTTATGCTAACCCTTTGCCTTCTGTTTTCAAGCCATTTGCCGATCCATCTGTGTACTTCTCCTCCTATTCCATGGCTTAGTAGTTTCTTCATAAGCCTTGCATGAGGGACTTTGTCAAACGCTTTCTGAAAGTCCAAGTAAATTATATCCACTGTTTCTCTACTATCCATTTGTTTGTTCACTTTCTCAAAGAATTGTAGTAAATTTGTCAAACGTGATTTCCCTTTCCTGAAGCCGTGTTGACTAGCCCTTATTAGATTGTGGTCTTCCAAGTGTTGTACAATGTTCTCTTTGAACAAGTACCGCCATTTCCTCTCATATTATTTGATTCTAGTATAAAGCATGAAAGTGCATATATTTACAGATGCCTCTGTCTAGAGCAGGGGTGTCAAAGTCCCTCCTCGAGGGCCGCAATCCAGTCGGGTTTTCAGAATCTCCCCAATGAATATGCATGAGATCTATTAGCATAAAATGAAAGCAGTGCATGCAAATAGATATCATACATATTCATTGGGGAAATCCTGAAAACCCGACTGGATTGCGGCCCTCGAGGAGGGACTTTGACACCCCTGGTCTAGAGGAATTAAAAAAAAAAACAAAAAAAAACTTTAAAGAAGGGCTCTGCATGGGCCGGATTCATCCAGATGCCATTGTACGATAGAAGAGTTAGGTTAGTCATTTCAACAATTTACAAGTGAAAAAACTTAGGTAAGCTCAACGGAAATTAATGAATTACCTTTTCCAAGATGCATTCGACTGTTAAATGGATTAGGTTACAGCCAGTTATTTCATAATCTTTATTCCGTAGCCTCCACATCGTGGTTTACCTTTTATGTATTCTTTACTGTTAATTTGTAGTTCTCCTATTTTCCTATTATTTCTAGTTGGTCAAGTATTGTTATGTGAGTACTTACTCATTTATTGTATCCCCCCCCTTTTTTAATTACAAATTGTAAAACATTTAGAAGTTTTGATTTGCGTTTTATCAAAATTTTTAATAAACTTGAAACTTGGTTGAATCTACCACTCCTCCTCAACCCCTACCCCTACCCCAGGAAACATTACCTCGTAGTAGCACAAGACTACCACTAGGGGTGCCATTTTAGACATAACATCAGCAGGGCAGGAGAGTGAGGATTGCTCCTACCCTAAGAGCCATTGCACTACCATGGATAGGGCTGGTAGGCCTATGATGATGGAGGAAATCTTTTGAGGGGGGGATTGTGATCAAGGGATGGCACCACAGCCCCTTTAAGCTCTGGCCTGGGAGCATCAGTCCATGGCCTTGAGGCCCAATTATCTTGAGCTACTGGAATAACACTGCTTGTGGGATAACTCGCAAGAAGTTTATTCATTTAGCAAGGCCAGTCAGCAATCTGTGGATCTGAGATAACACAGTCTACTAACTCGTATGGTAAAATCATTTCTTTTAATATACCTCTAACTTCCATCTAAGAGTTATTTTGTTTGAAAATGCTGTATATGAATAAGGGTGGTGAGCACATATATTGCTTTGAATATTGCTTTAATTGTTGCCAGAGTTTAATCCTCTAAAATACTAATTGCTTAATACATCCAAGTCAGAAGCTCAATTTATGTCTTTGCGAAATGGTTTATCTCACTTTTACAAACTAATCGTACAAGCTGCTCCTCCCTCTTGTTCAGTAGTAATTTATCAGCTTGCCATTTTGACATGGCACTCTAAAAATCATTTTTACAGACTAAAAAGTCAAGTTTAAATTGTGGGATTTTATTCTGTAAAAATGTTGTTGTTTTATTTAAAGTGTAGTAGATTTTGCTATGAGAAAAGAGATGAAATTTCAAGGCCCCATAGCTCACTCTATAAAAGAACCCACAACTGGGGGAGGTAGGGTGACTAGTTTGAAGGAGGGTCTGTTTAATAGAAGCAAACTGGTGCTCTTCCTACTAGATTAAACCTCCCAGATAAGCATACCGTATATATGCTACTCAGCGAAAGTGTCCCTTTTTTTCTGAACCTAAGCATCAAAGGTGTGGTTAGTTCCTTACAGTTCACAACTGTAAATGCTTCAAGTCCAAAGCACTATCTAAGCCAGTGTTCTTCAACCACCGGTCCATGGACCAGTGCCAGTACACAGAAATTTCCTGCCGGTCCACAGGGCCAGCACGTGCATCAGGCCCAAAACAGTGTTCTTCAACCGCCGGTCCACGGTGCGATCGATGTGGCGTTATCTTCGAGCCAGCTCCCTCTTACTCACTGATTCAGTGCACAAAGCCACGGGCAGTGGCTCCTAAGCATGTCCTGCGCCTAAACCGGAAGCCTTCGCTCTGACGTTACAACTTCAGAGGGAAGGCTTCCAGATGAGGCAAGGGATGTGCAAGGTGCAATTAGTACTATTATGGGGGCGGGGTCTGGGGTGGAGATTGAGTAGGGGTGGAGATTGGGTAGAGATGGGCGGGGTCTGGCCCACGACTTAGCCCACTGTCCTTCAACCTCTGGTCCACGGACCGATGCCGGTCCACAGAATAATTTTTTTATTTCTGCCAGTCCATAGGTGTATAAAGGTTGAAAAACACTGATCTAAGCAATGCGATATCATATTAAATGAGCAAATCCACTTTCACCCTAGATTTATTTGGGTTTCTTCCTCTTGTTTTCTTTACTCAACCTTCATATATCCAGCATAAATGAGGGTTAAATGAAAATTGAAGAAGAGGTGGAAGCATAAACAGATGGCAGCACTGACGGGCTACATTTGTTCACTTCATTCTTTGAAATCTATTCCGTCACCTCAGTTGGCGAGAGGTATCTGTGTGAAGAGGCTGATTTGCTGTTGCCTGTGAGATGGAAGCATGCAGTGAGCACTCATGTTGTGCGATTTAAACAATGTGCTGTGATAGAATTTCTGACTGTTGGAGCCCCTCTAGTTGAAATTCATCAATGTATCAAGTTGTTTATGGTGGGGATTTTGATGCGAGTACTGTGCATCTCGGAAGGGCTAATTTGAATGATCAAATTGACATGGACAACTCATGACAGCAACAGATAAGTCTCGCATGAGAAAGCTTGACGAACTTGTAAAAGACAATCAGGGGATCACTCAAAGCTTTATAATGCAACCCTGAAAACTTTGAAAGAATGATTATAAAGAGTTTGGAAACACTACAGAGGCAGTTGTGAAGATGGGCCTTTGTCTTATCTCATCTGCCATACAGCCAAGATTTGGCGCCATGCGATTTTCTGTATTTTTCCTAAATTGAAGGAATATTTTTGGGGCCACCTGCTTGACTCAAAGGGACGGAAAGACCTCTGAGCAACTGGTTGAAGAGGCAAGATGTGTAGTTCTTTTGCTACGCCTTTCAAAATCTTGTCCAACATTGACACAAATATGTGATGAATGGTAGCAACTATGAATGACCTGGAAACAGGAATAACGAGTGAGATTAAATTTGCTGATAACACTTATTTAAAGCTGTTAAATCAAAAGAGGATTGTGAAAAATTGCAAGAGGACTTTATGAGACTGGGCATTGAAATGGCAGATGGCATTTTAATGTGAGCAAATACAAAGTGATACATGTTGGGTAGAGGAATTTAAATTATAGTTATATGATGCAGGGTTCCACATGAGGGGCCATCACCCAAGAAAATGATTTAGGTGTCATCGTTATGTTGAAACCCTCTGCTCAGCGTGCAGTAGTAGCTAAGAAAGCAAATAGAAAGTTGGGGATTATTAGGAAAGGAATAGAAAACTGAGAATATTCCTTAGGACTCTGTTCTTGAGCCAGTACTCTTCAATATTTTCCTCGCTCCTTTAATATTACTGCTTCAATTGCTTCGGTTTACATTTTTTATTTATGCAGTTGACATTCAGTTACTTAATCCTCTCAATTCCCAGTATTCTCATGATTTCTCTTTAATTTCCAAGAAACCAGATAAAGCAGGGGTCTCAAAGTCCCTCCTCGAGGGCCGGAATCCAGTCGGGTTTTCAGGATTTCCCCAATTAATAAGCATGAAATCTATGTGCATGCACTGCTTTCAATGCATATTCATTGGGGAAATCCTGAAAACCCGACTGGATTCCGGCTCTCGAGGAGGGACTTTGAGATCCCTGAGATAAAGTAACTGACTGGTTAACATCTAATAGACTAAAGCTTAATTCTCAGAAAACAACAATGATCTTTTTTCTACTAATAAATGTTCTCCGAAACTTCCTTGCTTTACTTTGAATGGTCTTCCTCTGTCCTACTCTTCAGCTATTAAGATACCGTAGGTAACTCATTGTCATTTCATTTACACATTTCTACTGTTGTCTCTTCCTCATTCTTCAAACTTCGTCTGCTTCGCTCTATTCGGTCACTGCTAAACCACGGCTCTCTTCAGATTCTTTTGCATTCCATGGTTATTTCCAAGCTCAATTACTGTAATTCTCTCTTAGTTGGACTTCCCCAATACCAGCTTTATTGTCTTCAGCTCACATAAAACACTGTTCTCCGTCATTTTTACAGTCGCTTAAAATATGACCACATTGCTCTTTTGCTCAAATCTGAACATATGTTCCCAATAGCATACAGAATACCATGTAAGTATAATGGTCTCACTTTCCAGATTCAGTCCTCAAGGCTCCCTACCATTATACTTGAAGTTTGAAAAATCTCTTAAAAATTTTAAGTCACAGCTAAAAGCCTAATATTTTACTAAGGCATTTGTAACACCTCTTTCATATACCAAGTTTTCAATGGTTAATTTGAATGCTTTTTCCTTCTTTAATTCCCCTTATCTGCATATTCTCCCACTTTTCCCTCACGTGGGACAACACATCCCTAGAATCCAAAGACCAGGTTCGTAGCTTGGGTGTGTGTTATACACTAGATGCCAATCTGTCCTTAACGTACCATATTTCCTAAGTGGTAGCCACCATCTCCTACCTGCGACAGCTGAATACTCGGGTACTTTTCAGAAACTGACTTCTCCCAGCTGCAGTATGCTGGCCTATCACTTAAGGATCTAAAATGACTGCAAAGAATACAAAATGCAGTGGTGAGGCTTATGAAGAACCTCGGCCCTTTCAACCATATCTCCACCGCACTGACTAAAGCACACTGGCTCCCGATCAAAAAGCGAACTATATTCAGGTTGTTAGTGTGGCTACAAAAGCTTCCATGTCATAACATCACAATACATGTCAGGCAAATTTACTATACACCACCCAAAACAATTGCTCCCATCACAGCATGAAAATCGGTTTAGTATTCTGCCAGTACATCTGCTCCACTTAGAAAGTGCTTGCAAACGATCTTACTTACAGTGACAAATCTGTGGAATAAGCCACCTCACCACATCAGAGACATAGACAACCTCCTATGTGAAAATGGCCTTATTCACTAACCAACTCAGTCTATAAATTAAATATCACTACTACAGAACTTGCGGTACTTAACTGTCAGAAGATGTTGCCTGATAATAATTGTTGCCTAGATATCACGTTTCAAGTTTATTAAAACTTTTTTATACTGCCTAATCAGAGTTCTAAGCAGTGTACATCAGGTAAAAAAGGTGTATAAAAATACAAGTTATAAAACAGAACAAAGTAATTAATAATCAAAAAGACAAACACAACAAAATGTTCGGACAGGAACAAAATGAAAATGGGTAGAATTACATTGACAGGAAAGAACAAAAAGGGTAAACACAAAAGGATTGGGAACATGTACTGAGTTAGTATAAATATTTTAAAAAAAATGAACTGCTCTGACCACATATAACCACTATAAATGATAAATGATGTTTATCATTAACTGATCTGGTCACCTGTAAACCCTGTACTACTCTCAAATATTGTCTAATACCACAGGTAAGCTACTATATTGCCCTTAAGTATTGTCTAATGGTCCTAAAACTAAGTATGTACCTCTGTAATCCGTTCTGGGCTTCCAGGTAGCATGGGCTAGAAAAGCATGTAAGAAATTTTATTTTATTTTAAATAAAAGGTGAGATGTTGATTGCATGGACTAGGAAAGAGACCATGGAGTCATAGGATCTCAAGTTGATGAAACAATGTGATAAGGTGGTGGCCAAGGCCAGAAGGATGCTTGGGTGCATAGAGGGCATAACACCAGAAAAAAAGGCGATAATGTATCTTGCTAAGGTCATAAAGACTCAAATCAATTTAAATCAATCCTACCAAAATTGTATGGTGTCTGTGCCAGAAGACTATGAGAAGAGACTTAAATATGCATGCTCTTGAGGAATGGAGGGACAAGGGAGATATGATGTATATGAAAGTGTTGTATGTAAATCCATGTATGAGAGTTTTTCAAAAGGTTTCTGCATTTTCATATTTTCACATAAAATGGTTGGGGCAGGAGAAGTGGTAAGAGAGCATGTCAAATGTCATGTGACTAGTCAGTCAGGCAGCAGGGTGATTATGTGAAAAAGTGATGCAATTCGCTTCTGAGATTTAATAAATTGTATTTTTCTTAAAGTGCAGAAACATTTTGAAGATCCCTTGTATGTATGTGTGTGTGTGTGTATATATATATATATATATATATATATAAGTGTGTATGTGTGTATATAATAAATTTAAAGCAGTGGAGAGGCTGTAGAATTAGAAAGCATGAAATGCAGGTTGTAAGGAACAAAACTGAAAAGTAGCATCAGGAAATAATTTTTCATGGAGGGGGTGGTGGGGTCAAGAACAGTGATGGAATTCAAAAAGTTGTAGATTAAATAGAGGTTCCCTATATAGCATAAAGTGTAGAGCATTTCCTCTCACATTAAAACTTTAAATAACTTTCAGGCTTTAAAAAAAAAAGCATAGAGGGACTGCTCTAGGTGTTGGTTGCAGCCCTAAAAACATAAGGGGAAATAACCCACTTGTCATAACAGGTCCAACCCTGGCCCCCTTTCTTGGAAGATTGGATGAGCCATGCTGGTCTTTCAAATATTTGTTATTGCTGTATAGTATTTAAGAATTTTTCATGTCAGAGACTGAAACATTCATTTGCTGTCTCCATTAAGTCATGTTTGGCTGTTCACCAAAGCCTAAATGATTGGTTTGTATGTGGAGTGTCCTGCCCCATCTACAGTGACAGTTTTATTGAGGTGATTTTAGAGGAAAGACTCTTAAAAATGTCCACTTTTTGTACCAATTACTATTAAAATATAACCAAGTAATAGGTTTTCACTGTTGTTCTTTTCCTTATGATGGCAAAGTCTGTATTTCATTACTTAAATGATACCATCAAGATGTCAAATTAATTTTAACACGAGGCCCTCTCTCCTAAGTAGTACAGAAAGGCAGTATGTGGACAAGCAAACTACCTTCTGCCGTTTAAAATCCCCTGTCTATCGTAAGACATTTTAAAACCCTGCTGACTAATTTTGAGCCATACAATAAAAAGTAGTGACGTTAGTAAATATTCCCCTTTTGTGACTGTGATAAAATGCTTTAAACACTTAGGGGCTGATTCTCCAAACGGGTGTCCCAACTCTAGGCGTCAGTAGGTGCACATTTAAAAAAAATCCGCAAGCAGGGACGATGCCTATGTTGTAGGCGTATGTCGTACATCTACAGAGACGCTTACGGACACCCATGGCGTGGGTTTGGTCTCCATCGGAAGTGTCCTTGGGCCTCTGTAAGCATCCCTACGCTTCTCCACGGACGAGAGGCAGACGCTTTAAATGTAGGCCTGTAAAATGCTGGCCTACATTTAAGGCGTCTTGTTAGTAAAAGTAGGCGCAATTCTCTACAGGATGCCAATGCGTGATTGACACTCAATCAGCGACTGCTTCTTAGGCGGCCTCCAAGATTGGCGTCCTTTAGAGAATCGGGTCCATAGGGCTTCTTAGTAAACTTTCTTTTCCTATGGGCATAGAATATGAAAAGAGCTTTTAATAAATGGATTCTAAAGGAGCCTTGGATGGGATTCGCCTTTCCCAAATTTTGGATTTACAAATGGGTATGCTGGGGGAATGGGGCTTGAAGGGTTTCAGCTGCTAGATACAAAAAAAAAATCATCAAGGTCTAATATATTCATTGTGCGTGTGTTTTACCTAAGAAATGATGTATACGGTATAGCTTCTCAGGAAAAGCAAAATGGAAAATAAAGGACCCTACATATGTTTTTCTGGACATGTCCCTAGAAACAGGAAGAGAATGGCATATGGGAGCAGGCTTCATTTCATGTACTATACAGTAGAGTCCTGACTACCCAACCTTTGGTTATATGATATTCTAGATTAGCTGATCCTCTACTGTATAATCGGACTTTGCTCCCTCCATGCTTCCCTACCCACCAGTAGATCCCTAATGAATATACATGAAACAGATTTAAATGTGTCACTTCTATTATATACAAATCTCTCTCGTATTAGGTGTAACTCTACTGGAAATGTCTAGATAACCTCTTATGTAATCTGCCTTGAACCGCAAGGTAATGGCGGAATAAAAGTCATTAATGTAATGTAATTAGGGATGTCATGAAAATCTGAGGCTGGTGATGGTCCCCCAGGACAGATTTGAGAACCACTGCTCTAGACTGTTTTAAATAGTTATAATCTTTGGGTGCCCATGTTCCATGGCCAGCAGCTGGAATATATCCTTGACAGACTAAATTGTCTGGTTTACCGTATTTTCACGTAGATAACGCGCACCCGTGTAAAACGCGCACACGGGTATAGCGCGCGGAAAACACAAATTTATGTACAGAAATTTTTATATACCGCGCACACCCGTATACCGCGCATGCTGCCCGACTCTCCCGTCGCCACCCGACTCTCCTTTCGCCCGCCCCGACTCTCCTCTCCTCCTTGAAGTCCTGTCCCCACCAGTGTTCCCGCTAAGCTGCGCTGGTGTGCGCTGGCGCACAAAATATTAGGTCGCAGCGCACAAGTTTCTCGTCACAGCGCAGGACCGGCAAGATTGACTCATTTGAACTTCTGCAAGATCAGCATCAGAAGCGTGCGCTGGGCCGGAGAGATCTTGGGGAGCCTCCGACAGTGGCTTTCTCCCCTCTCTGCAGCTCTCCTTTACTTCCCAGCGCAGCGATTCACGAAGGCAGCCTCGGGGCTTTTGCTGAGTCGCAGCTGCCTCTGATGATGCAACTTCCTCTTTCCTCAGAGGCGGCGCGACACAACAAAGGACCCGAGGCTGCCTTCGTGAATCGCTGCGCTGGGAAGTAAGAAGAGCTGCTGGGAGGGGAGAAAACCACTATCAGTCTGGGAAGCTGCTGGGCAGGGGAAAAAAGGGACAGCTGCTACTGGAAAGGGAGAAGGAGAGATGCTTCTGGGAGGGGAGGAGGGAAAGGAATCTGGGAAGCTGCTGGGCCAGGAAAAAAAAGGGACAGCTGCTACTGGAGAGGGAGAAGGAGAAGGAGAGATGCATCTGGGAGGGGAGGAGGGAAAGGAATCTGGGAAGCAGCTGGGCAAGGAAAAAAAAGGGACAGCTGCTACTGGAGAGGGAGACGGAGAGATGCTGCTGGGAGGGGAGGAAGGGAAGAGAGTTACTGCTGGACAGGAGGCTGGGAGAAAGAAAGAAAGGGGGCAGGCAGGGAAACAGAAGGAAAGAAGAGAAACAGAAAAAAAGAAAGAAAGGTCAGGGAGAGAGGAAGAAAAAGTTGGGGGAGGGAATGAGGTGTGGAGGAGAGAAAGCATACAGGCTGATAGAAGGGAAGAAAGATTGGATGCACAGTCAGAAGAAGAAAGTGCAACCAGAAATCACCAGACAAGGTAGGAAAAATGATTTTATTTTAAATTTAGCAAAGTGGAGGCAGTATTACCACAGTTTTCAAAGGAATTTGCCCAAATAACTTAATAGTTAACTGGGTAAATTCCCAGAGATGAAAACTTCCCTTCACTTACTATGCACAGTTCTGAATTTATATCTGCTGTCTATATTTTACAATATGGTCCCCTTTTACTAAACCGCAATAGTGGTTTTTAGCGCAGGGAGCCTATGAGCGTCAAGAGCAGTGCTGGGCATTCAGCGCAGCTCCCTGCGCTAAAAACTGCTATTGTGGTTTAATAAAAAGGATGGAGGGTATATTTGTCTATTTTTGTATGCTATAAAAACCAAATACAGAGAGAGACTGAGAGCTGTTGACGAAGAGCTACGTGTGTGTCTTTCTTCCATTCCAGCCAGAATATCAGCTTTGTGTTCAGCCAAACAGGCCCAGATTTCGCACTGAATAAAGTATTTTATAATTTTTATAATTTTTATTTCATAATAAAGTAATTATAAAATACTTTCTTTGTGTTTATTTGATTCCTATTCAAGAGAATTACTTTATATATAGTCAATATAGGCAGAGAGTTAAATTTTTTAACATTTTCTAATGGTGGTGTGCCTCGTGATTTTTTTCATGAAACAAGTGTGCCTTTGCCCAAAAAAGGTTGAAAAACACTGGTCTAGAAATTGAAAGCATCAAACGTATTGTCTTCTGGACTGTTTTTAATTTACAGTTTACACATATGGATGTAACAGACATAACTACATTTGTTGTAAAACATTTATTAAGATATCATTTCATCCCTACAATTTCTGTGTTCTTAAAAATATTATTTAACGTTATTTAATTTAGCGTGTAGGCCTAAAATTCCTTTGAATACCTCGTCCTCATGTATCAGCAACTTTGACAACATATTTATTTGGCTCATAACTTGCTGGCGCCCGATATTTTTAGCTCACAGTGAAAAAAGTTTGCTCACAACACCCGCCCGCTTAGAGGGAACACTGGGCCCCACCCTGAAAGCCTGATGCCCCCCCGATGTCCGATTCACCCCTCCCCGCAGGACCGCTCGCACGCACCCGCACCCCCACCCTGAAGGACCGATCGCACCCCCACAGCCTCCCGACCCCCCCCCCCCCCATCATGTAGAAGCTCCTACCGGTGTCCTGCTGCTTCCTCTTGGCGGTCCCGCCCTTTCTCTGACGTCAAGCCCTCTTGCCCCGCCGACTCCCCGACATGATCGGGGCAAGAGGGAGCTCAAGCCCTCTTGCCCCAGCCAACCGCGGCACCCCCGACACGATCGGGGCAAGAGGGAGCTCAAGCCCTCTTGCCCCCCCGACTCCCCGACACGATCGGGGCAAAAGGGAGCACAAGCCCTCTTGCCCCGCCGACTCCCCAACTCCCCGACAATATCGGGCCAGGAGGGAGCCCAAGCCCTCCTGGCTCTGGCGACCCCCCCCCCCCTGCTAGTTGTTTGGGCCAGGAGGGAGCCCAAACCCTACTGGCCACGGCGACCCCCTACCCCCACTCCGCACTACATTACGGGCAGGAGGGATCCCAGGCCCTCCTGCCCTCGACGCAAACCCCCCTCCCCCCAACGACCGCCCCCCCCCCAAGAACCTCCGACCGCCCCCACAGCCAACCAGCGACCCCCCTGGCCGACCCCCACGACACCCCCACCCCCCTTCCCCGTACCTTTGTGTAGTTGGCCGGACAGACGGGAGCCAAACCCGCCTGTCCGGCAGGCAGCCAACGACGGAATGAGGCCGGATTGGCCCATCCGTCCCAAAGCTCCGCCTACTGGTGGGGCCTAAGGCGCCTGGGCTAATCTGTTATGGAATACTAGTGTAAGTCAACATTTAGGGGACATAATTACTTATGTAAATGATCGCACCTAAATGATGCATGTGGAAATGGGAGTGTTCAATAAAATAGTGGGTACGCCTATGACCCACACATGCTTCTCTCATGAGAATGCCCCTTTTCATGTACCTGTGAGAACACTTAGGCGCCCAGTTATAGAGCAGCACCTAAGTGCACGTACATGTGTGCCTACCACTTACAAACGTTTTGCTGCTCGACTACCATTATCTATTTGCGTGCCTACATTTGAGCACCTGACTTAAACTCCCTATATACAATTGTCCCCTAAATGCATGGTCAAGCCAAGAGTTGTGCAAACACTCCTTTACACCCTTTCATGGATAAGCCCTGTGCTTTCTTTGTCTACCCCTCTGCTGTGAGCGTTGCTGTGATCACAAAGTTCTGTCATAAGGTCTTTCCGTTGGCTAATGAAGTCAGCAAGTTATTTCAGAAGGTAGTTGATGCCACAACAATTTCCCAGTGCTTTGTGATCTTGGCGCAACAGTACAACAGATAAAAATTAAAAAAAAATCTGAAAGCCTTCTTGATCGCCTAAGAGAAGCTTTGAATGTATTGCAGCTGAGTTCCCAGTGATTGATTGTGTTGTATTATCTTATGTGAGCATTTAATTGTTAGGAAAGTTGGTATTTTGTATTGTCACAGTGCAACCCCTGTGTCGGTAAAGGAAACACTGCAGTGCCCAAGAAGCGGGGATGAAGGTTGGGAGTAGATTCAGAGACTATGCCCAGTTGCAGAATTTGAGGATACTGCTTTCTCTAGCCATCTGTTGGAGTAAGAAAAAAAATATTAGGTTAATATACTTTGTGTATCAGTGCTTAGGCACTTCAAACACTGTGTCATTAGGCTGTAACACTATAAAGCCAAATTCTGTTCATGCTAGCAAGTATAAGGTGGTATGCCAGTTATATCAATAGTTAGCTGGTAGGTTCTTTTGAGTAGTCCTGCCTGGCTTTCTCGTTATGTCTTAAAGAGCCTCTGTTGGTGTGACTTAAGCATTGCGTGATCCTTGGCACCTCATTTTTCTTTCCAGTTATTTTTGAAAATTGTTTTAACGTTTGTTCTTGATAACGTGGCATGGGCCACACTGTCAAAGGAGGAAGTCAATCCTTTCCTCTGTAATTGTGGAACAGGTTACTTACGATTGTCGTCCTTGTCTCGGAGTTCCATTCAGAAACAGTATTTTATTTATTTATTTTTTTTTTTTTTGGGGGGGGGGGGTGGGGGGGCACTGCAAGTTAAATGCACAGCTTCAGATGCCGATGAAAGATGGATGTGTAAACTAGCCTCAAACAACTGCAGTTTCTACATAGCCCTGGACTAAATTTTCTGAAATAACAAGCCATACATTACTAATATTGAATACAGTGGAAAGCGAAAGTATACATTTTCTCGGTTCAACTTTGTTGATTAAAGCGTAATACTTTGATAATTGCCTTTGCTTTGAAGAGCAGATAGGGCTTTGGCCTGTGAAATCGGAGGATGATTAAATTACACTACGCAACCTGACTTTTGTTTGTGAAAGGCTTCAAAGTAAGTGTGTATTGCAAAAGCGGAGATTAATCCTTAAGTTGTCTTCAGGCCCCAGTTCATGTTTTCCCAGTACAGGAATCACACTGCTTGTCTAGATTGGAAGGAGCTTTTGACCTTTAGGTTAACAGCTTAAATCTAGTTTAAATTGGTGGTGACCAGCACATTATGTAAAGTAAGGTGGCGATTTTCAGAGGAAACAATCCAGATTTCCAAATTGTGTGTGTGTTTTCCTGGCAAGAATATTTACTTATTTATTTAATTTATTTATTTATCAGCTTCATGGTACATTGGCAGCTATTTCTTTTTCTGGTTAGAACATGCTTAAGTTGCCATTTTATTGCAGTATTTCAACCCAAATTACATGGTTAAGCAATCAGTTTCAATGAAGAGTGCAAGTTATTTCAGAAGGTATTTGATGCCACAACAATTTCCCAGTACTTTGCGATCTTATGCAACAGTTTAAAAAAAATGTGACAACCTTCTTGATCGCCTAAGAGAAGCTTTTAATGTATTGCAGCTGAGTTCCCAGTAATTGATTTTATTGTATTATCTTATGTTAGGAAAGTTGGTATTTTGTATTGCCACAGTGTCACCCCTGTGTCGGTAAAGAAAACACTGCAGTGCCCAAGAAGCGGGGATGAAGGTATGGACCAGAATGTGAGAACTGAAATACCTGTCCCTAGAGTTAGGTCCAAAGCACCGCAGGACCAGCAGAATCCTTTACATACCACTTCTAAATCTGGCAAGTTACCTAAAGCCTGTTCTAATTTCCCTAAGCAACAAATAACAGGGAAAGGTCAGGAACTACCAATCCCAGCATTCCCCAGGGTGGGAATAAGACAAACCAGGGATGGAGTGGTTAGACCAATCAGTCCAGGTGTAATGAGCAGTAATCGGCTCAGAGCAACCCAGAAGCTAGCTGGCTTGAGACAAGGAAGCCCAGCTGGGTTGAGTGCTAATCAGCACCATGTAACTGAAAGGAAGTGGTTAGAAGAAGAGAGGAGAAGCACACACCATCTCTAAACTGCAGTTTGACTAAACTGGAATGGAGACAACTCCAGCATAGGGCTGGAAAGCAATAAGCAGCTCTCTTACCTATGGCTCAGGTAAAGATCTCTGATACTAAACTAAATGCTAGTTTTGAGGCTATTGTTATGGAACCAGAAACTCTAGTAGAAACAGATACTTGGAGCATGGAAACTGCAGTGTGTTGGGGGATGGGGCTGATACTGAACTAGAAGCTGCCATACTTTAATTAAGGCTTGATGATAAAGAAGAATAGTTTTGTGATTTGAGGATTGTTTCATCTTCTGCTGAAATTGTCGATTAAGACTGATTAAGTCCCAGATATTGTTTGAACTGTATTTTCTTTTGCCTGTATGAAACCTGTAAGGCACCCAGTCTATTTTGACTGGTGATTTCAGTGGGTGGGAGCCTAGCATTCTGGTTCCTTTATGGGAAGTGAAATCCCAAGCTTGGGGAAGAGTTTCATCCTTATTTCCCCCCAAGTACTGGCAATTAAACACTGGTCACAGAAGCTGAGCTTCAAGCAACTTATGTTTTGTTTTTGAATGTTTATGACTTACCTGGTTTACATTATATGGTAAAGCCATAAGCAGCAGAAGAAAAAGATGGACTGCATTTTCCTCCACTCCACACACTCCAAGCCTTGCCTTACCGCTCGGCCGAGGCCTGTGTGCACCAGGCAGGGCCCAAGCCAGGGCCATGCCCGCTCACAGTATGTACATTTTTGTAAGCTGCTTAGTTATAGGCAGGGTATAAAGGAATTAAATAAATTTTTGTGTTGAATGAACCATTTTTATGCTGTAGGCATTTAAAAAGTTTAAGTCATTTTGTACACTATAAGAATTATTTTAAATGTTGTTGTTAGGTGCCATTGACTCAGGTTCGAGTCCTAATGTTTTGATGAATTACAGATCTAAAGAGAAATCGGTTTTGTGCTAGTCTGGTAATGTCCTCCAGTGTCATTCCCATGGTTGTTTTCAGCGAGTCCAGCCATATGATTGCAGGTAGCCCTCTTCACCTTGTTCCTTCGATATTCCCAAACATGATGTCCTTCTCCAATGATTCTTCTCTTCTGACAGTGTGACCAAAATAAGATAGTTGTAACTTCATCATTTGGGCTTCGAATGACATAGCCAGTTTGATCTCTTCCAGAATCAATTTGTTAGTTCTTCTGGTAGTCAATGGCATGCATAAAATCCTTCTCAAGCATCAAAGTTCAAATGAGCCAATCTTCTTTCTGTCTTTTTTCCTTAGTGTCCAGTTTTCATATTCATAATTGACAACTGAGAAAATGAGTTCATGGACAAGTCTTATCTTTGTTTGGAGTGTTATTTCCTAGCCTTTGAATACTTTGTTGAGAGCCTTCATTGAAGAGCGACCAAGTGCTATTCTACAGAGTATTTCTTCTCTGCTAATTGCTGCTTTGATTACGGTAAAGAGTAGATCAGGTAGTATCGGTGAGTCGGGAAGAAAATGGGAAGAGGAAGGTATTCATGGTGCTAAGACTTTTTCTGGGGTTTCTTGAAGAGTATAGCCTTTATTTCTTTTCTGAACATCTGGTAGTCTGGGTTTGGAGATTTGATTATCTAGTTTTGCTGCTTGAGTAGCTAGGAGGCCATCGTATAGTTTTTTTCCGTTTAACTTATTTGATTGGAGGGTGAGTGAATGGAGTTTGTGTTTTTCTGTGTCTGGTTGAGGTAGATTGGATGAGGCGGTAGTTCAGGTAGGTTGGGCCGTTGCCATTTATAGTTTTTAAATAGTATGCAGTAGAACTTAAATAGTATTCTTTCCTGAATTGGAAGCCAGTGGGAGTTGAGGTATGCCTCTGTAATGTGGTCGTGTTTCCTCAATGAGTAAACAAGTCTCAGAGCTGTATTTTGAATTGTTTGTAATTGTTTAGTCATTGTTGCAGGGCAGGAAAGATAGAGGATGTTGCAGTGGTCGTGTTTCCTCAATGAGTAAACAAGTCTCAGAGCTGTATTTTGAATTGTTTGTAATTGTTTAGTCATTGTTGCAGGGCAGGAAAGATAGAGGATGTTGCAGTAGTCTAGTAGACCTAGGATTGGGGATTGTACTATGAGCTGGAATTGTGTTCTTTCCAAGAATTTTTGGACTTGTCTTAGGTTTCTCATAACTGTGAAGGAATTCTGTATTATATTTATTTATGGTGCAGCATCTGTCTATTGTCATTCCTAGTAGTTTTAGGGTGGTTTGAATGGGGTACTTGATTGAGTTGATTTCTAGGTTGGTTAAGGTAGGGACTTTGTCTGGGTTAAGTTTCAGTTTCTGATCTTCCATCCAATTCGCTACTGTTTCTAGTGTTCGGTGTAGTGTGTCTGTCATGGAGGGCTTTGTTTGATCAAACGGTATGAGAATGGTAATGTCATCTGCATAGCTATAGGAGGTTATGCCTAGTTTGTCCAGGTATGCACCGAGGGAGGCTGTGTAGTGGTTGAAGAGAGTTGGGGATCCTTGTGGTACACCGCAGGGATTGGACCGAGGTTCTGATTTTTCTTTATTCGATTTTACTCTGTATGTTCTGGATTTTAGGAAACCTTCAAACCATGAGTATACTTTATCTGCGATACCTATTGCGTCCAAAATTTGCAGTAGGATGCTATGGTCTACCAAATCAAATGCTGCAGTTGGGTCCAGTTGTATGAGCAGCATTTTTTTTACTTGTGCTGAGGTGTTGTCTGGCTGTGTCAATAAGAGCGCCTAGTAGAATCTCTGTGTTGAAGTTGGTTCTGAAGCCAGATTGCGTGGGGTGGAGTATGTTATGGTCATCTAGATAGTTGGTGAGGAATTTGGCCACTAGACCTTCTGTTAGTTTTACATATAGGGATATTGAAGCAATTGGTCTGTAATTGGATGGTTGGTCTGTTGGTCCTTTTGGGTCTTTTTGGATTGTGGTTATGATGATTTCGCTGAGGTCAGTTGGAAAGAGGCCATCTGTGAGCATGGTTTGTATCCAGTGTAGGAGTAGAGTACACAATTTTGTGCTGGATGATGATAGGAGGTATGATGGACAGTTGTTGAGGTCACAGGATGCATGATTGTACTTTTTGTAGAATTTGTTGAGTTCGGACCATTGTATATTGGAATTGGGACCAAGTTCTATCTGCAGCAGTTGATTCTTTTTCTGTGGGGTGTACTGTGAGTTCAGTTAGGTGGGCTGGGGGACAATTGAGGGTAGCTCTGGCATTCGTGATTTTATTCTTGAAGTGTTCTGCTAGGAGGGTGGCTGAGGGGGGAGGTATTGTTTGTGGTCAGGTAGGGTTTGGTGTCAGTTAGATCTTTTAGTATTTGGAATAGTTTTTTGGTGTCTTGGGTTTCTGTGCCTATTAGGTTGGTGGTGTATACTTTTCTCTTATTCTTTAGTTGTAGTTTGTATTGTTTGTTAATTTTTTAACAGGCAGTTTTCGTGTGATCTAGGTTGGTTTTTCTCCATTTTCTTTCTAGTCTGCATTGTCTTTTGAGTAGGAGTAATTTGTTGTCAAACTATGGGTCTGATCGTCTGCTGGTTCTAGTTTTGGTTTGTAGTGGGGCTAGTTCATCAAGGGTGTTAGTGCCTAATTTGCCCCAATGTGAAATGAAGTCCTTGGGGTTGCATTCCTGGATTGTTTCATCTGTTTTTGTCCAGAATTTGGTGGGCTCAATGTGTTTGCGTGAGGTGTATGTTACTTTTTTGGACTTTGATGTGGTTTTGTTTTTGGTCCATTTGATGTTGAAGGTGTATGTGTAATGGTCTGACCAGAGGGATGGGGACCATGTTCCATTAGATATTTGAATTTCTGAAATAGATAGCTGGTGGATCATGAAGGCTGCGATGTCAAGTTGGTGTCCTTTCTCATGAGTAGTTTGTGGGTTTAAAATTTGGAAAAGATAAGGCGTTGAGAAATGAAAGAAAGTTTGGTTTGGATGCTTGGTCTTCAAGATGTAGGTTAAGATCTCCTAGGAGTAGGTTGTATGCTTGTATGCTGCTGTTATTGAGTTTGGGTATATGAAATTTTCAAGTTTGGGTCTTGCTGTGGTCCAGTTTCCCAGTGTTATGTAGCAGAGCATGCAATTTAGTGAGTTTTTTTAGTGTGGTGCCTGAGAGTTGGCAGGCTAGAAGGTCCATATATGGGGTCGATGTTTTTCCCAGTATATTTAGGGTTAGGGAGTCTTTGATTAAAATTGCTAATCCTCTCTCCTCTTTTTTTTTCACTATTATTTTGTATCCCTGAGGGCAGACTTCAGTTATTCTGGGATCTGTGACTGATGTTAGCCAGGTTTCTGTGAGGAAGAGGTAGTCTAGGTTTTCGTTTTTTATATGTTATGTTTTTGAGCCTAAGGCTCTGATGTTTAAGTAGGCACATGTAAGTGTGGTGATTTCTGTGTGATGGTTGTGAGTCGTTTTAGGATATATGAGTGATTTAGGATGATGGTGAAGTTTGTCTTCGGGGTTGTTGACCTTTTTCCCCATGCTGGGGTGCTAGGGTGTTGAATGCTGGTTTGGTGGTTCGAGCTTCCATCTGTTGAGATTCTCCTGTTTGGGTGGTGGGATTTGTTCGTAAGTGAGCTAGTGGTTAAAATGGGTATGTTTGCTACTGCCTTCCAACTGGTTATAAGGATTATCAATAGGATGATCTGGGTGTGTGTTTGTGAGATTAGCTTCATTTTGGAGGCTAGGGGAAGGTAATTAGAAAAAGAGTGGTTCTCGATGATTAGGTTGTTGTTCCTGTATTGTATCCGGATGGGTATTAGTCACTAGGGCCCAAATTAGTCACTAGGACCCAAATAAGAGGTGATGGCACCTATCATTCTGAGCAGAGTCAGTGGTTTGAGCAGGACTCCCTTCTGACACAGCAGAGGCAAAACAGGGACGTCCCTGTCACAGGTATTTTTGTCTAGCAGTGGATGTTGAAAAACTGTATGAAGAGCATCTGAGTCGAGATAAAGTCTGCTTTTTTCTTGCTCCCCTTGTTTAATTCCTGCTTGAGAGCGGGTTTATATCTGCTACTGGTGTATCGGTTTGTGTGGAGTTTTTTTCTGATGTATGATGGATGTTTGGCCCCTACCCTTACTGTATTATTACTTCAGTAATGGGAAGGTGCAGTTAGATCTGGGTCTTTTTTTTCTTCACACTTTGTTTAACTGATGTCCTGGTTTCAGATTATCCCAGTTATTCGCTCTATTTTTCTTTGTGATATATGTGATTAGAACTCCTTTTTTTGTGGTGGTGGTAGTGCTGCCTGATTCAGGAGAAAAAATTTCGATTTGATTCGATTTTCCTGCCCAATTGGGTAGTTTTTTCCAAACATCCTGGTGGGTTTATTTTATAGCCTCTTTACCCCCTTTGCCCTCTCCTACCCACACTGGTCCTGTGGTGTAAACAAAATAAACAAAAAATATTTTTCCTCTCTATTAAATCCTAGCTCATGTTTGCGGTCCAACACCAGCTCTGGAAGGATACACATTTCAAATCTGACATATTGTAATCACAAAACAGAAAATAAAATTATTTTTCTTACATTTTGTTGTCTGGTCATTTTTCAAATCTTGTTGGTCCCATGTTGGTCTGGTTGTTTTCTGATCAGGCACTACAGGATTGCGGCAGAGAGGACGTGCCGCTGAGGACCACGGGCAACTGCAGAGATCACTATAATACCAGCGAGCCTGCAGGCTGCCCTAATAGCCTAAAGGAGGTAAGAGCGGGGAAACTGGGGGAGGCAAGAGCGGGCAAGCTGGGGGAGGCCTTTCTGACCGACCCTCCCCTCTCAAGCAGGAGCAGCAGTGGACGGCCAGCAAGAGACAGCCCTGCAGCTCCTGCTTTAGGAAGGCACGGGGGAAGGGTCGGCCATTGAATTGGGAGGTTGATTTTTTTTTTAATTGAATTGATTCGAATCGATTCACCTGATTTAAATCAGCGAATCGATTTGAATCGAGCAGCACTAGGGGGTGGTTTAGCCTATCATGAAGAACAGGATCAAGGAACCTTGTTAAAAGTTGCTGTTGATCTTTTTTCACTGTTGGAGCATTGCTTGGTTAGTGAAATGCCACGATGCCATATCCATCTCTACATCATGTGTTGTCTGTTACCAGGGATACTGACATTTATCCTGTCAATAGAATAGCTCCAAAGGGGTTTTTCTTTTTAATAAAATCAAAGAACTATGGATTGCAGAGCTGGCTGCTATAATGCTGGAGAAAAGGTCAAGTAGCTCAGGAATCTACTATAATAAAACGCTAAGCGCACATGCACACTCCTACCTGCGTGTTCCGTGATCCGTATGTCTGTGGCAGTCAGGAGTGCGCATGCACACTTACAACGGCCTCACATTCACAGTCTGGCCAGCTAACTTTCAATCCACGCCCAAACTTCGCCCAAATTTTATCCTGAGAGGCACCTTTAAACTTAAAAAAAAAACCAAAACAGCAAGGTACGACATGGAGGGGGGAGGGAAATACCGCTGCTGCACCACATACCCGCACTCAACTAAATTCAAAAGATCGTGAGTTGCTCAGTGCACAAGGACTTTAGCTTTCTGGCCGACTCACTTTCAATCCACGACCAAAGTTTATTTCAAAGCCGCGGCAGGCAGGGATCCTGAGAGGAGCTGCTGGGCACCTTTACACTAAAAAAAAAAAAATCCGGCAAGAGATGACGTGGAGGGGGAGGGAAATACCACTACTGCACCACATACCCACTCTCACTTAATTCAAAGATTGTGCAGTACTGTAACAAGCAAAATACCCTTACAGCTGGAACACCTCCATAGTAATAGCATGCGCATTCAACGGTTGCTGGCGAAGGCACCGACATTGAAGAAAAGGTTGTTTGTTGTTGTTTTTTTTTTAAAAAAGCAGTTTGTTGGGCAGGAAAAAATACTTGCATTTTGTTTTGGGTGATGGGTATATGCTGGGGAAGCTGTTAACTATCGTGCATTGATTTAGGTAAAGGGCAGGGGTGTGTGCTGGGGAAGGGGCCCAGGGAGTAATCTTGCTTTTCTTTGGGGGACTATCTTGCTTTCCTTTGGGGGGGAGGGGTGTGATTAGTGGTAAAAGAAAGGGAGAAGGGCTACTGCTGGACATGGGGGAGAGACAGAAAGAAAGAAAGACAGATAGATGGGGCCAGGGAGAAAGAAAGAAATGCCTAAGTCTACACATCTATTCTAGCACCCGTTAATGTAACGGGCTAAAAAACTAGTGAAATAATAAAACCCTAATTTCAAACATATGGCCTTGGCATGAAGTAACTTGATTGTTGTCACATTTGCCTACCTCTTCTAATTTACTGCTTTGAGATTGTTGAAATTAGTATTTTTGTCATGAGGGCCATTTTTGATAGGGACATTGACATAGATTAGTATACAGTACTTCATAGCACTATAGGGACATCTTTAGAACTTGGGTTTCAATGACCAACATATATTTTTGTAATATACTCCGATGGGAAGATTCTTTCTATAGTTGGTTCATCTCTTCTATCATGGGCATTTTTTTTTGCAAGGGCATTTACAAAGCAAATCCAAATGTTTTATAAATAATCTTTGATAAAATACAGGATACTGTTCAGTTAGTATTTGTTCAGCAGGTCTGTTGGTATTGCTTCCATGAAGTTGATGTCATAGCTTGTTTGGTTTTGGTTTCCTTTAGTGAATAGAACAGATAAAGTTACTTTGAAGTATTATTGCATTCTGGGAAGTACTTATTCTCCATGCAGTAATGTGTTTTGCCCATGTTGTAGTGTTTGACTGTGCAAGGCTGCTCAGATCCACATTTATCACATTGATATCTTGATTTGTCAAGGCTACAATCTTTGAGAGGTTAGTTTTAGGGGTGTATATTCTGTTCACATTATCTCGTATTTGAAAATTGGAAGGGAAAACTGCCATTAATCAAAAATAATTCTTTTGTATTTAGTAGCAAAGCTTTTTCCCTGTTACCAAAGGTCTCCAATATAATTGGTCATAGATAAACTACAATAGTTTAGTGACAAGGTCATGATAAAGTATTTTAAAATTTAGTGCATGTATATAGTACTGTGCTGCAAAACTTTCCTTAAATAATTACTTCTAATCATTGACTCCCCCAGTTGTTAAAAACATTTCAGTGCCTCTAGAAATGCAAGGCAACCAGGCTTATAAAAGCATTATATCTAGGTGTCTTGTCTGTTCTTTTCCATAAATACATTCCCTTCTGCCCCAATAAGTTTTGAACCCTTCATCCATTTTAATTGAAGCATCTGACACTAATTCCACGGGCGCTTGATACCTCTGAATCTTTCAGATCAATATTCAGCCCATAGCAGTTGTCAGAGGTTTCTTTTTTGTTGTTGGTTTTTTTTTTTGGGGGGGGGGGTGTCCCATTGCTGGGCTTTTTATCCCTGGCTATTCAGAAATGCATACTGACCAAATACTAGTGCTGAATATTTGCATGTATATTGGCTGCCAGGAATTCTCCGCTTACTGGCCATATTTATCCTGGTACCCAGGTAGCTACCCGGCTAAATTATCACACCATTTAAGCCAGTGTATTGCAAACTGTGTGCCTACTCAGATTTCAGGTGTGCCGTGACATACTGACGAGGAGGAGTCGTCCATGCTGGCTTAATGCCTACAGGACCTGCCTCTTGCACCAAGAGACACATCCTGTAGGAAGTCAGCTGTTGCCGATGACTCTTCTCCTGGCCTGCATCTCTCCTCGCACCTCTCAGATCCCTCCACCGAAGCAGTTCGTGGCCAGATGGGCCTCGGCGCATGCGCAGACTTCGACATGATGATGTTACGCATCAACGTCCACACACTTCTGGGTGTCTTCCGGCCGGGGCACTGGATTTAGGGTGCTGCTGGCTGGAAAGTTTGCGAGACGCTGATTTAAGCTAACTAACATAATTTGGGTTGTGTATGTATTTTAGTTAGGTGTCCGCAATTGGGGTGCCTAGCGACCCCTAACGTAGACACCGTTTATAGAATCTGGCCCTAAGGCCCATATTCTATCAACGGCGCTAGTTTTTTAGGCGTCAGTAGGCACCCAACTGGTGCCTAAACTAAGTGGAAAAACACTTTTTAAACAGCATTTTAAACTGATTTTCAAGGCGCCTACTCGCTCTTTTAAAAAAAAACAAAAACCAAACAGCACCAGAATCATGCCTCCATAGGTGCTTTTTGGAATCTTACCACTGTAGGCATGGCTAACACCGGAAGTGACGTTGGCGCCATAAAGCCATCAAGGAGGGTGCGATTCATGTCAAATTTAGACACTAGAAATGTAGACCTTGTAAACCCTGGCTTACATTTCCATGATATCGTAGCCAGTAATTTCAAACCTTGTTTGTCTTCAATATAAACTGCTTTAACATTGATCTCGGAGAAGAAAGTATATCACGTGTACAAACGATAAATTATGATAATGTAGTCTGTTTGCATACGCCGAGTATAGGAATCGTTTTAGAAAGCATTGGTATAAATCAGTGTGTTAAATAACCACATGTAAAATTGCATAAGTGTGTACATACATAAAAATACATGCAATGTATGTGGACAACTTCCCCGGGTGAAGAAGAGATGGGAGTGGTAATTATTATACACCTTATAAAATGCATGATTCGGAACAACACTTAGGCTTGCAGTGGAGGGGCTTAAACTTTGTGTAAGAGCTTTTGAGGAGGCTGTCTTTAAAAAGGCCTTCTCAGCCTGAGTGCTCTTCGCCTACAATGCGAATGTTGATTACCTTGCCTCAGTACCGTGAAGGAGTGCATTGAGTTGGTAAATGCAGGAGCAGATAAAATAGTGAAAAGGGAAAAGATTAAGTATGAGAGAGTACTAAAAGATGACTAGCTAACAGAGGCAGCATTCTCTGATAACAGCTCTAGGAGTGTTCCACCTGAATTTCCTGAGAGTGAGTAAGAAAAAATGGGTTATATAATATTTATAAAGCTTATTTTCAACATATCGCATGACAGCGGGATTTTCTTTACTCTCTTAAAATGTAGATCTGTGGCATGTCTCAGTATAGGTTTAGACTGCAACCACTAATATGTTTTCATGTTAGAAATTAATTTACCTATTTTACTTTTACTTTTTTTTTTGTTTTAGTTTGTTTAGATTTGACTGTGTTCTTTCCTTATGTATGTGTAATATATATATATTGTTAACCGATGTGACATCTAAGCAGAAATAGCAATATATCAAATTTTATAAAGAAACAGAAGCAAACTAGTCAACCATCACTACTACCAGTACCATAAGAACATAAGAATAGCCTTACTGCGGGGGTGTCAAAGTCCCTCCTCGAGGGCCGCAATCCAGTCGGGTTTTCAGGATTTCCCCAATGAATATGCATGAGATCTACTAGCACACAATGAAAGCTGTGCATGCAAAAAGATCTCATGCATATTCATTGGGGAAATCCTGTGGGGAAAGTTTGTGTTGCGTTTGTAAGTGAGTGAAAAAATGAATGAAATCATGGATGAGCGAATTGACAAGTGCTGTTTAAAGTGTGCATTGAAAAATGGTGAATCAAATTTTATCATTTATAAGTGGTTGAAACAGTTTAGGGCCTGTCTTACAAAGCCACGTTAGCGTCTGCAGCGCAGTAATGGCCCCAAAGCCCATAGAGATTTAAAGGGCTTCGGGGCTGTTGCCACGTAGCTTTGTAAAACAGGTCCTTAGTTGTGACTTAATGGTGAATAACAAACTATTGTGTGGGGGACTCATACATCCCAGAAAAAGTGAGAGAGAGAGAACCATAAGAGATGTGGAACCAATCTTAGTTCCTTAAGCTATGATTGTGGATGTGAAAAGAGCAAAGAAATGAATGGTTACGTGGTGGGGAGACTATAGTGATAAGAAAATTTGTTAAACTGGACTGACCTATGAAAGATGACACGGGCTTCGCTGTACCTAATGCCTTGATTGGAACCTAAATTTAAAAAGGAGAAAAGGCCGTAAAAAGTAGCAACATAGTAATGCTACCAAAGGTATAGACTGACCGCATATAAATATAAATGAAACCTAAAAGAAAGCTAAAACTAAAAGGTTTATGATGAAACCCATCCAACGCTTAAGGAAAAGTGCATGTCTGGCATTTGTATGTTTTGAGCCTCAGTTTTAGCATGGTGCAGGAAAACGCAAGTTGAAGTTAACCTGAAACTTTTAGAAAAAACAAGTTAAAAGGGGATTTTGTCAGTAAAGTGAATTACAAACCCGTGTACATACTAACTTGCTCCTGATAACACCATCACAGTCAGTGTCATTGACTTCACCAGGCTATGGACTTTTTTAGCATTCCTATGAAATGATTGAAATCTTAAGCATGAATTTCAAGTACTAAGCAATTTATATAAAGAAGAAAATCACAATAAAATAATATAATATTATTTAAACAGACTTTCAGTGTAGGAGGAAGTGCAGTGATAGACCAAGGGGGGGTTTGCATTTTGGGGCATGTCCCCGTTTGCAGCTTCCCTACCTACAGGTTCTGAGCACTTCCGAAGTTAGTTCACATATAATATATTAAGTTTAAAAGGATATAGGGAGGGGATCGGTTATTTATATACTTGAAGGCTGATTGGGCGGTATATGAAATCTTAAATAAACTTGAAACTTGATTTATATTCCCTGAGTTTGATTTTGGTTCATACTAACTTGCTGCCACGGGAGAGAAAATCTAAGTGCCTTAAACAGGGAGGTCATGCATCAGGAAATATAGCGCTAGTAATCTCGCTTCTCCAACTCCAACATAAGCGAGATTACTAGTGCTAGATTTCCCTGATGCAGCTATGGCGAAATGGGGTCCCTGTTGGAAATCTTATGATGGGAATGGATTAATTATATTACAGTGGGGACTGGGAGCCGCAAATCTTATGATTTGAGCTTCAAGTTATGAAAAACTTTGCTCTTCTCTGTTGAATGCCACGGTAGACGGGATTTCAAATAAAATAAGTTATTTTCATTCCTTATATGTGGAGCATGTTATTTTGAGGATTTTGCAAAGGACATTATAACATTAATGAAAAGAGTATTGGAAAACAATAGGCTCCTTTTATCAAGCTGCGGTAGGCGGTTAACGCGTGGAATACCGCGCGTTCAAACGCCTGCCGCGCTAGTTGCTAATGCCTCCATTGATGTGGCGTTCGTTTTTTTGGTGTGCCGCGGGGGTTAGCGCGTGATGAAATGTCCAACGCGCTAACCCTCGTAGAGCACCTTGATAAAAGGAGCCCATAGTTTATATGGAGTTTTTCTGACCAAGGATGTCGCTTTGCCTCAATATTGAACTGAATTAAATTGAGGCAAGCTTGTCTAGGGGGTATTCTATTTTTTTTTCTGAGACCCTTGTGGACACAGGTCTTTTCTCCACTCTTTATCCTCAATTAAGATGATTTGATGATTTAATCTGCCTTCTCTGTCTTTAAATCCTCTGCGTGGTGAATTATATTTTGAATGGTTTATTTATATTGGTTCCATTAGTCGACACAGATTTCACTCAGTCATATAACTGTATCAATTAGACCAGGGGTAGGGAACTCCGGTCCTCGAGAGCCGTATTCCAGTTGGGTTTTCAGGATTTCCCCAATGAATATGCATGAGATCTATTTGCATGCACTGCTTTCAATGCATATTCATTGGGGAAATCCGGAAAACCCGACTGGAATACGGCTCTCGAAGACTGGAGTTCCCTACCCCTGAATTGGAC
The DNA here is from genome assembly GCF_902459505.1 of Geotrypetes seraphini. NCBI lineage: Eukaryota > Metazoa > Chordata > Amphibia > Gymnophiona > Dermophiidae > Geotrypetes > Geotrypetes seraphini. Next base: position 328,976,439 of record NC_047084.1, on the reverse strand, counting down.
TGTCTTCTGCAAATAATAAAACAAATTCACCAATAATGTGAAGTGATAAGTGCTCAGACCCTCAACCTATGTGCTTTAATAGTGAATTTAATCAGGGGTTGCTACCGGGACCATCATAGCACGTTATCGGTCCCATTCCGCTCCCATTAAATAAACTTCTATTGATAAACTTCTAACTTGTATATTGACTTAGCTTGTTATGTGAAGCAGATCATTCTTCTCATGCTGCTCTCCGCTTATCAAAATCCCAAAGTCCCCTTAGTTCTGTGTGTCAGTAAACCCTTGACTCGAATTTTGCTCGAGTGACGCTTCTTCAGGAGGGAAATAACTAGAAGACGAAGGAGTACATAATGAGCAGCGTCTTCAGACACGTTATCACAGGCTTTGTCTCAATCCTCCTCGATGCCATGCCACTAAAGGAGGGTTTTACTGCAGCTTGCTTGCTTATTTATTTATTTTGCTTTCTAACTTGTTCTCCACAACGAGCACAGAATGGGTTACAGGTTAACATACAATAATATACAATTAATGGGTTACAACTGGCCATAGTTACAGTTACAAGTTTTTACCCTAACATGTATATACTGAGGATCTAGTAAAAGGGCTTATTTACTTGCTCTGGTGGTAGCCAATGGGCTGTAATTGCTTGTGCATTCACAAGTATGAGTTTCTTGACCAGTTGACATATCAGTCAGAAAAACAGAAAATGATAGCATTCATATATCTTGTTTGAACACCCTCCCCTCTTTCTCTTAATGGTTTTGTATGCTTTGTTGCCAGTACTAATATTTTTTTCTGTTATTTCTTTTTATTACTGTTACTGGTTGACAAACCTTTGGTTACATCAACTTTCTGGTTTATGTCATGTGGGAAGGCTTTTACTTCCATATGTAAGGTAATAGGATCTGTAGTGAGGGCAGTTTGTACTGTAGCTCCAAAGGGCTCTCCTCTGAAAACCCCACAGACCAAGTGTAGCTCATATAATATCTGCTATGTCACTTTTGTGAACTTGGTTTGAAAACGATAAGTAATAAAAGCTGCTCGAGTGTAATCTCATGCAATAGGTCAAAGCTGTCAAAAGCAGGTATAGGGACTTCAAAATTAAATCAATGTGCTAGTTTTCTCAAGTCCACCCTATCCTTGGCCCTACCATCACCACCATCAGACCTTAGGTCCACATGTGCCTGGGGAAAGCTTTACTTTACCTTTTTTGTAATTTGATCACATGGCACAGAGTAAAATTCTCCGTCTTTCCCTTCCCACAGAAAATAACTGTTCCTCAATCCTTCCCCACCAGGACCACAGAACCCACACAATTAACAGTAGGAGGAGATGCAGATAACCGGGAAACCTTAGAATAAAAGAAGGGTTTTCTGTGGGAAACTTTTGAAGAATGATTTCCTGTGGAAATTTCTTTAAAAAAAATGTTAACAATAATATGTTGCCCTTCTAAGTAATTTATCTTCCTATATTGAGTAAAATGGTCTGGTAGCCATATTAGTTCACTGTTTGGGATAATATATATAACTAAATTGAAATAAAACAAAAAGAATAAAGGTAATACCATTTTTATTGAACTAACTTGCCCCCTCTTTTACGAACGCATAGCACGGGTTTTAGCGCCAGCAGTGGCGTTAACTGCTCCGATGCTCATAAGAATTCTGTTACCACCACTACCTGCGCTATGCGTTCGTAAAAGAGGCGGTTAGTGCATTGTTAGTCCAATAAAGGTGTCACCTTTCTTCTTTTTGTTTTGTTTTATTTCTTTTTAATTCTATATATTATCTCAATTTTCTGTTTAATTCTATATATTATCTCAAAACAGTAAAGTAATATGGCTACCACACTATTTCACTCAATATAGGAAGATAAATTAGTCAGTCTCAATTTGTCTGCTGATTTTAAGGGGGGGTTCTTTTCCCTTGCAGAGGCTGAGAAAACCAAATCTTTGGAAAATGTGCTATTTTAGAACTGTGCTTCAAACGGACCCTTTAAGGATTTTGCCTTTTGTTATCCTAATATTGAATAATACAAATATCGGCTCTTTACTTCATGTCTCCAGAAACATGCGCACAACCTGATGTTGAATTAAACTGGGCAGAATGGAATGTTGTTTGTCAGAAGTGCACTGCTATGATTTTATGATTTGAAACGCAACTCATTTGAAGGTTTTTGAAGTGAGCAAGCATAGCACTTTCAGTGAAGGTTTGGAAGGGCCTTGTAGTTCCCTTAATTGTCATTTTATTATAAGGAATGATTTTTGCCCAACATTGTCCAGTTTTCACCCACCAAATCTTTAAATATGAATATGTGTTTATTTAGCATTTGATATAACACCCTTACTGAAATAAAAACAGGCTAGTGCGGTGAACATACATAATAAAACCAGAAATCAAGGAAAAAAACACCAATTAAAAAGAGGAAAGTCAATACACAATAAGAGAGCACATACTGAGAGATATAAATCCTTTATAGGGTGTACGATCCCATGGAGGAGTAGTACCATATATACTTGAATATAGGATGATATTTTGGGGCCAAAAAAATGGCCCAAAAATGGGTGTCTCGTCCTATATTCAGGTCATCACCCAGTGACCACCCGACACCCTCCCAGACTTGCTGCAGACCTGCCATTAGGCTGGGACAGGAGGGATCCCTCCCGTCCTGTCCGATACTAATTATTTTTTTAAAACCCACATACCTTTTCCCTGGTAGTCTAGCGGTGTATCCCGCGCTGAGCCCTTCCTGCCAATCTCACGGCCAGCAGGAGAGAGCTTTTTGAGCTCCCCCCCCCCCCCCCCAGCCCTGTGTCGGTCCCTGAAAGGCTGCCGCTATTTCTTGTAGGATTCATGGTTCTCGCACAGCTACTTCTGAAGCATATAACAAGACACATCTCTGCCGCAAACTGCTAGTAGGAAGGAGGAGAGGGGTTGCAACAATCATGCGATTATAATTAATCGGTTGAAATTGGATGTTGTGGCATGGATGAAAGTCCTACGCTCAAAGTCAGCAGCCCAGGGTACGAGGGGGTGCTGAAAAGTTTTCAGCCCAACCAACTAGCTGAAAAGTGTTTTAAGTGCCAATTTGCAGAAATGAAATTCTATGTTTTAACATTGTTTCAGAACATTGATAGAACCATATCCTCATCGTTGTCTTCTTGGCTGGATTGAGAACTTTTCAGCACCCCTTTGTATTTGAAACTGCTTCAGGAGTCATCAACACGTACAAAAAGGGGTTAAATTTAACTCAGGCTTTGAACATGAGCAGTAATAGGAGCTGCTGATATAGAAGCAGACATTTTAGTCTGCATTTGAATTACCACTGTGTCAGCCATTAAACTATATTTGTTTTATATTTAATGGTAATTTTATGTTGCATTTCTGAGATCCCTGTATTTTATGATTTTGTGATTTTTCAGGATAAACCACTTTTGACAGGTTGTCCAAAATATGCAATATATAAATGTTTATAAATGTAGGCTCTTTTTTATTGAAAAGTAACGATTCAGTTTAAATCAAAGCTTTCCAAACCTGATTTAAACACCCCCTCCCTTTCACCTCAGACATTCAAGTTTTCAGGATATCATATGCATGAGATGAATTTACATATACTGAGACACCAGGATATTCAAATCTACTTCATGTGTCTTCATTGCAGATATTCAGAAAACCTGACTGGCTATGAAGTCTCCAGGGCACATTTGGAAAGCCCTGTTTTAAATATATAGTTTTAGTAATTGCTAAAGTTGTGATTAAAGGAAAATGGTGTGTGGGTGGAGTTTAAACTGAGTTGTAAGGCACTTCCAGGTTTTGCAATACAAGAAATTCTCCATGCGTTGCACATTATATAAAGGAATATGTCTGGATTTTAATATGCATTATACTTAATCTGCACAGTATAAACATTCCAATATCCTAATTTTCTCTTTTTAGCACCTGTAACTGCAAGGATTTTTAACAGTAATGCTTCATCTGGGACAAAGATGCCTAGCAACAGGCCTGTCCTGCAGCTTTCACTCAATGAGAGAGACACACTGGTTCAGAGGGCGGAGCATATCCCAGCTGGAAAACGTACGCCAATGTGTGCCAAATGTAATATGGTCATTAGGTTGGTATCTGCTTCTGTGTACTTCTCTCTCTGCTTTTTTTAATTTGTTGCCTAGATTAATCAATTCAGATTGTTAATATATGCACGATATACCTTCCACACGATGAAGACAAGATATGGTAGAAATAGAAAAATGATGATAGTTGTAGAGAAATAATAGTCCTGTTCACCTTTTTTCACATTGCAGTAATTCTGGTATATTTGATCAAATCATCAGGTAAGAAGTTTAAAATGAAAGGGTTACTTCTTTGATTTGTGCAAATTACTCTGTGAAATAGAACACTGACAGCAAACAGTATAAGTGGGGTCATAAAGAAATTACAGTAATGTATGGAAGATGAATTGTAAGCTATTGTGCTGTAAGCTAGAATGATATGACTATAGGTAGACTTATTTTTCCAACAGTGTCTCCTTTCAGCACTAATAGCAGGCCTTTGTCACCCCATTTTTCTTTGAAATACATTATAATCTCGTTATAACGGACTCGCTTATAACAGAACCTCGCCTATAGCGGATGAGGTCCGCTGGTCCTGGCTGAGCGCCATTATAAACATACAGAAAATCATCGGATATAGTGGACTTGCGTATAACAGACTTTCAGATATAATGGACAACTATTTTGGTCCCGAGAGCCACTTTTAGCTGTAATTTTCTTCGGCTATAATGGACATGCAGGCTCCGCCTACAAAACGCTTGGCATGCCGGTGATATAGTATCAAAATGCAGCCCAGAATAAAATGACAGAGTATTTTTCTTTCCAGTACAGTATGACATAATGCTTTAGAACAGGGGTGTCCAACCTGCAGCCCCATGAAGTATTTTGTGCGACCCTGGTTGAGGGCGATGCAGTGTTTTCCTCTGCTGGCCCCGGGTGTTTACCGTCTTGCTGGCTTCCTCCTCTGTCTTGCTGCAGCATTTGCGCGTTTGTGTGGCCCCAGAAAAATTTTTTCGGCCAATGCGGCCCAGGGAAGCCAAAAGGTTGGACACACCTGCTTTAGAACATCTTTTAGTGTTCTGGGTTTCGCAATCATTTCGTGCCATACCAGTGTTTTGCTGAGTTTTGATGTTGCTGATATGCTTGTGCAGTAACTGTGGTTCATTGATTGAACGTTGTTTCAAGTTGACCTAAATAAAGTTTTTAAAAAATGCAACTCTGGATATAACGGATTCTGGATATAACAGACCGTTTTTCCAGGTCCCTTGAAGTCCGTTATAATGAGATTATACTGTAGTCAAATTTCACTCTTCTGTCATTAACTTTACTTGAGATTAGCATCTTTAAAATAAAAAAAAAGACAATCTGTTCTCTTGATCACTTACCCATCTGAATGGACCAAGTTTCCTTCTCTTGGACTTCTCCCACTTTCTTTATCTGTTAATGATGGTCTCTTTTCTGGCCATATTCCAGTTCTTTGGAAAATCTACACTATCCAATCTGTCCTGAAGAAACCCTCCCTTTATGACAACACAGGGAGCTTTGTTTACCTTTTGACCGGCCTGGGCTCATCGCGGGCTAATATCCTAGTATCCACTTTAGTTTGTCCAGTAAATTACTGTTTGTTGTAGTGTTAATGTCATTTTATTTTGCTATTGTTTTTATAATATAATGGTTTAATATTGTAAGCCGTTCTGATTGGTGTTACCAGATAGGACAATATATCAAATTCAGTGAATAAACAAAATTTTAAAAATGATACTGTGCTTTTTTTTTTTTTAATGGAAAGAAACAGTAACAGCCCCAATGAAAGAAGTGAAATGGGGGATAGAACACAATCTCCTAGAACATAATTTTTTCTAAGTAACTGTGATACATAGAAGCATGAGTGAAAGAAATGGTAGTTTGGTCTTTCCCTATGTTGAATTGCAGCCCTGTGACTGCTCTTACCACCTGTGTGCACATGGATTGTTGGGTGACTTTTTCTCTCTGTTCCCACAGTGCTGGTACTTCTGTTCTTCTTTCTCTGCAATTACCCAAGCTTGTCTTTTCAATTCAGGCAAATGGAAACTCGATCTGCTTGGATCTGGAAGACTAGTCCTCTGCAGTGTCAGTCTACTGTTAATAAATCAGTTAAATTAATCTCTGCTGACACAGGAGGAAGAGAGCATTTTATTTTACATAAGGCTGTATATTATGGGACACTGGTGTAGAAAAGTAGAAAGGTTCTTGTACATAGGCTGCAGTGTCTCAGGTTAGGTCAAGATTTGCACTGCACAGCTAGTTCTTAAAGATACAGGGGTGACGGAATACGTTCTGGGGTGTTTTTTTTTTTGTAGACTGAGTAGCACCCTTATTTTGTTTATAGGCCTACCTGTTCTGCAGTAATTGTTCTGATATCTCTATATGGATTTCACTACCACAGACACACCTCCAGCTTATTGAGAAAATTGTTGGAAGCCTACCTTAATTAAAATTCTGTGTAACACACCATCTCCTATGAAGCAGGCAGTGTAGGCATAGAGAGGATTTACTTGGCTAAAATAAAAAACCCCACCTAGGGAAGTACTGAAACTTCACTAGTCTTTCATACTAAATTTAAATCTTAAAAAATGGTCACACATAGATCCATTACAATGAAAGAGCACTCCAGCAACTTATGAAATTAACCAACATACCTATGTTATAACAGGAGACACTGGCATCATCCCTACACCACTACCTTTAAATGCAGGTGGTATAAGTAAGTCACCAGAGCCTCCTTTCTTTCATAAAAAGAAAGACAGACAAGCGTGCACCTAGCATGCAGAGAACAGCTGCTGATTGTATTCCTCCATAGCTTCTCTGATAACTGAAAGATGAGAGTCAAGTAACATTTTTTTGAGCTTCAGCTACATGTTACAATAGAGCTACTTGCTCAAAGTGCCGTTGTAAGAATTGGGCTTTTTCAATCAATTTTTCCAGGATACCCTCACCTCTGAACCCCACTACTGATATCCCTTTCTTTTCCTGCTGTTAGTAACCAATCACTAAAGACCCCAACAACGAGACATCTCTTGGTTCAGGTGGTAGAAGGTTGTGAGCAATGGAATCAGAGGTGGTAGGTGTCTGGAATGCGATTGAGATAAAATATTCAAGCATAGAATCATAGACTTGATTTCCACAACTATCTGATCAATGCTTTTGTGACAGAATGGATAAGATGATACTAGAAAAGCAGGACAAAGAGCAGAGATGAAGAAATATAAATAGGAATGAAGCTGTGGAAGAAAGACATCCAAGCAGAAAGGAAAGAACTTGGGGGAAGGAGGAACAAAGCTCCACTCCAAGGCCTAACAAAAGTCAGGGAGGGGTAGGGTTACCATATTTGTGAAGTCATAAAAGAGGGCACATGACCCTTCCCTGCCCCACCCCACCTTTCACCCATTTTCTTAGTCCTCCTTCCCATATTCTTTACCATTTTAGTGCCTGATCTCCTTCCATCTCCCATGGGTGCTTCTCTCTCCCCTTCCCCTTAAAGGTGCTTCTTTCTCTCTCTCTCCCTTGATCCCTCTACCCCCATGTGTCCATGTTTCTTCCCCTCCCTCCAATCACCCCTGCAGGTGATTTTCTCTCTCTCTTTCTCTCTCTTCCTCCCTCTATCCCCCATGGGTGCTTTTCTCTCTTTCGCTCTCTCCACAACCCCCTCCACCATGGGTGTTTTTCTGTTTTTCTCTCTATCTCCATCGTATGTGGGATGGTGCTTTTCTCCCTGTGGCTGTCTCCTGTCCCCCACCTACCTCTTCATCGAAGTTTAATATTTGGGCTGGCCAGCGGCAGCAGCAAGATGAGCCTGCTGCTGTTGGCCTGCCCCAGAAGCTGCCTCTCTGGTGCATACTACCAATGCAGAAACAGGGGTAGGGCTATGGCAGCAGGCTCGCCTCACTGTTGCTATTGGCTGGCTCAAAGTTTCAATTTCAGCGGAGCCAGAGGTAGGTGGGGGAAAGAGAAGAATACACCAGATAGGGTAGAAAGCCATCCAGTCACCCAGACAGTCCACTAAAAATAGGACATTTCTGGGCAAATCCAGATAAATAGTGATTTCAGTGTGGTATAGTGCTGCCCGATTCGCGATTCGAATTGATTCTCCGATTCACTTTTGGTGAATCGATTCGAATCGGTTTACTATTAAAGAAAATCGGACTTACCGATTCGTTAGCCCCGTTGCTACCGCCGCTTTTGCCTGGCCAGGGAGGAGAAGAGAGAGTCGTGCTTGCGGGAAGCAGAGAGCCTTGCTACCCGGTCTGCATTAGCGACTCGGGGTTTCCCCTCTGCCACCGGAGTCCTTGCTTCTGATGTAATTTCCGGTTTTGCCAGGAATTCTGTGTTTGTGAGCTGCTAGAATGAATTTTAAGAAAATGGCAAAAAACTCAACTGTTTATGAAGGCTTTTTTGAGTTGAAATTTTATATTCAAACTGGATTTGAAGATTTCTGATGTTTATCGACCATTTTTAAGAGTGTTGTATTTTAACAACTGAATGCATGTATGTTTATTTAACATTTTATGCTTGTTACTATAGAAACCATATAGGTAATATATGGTATATAAATTTTTAAATAAATAAATACATGTGTGAATTCTGCAAGCTTCCTGAAGGTATTTCATGAGTGGTCCCTATTTAGAAAAAATGTTTTCTCATTTTTGACTTTGTAGTAATGGTGTAGAACTTTTGAAAACAGGGCCTCTCTGGTTTAGACTTGTAAGGCCTAGCCTCATATTTTAGGATGAACTAGTGTTTCTTTATTTTTCTGCCTGAATCTGCAGGATTTATTACTATTTGATTTATTTATTTGATTTTCTAGCCCATCCCCCCAAAGGAGCTCAGAATGGGTTACAAATCAGGTACTGAACCATTTATCTTATCTGTCCCAGTGGGCTCACAGTCTATCTAATGTACCTGAAACAGTGGAGGATTAGATGACTTGCCCATGGTCACAAGGAGCAGTGCGGGGTTTGAACCCACAACCTCAGGGTGCTGAGGCTATAGTGATAACCACTACGCCACACTCTAATCCAAATACTACATTGTATTATCTATCAAAAGCTGCATGGAGCCTAATTATTCTACCTGTATAATTTGATTGCTACAGTAGATGGTTTTTGGGTTTTTTTTTTAACAGAGGACCTTTTCTATTGGCTTTGGGGAAATCCTGGCATCCTGAGGAGTTCAACTGTGCTTACTGCAAAAACAGTATGGCTGAAACTGGATTTGTGGAAGAGAAAGGAGACCTCTATTGTGACCTTTGCTATGAGAAATTTTTTGCTCCACAATGTGCCCGTTGCCAGAGGAAAATCCTAGGTGTAAGTCACTTAAAAATATTCAGTAATAAAAAAAAAAAAAAGTACTTGCCAAATGCCTGCCCTAGTCTTTTCTGTACCGAAATGTTTCTGTAAATTTATTTTGACGCTCAAGATTTCCAGAATATTGTTCATAAGACCCACTAATGCTCTTCATCTGATCTGCACCTCTCGTATTCTCTCTCACCTCCTCCACCCCTTTCTAAAAATGTTACATGCCTTTCCAAAGGGTGAAATTGTTGAAGATTCTAAGAGCATCTTTCTCAAACTACATTAGGCACTAACACATGCTTAACGTAACTTAATATCTCAGATCATGGCATATGCTGAGGTGTCTTGTGGCAACTGCCAAATGTGCACATGCTAACCGCATGCTAAAAAAATTGTTTTTGGGAGGGTGCATTTCAGGAGGCGGAGAGTGGGTATTCCTGTGCTGATCAGCGCATTTAATATTAGTGCATGTTAACTGGTTAGTGCAGGAATACTATGAAAGCCCTTACTACCTACAAAATGGGTGGCAGTAAGTGCTCATATGGTAAGTTGTTTTTTGTTTTGTTTTTTTGTAATGACTGCACACCAATGGCAACAGTATACTACCAAGGAGCAAAAGACACCCTTACTAACTAGTAATCAGACAAGATTGTGTGTCAAACTTAATGTCATGGGTTCTAGAGACAGCAGATCAATCAATGTTAGTTAAATGGACCTCAAAATCCAAAGGATATTGCTCCCTAAAGTACTAAGACTTGAGTCAGAGAGACTTACCGATTATCACTGGTCCCCTTAATGGCAGGAGTTCCTGAGCCTTTTGTTGATTTAAACTTAGACCGGGTGTTAGAAGCCTAGGGAGTTTTTCTCCCTTGTTGAGTTTTCTCCCTAGTTAATTGTCTACCTGGAGCGGACCAGTGATAATCGGTAAGTCTCCCTGTCTCAAGTCTTAGTACATTAGGGAGCAATATCCTGTGGATTATGAGGTCCATTTAACTAACATTGATTGATCTGCTGGCTCTAGAACCCATGACATTAAATTTGACACTCAATCTTGTTGTCTGAACATTAGTGAGTGGTCATTAATACAAAAAATAAAAATAAAAAATAGAAAACCGGCTATTGTTTGAGGCTGCAGCAAAAAATGGCTTTTAACATGCGGGGGGAAACCCCGTGTAAGGGCGCATTAAGGCCACTTTTTACCACAGCGTAATAAAAGGACCTAAAATTTTGTAAGGCCAAAATTTACACCATTCTAGGCCTTAGTTTAACCTTACAAGATTTTGATGGACAAATTTGGAACCCTTATTCTCATTGATCTAATGGAAAGAAAGCATTTTGTGGAGAAAAAGGAAATTGCCAATGTTATGACTTTTAACAAGCTGCTTTTTCTAAGTATTTAATGTAGTGCTCTGATGAACACAATTTCCAAATGTACTTCTGATATAAGCTGTAATAGTTTGAAACTGGTACCAAGTATAAAACTTTTCAAACCTTCTTAAACTGATATCTTCTTTCTCTCCCCCCCCCTTTTTTTTTTTTCTTTTTAGTAAGACCTTGCATTCTGTTCCTCTTCAATCTTTTCCCTTTGATCTTTCTGTAGCATTTTATTTTTCTTCTTTCGTTTCAACCCTTGTTTTCAGTTTCTCTCCCAGAAATTCACTTTAGGCTAGTGTTTGTCAACCAATGTGATATTGAACTTATTAAATGTATGTGGAAGTCACCACTACTTGCTCTCTGCTCTCAACTTGCACTGAGGTAAAAGACAGCAGTGGCTCACAAACATGCAGGGGCTCCTTCCTTTCAGAGCACGTGGCATCATACATTCATTTCCCTCCTAGCAACAGCACGAGCCCCACTGTGTGCAGCATGTATTTTTTTGCGAAGCATGTCATAAGCTATCGTTTGAGTCCTTTCAGTTTCTGTCCTATCCCCAGGCTGAATGAGATGGGGGAAATATGTGATCCACTGGCAGTGTAACACATGCAGAAGCGAAGGTAACTAGTTGAGCTTGAAGCCCGCCTTCCATAGAGTTCTACTTATTGCTCAGAGCCGAGAGAGAAGCCATGGTCATAGCACAGAACTGAGGGCATGGGATAGAAAAGGAAGGATCGATGTATGGTGAGCAGCTGAAGGTACAGAAAGAACAAGCTTTCACAGTGAGCAGAAATGAATGTAGCGGGAGAAACTGAACGTAAAACTGATAACTTGAAAAGTGACTAAAAGACTATATTCAAGTATAGAAATTCCTAGAGATGGTGCCAAATGAAAACAGGAGATTATTATTGAATTGTTTACTTATTTAGTTAAAAGATTTAGATTCCACATTATCCACAGTTCTGAGCAGGTTACATAAAGTTACATAAAACATTGTGAGATGCTAGAAAAATATGCTGAAGCATGGCAAGGGTTTCGCAGTGTGTTGCAAGCAGAACAAAGGCAGCATTTAAAAGAAGCAGAGTTCATGGGGGGGATTGAACAGGAATAAAAACCAGGGACAGGGGTGGGTAGGGAGTGAAAGTAGTACGAGTGTGGGATGGAGGAAGAAAACAGAGAAGGGGAGGGAGAGGAACAATAGAAAAGATGGTGGGCACTAGTCGATTTGGTAGTTTACAGGTTTTCTGTAAGTTAAATAGTAATATAATTTGTTTTCAGAGCTGAAAAATACTTGCAGGCTCATAAAACATTTAAACATCCAAAAACCAGCGTAAGTCGGCATTTGGATGTCCTAATATCCAGAACGTCCAAGTACTAATAATCAAAACCAACTTTCTGGACATCCAGCAGGACTTCCAAGCCGCTGAATGTCCAGAGCCTAAAGGGGCATGTTGGAAGGTACATTATGGGTGTGCATCAGGCGTTCTTAACTGGATTCCTGCAGCAATAATCGGAGCTTTCCCAGGACGTCCAAGGCAAAACTTACTTAGACCAGTTATACATGCGTCTGTGTTCCAAAGGTGACCAAACTGGCAAGATGACCACTGGAGGGTTTAAGGCATGACCCCCCCCTTATTCCCCCAGTGGTCATGACCCCCTCCCACCACCCGTGGAGCAAGAAGAAAAAAACAGTAGGCTTCCCATCAGCTGATTGTGGGAGGGGAATCCCCATCAGCTGAGCTGGTTTGGGGGATAACTACTGGCTCAGCTGATGGGGATTCCCCCTGCCAGAATCAGCTGAACTGGCAGGGAGATTCCTCTCCCTCCCTCCCCTCACAGTCAGTGATTTCCCTAGCCCCCTCCACAGAGCCCCTGCACTACGCACCTCTCCTCCAAAATCCCTTGACACCCCCCCCCAACATCGCCAAACACTCCTACTATCCCCCCACACTTCCCTGTGCTTTTGATACAAAAATTGCTCTAGATGATACTTATAAATATGCTGTATAGATGATGTAATAGATGTGCAAAAAAGTTTTATATGCTCAGAATCATGGAGGTGGTAACTGGGGGAAACCCCAACCCTACCGCCTCACCGCCCAATCATCGCATATGAAAAAGTGAGCAACAGATTATATTGTAACTTTATGAATAAAATGCCAAAAAAGGCTTAAGGTCTTAAAGGGTGTACGTCATATCATTCAAAAGAACTCAGCAAACTTTATCTTTTTAGCTTGCAGGTTCCGACGTGCCACGTTTTGTTTCAACACATACTCTTTATCACTCTTCTTTGTTGATTTTTCTAAGTTTACCCTTTTCTATATATTTGTTTGATACAAAAATTAGCTGGAGGGATGCCCACTCCCTTGTGCCACCAGCCCCATCGAATCCCACCTGAAACCACAGCACCTCCCACATAATCTTAAGCACCCTGGCAAAGTGTTCCACAAATGTGGACCCGCCACTGAAATGGCTGTTGCTTGCGTCTTTCTATAATGTGCTTTACCCAATACATCAATTGATAGCTTCATTGCAGATTGTGATCTCAAATTTCTAATAGGCATATATTGCTTCAAAAGCTGTTTTAGATACAAAGGAGTCTCCCCATAAATTACCTGATGAACTATTGTCAAAAGTTTGTATTCATTCCTCCATTGAATTGGTAACCAATGTAAATTCTTCAATATTAGCGTAATGTGATCATTCCAGGCTATTCCAGGAATCATGCGGGCAGCCACATTTTCTACTACTTGTAACACTTTTATTTTGCATTTTGCAATACCCACCAGCTTACCTAGAAAAAAGGGATCATAAATTCAAGATTTAATTGCTGTGGCTCGTGTGTGTGGAATAAATGAGTGAATTTAGGGTAGCTAATGTTACATAGTAATTAGAGCACTGAACTCGCATCCAGGACACCCTGGTTCCATTCCTTAGTGTCAGGCCTCATGCAGCCTCAATCAAGTATCAAAGTCCTCCTGTGCTAAAAACAGAAACTTCAGTTACCCAAATATCAGTTCTGTAAAGGAGGAACAGTGCAACCAAATGCCTTATTTTTGTTTACTGCTGCATAAACACTAAGGGATCGATATTCAGCAGGACTTAATCCAGTTAGGAATGGCTCCTGTCTGGATAAGTCCCACTAATTGGGTCTATTGTTTGGAATTTCAATGGAATTATCCAAGTAATGGAATTATCCAGACAAATGGTGACAGAATCCACAAGGGAGAAAGCATTATCCCAGGACAAGCAGACAGCTATTCTCAACATGTGGGTGACATCATCCACGGAGCCCGGATTCAGAGAGCTTTGCAAGCAGACTTGCTTGAAGAACTTTAGAAAGTTTGTGACTGCCGCACCGTGCATGCGCGAGTGCCTTCCTGCCTGATGCAGGGCAAGTGTCTTCTTAGTTTTCCACTGTGCTGAGAAGTCCTATTTCGACGCTCTGCGCTAGACTCAGTTCTACTTTGTGCCTTCTCTCACCGCAGCTCGTGTTTTATTTTTTACAGGGTCGCTGCATTTATTTGCGTGTTTTCATTTTTAAAAAAACAACTTAATTTTATTTTTCTTTGGTGTCACGGCGGGGCCTGCCTCGCGGCCTCAGCCTGCGGGCTTCGATCTCGCTGGGGCTATTTTTCCGTTTATGTCCCGGCCGGTCACAGGCTTCAAGAAGTGTAGCCGTTGCCAGCGCGCAATCTCCCTCACTGACCCACATAGGTGGTGTGTTCAGTGTTTGGGACCTGACCATTGTCCGGAGTCATGTGCTACCCTTCAACCTCAAGCCTTCAAACCAAGGGTAGGGAACTCCAGTCCTTGAGAGCCGTATTCCAGTCGGGTTTTCAGGATTTCCCCAATGAATATGCATTGAAAGCATAGATCTCATGCATAGATCTCATGCATATTCATTGGGGAAATCCTGAAAACCCGACTGGAATACGGCTCTCGATGACCGGAGTTCCCTACCCCTGCTTCAAACGTTGTCGAGTTCAGGTGGAAAAACTCTTTGGCGGTATGGATCCATTTTCCTCTGTCTCGACCTCAAATCCGGTCAAGCTTCTCACAGGGGTTCTGCCTTCTGCCTTGACCTCGGCCTCGACCTTAATCAAACCCTCTTCATTCAGCTGGTCCTTGTCCTCGAGCAAATCTGCTAAGTCGTCTCCTGACAAGACGCTTGCCTCGCTGCCTCCCTCAGGTCAGGTACCAGTAGTGGTTATCAAGCTGCCCAAGAAGCATGTTTCAAAGTTGAAGAGTCATTCTTCCTCCTTTTCCTTGGAGACTATACCAACACCAGATGTACCAGATCCTCAAATCTCGGTGTCACATTTGGAGGCTATGATCCAGACCATTTTGGATCGTCAGTTTGGTAATATGCTTGCCAAACATACTCCTACCTCGACTCTGCTTCCTGCAGTCCAGTCTGAGCACTTAACAGTATCACAAGGAGTCGATTCCTTGGCAATGCCTCGAGCTGAATCTACTCACTCTATACAAGGAGTTGATTCCTTGGGAGTGCCTTGAGAGGATTCTACATACAGTATTCAAGGAGTTGAGTCTTTGCGAGTGTCTCGTCTGGAGCATAAGCACGTTACTCAAGGAGCCGAGTCCTTGTCAGTGCCTCGAGATACCTCGACACAAGGAATTCAGTGCCTTCTGGTGTCTCGTTCTCCAGCCTCCAGCCCTCCTTCCTCGCATAAGGCGTCGCCCTTTCCGAGGCATAGGGCGAGGACCCCTCGATGGTCCTCTCAGCGAGACCTGTCTGGTTCGAGGCACAGTTCTCCACATCAGTCGAGGCACAGATCCTCTTCTCGAGACAGGCCTCGTTTCTCCAGGTCTCAAGACACTTCAAGGCCTCCAACTCCGAAGTCGAGGACACCACCTCCAGAACCTTCCACCTATACTTCTTCTCCTGCAAGGGATTCTATCCATTCTCTCAGTGAGCCACCTATACCTGCATATTCAGACCTCAAGTATCAGTACACCAGAGAAGTTTCACCTTCGTTCTTTGCCTTGCGAGGTGCCTTCCCCTAAAGATCAACCTTCCTTGGAGCAGATATCTTTTCTTCTTTCCTACATCAAATGAGTAAGGACCTCAATATTACTTTGGACTCTGATTCCAAATACTTTACGGAATATTTAGAAGAAATGGGTATGTCAAGAAGGCAGTCAGAGAGGCCAAGCTCCGAATAGAGGAGAATCTAGCGCGGAACATTAAGAAAGGGGATAAATCCGTCTTTAGGTATATTAGTGACAGAAAAAGAAACAAAGATGGGATAGAACGACTCAGGAAATCGGATGGGAATTATGCAGAATCGGATTCCACTAAGGCCGAACTACTAAATGAATACTTCTGCTCGGTTTTCACCTGCGAGGCGCCGGGATCCGGTCCACTTTTGCGGACAAGGGAAAGCCAGAAAGACCCGTTTCAAGACTTCAAGTTTACGCCCAGTAGCGTCTACTGCGAACTTTCAAGACTCAAAGTAAACAAAGCCATGGGACCAGACAACCTACACCCCAGGGTGCTCAGAGAGTTGAGGGAAGTCCTGGCGGAACCATTATCTGTGCTCTTCAATCTCTCCCTAAGCACGGGAAGAGTCCCCTTGGACTGGAAAACAGCTAACGTTATTCCACTCCACAAAAAGGGCTGCAGGACATAGAGGGCGAATTACAGACCGGTAAGTCTCACATCCATAGTATGCAAACTCATGGAAACACTGATCAAACAGAAATTTGATACAATCCTGGATGAAGAAGATCTACGTGATCCCCATCAACATGGATTTACCAAGGGCAGGTCCTGCCAATCAAATCTGATTAGCTTCTTCGACTGGGTAACAAGACAACTGGATGCCGGGGAGTCCCTGGACGTAGTGTATTTGGACTTCAGCAAAGCTTTTGACAGCGTCCCACACTGCAGGTTATTGAACAAGTTGAAATCGCTGGGATTAGGTGAAACACTAGCCGCATGGGTTAAGGATTGGCTGAGCGGTAGACTTCAGAGGGTGATGGTAAATGGTACCCCATCCAAAACATCGGATGTGACCAGTGGAGTACCGCAAGGCTCGGTCTTGGGTCCAATCCTATTCAACATATTGTCACAAACCCGCTACTGAGGTCAGGTTTGTGCCTGTAAAAGTACAAAAACCCCTAATCTTTAAAAGGGCTGATCAATGTAGCAGCAGGGGAGAACAGGATTCTAGCCCTGATGAGAGTGCCCAAGAGCAGGAGCCCTGGGGGGAGGGGAAGCAGGATGAGTTTGAGAACTTCCCTGAACCTAGAACAGTCCCTGCTAAAAAGCACTCTGGTAGGCAGGCTCTTAATCAATCTAGCACACAGCTCCTGAGACTAATTGAGCAACACCAGAAGGCTCAGCAAAAGCCAACCCATTCCCCTTTCAGGATAGGGCGTGGCTTTCTCAAGTCTGGTCATAACCAGCAGTCCAAGCTGGGAAGATTCAGTCTGGATCCAACCTTGGAAGGAGACTCATGGCCAGGTGCTGCTCCCGTGGCTCAGCAAGGGAACGAGATTGAGATGAAGGACCTGAGTAATTTCCCTTTGGCAAGCCTACCTGAGGAAGCAATGGATATTACCTGCGAGCTTGGAGAAGACTGCATGGAAGAGAGTTAAGTTGTTTTTCTTCTCTTACAAAACTGATTGGTGTTTTGAGGCACCTGGGACTTGTGCTGGCTGGGACTGTGTGGGTGTGAGCATTTTTATTAAGTCTCACCCTAAAGAAACTCTGAGGACTGTGAACTCTGTTTTGAGTTTTGTTTTTCCTTTTTCTTTTGGGATCAGGAGCTACTGATTGTTATCCAGTGGGAGTTGTGGGGTCTGAATCCACAAAGATCCAAAGTTGGGATAGAGGGGCCATTCTCTGGCAAGTTAATTAAGTGGATTCAGCAACTCCCCACCCCCGCCAGCTTGGCTGGTTTAAAAGGGGAGAAGCCTGTGATACACTCAGGCTAACACAGTGTGCTTGCTAAAACAAACTGACTTTAAGTTCAATAATAAGGACTACCTGATAAAGGCTTACCCTGAGGAAAGGGCTGCTCATGTTTAGCTCTGAAATAAGCTGGACTACTGAGGTTTCTTTTACTTTTTGATTTGGGACATGAGCACAGTGACTGTATTAAATAAAGTGTGCTATCTTTAAAAACTCAGATATCCTGAGCATTTTTGTGTGTCCTGACATTATTATCACCAGCAGGGCCTTTCAATTCGCGAAGGCACGTCTAGGAACTGTGTTTGTGCGCAGCACCCAGTAGCCATTCTGACTAGCCAATACCGGGTGTGCGACAATATTCATAAGTGATATGACCCAAGGGCTCAGAGGAAAAATATCATTGTTCGCCGACGACGCCAAACTGTGCAACATAGTAGGTAAAAGCACTATGCCTGACAGTATGACGCAGGACCTACTACTATTAGAACAATGGTCATTGACTTGGCAGCTCAACTTCAATGCTAAAAAATGCAAAGTGATGCACCTGGGTAAAAGAAATCTGTGCAGGACTTACACGCTAAATGGTGAGACCTTAGTTAGGACCACGGAAGAACGGGATTTAGGAGTAATCATTAGTGATGACATGAAAACTGCCAATCAAGTGGAAAAGGCTTCCTCCAAGGCAAGGCAAATGATGGGTTGTATTCGTAGAGGTTTTATCAGCAGGATGCCAGAGGTCATAATGCCACTGTACAGGTCCATGGTGAGACCTCATTTGGAATATTGTGTTCAATTCTAGAGACCACATTACCGGAAAGATGTGCTGAGAATTGAGTCAGTTCAACGGATGGCCACCAGGATGGTCTCGGGGCTCAAGGATCTTCCGTATGAAGTAAGGCTGAATAAATTGCAGCTGTACTCACTTGAAGAACGAAGAGAGAGAGGGGACATGATTGAGACATTTAAATATATCACGGGTCGTATCGAGGTGGAAGAGGATATCTTCCGTCTTATAGGACCTTCGTCCACCAGAGGGCATCCGCTGAAAATCAGGGGAGGGAAATTTCATGGTGACTCCAGAAAGTATTTCTTCACTGAGAGAGTGGTCGATCATTGGAACGAACTTCCACGGCAGGTGATTGAGGCCAACAGCGTGGCAGATTTCAAAAATAAATGGGATATTCATGTGGGATCTCTAATGAGGTAAGGGCAGGGAGTGGTGAGCAAAATCAAGGAGAAGGGTCACTTGAGTGGGCAGACTTGGTGGGCTTTGGCCCTTTTCTGCCGTCATTTTTCTATGTTTCTATGTTTATATCCTTCGGAGTCTCTTAAATTGTCCATTAATAGACTTCTTTCTCAAACTTTCAAGTAAAATCTTGAAACACCTTATTCCATTCTTGCTGTACCAGGAAAGCTGGAATCTCGTTACAGGATGGTCCACTGCAAGGGCTTTGAGAAATCTCAGTTATCCCATCAGTCCCTTCTCGTGGAGTCTTCTCTGAAAAGGACCAATTCTGCCAAAGTTTATGCCACTGTCCCTCCTGGAAGAGGGCAGGACCATGGACAAGTTTGGTTGACGTTTGTATCAAAATTCTCTTATGGCAACTAGAGTTTTGAATTACAATTTTGTTTTCATTTCTTATTTCAAGCATTTGGTGACACACTGCCGCATGCATCTCCTTCAATCTTCCTATGATGCATTTGAACTTTCCTCGAGGGTCACTGCCTTCTCAATGGCAATGCACTGGCTTGCCTGGCTTCGCACTGTAGACATGGATCCCAATCTTCAAGATCGTCTGGCCAACATCCCTTGTCAGGGCAATGAATTGTTTGCTGACTCCATGGAGGCAGATACTAAATGATTGTCTGAACATGAGAAATCGTTTGCTTCCATCATTCGTCCTAAGCCTAAGCCTTCTACCTCTAAAGGCTTCAGTCCTCTTCCAACTTACCAGAGGCATTTTCCACAGAGAGCAGCTCCTTATACACGAGTGCCTCCTAAAAAAACAACCACAACAAGAGCAGCAAAGGAAGCAAAAATCTCAGACTACTGCTGCACCTAAGGCCTCTCAACCTTTTTGACCATCTAATACAGAGCATAACCTCCGTCGTTCTGCCTCTCTGCTCTCCCCTTCCCATTGAAGATCGTCTCCATCATTTTTACCACCACTGGGAGATGATTACATCAGACCTCTGGGTGCTGTATATCCTCAAGGAAGGATACTCTCTTCATTTCCTACAGATTCCACCAAGAGAGTATCCTTCCAATTCATCACAGGACCACCCTTCTTCTTCAGGAAGCTCATGCTCTGCTTCATCTCCGTGCCATCGAGGAAGTTCCCTTGGAACAGCAGAGCAGGAGTTTTTATTCCCGTTACTTCCTAGTTCTGAAGAAGACCGGCGATCTGCACCCTATCTTGGATCTCAGAGCACTCAACAAATTTTTAGTCAAAGAAAAATTCCACTTGTCTCTGGCATCCTTATATCCCCTTCTAGATCAGAATGATTGGTTATGTTCTTTAGATATCAGAGGTTTATACTCGCATTCCCATTCATCCAGCCTCTCGACAGTTCCTCAGATTTCGAGTGGGAAATCTGCATTTCCAATACAGTGTTGCTACCCTTCAGCCTTGCAACATCTCCAAGAGTTTTTACCAAGTGCCTAGTTGTAGTAGCAGCAGCTCTGCGGAACCATGGTCTACAGGTGTTTCCGTACCTGGACGGCAGGCTCATCAAAAATTCAACATCTCGAGGGGGTTATTGTAGCGACCCAATGGACTATTTGGTTCTTTCAAAGTTTTTGGGTTCGAAATCAACTTTCCCAAGTCCCAACTACAGCCCTCTCAAACTCTACAGTTCATCAGAGCTGTCTTGGACACTGTACAACTCAGAGCATTTCTTCCTGAACAGCATCAGGATGCTCTCATTCACCTTTCTCACAAAGTGTCATCCCTCACTACACTGTCAGAGACATGATGGTTCTCCTAGGTCACATGGCCTCTACAGTTAACGTGACTCCTTTTGCCAAACTTCACCTCAGAATCCCTCAATGGACTCTGGCATCTCAGTGGGCTCAGGCTTTCGACCCACTCTCTCAACACATCAGACTGACTCTTTCATTGAGACAGTCTCTCCACTGGTGGATGCTCTGTTCCAATCTCTCCAGAGGTTTACTGTTTCAAACACCCCCTCATCAGAAGGTCCTCATGACAGATTCTTCTTGGGGGACTCATCTAGATGGTCTCCGTACTCAAGGCCATTGGTCCAGCACGGATCGTCAGTGTAACATCAATCCGTTGGAACTCGGAGTGATTTTCAATGCTCTCAAAGATTTTCAGTATCTTCTTCATGACTAGGTAGTCCTCATTCGGACAGACAACCAAGTCGCCATGTACTATGTAAACAAGCAGGGAGGAACAGGATCTCTCCCTCTTTGCCAGGAAGCTCTGAAGGTTTGGAATTGGGCATCCTTCACAACACCTTCCTGAAAGCTGACTACATTCAAGGAGAAAAAAAGTGTCTAGCGGACAAATTGAGTCATCTTATACAACCTCACGAATGGACACTCAATTCCTCGCCTCTTCACCACATTTTTTCTCAGTGGGGAACTCCTCCTCCTCTTTGCGTCTCCCCACAACAACAAACTGCCTCAGTTCTGCTCCAGGATATACTCCCCTCACCAACTGGAGGCAGATGCTTTTCTCCTGGAATGGACAAATTGGTTTCTCAATGCTTTCCCTTCATTCCCTCTTATTCTCAAGACACTTGTCAAACTCAAACAGGAACATGCCATAATGATTCTGATAACTCCTCGGTGCCCAGGCAACCTTGGTTCTCCCTTCTGCTTCAACTCAGCAGCAGGGAACCACTACTTATACCAGTTTTTCCCCCTCTGCTTACACAGAGTCAGGGGTCTCTACTTCATCCCAACCTGCAGTCTCTACACTTGACAGCTTAGTACATCTCAACCTAACTGCCACTCTACAGTTTTCTTAATCTGTACAGGACAATTTAGAGGCTTCTAGGAAGCCTACCACTAGACAATGCTACAATAAGAAATGGACTAGATTTTCTGTTTGGTGCATCAGAAGGAGCCTCAATTTACCTCCTTGTCTTCAGTTTTGGATTACCTGTTCCATTTGTCTCAATCAGGCCTCATATCCATATCCATTAGAGTCCATCTCAGTGCAATTGCTGCTGTGGTTTCCAGATTTATGAAAGGTCTTTTCAAAGTCAAATCACCTCTCAAACCTCCTCAAGTGGTTTGGGATCTCAATGTTGTTCTTGCTCAATTGATGAAGCCTCCTTTCAAACCAATGACTTCGGCTCATCTTAAATATCTCACTTGGAAAGTGTTTTTTTTTTTTCATTGCTCTCACGTCTGCTCGCAGGGTCAGCGAGCCACAAGCTTTAGTTGCAGACCCACCTTTCACAGTATTCCATCATGACAAGGTGATCCTTCGTACTCATCCTAAATTCTTACCTAAAGTGGTTTCAGAATTTCATCTCAATCAATCCATTGTACTTTCGGTGTTTTTTCCAAAGCCTCATTTTCATCCTGGAGAAACAGCTCATCATACTCTGGACTGTAAGTATACTTTGGCTTTTTACGTGCAAAGAACTAAGCCACACAGATCTGCACCTCAACTTTTTGTCTCCTTTGATCCAACAAGTTGGGACATCCGATTTCCAAGCGCAACATCTCCAACTGGTTAGCTGCTTGCATCTCTTTCTGCTATGCTCAAGCTGGACTGCATCTACAGAGTTCAGTCACAGCCCATAAAGTCAGAGCCATGGTAGCATCAATAGCTTTCCTTAGATCTACTCCTGTTGAAGAAATCTGTAAAGCTGCCACTTGGTCCTCGGTTCATACTTTCACCTCTCATTATTGTCTGGATGCTTTTTCCAGACGGAATGGCCATTTCGGCCAGGCACTGTTACAAAATTTATTCTCCTGAATTGCCAACACTCCCACCATCCCATTCTGGTTAGCTTGTAGGTCACTCACATGTTGAGAATAGGCTGCCTGCTTGTCCTGGGATAAAGCACAGTTACTTACTGTAACAGGTGTTATCCAGGGACAGCAGGCAACTATTCTCACAACCCACCCACCTCCCCTGTTTGGCTTCTCTGCTAGCTATCTGAACTGAAGAGACTCGCGCCCTGCGTCGGGCGAGAAGGCACTCACGCATGCGCGGTGTGGCAGTCGCAAACTTTATAAAGTTCTTCAAGCAAGTCTGCTTGTGATGCTGTCCGCATCCGGGCTCCATGGATGACGTCACCCACATGTGAGAATAGCTGCCTGCTGTTCCTGGATAACACATGTTACAGTAAGCAATTGTGTTATATTGGATCTGGTCCTACAAATGGGGTGAGTATCTCTAATGTTCGAGTGGGAGCTCACCTGGGAAGTAGAGATCATCAAATGGTTTGGTTTGATATAAAAGCTAAAGTGGAGAGCGGCCACACAATACTTAAAGTCCTAGATTTCTAACGTATGGACTTTAATAAAATGGAAGAGTACCTGAAGAAAGAACTGTTAGGATGGGAGGACATAAGAGAAGTGGAAAAACAGTGATCTAAGCTGAAAGGAGCAATAAAAATGGCTACAGCTATGTGAAGAAAATGGCTATGTGAAGAACATGGCTATGTGAAGAAAATAAATAAAACTAAGAGAAAAAGGAAACCAATATGGTTCTCCAAACTAGTGGTGGAGAAAATAAAGGCCAAAGAGTTGGCGTTCCTGAAATATAAAAAAGAAATAGCAAGAAGAGGAGTACAGAAAGGACTACCCGGTGAAAATGAAAGAAGCCAAGAGAGCGCTACGTCTGGTGAAAGCATAGGCGGAAGAGCAAATGGCTAAAAATGTAAAAAAGGGAGACACAATTTTTTTCACATATATTAGTGAAAGGAGGGAGATAAAAAAAATTGAATTGCTAAACTAAAAGATGCTAGGAGTCGATATGTGGAGAATGATGAGGAAACAGCAAACTTGCTAAACAAATACTTCTGTGTTCACGAAAGAAAATCTCAGAGAAGGACCAAGATTGTCTGGCAAAGTTACACAAGAAAATGGAGTAGATTCTGTGTCGTTCACAGAGGAAAGTGTTTATTAAAAACTGAAGGTGGACAAAGTGATGGGACCAGGTCCTATTAAAGACTTGTTCAACAAATCTCTGGAGACGGGAGTGGTTCCTGGGGACTGGAGGAGAGCGGATGTGGTCACTATTCACAAAAGTGGTCAAAGAGATGAAAGGGGAAACTACAGGCCGGTAAACCGCACTTCGGTTGCTGGAAAAATAATGGAAGTGTTGCTGAAAGAAAGGATAGTGTACTTCCTTGAATCTAATGGGTTACAGGATCCGTGGCAACATGGCTTTACAAAAGGTAAATTGTGCCAAACGAACCTGATTGAATTTTTTGATTGGGTGACCGGAGAGCTGGATCGAGGACATATGCTAGATGTAATTTACTTAGATTTCAGCAAAGCCTTTGACACAGTTCCTCATTGGAGGCTGTTGAACAAACTTGAAGGGCTGAAGTTAGGACCCAAAGTGGTGAACTGGATTAGAAACTGGTTGTTGGACAGACACCAGAGGGTGGTGGTTAATGGAAGTTGCTTGGAGGAAGGAAAGGTGAGTAGTGGAGTCCCTCAGGGTTCGGTGCAGGGCCGATCCTGTTCAATATGTTTGTGAGTGACATTGCTGAAGGGTTAAAAGGAAAGGTTTGCCTTTTTGTGAATGATACCAAGATTTGTAACAGAGTAGACACTGAGGAGGGAGTGGAAAACACAAAAAAGGATCTGAGAAATGGTCTATCTGGCAACTAAAATTCAATGCAGAGTAATGCATTTGGGGATTAGTAATCAGAAGGAACCATATATGCTGGGAGGAGAGAGGTTGATATGCACAGATGGGGAAGAGGTACCTTGGGATGATAGTGTCCGAAGATCTAAAGGCGAAAAAAGTGTGACAAGGTGGTGGCTGCTGCCAGAAGGATGCTGGGCTGTATAAAGAGAGGTGTAGCCAATAGATGGAAGAAGGTGTTGATGCCCCTATCATTTGTGAGGCTCCACTTGGAGTATTGTATTCAGTTTTAGAGACTGTATCTGACGAAGGACATAAAAAGACTTGAAGCAGTCCAGAGGAGGGCAACGAATATGATAGGAGGTTTGCGCCAAAAGACGTATGAGGAGAGACTGGAAGCCTTGAATATGTATACCCTAGAGGAAAGGAGGGACAGGGGAGATATGATTTAGACGTTCAAATACTTGAAAGGTTTTAACGTAGAACAAAATCTTTTCCAGAGAAAGGAAAATGGTAAAACCAGAGGACAATTTGAGGTTGAGGGGTGGTAGACTCAAGAGCAATGTTAGGAAATTCTTCTTTACGGAGAGGGTGATGGATGCCTGGAATGCGCTCCTGAGAGAGGTGGTAGAGAGGAGAACGGTGACAGAGTTTAAAAAAAAAAAAGCATGGGATGAACACAGAGGATCTAGGATCAGAAAATAATAGTAAATATTGAAGAACTAAGGCCAGTACTGGGCAGACTTGCATGGTCTGTGTCTGTACATGGCTGTTTGGTTGAGGATAGGCTGGGGAGGGCTTCAATGGCTGAGATGATGTAGATGGGCTGGAGTGAGCTTTGACGGAGATTTCAGTAGTTGGAACCTAAGCACAGTACCGGGCAGAGCTTTGGATTCTTGCCCAGAAATGACTAAGAAAAAAAAAAAATTAAATTGAATCAAAGTTGGGAAGACTGGATGGACCATTCGGGTCTTTATCTGCCATCATCTACTATGTTAGTATGTTACAGACCACCATGGTACTATCTGGGTAGTGCCAGGGTGATCCACGGGGGTGGAGTTAACATTTATCCTGTTGGCTTAACTTTTCTGGTTAAAAATTGCGGTATATCTAATAAAATCACTAACTGTATTCAGTTCATTAATCAAGTAACTTCCCAGCAAAAAGGCTGCTCTAACTTTATCTAGGTACATATCCAAGTATCTTAATATTCCATGCTGCTTGGTATCTGGATAATAGCACTGAATTTCTGGCTATAAAAAAAAAAACCTGCAGCAGCAAGCATTTAGAAAACTGATGTCTGCTGCAGGCTTTGTCTTATACCTAAACTTTCACACACATGTATCAATGTATGAGCTTCCAAATAAACAGGCACAATCAATGTATGGAAGCATCTACCAAATTCTACTTTGTTTTTTCTAGGATGAACAGTTTAAGAAAGAATTTTAAGATTTTTTTGTTTACAGCTAGAACTGAGTGCTGCTTGAGTATGACTACCAGGGTGTGAAAAGTTGGTTATTTGTAAATATCCTTTTCACCTTTAAAAAAAACGCTTATCCCGGCAACTCTACCAGAGCTTCCTGAGCGATAGCAATCAGTGATGAAAAATGCAATAGGTGGTGTAGCAGTTCAGAGAGTATCTGGTTGCCGCAGCTAGAAATTTGTGCTTTGGGAATTGATCTGTATGGAGAAAGCAGGGCAGAGGGATCAGCGGAAAGAAATGTCATCTGTCTCTATATTGCAAATCAACCACTTGATACTGACATCACAGTAAAGGGGCTCTTGTGACCTTTCCAGCTCCATAACATTCACACAGCTTTTCAGGTACAAAACATTTCTGGGCCATTGGTTTCTTGGTAATAACCATGTTTCCCCCAAAATAAGACACTGTCTTATATTAATTTTGGGTCCAAAAAATGCACTAGGGCTTATTTTCACAGGATGTCTTATTTTTTTTCATGCTTGGTCTATGGACATAAAGCTACTTTAGATCCTGACCATCAAGTAAATTTACTTTGCAGAGACACTGGCTTGGGCTTTCTACTTAGTAGTCCCTCTTGAATGGACCAACTTACCCCCCCTCTTTTACGAACGCATAGCACAGGTTTTAGCACCAGCAACGGCTGTAACTACTCCAACACTCGTAGAATTCCTATGAGCGTCGGAGTAGTTACCACCGCAGCTGGCACTAAAACCCACACTATGCGTTCGTAAAAGAGGGGGTAAATTAATATTGACAGATACTGTACTTTGTTGAACATGCCTAAAGGCTTTGTTTAAGCAGGTTTATGGGTAATGACGTTCCATGGAAATGGAATTGGCAAAGCAGGTGAGCTTTCAGTTTGTTTGAGATGGGTGCAGTTCTGCTGGAGTTGTGTGGGCATAAGAGACAATGCTGTTGGTGACAAGGAGAGCAGTAATGGTAATGAGGATTGTACTAACTTTTGTCCTACCCGTTGTGGCAGAGTCTCATTTTGAGAGTAAAACCTATGCTAAGAACCTGAGGATAAAAGAATAAAGACACTGTAGAGAAACTATTTTCAGCAGAGCACCCCAGTAAACTTTGCTGGTCCTTTTGTGCCCCCTAAAATTAAAAAGTTAGGACTCAACAGACAAGTTTTGTGGACTTTGCCATATAACATTCAACAACCCGCTGATTGCCAGACGACATTATGTGGACAAGAAACACATGGTTTTTTTGTGAAATCAATTCAATATCCCAATCTGGGGGCCAGTTTCAGCTAATGCCAGTCACTGTGCAAGAAAATGCTACTCCTCTGGGTCTAACAATGTAATGCCTGTACCAGGCTCAACACATGGCCGTCTCCATAGGGTCCCATCTTCCACAATCCTACTGTATTCTGCAGAGATAAATCTCTTGGCAGCACGAGGGGAAACTATACATCAGAGCTATACAGGGTGCAACTGTGAGAGGAAGATACCCCCAGTGCACCAACACCAGCTTCTGCACAGAATGCCTTAATTCCATACAGCTGGGATTCACATCATGGGCATCATTTTACAACCATCCTGCCCTCCGGATCCTGAATGAGAGTCAGGGGATCTTGGCTGCCCAGCTGTGGAGAGTGCTTTCCAAATTGAAGATTGGTGTGCTCCTGAAGATGTCCCTGTAACAAACTGATGAAGAGTAGAGGTTTTAAGGAAATGAGAGACAAGAGTACTCGGTATATCAGTACTTTACATTACATTAGAGATTTCTATTCTGCCAATGCCTTGCGGTTCAAAGTGGATACAAAAGAAGTACAAAAAAGGTATTACATGAAGAAGATATCTGGTAATTTCTAGAGGAGATGAAGAGTAGATGAGGTTGCTTTGGGGAATCTGGAAGGTATTGGGGAGTGGTATTGGGAATTGGTAAGGAGCTAGCAGTATTAAGTCATTTGCAGGAATTTCTTGAAGAGTAGAGTCTATTTCTTTTCTGAATGTTTTGTAGTCTGGGGTCATAATTAGTAGATTGGCGATTTGGTTGAGTTTTGCTGCTTGTGTGGCTAGGAGGTCATCATATAGTTTTTTCTGTTTGACTTCTTTGATTGGAGGGTACGTGAATGGTGTGTGGGTTTTCATATGTCTGGTTGACCAATGAGGAGGCTAGCTACACTGAAATTCTGTACTTTCAACAGATTTATTCTGTACAGAAGTAGCCACTGAGGTCATATCCCATAACCAGAATATAAGACTGTATGAAGAAGAGAAATGAAAAGTGACATTTGAAAGGATTAACAATATAACATTTTAGTAAATCATAATATATCAGAAGACTTTGGAAGATCGTTGATGTTAAAGAAATTCCTTGATAATATATAATGAGGATATAGTAAATAGATGGTGAATTGCTTAGTTCCTCATATAAATAGAGAAAGATATTTGCCAAATAATGGATGTGTGATTCCCAAATTCAAATCAGGCAGAATTCTTTATAAAAACTCCAACAAGTAATTCTTTCACTGGCTATGCCTAATTTAATCGTAGCTGGAGACTTCAATGCTATAATAGATCCAATTATGGATAAACAACCAAGCAGACAATTGAAATCTTTAGGTCTTGATAATATAATGAATAATTGCGGTTTAAAAGATATATAGCGGATTTTCAATTTTAATGCTCGGGAATTTACATTTTGTTCCCTAGTTCATAAATCATTTTCAAGAACTGATTATTTTTTTGTTTCAGATCATTTTATTCAACAGGTCACAAAAGCTAATATAGATCCTATTATTTTGACAGATCATGCGGGAATTTGGATTGAATATCAGTTCACTAAAGAGGATTCCCAGAGACCTGTTTGGAGATTCAGTAATACACTGCTTGCAGACTCAAACTTTCTAGAGAAAATTCAAATAAAAGTGAAGGGGTTTTTTCAACTCAACGCCTCAGAGGAGATCCCTTTGGAAACTATATGGAATGCTTTTAAGGCAACATTAAGAGGGCAAATTGTATCCTATTCGCGCATGTTAGGAAATTACTTAGAATGAAGTTTTCTAATTTGGAAAAAATTATTTCTGATTTAGAATCAAAATGGGCTTTAAAATGGAATCTAGAAATTTTAACTGCCCTAATGAAAACTAAATACAGATATAATGAGATTTGCTCACAATTGGCTAGAAAATATTTGTTTTGTCAGCAAGCAGTGTATTATGGAAACTCGAATAAAGCGGGAAGAGTGTTGGCTAACTATCTTAAAGCTAAAAAGAGAAGAGAAAAGATTGTGGCCATTAAAAATGAAAAAAGCAAGATTTATACCCATATAACTAATGTTTTAAACCAATTTTTGAATTATTATAAAGCTTTATACTCTTCTGAGCTATATTCAAATAATGAGAATGAAGGTAGAGACTTTGAATTCAATTCATGGACCCAAAATTCCAGAGCAGGTAAAAGAAAATCTTGAGGCACCTATATCTTTTTCAGAACTATAGTGAGCATTAAAGTATCTTAGAGCAGGATCTGCTCCGGGTGGTGATGAATATACTGTGGAGTTTTTCAAATCCTTTCAAAATATATTGTTACCTCATCTTTTTCAATTGTATCAATCACAACTGACAAATCAGGTACTATGGCAGAAGCTTTAACAATTGTTTTGCCAAAGCCAAACAGAGATCTCATGTTGGTTTCAAACTATAGGCCTATTTATTTAATTAATGTGGATGGAAAAATTTTGGCTAAACTATTGGCTCTGAGATTAGCTAAGGCTCTCCCTTATGTTATTGGAATGCACCAAACGGGTTTTGTTGCTCAAAGACATTCTGCAAATAATACTAGATTGGCACTTCATATGCTTAATTTAGCAAAAACAATAGATATTCGGCTTTCTTTGTTTCCTTGGATGCAGAGAAGGCCTTTGATCGAGTAGAATTGACTTTTATATACCAAGCAATGTATTGGTTTGGATAGGTTCCGGATATATTCAAATGATTCAAACCTTGTATAGTTCCCCCTCAGTTAGATTATATATTAATAATTCATTCTCGGAGCGTTTTTGTCTAAAAAGGGGAGTTAGACAAGGATGTCCCTAATCTCCTTTGCTTTTTGATATTGTTTTGGAACCTTTGTTGTTGGCTAATCAGCAGGCAAAAGAGATACAAGGAATTTCATATGCAGGCCAAGATTATAAAGTTTCGGTTTATGCAGATGATATATTGCTTCATTTGAAAAATCCTGACTCTACTATCCCTCATTTACTGGAATTGGTTGATCGTTTTGGTAAATAAAATACTTAGATATAATGAGTCAAAAGACATTGGAAGATTACAGTAAATGAAAAATCCTTATTGTCGAAAGTCAAAGAAACGTGTAAGTATTGGAATCCATTACATCTTTCTTGATAGGGGTGAGTCCAAACCATCAAAATGATGATCTTGCCTGTAGTTTGATACCAAATGAGTATGTTACCAATTTATTTTCAATCATCTTTTTACAAAAAACTAAATGGGATTCTTTCAAAATTCCTTTGGCTTGGTAAAACTCCTAGGTCTCCTTTTACTAAGGTGCGCTAGCAGTTTTAGCGTGCACTACATGCCACACATGCTAAACGCTAACCCCTCCACAGAGCTTGCGTTAATATTTTTTATTTAGCGCGTGCTTAGCTCATGCTAATCTTTAGTGCGAGCTAAAAATGCTAGCGCACCCTAGTAAAAGGAGCCCCTAGAATAGCCTTAGTATCATTGCAAAAATCTCAATCAATGGGAGGGGTAAATTTTATAGATACTATCAAGCTTTTATTTTGCGTCAGGGTATGTATTGGATCCTTCCTGAACTCATGGAGAATCTGCCGGATTGATTGATTCTGGAAAGTCATCTTATGGCCCCACTTCATCTTAAAGTGTTATCACCCTGAGTGGCCTAAATAGTCAATATAACGTGGTATACAATTTTCCACTCCTATATTGAGTGGAAAATTGTATACCACGTTATATTGCCCACTTCATTTTAGCCATATTTTGAGTATCAAGCTTCCTATAATATACAAGGACAATATTATTTTTCATTCAATATGGATCACGTTAAAATTTATTGACTCTTTAACTCCTATTCCGATAAAGCAAACTAAGGGCTCCTTTTACTAAGGTGTGCTAGTGTTTTTAGCGCATGCACAAGCTTAGTGCATGTTAGATGAAAAATTACCGTCTGCTTAAAAATTACCGTCTGCTTAAAAATTACCGTCTGCCTAAAATGCCCCGCGTCTAGCGCGGGGCATTTTAGTGTGCGCTAAGCACACGCTAAAACCGCTAGCGCACCTTTGTATAAAGAGCCCTAAATGTCAGTCCCTATGGTTGAACTCCAAGATACAAATCGGCGAGTCTAAAATCCTCTGGAAACAGTGGTTACAGGCAGGCATACGTACTCTAGATCAGTGTTTTTCAACCGCTGTTCCGCGGCACACTAGTGTGCCGCGAGATGTTGCCTGGTGTGCCGTACGGTCAGGGCCGCCATCAGGGCAGTACCACCAGTCCTGCATTCAGGGGCCCGGAGCTGACAGGGGGCCCGGGCTCCCCCAGGGTCCTAGGCCACAGTCTAGGGAGAGGGGCGGTCCGCCCCACGTGGGCAGGAGAGAGCTGGACGGGGGACCCGCGGAGTTCAATACATCTCGAGCCGCGAGGCTCGTCTTCTGTTCCTGCCTGCCCTGCAGCTAACATATAGCCGATCGCAAGCGTTCCCCGATGTCAGCGCTGACGTCAGAGGGAGGGCTTAAGCAAAGCCTGCCCTCCGACGTCAGCACTGACGTCGGAGAATACTTCCGTTCGGCTATTTGTGCGCGGCAGGGCAGGCAGGAAGCAGAAGACAAGCCTCGCGGCTTGAGCTTTGTTTTGCTGAGAAAGTTGCAAAGATGGGCTGGGAGGCAAACACGGAACACAAAAGGGGGGAGGGAGTGCGTTTTGGACACAAGGCATGAACTTGGGAGAGAGGAAGGGAGGGAAAGAGATGCTGAGGTGGGGGAGGGAATGGGTTTTTGGACACAGAAGGCATGGACTTGGGAGAGAGGAAGGGAGGGAAAGAGATGCTGAGGTGGGGGAGGGAATGCGTTTTTGGACACAGAAGAAATGGACTTGGGAGAGAGGAAGGGAGGGAAAGAGATGCTGAGGTGGGGGAGGGAATGAGTGTTTGGACACAGAAGGCATGGACTTTGGAGAGAGGAAGGGAGGGAAAGAGATGGTTGTGTACACGGGGAATAGAAGAAAGGAGAATTTTTGGTCATAGGGAGGGAGTGAGGTACAGATAGTGGCATACCAGGGTGGGGGGGGCGGTCTGCCCCACCCCGGGTTTACGTCCCAAGGGGGTGCACAGCTGGCCACCCTCCAGTGTTGTCCCTAGGCCGGCAAACTGCGGCTCTTTAGCCACTTGAGTGCCACCGCCGCCATCGGGAACAGGCCGGCGCCAAGTTCTCCCTGTTTTTCCCTGTGGGGCCGGCCAACTCTCGCCACTCGCGTCAATTCTGACGTCGGAGAGGACGTTCTGGGCCAGCCAATCGCTGCCTGGCTGGCCTAGAACGTCCTCTCCGACGTTAGAATTGACGACGGGTGGCGAGAGTTGGTCGGCCCCGCGGGGAAGAGAAGCAGGGAGAACTTGGCGCCGGCCTGTTCCCGATGGCGGCGGTGGCACTCAAGTGAATTACTTTATATATAGTCAATATAGGCACAGAGTTAAATTTTTTAACATTTTCTAATGGTGGTGTGCCTCGTGATTTTTTTCATGAAACAAGTGTGCCTTTGCCCAAAAAAGATTTAAAAACACTGCTCTAGATGATGTAATTTTCAATGGGGAAAATGGTATCTTTATTACAGTTATAACAATTATTCGATATTTCAAAATCTCAAGGTTATAAATGGTTGCAGTTGAAACAGGCCATTCAGAAGGGGTTCTCTGACTGGCGTAATTTAAAAAGTCAGTATAGTTTGCCTGGTCTATGTTTCCAGACAGATTTTCAAGGGCATCAAGCCACCAAATATCTGAATATTTGGTGAAAAAACCTAAAACAAGCTTAAGAGACATTTGGAGTATAGAAGCAAAGCAGCATATTTCTGCTATGCAATGGCCACGGATTTGGACTTGGAGTATAAAATGTACAGCATCAGCATC
Organism: Geotrypetes seraphini; assembly: GCF_902459505.1. Taxonomy (NCBI): domain Eukaryota; kingdom Metazoa; phylum Chordata; class Amphibia; order Gymnophiona; family Dermophiidae; genus Geotrypetes; species Geotrypetes seraphini. The sequence goes on along the minus strand of NC_047084.1, from coordinate 328,943,352 downwards.
TATGAGACAAACTTGATTCTTTTTGTTATATAGAATATTTTGGACCCCAATTCATTTACAAAAGTTGGATAATTTAAGGTCTAATAGATGCTGGCACTGTCAACTTGAAGTAGGGACATTGGACCATCTGCTATTTTATTGTCCAGTGATAATTTTTGGAAGTCAATTTGGGCCAAAATTAATATGGTATTAGGTGTCTCTATTCCATTGTCTTATGACATGGTTTTATTCGGGACATTGTTGAAACTTAATAGTTTAATTGACAAACATCAAAACAGATATCTTATTATGACTGGGGTGGCCATGCAATTAATAACTAGAAATTGGAAAAATTGGGATAGGTTGAATTTTTCTTTTTAGTGGGAAACATTGTGTTTATACTATAGATATATATAAATAAATTGGAGAAATAAACTATAATAATGAATTCACCAACCTTATATAATGTCAAAATAAAGTGAATTATATAATATATAACTTAATTGAATAAAGTACAATAAAATTTAAATTAGAGTGCTCAGTGTGATATCTTATTCAAAACCAGCAGGTTTGTAGAATAAAGATGTATTGTAGCTACATCATTGCACTCACCTACCTACCAACCCTTAAGTACTTATTAAATCTGGACTATTATAGTTGACTTGTACAAATAAAACAATATAAAAAGTACTTGGCTGAATCCAGATGAAGATGATTGTCAAAGGAAAGATACAAGGTCCAAGATCAATAAACACGTCTTCTCAAGATGAAAAAAGAAGTATGCATACTTGTAACTGTTGTAGGTGCTGACAATCGTGCAAGGAGCTACTCCTAATTTGTGTTGCTGGTTTTGATGCATACTTCTTTTTTCATCTTGAGAAGACGTGTTTATTGATCTTGGACCTTGTATCTTTCATTTGACAATCATCTTCATCTGGATTCAGCCAAGTACTTTTTATATTGTTTTATTTGTACAAGTCAACTATAATAGTCCAGATTTAATAAGTACTTAAGGGTTGGTAGGTAGGTGAGTGCAATGATGTAGCTACAATACATCTTTATTCTATAAACCTGCTGGTTTTGAATAAGATATCACACTGAGCACTCTAATTTAAATTTTATTGTACTTTATTCAATTAAGTTATATATTATATAATTCATTTTATACTATAGATATGAAAGGATGATAGTGGAACTAGTGGAACAATCTGGAAATAATAAAAAGTTCAGAGAGATTTGGAGTCCATTTGAGGTATTTGTCAAGCAATAGAAAGACTAAATCCTTAGTTCCTGGATTTATTAGATTTTTACACACATCCAGGTAGGGAGGGGGAGGGGATGGGGTAATTTGTTTCAAATGTTTGCACGAATTTAAGTGTTGTTATTTGTTGTTATTGTATGTATAATTGTTGCACTGTTTATAAGTTTTGAAAATAAAGATCTATTTTTAAAAAAGAAGTAAATTTACTTTGCAGAGACACGGGCTTGGCCTTTCTCCTTAGTAGTCCCTCTTGAATGGACCAACTTACTCCCTTTTTTACGCATGCATAGCATGGGTTTTAGCAGCGGCGGTAACTGCTCCGATGCTCATAGAATTCCTATGAGCGTCGGAGCAGATACCGCCGCAGCTGGAGCTAAAACCCACACTATGCGTTTATAAAAGAGGCGGTAAGTTAAGATTGTTGAACATGCTTAAAAGCTTTATTTAAGCAGGTTTATGGGTAATGACTTTGTCTTATGTAAGCTGGCAGTCTTCTTAGGCTTTAGTTTTTTTGAGACATTTGTTAAATTTTATTTTATTTTTGCAACATACCAAGTATTTTCCAACTCCGAAAACAAATTGTGTTACTATATAACTTACAGAAAACCTGTAAACTACCAAAGTGACTAGTGCTCACCATCTTTTCTATTTTCCTCCCCCTCCCTTCTATGTTTTCCTTCCTCCATCCCTCTCTCCCCCCCCCACAAACATACTCTCATACTACAGTAACTCCCTACCCACACCTGTCCCTGGTTTTTATTCCCTTTCAATCCCCCCCCATGAACTGCACTTCTTTTGAATGCTGCCTTTGTTCTGCTTGCAAAACACTGAAACCCTTGCCATGCTTCAGTGTATTTTTCTAGCATCTTTCAATGTTTTATGGTGGTTTTATGTAACTTTATATAATCTGCTCAGAACCGTGGATGGTGTGGAATCTAAATCTTTTAAATAAATAAGTAAATAATTCAATAATTAATCTCCTGTTTTCACTTGGCACCATCTCTAGGAATTTCTATGCTTGAATATAGTCTTTTAGCCACTCTTCAAGTTATCGGTTTTATATGTTCAGTTTCTCCAGCAGCTTTCATTTTGTCATTTACTGAGGTTAGGGTGCCAAAGTTAGTGGATTCTCTTCATTCAACTTGTACAAGATATTTTCACACACCATAACCAATGTGGCACTTGTATTAAATAATTGAATCCTTTTGGCACAACTATTTTTTTTTCTCTCATTTAATATTTGTCTCCTCCCCCTCACAATAGGGGTAGAAGCAAGAGACATAGTAGTGCACAGCCCAGTAGTCACATTTGAGTTTTATTGAACACATGGCCTTGGCATTTAAATAAAACACATATCTTCAGTGGCACTATGCGTACAGCAGTGATGCAGAATGTACATAGGCTGCTGGCTCCTAGCAGCTAAACCAGTAGTTCTCATCCCTGTCCTAGAGGTACCCCCTGACCCGTCGGGTTTTCAGGATAGCCCTAATGAATACGTATGGAGCAGATATGCATGCCTGGAACCTCCATTATATGCAAATCTCTCTCGTGCATATTCATTAGGGCTATCCTGAAAACCCAACTGGCCTGGGGGGCTCTCCAGGACAGGGTTGGGAACTACTGAGCTAAACAGATAGCTGTGATGTTCAGCTGGTTGACCATATAGCTGTGCTGTTGGTTTAGGGCAGTGTATCGCAAACTATGTGCCACGGCGAGATGCCAGCAAGGAGGAGAAGCGCCTGGTTTAGGGCATTCTTTTTGCTTACTCACCCACCCTTTTAACGCTCACCCCTGCTCTCTCTTCTGCTTTTTTCTCCTACTCCTTTCTTTGCCCTCTGCCATGTTTCCTTTCACCTTTGTGCCAGATGGCCCTTCCACCAGTACAGCGGTCTCCTCTTTATTTAGTGGGGATTGGGTCCTTCACCTACTACCTGATGTCTGTGTCACTGTGGAAAAACTGTCTCCTCTTCAGCTAGCAGGAGCCGAGTCCCCACTGACACACCTATGACTGCCCTGCTGCTGCCGCCGTAGCTTTTCTTGCCATTTATTCCATGAGGGTTAGGGTCCCTGCAGCACTAAACGAAACTAAAACTTAGCTTTATAGACCGGGTCATCTTCATATAATAAAGCTCAACTCGGTTTACATCAATTTTAAAAATATATAAAAAAGAACATGAGTTTACAATTTAGAGAATAACCATGTTTTAAAATTTTTATGAAAAAGTTGAAATGAACCTAATTTTCTTAACCTTAGAGGAGTATCATTCCATATTTCTATTAGTTTGAAAGGATAGGATTTCCCTAATTTACCAGTAAAAACAATTCCTTTAAGAGAAGGAAAAGACTGAGGGCCTGTTTTACAAAGCCGCAGTAACGACCCCGAAGCCCATAGAGATTTACAGGGCTTCGGGGCTGTTTTGTGGCGCGGCACCTGCTAGCCTGGCTTTGTAAAACAGGCTGTGAGATTTTGCGTGGTCCTAACAAGACACAATCTTTGAAAGTTCCAGGAAAGAGGTCCAAGTGAGGAGCATATGACAAATAGAATCTTGAAAGTTAAACAAGAACATTTGAAGAGTATCCTGGAGAATATCGTAAAACAATGAAGTTTGGAGATACATGTTCAAATTTACCCTTGCTGAAAATCAACCTAGCTGTGGAATTCTGAATCAACTGGAGCCTCCGTAAGCTAGTTTTGGTTAGACTTAAATACGATTGAATTACAAAAATCTAACCGAGAAAGGATGATGGATTCGACTAGAACAGAGAAATGCTGTTGATGAAAACAGGACCTGACTAGCGTCTTCATAACTCCCAGATAATCCTCAGGTGATGGGGTCTGATCTCCCTGCAGCCTTGCTGCTTCTGGCTCTGTTGCTCTGTTAAAACTCATAGGTCTGAGAATGTGCAAAGAAATCCAAATGTACTGTATGGATGGGCAAACATTGGGGAAAGTCTTTCCATCTAGGTGCTATCGTTACAGCACAATGCACTTGTACAATAGCAATAAACAGTTCACTCTGTAGCATCCTACTACATGCAACTCACCCATCAATCCTAAATACCTCATGGCCCCATTTGCACTTTGCTCCTGAGTGAGTTATTCCAAGCTGCCTCCTTAATGAAAGGAGCAGAACTCTCAAGTGTATTAAGTTTATTCAGTAAAAAAAGCATCAGCTACAACTGATTGGTTGATTTTTATTAGTAGGGTATTTACTGCCCCTCCCCTTTACAAAACCACAGTGTTTTTTAGCGTAGGCCAGCATGCTGGATGCTCTGGGCTGGTCCCGACGTACATAGGAGCTCTGTGAGTGTCAGGAGCAAAACATTCAGCGTGCCAGCCGGCACTAAAAACCACTTTCGCAGTTTTGTAAAAAAAAAAAAAAAAAAAGGGGGGGGTGTTACTAGGGTACTGGCCATGGAGCAAGAGAAGAAAGGATAAATCTGGTCTGTTAAAATGACAACAATGGCTGGAATCTGGAGTTGTAGGATGTTTGTCATGTTAATAAGCTGAGCCAGAGAACCGAGGGTAGTGAACTTGACACTGGACTCTGCCTTTGACAGGCAGTGTCCTGTAAGCAGACTTCATTGGATCATAATTATAGGTGGAAATAATATAAATTCAGGAAACTGAGCCTAATATAGCCAAGTCGTGTATGGTTCATTTATGTCGAAGAAAATCTCCCACTGGTATTTAATCATGGAGTTCAGCGGCCCAAATTTGCAACTATTTGTTCGATTTTCAAAAAAACTAACTTCATAGTTATATTTTTTTGAAAATCGAATAAATAGATACAAATTTGGGCCGCTGAGCTCCACGATTAAATACCAGTGGAGGATTTTCTTTGATATTGTATTGAAGATACTTTTGGACCATGGGGTCAGTTTTTGAGTTGGTTCATTTGTTTCATAAACGCACATTGAAATTCAGCCTGCAGTAGTCGGCACATTTTTTTTTATTTGGCAAAATTAGCTGCAGAGTTAAATATAGAAAATAATAACCCTGGAAATCACATACCTCCATATTAGATACCATGTAGACTTTAGACTGGAGAACATGAAAAAAGCAAAATTGTGAAAAATTGCATCGTCCCATTCTACTGACCTTATAGTACACAAAAACTTCAAAAATAAAAGTTGCCCTTCCAAACTTTTGTAGCTTTGATTTCTGTTATTTGTAACCCTACTTTTGGTACATTTTTTCTGAGTAGATCACATTTTTGTTATAGAAACTCATCCAATCCCGCCTCACTTGATATATCATCTTCTCCAGTGCTCCCCTTCTAGCTGTTCTCTTTTAGCATTCCTGGTCCTACAGAATGTTCTGTACAGTGTTTTCTGGCAGCTGGGAACCTTACCCTCCCTCCCACTGGAAGGAGAGCACTGCCAGTAACCTGGATAACAGTGTTTTCTGGCAGCTGGGAACCTTACCCTCCCTCCCACTGGAAGGAGAGCACTGCCAGTAACCTGGATAATTTTAATTGGTCACCTTGAATTCTGCAAATATAAAAATAAAAGCTGGAATACCAGGGTAAAGCTTGATTTGTGTAAGTGTAAGAGCCAGGTATAAATGCTAACTCAAAGACATTACCAAGGAGGTCTGTGTGGACAAACCTGAGACCACAAAATTTTGGATTCCTTCTCTTTTGCTCTGAGTTATGTCTGGGGCATGCTGATCTAGGTCCATCTAAGAAGCATTAGAGTATGCACAAAACAGAGGATCTCATTTCACCGTAGAAATTTATTTATTCAATTTTCTATACTGTTCTCCCTGGGGAGCTAAGAACGGTTTACATTCATTTATTTGGGTACTCAAGCAGTCATAGAGCACTATCCAAGGCACAGCTTGCAAGGCTTAATTCATGGATTGCTTCATAACTGGTTTTGTTCATTGGTGAAAGAAAAGCAGCAGGAGTCGGAGGAATGGCAAATATTCTGGGGTTTGCATTACATCTAGCTAGTAAATAACAAAAACAGAAGTTAGCAGAACATTTTCTTAGTAAAATAAACCTTAAAATTAAAAGTCATGCCTCATCTCTCTGAATCACTTGAAGATATTGTATAAGGCATTAGATTGGAACATATTCTTTAAAAAAAAAGCTTTATTTAGAATTCATGGACCTGAAATTTTAGCCATGGGGTCAGTTTATAAATTTCTCTTACAGCAGCTCTTTGAGAGTCATAAAGAGTTACTGGCCAGGTAACACCTTTAGACACAGATCATGACCACTTCCAGGACGATCCTAAAATCAGAATAATTTGCTGATTAGACCTTCTTTTCTCCAACAGGAAGTCATCAATGCTTTGAAGCAGACTTGGCACGTTTCCTGTTTTGTGTGTGTGGCCTGTCATAAACCTATCAGTAACAATGTCTTCCATTTGGAGGATGGTGATCCCTACTGTGAGATGGGTAAGCAGTGGTTTTATCCTTCATGGCTTGCCAAAATGCATAGTGTGGTTTCAAAATGTAGCTTATAGATCAGTGGTCTCAAACTCAAACCCTTTGCAGGGCCACATTTTGGATTTGTAGGTACTCGGAGGGCCTCGGAAAACATAGTTAATGTCTTATTAAAGAAATGATAATTTTGCATGAGGTAAAACTCTTTATAGTTTATTAATCTTTCTTTTTGGCTAAGTCTTAATAATAATATTGTAATTTATAGCTAAAGAGACATATGATCAAGAAACTGTTTTATTTTACTTTTGTGATTATGATAAACATACAGAGGCCCTCAAAATAGTACCTGGTAGGCTGCAAGTTTGAGACCACTGATACAAATGCAGCTTTTTGTAAAGTTTGTCTGTCTTAACTAGATTGTAAGCTCTTTTGAGCAGGGACTGTCTCTTCCATGTTTTGGTATACAGCACAGCATATGTCTGGTTGCACCACAGCAATGATTATTATTATTAGTAGTAGTTATTTTATTTGTTTTTGCTTGGTCCAGCAGTTTTTCTTGCTCTCCTGGACTTCAGACTGAGTCGGGGTTATAAGAACATAAGCCTTGATTCTTAACCCATGATTTTTCCTCACCATTTTTAACTTTTCTCCACCTTTCCTCTAGCCTAGCCATTACAATAATTGTCCTTGACTAGGGGTGATGTGGGCCAGAGTTGCGCTGAATGGCTCACGCGGCTCCCGATGAGCGTCGGGAGCAGTGCGGGCCATTCAGCGTAGCTCCCCGTGCTAGAAAACTGCCCTAAGTTTAAATTAAAATAATCTCAATCTTGTAAGTAAAAGGGAGTGAATGATGGTGAAAAACTTTAATTTGGCTTAGTAAGTTAGCTCCTTTTAAGCATCCACTAGTAATTTTTCTGCTGCAAAACAGAACTTTCTGTACCCAAATGGAAAAAATTCCTTATCTCAACTTTATTATATATAGTGTAAATATGTACCCTTGAGCAAAAATATCTCAGTCAAGCTTACAAATAAACGTATATTTTGTATTTGTATTTCTTAGTATTTGATAAAACTACCATTTGCAATAAAACTTCATTGCAATGTGCAGAATCCAATTAGTTAAACTGTTAAATAATAAAAAGATGACAAACTCAAGATGGAAATCAAAAGGAGAGAAGTGCCTAAGCCAGGGATATTTTTGTTACTGCAAATAAGAATCAGAGCAAAAAATTTTGACCATTAGTTCACAAGACCAAGAATTTTTTTTTTCTTCAAAACAAAAACTGAATAGGAATAGAAAATGTACTGTCCCAAATAGAATAAGAACTATAAATTTTTCTTAACAGAAATGTCTTAAGAGGAACTTTTGACATATATTTATACATACACATGAACTAAAGAACTGAATAAGAACTAAGTGTGCCTTTTACAAAGCCGCGCTAACGGTTTTAACGCACACACCGGATTAGCGTGCGCTAGCTGGAAATCTACTGCCTGCTCAAAAGGAGGCGGTAGCAGCTAGCACATGCTATTCTGCGCGTTAAGGCCCTAGCGTGGCTTTGTAAAAGGAGACCTAAAATTTTCAGACGAGGACTGAATAAAAACTGCAATTATTGTGTCTGCCTTAGTGCTGCCTGATTCAGGGAAAATTTTTCCTATTGAATATATTTTGTGATTTGATTCACTTTTCCTGCCCAATCAGGTGTTTTTTTTCAAACGTCCTGGCAGGTGTATTTTGTAGTCTTTCCACCCACCCCACCACCTCTTTGCCATCTCCAATCCCACGCCGGTGCTATGGTGTCAACAAAATAAAAAATATTTTTCCTTTTTGTTAGGTCCTAGCTCAAGTTTGTTGTCTAACAGCAGCTCTGGCAGGATACACATTTCAAATCTAACATATTGTAATCACAAAATAAAAAATAAAATTATTTTTTTCTACCTCCCACTGACATATCCAACATTTGTTTCTTTCCTACTGTCTACCATATCTCTCTCCCTGCCTTGTGCCCTGGGTCAAACCTCTCAATTCCCCTCCAATCAGCATCTCTCCTTTCCTCCCCTCCATTATCATGTACAACAGGGGTGTCCAACCTTTTGGCTTCCCTGGGCCACTTTGGCCTAAAAAAATTTTTCTGGGGCCACACTAACACCAGCTGATGAGCAAAAAAAAGGTTGAGCAGGTCCCAAATTTGCAATCACTAATATAGAAGATGTATGTATCTAATAATAAACCTTCATTAAAGGGACACTGTGGAGAGGAACCCAAAAAAGCAGTAATACCCTGACTGAGTGATCCTCCACGCACACCACTGACAGTGGGAGCAGCCACAGGCTTCCGCATCCCCATTCTGATGAGCAGAGATGCGCGCTCCTGGTTCTCCCATTCACTTCTATTACAGCCTCATCAGAGCGGGGATGCTGAATCAGCTGTCAGCAGTGCACGTTGACGATCGTTTAATCAGGGTAAATATTACTGCTTTTTTGGGCCTCCCACTATGAGCTTAGGCTACCTCAAAATGAATATCTCCCCTGCTGTAGCTAGTAGGGATCCCCAAGCCTCACCAACTGACAGCCACCTCCTCCCCCTCCCCCTCCAACTTCCCAAGTTCTGCAGCTGGCAGCAATATTGCATGAAAGCAGGGGCAGTTTAAGGATATTGCCATTGGCTGCAAAGCTTGGAGATTTTGAGTTGCCAGACTGGAGGAAGATGTCTTCAGTTGGCAGGACTTGGGAATCCCCACTAGCTCAAGTATTTATAAATTGCACTCAGTGGGGAGAAACTTTGGTTCCCATCAACTAATTTTTGGCTCCAGTCCCTCCCGCAAATCAGCTGTATATGACTACGCCACTAAATACAAACATAATTGTGATGCACATATCCCAAAGCTAACATATTCCAGTTAATAAATTCAAAATAAAACAATTTTTTCTACCTTGTTTTCTGGATGTTTTGTTTTTCCATCATCTTCGTTCCAGTTTCTCTTTCTGCTTTTTCTCTATCTTCAACTAATTCTCTTTCCAGTGTCTGCTGTCCATTTTATTCTCCTCTTCTCTCGTTCCATTTCCTTCTTATGCCTGTCTCCAATGTATTGATTTTTCCCTTTCAGCTTTCTTAACTTTTTCTTTTCTGCCTCTGTCCACTCAAATCTTGCCATCTTTCTCACCCTTCTTCTTTTTAAATGTTCATCTACCTCTCAATTCTCCATCTTCTCTCAGTCCCTAGCTCTCCCATTTCCCATCTCACTCCTTTCCCAGCCTCTTATTCCCTTCTATCTACTCCCCATTACCACATTTCTACCACTACTCTCTCACTTATCTTGTCATCTCCCTTTTGACCTTATCCACATGGCTCACCACTTTCAGAATCCCCTTCCCTCTCTCCACTGGTCAGGCTCCCTTTCCCTTTCTTTCCATCCCCTAGCATCATCTTATCCCAGCTCTCTTCCCTACTGCCTCCTCTATCTCCATGGTCCAACATTTGCTCCCTCTCTTTTCTGTTTTTCTAATCCCCCCCTTGATGCTGAACAATTAAGTGGAGAAAAAAAAGAGAGATGCTGCATCTCTCTGCTTTCCATCCACAGGCCTAACATTTCTCCCTCCCTTCCATCCCCAGATCCAACTTCTCTCTCTTTCTCTTCCCAACATCCCCCCATCCCATTTCTCCCTCTGCCCTCCTGCCTCCCTCCCTTCCCCAGGTCCACCATTTATTTTTCTCTTTCCAACAGTTCTCCCTTCAAGTATCTTTTTCCCTTTTCCTCCACACCACCCCAGGTCCAACTGCTCTCCCTTTAGACCATTGCCCACCATCTCTCTCTCTGTCCTCTGTTTCTGGTCTCTCCCCCCCACGCCCAATCTGGCACTTCTTTTAATACTCTCCCCTCCCAAAAAAAAAAAAAAGTCCAGGAGGCTGCCTCAGCCCAGCATGTTCTCCTCCTCTCTGCACCCATGCATCTCTACCTCACTTCTCTCCCACCACCATGTCCAATAATTCTCTCTCTGTCTCCTCCTCTCTCTGCCCAACAGTTCTCCTCTTTCTTTATCTCCCCAATTGCACCATCTCTTTCCCTCTCTCAGACAACCTATTCTCCCTTTCTATTATCTCCCTCACCTCTGCATCTCCTTCCTTCACTCACTCCATTCTTCCATTTTATGGCTCATGCTCCCCTCTATCTTTCCCTTCATTCTGTGTCCTAAGTTCGTGCCCCTCTCTCCTTCCTTCCTTCCTTCCATCATTTCTCCTAAGTTTGTGCTCCCTCCCTCTCATGTCTCACGCCCTTCTCCCTCCCTCCTTTCTGTGCCCCGGGTGTTTACCTTCAGGCCGGCTCCCTCCTCACTGCTAGTCAGAGGGAACACTTCCAGGTCAGCCGCAAGAGGCATAGAAAATCCGCTGCCCGTGTTTTTGAGCAAACGCTGCTGCAAGACAGGAGGGAGCAGGTAAGACAATAAACACCCAGGGGCGGCAGAGGAAAACAACGCATCGCCCTCGACTCTCGAGTGGGGCCGCACAAAATACTTCACTGGGCAGCATTTGGCTCATGGGCCGCGGGTTGTACACCCCTGATATATAACATTCCTTTCTCTCTCCCCATGCACCCTTTCTCCCTGCCCTCCAACCTTTGTCCAACATTTTTCCCTCTTTGTTCTCCATGCATGTCTCCCTCAGTCCCTCCCCTCCACCATATGAAGGATTTCTCCCTCACCCCTTTTTTTACCTCTGTTTCATCTCTCCCTTCTTCTCCTCCGCCCCAATTCTTCCTCTCTCCTTTCTCCCCATCTGCAGCATCTTTCCTCCCTTCTCATCTCCCTGAGCAGCAGCTTTCCTCCTCTCCCACCGCCGCAGCACCCCACCGATCCTCCCACCGTGAAACCGATCATACCTTCGATGCCTCCTAAAGCAGTGGCAGTGTTCTGAATGGGCTGCTTCACGACTGGTCCTCTAGGGCTTTTCTCAGCTGCATCACCAATGACATCATCAGTGACGTGGCAGGGGAAAGGTTGTGAAACAGCCCGTTCAGAGCACCGCCACTTCTGCTATTTTAGGAGGCCTCTGAGATATGCCAGGTCTCACCAGGGTGAGGGTCGCTGAATCGGTGAGTCCGATGTTCTCGGACAACGAATAGATTCAAATAAATTCATTGAAGTGAATCGGTGAATCGGGCAGCACTAGTCTGCCTAGCATGAACTGAAATTTGTCATGTTTGTGACCAGAATAAGAACCGAAAGAGAACTTAACATTTTCAGAAGAGGTTTGAATAAAAACTAGAATTTAAGATGGTCAAAGCTAGAATAAAATAAAAATAGAAATGATATGTTTTGTAACTGATTAAGAACTAGAGCTAAAAGTTTTGCCGAACTAAATATCACTGCATAGAACAGCAATATCCAACAGACCATGACCAAAATATTAAATATCCTTTCAGAGACCAGTGTGAGTTTTAGATGCTTTGACATGAGAGATTTTTGCTCAAGGGTTTAGGAGTAGAAGAATGTGTTAACTTAATCTACATCAAGTTTATCTGTACTGTAGAAGCTCTAGGGAATAAGCTGAGCTCACCGAGTGCCCTGCAGCTGCTGCCTCTGCTTTAGCCGCCGTCACAGTCACCTTGCCTGTCGAGCTCCTTGTCTAGCCGGAAGTCTTTTGACTTGAATGAGCAATAAAGCAGTCCAAGCGTGAAGGTTTTCCTTTCAGAGAAACGAGTGAGTTTGGATGCTGACAGACTAGATTGCAGATTAAAGATTGCAGATTAAAGATTTGAAGCATGTTGTAGATAATAGAGATAAAGAATAGAGCAGAAGCTTAGATGAGACCTAAGTTAAGATTCATTCTTTAGCAGCGTGTCCACTATAGGCACTGGTCCATGGTACCTGTTGTAAGCCTATTCTGTAAAGAAAAACTGATGCCTACATTCTTTAGAAAATACTAGCACAAGTGGCAGAGCAGACGCATACATTAAAGCGTGATCACTTAAACTAACCCTATCGCTAGTGTGATTTCTACACTTATATGCTGGCACACACCTGCATAAATGATAGCATTATATAATTAGCATGGATACCTGTGCACTTCACCCAAACTCCACCAATATGCATACCCATCAAATTGTGGCACATACTTTTCTGCTAGGCAGTATTCTATAAGAGGTCATTTAGGCATAGCTTAGGCACATAAATGACTAGAATACTGCCATTTAAGTGCCGCCTTGCCACGGAAAGCTAAGTGGCTCCTTATAGAATTAAACCAAAATATGCACCTCTGGTTGAAACGGGGTTGTCCGGCATATTGTCAGCAGGGCATGTTTTAGCCTGTCGAAGGTTTCCGTCCTGCCTATGGAGAGCCCAGGGGCACTCTTAACATTGTACAATAGCAGCCACAAACCATAGAAACATGAGATTTAATTCTTAGCTTGAGAAGAACTACCCTGTGTTATGTGGCTGCTTTGCAGGTCCAGCCCGCTTCCTGCAGCCAATCAGTTAAGCTTGAGCGAGTCCCCACTTCCCAGCCTGCTCTCTGTTGCCAGTCAGCTGAGCCCAAGTCAATGATAGGCTTTTTGGAGTCTTAGCAGGGTGTTAGGTGAAGCATAAGCTTGGTTGTTGTGTATGTTAATGTCTGTTTTTGGCTCTGTTCCTCCTTTTACTAAGCTGCATTAGCGTTTTTAGCGCACGCAGCATTTTAACGTTCGCTAAACCCGCACTACGCGGCTAGAACTAACGCCAGCTCAATGCTGGCGTTAAGGTCTAGCGCGCGCTATTCTGCGTGTTAAAGCCCTAACGCAGCTTAGTAAAAGGAGCCCTTAGTTTTCTCTCTGCAAGAAGCTGAGGGTTGGAGGTTATCCTAAAAGGAGGGAGAAGTGTAGCCCCTAAACCCTAACAGTGTAGCACCAAGTGAAGTGCTGAGGTGCAGCATGTCTTCATACCTTCAAAAACGACTCTTTAGTTTCTCTTCTATTTCATGCACTGAGCTTTGTGCAGCAGGCCCAGCAGCGGTTCCTGGTTCCACATTAGAGAATGACTTGGGGACAAAATTTTCCCCGTCCCCGCGGGAACTCATTTTCCTGTCCCTGCAAGTTCTTTTCCTTTCGCTGCCTCAGTCCTGCAAGCTCTGTCCTTATCTGCAGAAGCCTCACACACTTTAAAATCATAAGTGTTCAAGGCTTGTGTGGTTAAGGCAGAGCTTACAAGAATGGGGAAGGGACAGAGATGGCGACAAACTCATGGGAACTGGGAAAATATTGTCCCTGTGTCATTCTCTCCACATATCTATCGTCCCTCAGCTGGAGCAGTAGGTACTGCAGCTTCCTGCACATGGTTGGATGACTTCATGCTGATACCTGGGCAGTGGCCTGAAAATGGGGAAGAAACTAGAGAAAAAAAAGCTATAGGTGGAGTTAGGTTGAAAGGAGTAAGGGAGCAAATGGGGAAACGGGGGTTATTGTGGGCTGAAAGATTAAGCAACAGAGAATTGGAGAAACATGAGGGAGCAACTGGAGGAAGGGAAGAGGAGGAACAGAGTGTCAAAATAAAAAGCAAAATAAACTACAAGCCAAGAGTTGAGTGTATTATTAACATTATAATTGATAAATCTGAAAAGTATTTTTAGAACTGCAGCTTGAAGGATTATAATGGGGTCACTGTCACCACATTCTGGCATGTGACACAAGGATTTTTTTAAATCAAAATTTCTTAAAATTTCTCATTTTTGTTATTTTAATAATAAGATATAAATGTCTAATATTTCCTAACCAGTTTCCTGCGAGCAAAAAAAAAAAAAATTTACAGCATTCCTCGCATGAAGTTTGAACACCTCTGGGATACAGCCTGGAACAGGGATTGTGTTACCTGTTTTCAGCAAGCATATGTGTAAATTAGTTCAAAACTTGCAGCAAGAGGCATTATGAGATACCCTGCAGTGTGTTTAAAACAAGCTTCTTGAGCATGCTGGAAAATGTGAAATGCAGACCACTATAAAAATAAACATACAGAAAAAATGGCATCCATCCTTCAAACCAGTCTGATTTGTTTCTGCCTAGTCCCATATAGCTAAAGAAGCAAATGTTGAGTAGATCATTTTACCCGTCTGCCTTTGCTGGAGAGTACTGATCAACAGTTCAGTTTCTAAGGCTGCTTGTCACATTTCCTTAATATTACTGCTACAGTATGAGGCTTATGAAATGTGCCCTTGGGCTTGACGCTTGACTGAGACATGGAAATATTTGGCTTTCTACACCAGCTGCTGTAGGATGCCCCAGGGAACTCTGAAGCTGGGTTGGTTTACAAACTTTTAAAGAATGTCACCTTTGGTTTTCAAATTGCGTAAAGCTACACTGACCAGTTAAATCACCAAGTGCTGCTGAATTTTGCAGTTAACGCCAAGCATAAAGCTGGCTGTGTTGGGGGCAGAGACAGCACTTGGCCACTTAAATGCTGATATTCAGCTATTAAGCAATCAGCTTTACTGCATAAAATTATGTCCTATTTTTATGCAGTAACCCATGGCTGCTTAAGTGATGAATATTCAACTTAAGAGGCTGTGTGTTTAGCTTAAAAATAGTCAGATATTCAAAGCCGAAGCCCACTTAGGTCCCGGCCTTGAATATCCAGGAAATGACCTTGTTGGCAATAAGCAAAACATGGCCAATGGTTGAATATCGACACCATAGTTTTGTTTTTAATTCAGAGCCAGCCAACACGTAATTTTTGGTCAGGCATCTCAATGGTTAGTCAAAAATTATTCAAGAGGACCAGGAGCAGGAAGCTCCAAAATTTGTGGACCATGCCAGTGTTCTACACTATCTAGGTACTGATATCTGATATAAGCAGAATAGGACTGAAAATCTGGCATAAAGATAAGCAGGGAAACAGAAGAACAGAAAGTTCTCCATGAGAAAAGTAGTACAAAGCAACAATGGAGTGGATGGCAACACAGTAGGCGCTTTCTTAAAACACTAGTGTTTCAACGACTTGACACGAATTGTGTTTCAGCCAACTGGCCTGCATCAGGAGTCAGTATTTGCCAAAGGCTATTGTTGTATTAACTGTAAGCCTGAATCATAAATGTAACTCAGCAAGGATTCTCGGTTGTGAATGGCACCCAAAAAGCACTAAAGGATTGTTTAAACGTTTTTTTTTTTCTACCATTCACAATGGTTTTCTTTCAGAGAACCCTTGTTGCGTCACACTTATTATTCAGGTTTGTGGTTAATGCAGCTAAATCCTTTGGCCAATACTGACTCCTGACGCAGGACAGTTGGCCAAAAACATGATTCGTGTCGAGTCATTGAAACACTAGTGTTTTGATAAAGCTTGTCTTTGTGAACAACATCAGTGCCTACTGTGTTGCCGTCCACTCTGTTGGTGATAAAGATAAGCGGGAACAGTTACAGGCTCATCATTATGCAGCAGGCACCCCTTCCCTGAATACTGACTTAAAAATGTTTTTCTAAAATGAGATCAACTGTCACTTTAAACTCAGTCTTCCTTGTTTTCAACAACTTCATAAAAACTGCTTTATTAAGTTTAGTGGTGGATTTTTTTTTTTTTTTTCATATGAATTTGTGTTGCCATTTTTATTTTCTTTGTGCTGAATATTTTTGTTTGCTCCTCATAAAGAGAAACTACAGTAGGGAAGACTGATTCTGTGATTCCCTTCTCCCTTTCCAGCTTGAAGCACAACACTGCGCATTAGAATGGCATGCAATGAATCGGTGTACAGCGTTCTAAAACATGTCCTGAAAAACTTTCTCATGATGCAGTAAGCTAAAGGCATGCGAATGTCAGTAATGTTGGAAAGTGTGCTGACAGGAAAAAAAAAAAAAAGTGTACTCATCCGCAGTGGTTTACTGCATCACAAGTAAAATGTCTCCCTGAGTGTTTGTATGGAAACAAAAAGACAAGCACAGAACAAGCTTTGGTTCCAATAGCAAAACAAATGCAAAAAGAGGCAAGTGATTTGTCTAAAACCAACCAAAGAAGCTACATTTATTAATCCACAATCAAATCCAATAGGGAGAAACTTGCTCAGCAGTAGTAGTCCCAGCAAGGACTCCAGTTTCGGCAAAAGCCTTCCTCAGGGGACTAGTGAGATACTTGAGGAGCGCATTGCAAAACAAAAAGAACCGTGTCAGCGTCACAAACAGCTAAAGGAGCCAAAGCATTTGAGCAGGGATTGACTCCTATTGACAGGAAGAAAAGGCTGGACTGACTTCCCAAATTCCCCAGAGCAGAAATTCTCTGGCAGTTTTTTTTTTTTTTTTTTTTGGGGTGGGTGGTGGGTTTACATGAAGAGCAATTTAAATTTCAACCTTCTGCATACATGGCATGCTACTCCTAAAAATTCTTATTGTATCAGGAGGGTAGGGGTAGCTGTGGGAGAATCAGAAGTTTTACTATATATACCATTTACTATAATGCCCTCCATTTTGCAATAAATAGACGTGCTGCACAGAGTTGTGCTAAGAGAATGCACTTTTAGGTTCTGTCTTGTGTTCTGCCCAGAGCTCCAGTGTTCCATGTACTCTTTACACCATTCGGTGTCAGTAATTTAAGCCTGCAAGTCTGCACTTTCCAGCACTGCAGGTAACCAGCATGCTGAAGGGTGCACATGGTAAGTATCTGAAAGCTTGGGGGCAGAAAGGCTGCCTGTGCAGGAAGTGAAGATGTCAGGTGTTGACAGATCAATGTAAAGAACAGCTTTTGCTAAATTTCAACTGTTTTTTCTCCTCAGATTACTACTCCCTCTTTGGTACAATGTGTCGTGGCTGTGACTTCCCCATAGAAGCTGGAGACAGGTTTCTGGAAGCTCTGGGCACTATCTGGCATGATACCTGCTTTGTGTGTGCGGTGAGTAAACCTTGGCCCTGTCGGAAAAGCACCTTCAAAGGAAAAGAGAAGGTCTTCAAAACCCTCCTTATTAGCAACCATGTACAAAGCAGTCTCATCAATCATAAAAACATGTAGCAAATCATGGACTCAACCCGAACCTGGCATGATACCTTTTGTGTGTGCGGTGAATAAAACCCTGGCCCTGTCAGAAAAGCAACTAGCATCATAAAAGTACTTCTACCAACCGTAAGGACTGCTAATGTACCTTTTGATCCTCCAAACACAAACAAAAGCTACTTTTGCACTCTTTTGGAAGACGTGTGCTATTGTGAGGTTTTGGCATAGCATTTGTCACTTGGCATGAGGCAGAATCACACGTCTCTAAGTACTGTTTAACCTTTTTGATGTGTACTCCTTTATAAATGTGACATTTTAGGGTGTATTTTAACCATGAAAGAATAAACAGTATGCGGCCTTCTTTCAATGGCCTGATTAGAGCTGCTGTGAAACTGTTTGTTAGAAGTATGACTAGGGGGATTCATCTGCTGGGGGTGGTCATTTTAGTTCATTCTCCCCCTCTCCCCCCCCCTCCAAACAGCCAAGGGCTCAAATTCTTATTGTAGAAGTGTTGAAGTCAAAACATTTAAGGCTAGATTCACTAACCGTACCGGGTGATCCGATCCATGGCTGGGCAACCGATTCACAACGAGTCTACATGTAAATTGACTCGATTGGAGGCACACCCCACAGCGACTGCACAGCTTGCTGCAGAGCGATCTAGAAACAGGAACGAAGTGCGAGATAATAAAATTTGCGGACGACACCAAACTATTTAATGGAGCTCGGACTACAGAGGACTGCGAAAAGTTGCAAAGGGACTTGAACAAATTAGAAGAATGGGCGGCGAAATGGCAGATGAAGTTCAACATTGAAAAATGTAAAGTATTACATGTGGGGAGCAGAAACTCGAGGTACAACTATACAATGGGAGGGATGTTATTGAATAAGAGTACCCAGGAAAGGGACTTGGGGGTAATGGTGGACATGACAATGAAGCCGTCGGCACAGTGTGCAGCGGCCGCTAAGAGAGCGAATAGAATGCTTGGTATAATCAAAAAGGGTATTACAGCCAGAACGAAAGAAGTTATCCTGCCGTTGTATCGGGCGATGGTGCGCCCGCATTTGGAGTACTGCGTCCAGTATTGGTCGCCGTATCTTAAGAAGGATATGGCATTAGTCGAGAGGGTTCAAAGGAGAGCAACACGTCTGATAATAGGTATGGAAAACCTGTCATACTCTGAGAGATTGGAGAAGCTGGGTCTCTTTTCCCTGGAGAAGAGGAGACTTAGAGGGGATATGATAGAGACTTACAAGATCATGAAGGGCATAGAGAGAGTAGAGAGGGACAGATTCTTCGAACTTTCGAAAAATAAGAGAACAAGAGGGCATTCGGAAAAGTTGAAAGGGGACAGATTCAAAACAAATGCTAGGAAGTTCTTCTTTACCCAACGTGTGGTGGACACCTGGAATGCGCTTCCAGAGGACGTTATAAGGCAGAGTACGGTACTGGGGTTCAAGAAAGGATTGGACAAATTCCTACTGGAAATGGGGATAGAGGGGTATAGATAGAAGATTACTGCACAGGTCCTGGACCTGTTGGGCCGCCGCGTGAGCGGACTGCTGGGCACGATGGACCTCGGGTCTGACCCAGCAGAGGCATTTCTTATGTTCTTATGATCCAGATGCGTGCGAAGACCATCTTCTTTGCCTATAGATGGTCTGCGCATGTGCTTGCTCTCCTGAGTTCCCTCTCGCCGCCTGTGACCAATTTGCCTCAACCGGTTCCTCTGCCTTTCATCCCTCTCGGCTCCGGTGCCTGAGTTGTGGCGGCAGCACCCGCTGCTCTCTCTCTCCGCTTCTTCGGCTCTCGTGAGGGAGTCCCACTGGCCACCCCTCTGCCTTTCCCTGTCCTCCACACTGGAGCCCTTTCCCTTTTCCGCTAGCTCAGCTGACCGAGTCCTGCCGGCAGCACTCGCTTTCCCCGTCCTCCTCCAGTGTCCTTTTTCCGCCGGTTCCGGTGCCCGTAGTGCAACCCCACTTTAAACCCATGGGTCAAAACCACAGGCTTGCACTAGAGGTTTAATTTCTATGCTGTGGTCATGTAAATAGTGTTAACTTTAATCACGTTAGAGACTCAGGCCCATATGCTCAAAACTCACTGGGCTAGATTCACTAAGCAAACCGATCGTGTTCCGATCAGTTTGTGACCCCTTTGCGACCTGATTTCCCTCCGACCTGATTCACTAACCTGTGTACTGATCCAGTTCCGATGCATGCATGCAAATGAGGGGAAATGGCATGCAAAGTAGGCAGGGATACGATTCACTAAATAGAAAAGAGGGACACCGACTGGGCTGACCAATCCAAAATAAGCAACTGCTGAGGACCGGTCACTCAAGTCCTTTCCGACTGCCCTGCCTTCAGCCCCAATCTCCTGTTCTCAGGCCCGAATCTCTCCCACCCCTTCCCCGCAGTGCAAAAAAAATTTTCCTGCTGAGAGCATGCACAGACCATCACAGGCAAGGAAGATGGTCTGTGCATGCTCAAGGATCACTCTCTAGCAATCTGTGCGGTCGGTTGGGGGCATGCCAACGATCGCTCCCATTTGCATGCAGACCTTTAGTGAATTCATCGGCCTGCATGCACACGGACATGGATCGAACACGGATTGAAGGTTAGTGAATCTAGCCCACTGTGCCTTTAATGATCAACACTAAACCAGTTTTGCATTGAAGTATTTTACCTACTGATGCACATAATGGCTCCCTGCGGTCTTTTCTGTGCTTCCTAGCAGCCTGCTATGTAAATGTTGTATAATATCATTAATATTAAATGTTGTTTAGTGTCATTAATATTAAAATGAGCACTCCAAGCAATGCCTTGGTGATGCACAAATTGAAGGACCAGTTTTTAACACTCCAAAATCATTGACAGGTCTGGAGGGTGCCAGTAGTGTTAAACAAGTGCTGAACAGCTGAGCGGCATAGGAAGCCCTGAAGCAGTCTCCAGCCACTCAGCTGTTGGGAGCAGGAAGAGTAGCTATTTTTTTTAATGGACACAGATGTTGTTTGTGTGTTACACAATTAGGGCCTTAGGCCTCTTCCCGATGTATCAGGGGCCTGACTCTGATTGGTTCAGATACTTAAGGCCCCTGAACCAGGGTCTTAGGCCCCTCCCAGTGCATCCCTGGATGCACCGGGAAGGGGCAGGCCTGCTGGCAGGAGGGAGTAGGCATCCCTTCTGCTGGTCTAAATAAAAAAACTAGGGGAAGAGTCCGAGGCAGAATGAAATGGGCATCCCTACTGATGATTTTTTTTTTTTTTTTTTTAAGTTTGAGGGGTGGGGGGTTGTCCCAGCACAATTTTTTTTTTTTTAATAGGGACAAATGATATGCATTTCTCATACACACAACATCTGTGCCCATTAAGAAAAAAAACAACAATCTGCTCTTCCTGCCCCAAACATCTGACCAGCATTAGGCTGCTCGGGACTTCCCATGCCAGCTCTGCACGTTAGCTTTCCATACTGGCTCTGTGCATGAGTCAGTCACTTTTTTTCAATAACTGATCAGATGGGATTCCGTAAACCTTTGTGACTCTCATTTACATGCGAGATTTTTGGAGCATTGGTCACTGTTTTGAAATTGGACAATTTACCTGCACCACAGTGACCCACAGGATTTTAATGGTGATTTTAGAGCAGTGGTCTCAAACCTGCGGCCCGCCAGATGCTATTTTGAGGCCCTCGGTATGTTTATCATAATCACAAAAGTAAAATAAGAGTTTCTTGATCATATGTCTCTTTAGCTATGAATTACAATATTATTATTAAGACTTAGCTAAAAGGAAAGATTTATAAACTATAAAGAGTTTTTTACCTCATGCAAAATTGTCATCCTATATAATAAAACGCTAGCCACGCATGCGCACTCAGACCTGCGTGATCTGTAATCCCTGATCTGTAGGTCCGTGGCCAGAGTGCGTATGCGGTGGACAGATTGGGAAAGCACAGCCGGCGACTCACCCCCTCCCGCCCTCACTCACTGCCAAAACCACCACCTCCTCGTTCTCGCCAGCTCACCCGCTTTTAAATGAAGAGAAAAGCGCTGCACCGCGCTAACGCTGGCTTTGCTGTCTTCTGTCCACTGCGGGCCGCCCTCTCTGACTACTTTCTGTTTCCGCTAGGGTTGGCCGCAGTGGATAGAAGACGCTGAAGCCAGTGGCTGTAGCCGCCAATCTCCGTTCCTCCCGGGGGGTGAGGGGTCTGGGAGGAGAGGGATCGCGGCCACTCAGCGCCCCCACCGAGGAGCCCAGCAACTTTCCACTGCCCGGGACCCGAGTCATTTGCCGCCCCCCCCCCCTTCCTTACCGCAGGCCCGACTGGCAATTTAAGCAGTGTGTCAGCAGTCTTCACACGCTGCTTCGGGCCCTTCTACTGCCCTGATTTGCTCCGGACGTGCCAGAGTAAATCAGGGCAGTAGAACGACCCGAAGCAGCGTGTGAACACTGCTGACACGCTGCTTAAATCGCCAGTCGGGCCCGCAGGAAGGGAAGGGAAGGGGGGGTGGCAAAGGACTTGGGCCTGCGTTTGTAATCGCGACTGTGGGAAGGGAAAGGAGGTAGAGAAAACGCTAATGCTGCAGCACAGGGAACTGGAGGAAGGGAGACAGAAAGACAAGAAGAAAGACACAGGGGCAGGTGCACAGGGAACTGGTGTGGGGGGAGGGAAATGGAGGGGGAGGGAATGCTGCTTTGGACAGACAGACAGAGGGAGGAAGGGAGACAGAAAGAAAAGAAGAAAGACACAGGGGCAGGGAGATATACAGAAAGAAACAGACAAAGGGGGCCAGGGACAGAGACAGACAGAAAGAAACACAGCGGGAGTCGCGACAGGAGGGGTGCGGGATGCCGCAGAGGGAACTTTTCCAATGGGTGCAACTGGGCAGCTGTCGGGAGCCTCTGATCAGAGGCAGAGCAAGGTAAGTGTATCATAGGGATAAGAAGGAGGAGGGTGGGAGAAAAAGGAAGGGACGCCTACTGCTGGACAGGGGGAGAAGGAAAGAGGTGCTGATGGACAGGGGGGGTGAAGAAAAAGGAACAGAGGCCTAATGTTGGACAGGGGGAGAAGGAAGGTGCTGCTGGACAGGGGGGAGGTAAAACAAAGGAAGAAGGGCTGCTGCTGCATAAGGAGAGCTGTGAAGGGGTGGTGGTGGACACAGGGGAGGTAAAAGGAAGGGAGAATGGACAGGGAGAGCAGGCAAGGGGTGGTGATGGACAGCCAAGGAAAAAGAAAGAAAGAAAGCGGCTAAGGAGAGAGAGAGAGAGAGAAAGAAATAGAGAGACACACACACATATATTCTAGCACCCGTTAATGTAACAGAAATGGCCAGAACAGATGGTCAGAGGCAAAACTCGTTTGTGACCTCCAGGTACCGCAAAAACAGCTTGCGCACATTGAAGGACCGCAACACCCAGTCCTACTCCCTTGAGCTGGAGGAAGGAAAAGTAGGAAGCCAGACTTCCTGATTCACATGAAAAGTAGAAACCATTTTTGGAAGAAAAGAAGGAACTGTACAGCATCGCACTAGATTCCGTAATAACACAGAAAATGATCCCAGTAGGAGAGAGCCTGAAGCTCTGAAACCCTACAGGCTGAGGTAATAGCCACCAGAAAGACTGTCTTGATCGTAAGATCCATATGGGACACCTGCTGCAAAGGCTCATTTGGCAGATGAGCCAGAGAGCTGAGAACCAGGTTAAGATTCCAAGTCAGACAGGGAAGGTGCAACGAAAGGCTAAGCTGCAGAGCGCCCCATGGGAAGCGGGCTACATCCAGATGAGCTGCCAATGAGCCCCTCGGAGAAGGAGTTCCCATACAAGAGAGCCTGGCAATCTGTACCCGGAGAGAAGCTACCCCTAGACCCTTCTTCAAGTTGGCCAATCGGGTGTGACAAGGATCACAGGACCTCCGTGGGCCACTGTCCTTCTCAACAGACACCCTATCATGGGCCATGGAGGGAAGACACATAGGAGACCTTCACATGGCCAGGGCTGAACCAGAACATCTAGGCCTTCGCTGCCGGCCTCGTGACGGCGACTGAAGAACCTCTCTGTTTTCTTGTTGGCCGCAGTTATAAGAACATAAGACCAGTCAGACCAGTGGTCCATAGCGCCCAGCAGTCTGCTCACACGGCGGCCCCCTGGTCAAAGACCAGTGCCATAACCGAGACCAGCCCTACCTGCATTCATTCTGGTTCAGCAGGAACTTGTCCAATCTTGTCTTGAATCCCTGGAGGGTGTTTTCCCTTATAACAGCATTCCAGTTCTCTACCACTCTCTGGGTGAAGAAGAACTTCCTTACGTTTGTACGGAATCTATCCCCTTTTAACTTTAGTGAGTGTCCCCTCGTTCTCTCTACATTGGAGAGGGTGAACAACCTGTCTTTATCTACTAAGTCTACTCCCTTCATTATCTTGAATGTTTCGATCATGTCCCCTCTGTCTCCTTTTTTCAAGGGCAGCTCCTCCAACCCCTTAACCATTTTAGTCGCTCTTCTCTGGACCCTTTCGAGTAGATCGAACATGTGACACCCCCACTAATCTACTATGCCTCAAGGGTTCTGTTCTTGGGCCTGTTTTTTTCAACATTTTTATAAACAATATTGCTGAGGTAAGATTTGCCTCTTTGCGGATGATACCAAAATCTGCAATAGAGTAGACACGCTGGATGGTGTGAATAACATAAAGAAAGATCTAACGAAGCTTGAAGAATGGTCTGAAATTAGGCAACTAAAACTGAACGCTGAGAAATGCAAGGTCATGCATTTTGGCTGCAAAAACCTGAGGGAGCGGTAAAGATTAGGGAGTGAAGAACTTATGTGCATGACAGAAGAGCAGGACTTGGGTGTGATTGTAGGTGATGATTTTAAGGTGTCCAAACAGGTTGAAAAGGTGACGGCGAAAGCTAGAAGGATGCTAGATTGCATAGGGAGAGGAAAAAGGAGATATTGATGCCTCTGTATAAAACTCTGGTGAGACCTCATTTAGAATATTGTGTACAATTCTGGAGGCTGCACCTTCAAAAAGATATAAAAAGGATGGAATCAGTCCAGAGGAAGGCTACTAAAATGGTATGTGGTCATCATAAGGCATATGGGGACAGACATAAAGATCTCAATCTGTATACTTTGGAGGAAAGGCAGGAGAGGGGAGATATGATAGAGACGTTTAAATACCTACGTAATGTAAATGCACATAAGTATAGTCTCTTTCATTTGAAAGGAAACTCTGCAATGAGAGGGCATAGGATGAAGTTAAGAGGTGATAGGCTCCAGAGTAATCTAAGGAAATACATTTTTACAGGAAGGGTGGTAGAAGCATGGAACAGTCTCCCAGAAGAGGTGGTGGAGACAGAGACTGTGTCTGAATTCAAAAGGGCCTGGGACAGGCACATGGGATCTCTCGGAGAGAGAAAGAGATGATGGTTACTGCAGATGGGCAGACTAGATGGGCCATTTGGCCTTTATCTGCCATCATGTTTCTATGAACACTCTGAGACAGAGACCACTCTCCGGGGTCCAGAGTCTGACGACTGAGAAAATCCGCTTGAATGTTGTCCACTCCTGCCGCGTGTGCCGCTAACAGCACCACTAGGGGTGTCTCTGCTCAGAAAACAAGAATCTGAGCTTCCACGCTCAGGGAGGGACTCCTCGTGCCCCCTGCTGATTGACATAAGCATGGCATTGTCTGAGAATACGTGGACTGCTCGATGACGGAAACGACCTTCGAAGAGGAGAGCAAGCTGAATCGCTCAAAGTTCCAAGCGATTGATTGACCACTTGAACTCTGAGGGAGCCCACGGCCCTAAACAGGGTGGTCATATACACCACTCCTCAACTTTTGAGACTTGCATCTGTAGACAGAATCACCCAATCTGAGATCTGGAAGGGAAGGCCCCTGGAGAGCGAGGGAGGTCACAACCATCAGGCAAGACCGTTCTGTGCCACAGTCAACCAGGGCAGAGGCGCATATAATGGATCCCGCTGTTGACTCCAGCGCAAAAGCAGAGCATCCTGCAGCAGATGCAAACAGGCTCTTGCCCAAGGGATGACATTGATTGTTGCCACCGTGGTCCCCAAAACCTGGAGGTACTGCCATGCCATTGGGACCGGAGTGGCTAGAAAGTCCCTGATAACCTCTCAGAGCTTCTCCTGACGGGACATAGGCAGGAACACTTTGTTCTGTCCTGTGTGAAATCGAACTCCTAGGTATTCCAAATCCTGCGTTGGCTCGCGGTGACTTAGAAGACTGAAATTACACAAAATAAAACATGAGAAGAAAAGACAAGCTCCTAAAGCCTGGCTTGTAGGAAGGAAAACTAGTTCCTGGAGGACCAGTGATGAGGAAAGAGGGGGTTTAAGTCTGAAATTTGAGGCTTCCTACAAAGTCCTGGCAGGTAGACAGAAATAACCCACTGGTCCCGGAATAAAGTATGGTTGTTTAAGAAGATCATTTATAAATATATTAAAAAGCAGCAGTCCCAGCACAGACCCCTGGGGAATCCCACTATCTACCCATCTCCATTGAGAATACTGTCCATTTAACCGTACTCTGGTTTTTGTCTTAACAGATTCTTAATCCATAATAGGGTATTATTTCCTATCCCATGACTTTCTACTTTCTTCAGGAGTTTTTCATGGGGTACTTTGTCAAATGCCTTTTGAGAATCCAGATAGATAATGTCAGCCAGCTCACCATATCTATGTTTATTCACCCTTTCAAAGAAATATAGGAGATTTGGTGAGGCAAGATTTCCATTGACTAAATCCATGTTGGTTTTGTCTCATCTAATCTTATGTATGTGCTTGTAATTATATTGTATGCTACTATTTTGCCCAGCACCGACATCAGGCTCCATCCAGTCTGCCCAGCAAGGTGGTCAGTTAGATCTGCCTTTGTTAGCAGCTTACACCCCTCTGTCATGTTTAGAATGTAAAGGTTATTAAAGTTTTGTTTTGATTCCATGCTCCTCCTATCCTCTGTGTTTGTCTCGCACATTTTTGAATTTGGTCGTGGTTTAAAGCCTCAATGACCCCTTTACACCTTGGCCTGTATTGTCAGGTAATTAACCAGCTGGTTTTCATTACAGGTATGTTGTGAAAGTTTGGAGGGTCAGACGTTCTTCTCCAAGAAAGATAAGCCACTGTGCAAGAAGCATGCTCATGCTGTGAACTTCTGAGGTTCACCATTGCAAACTACAGAAAAAGGAAACCGTGAAATTCATCAGCTGTTCAGATTACACAGGCTGCTAAAATGTGTAGAGCTCTGAAAAACAGTAACTGCAAGGGGAGTTTTAGGTGCTACTGTAACTTGTGCCATCTTGTAGATTAATGTTAAATTTCTCGTTAAGTATTTCTTTTACCTATGCAGGCAGAGAGGGCGAGGGATAAAGTATGTGCAATGCGAATGGTTACTGATTTACCTATTTTAATTCCAAGACCTGGCTGCCTCAAGTTAGCCAACAAATTTAGGAGCAATGCCTTTTTCCTTAAAGATTTAGGAAGTGTATCTTCTTAATACCCCATTTTATTTTTGTTTTCCTTTCTGATCCTTGTTGCCAACTTCATTTGTTTTTTCTTTGCACCTCTTATACAGTCATTTTTAGTATATTTTTTTAAAAATTGAAATTGGTCATTTGTATTCTCAACATGAATAGAACTAGCATCTATTTTCTTAAAAAAAATTTTTTTTGAAGTGTTGTCTTACTGTTCATAATGCAGACACTTAGAATGCCCAGTGCTTGTCATGCCAGCAAAAGTGCAGTAGATAAACCAATCAAGTTGTCCAATCATAAAGTAATATCTAACTGCAGTCATACATTATTGTGAGCTTCTGGTCCCTTTTCTAGGCCTGTATAATTCTAGGTAAAGAATAATGAAAAAGGGAGTCACACTTCCTTCCATGCAGAATAGGCGCTTTTGAAATTTTAGTAAAAGCATCAACCCCAAAAAGTTGCCATTAGTATAGAGTTAAATGGGTAATTTGTGAACTGCTCCATGTCATAGAAGCAGACAATATACAGGAGGTCTTCAAAGAATAATATGATACAGGTCAAAGTAGCCAAACAGCCTCAGTGTTCTATGTATGACCAATGCTACTGTAGCAGCAAAGCTACTACAGACCACTATATTTTTCATGGCTTCCTAGTCCAAATAAACACACCCGAACCCCCACCCCAAAAACACTTCTCTCCTCTGGCAGCTCTGCTGGTTTATGCCAGAGAAAAGCTGTTTGCCAGATTAGTAGGACTTGGTTGGGGAGGGGGGGTTCTATAGTGCACCAAACAGGACAGGAGGATATGATTTCAGGATGTGTAAATTATGGCTTTGTTGCTTTAGCCAAACATACAATTAAGCCATTTTTATTGAAAGTTTTCTCCTGTTTGGTGCCTGTGGCAAATTGCCCAGGCTGTTGAGCTGTACACTTGACAGAAAAGTAATTTTTATTTACAGTGAGAGAAAGTAAAGAGAAATCACTCAATTTAAGACATTAAGAGTGGGGTGTGTTCCACAGCTCATAGCATTGTTTTGTAAGAGAAAGTGTGAAGAAGAGAAATAGCTCTCTTGAAATATAAAGGGATTATTAATATTTGCAGAAGACAGGACTGCAGTTCTTCGTTGCATTTTTCTAAATTTTCTGAGACTGTACTAGATCAAAATTTACAGATTGAACGAGAAGTGCCATTATAGTTCAGGTCAAAATGATGAATAGTTTAGAGCAGGGGTGTCCAACCTGCGGCCCCGTGAAGTATTTTGTGCGGCTCCGGTCGAGGGCGATGCAGTGTTTTCTTCTGCTGCCCCCGGGTGTTTACCGTCTTGCCGGCTCCCTCCTCTGTCTTGTTGCAGCGTTTACGCGTTTGTGCGGCCCCAGAAACATTTTTTTCCAGTCAATGCGGCCCAGGGAAGCCAAAAGGTTGGACACTCCTGGTTTAGAGCTTTGTTTCTGGTCTAGAGCTGTAATTTAGGGTGATTGGAACACAGAAGGGAATTCTGATTGAGGCGAGTAATGTCTAGGTGAAAATATTGAAAGCGGGGCTGACGAGTTTAGAATCTGACAATGCAATTGTGTTAGAATTCATCCACTGGAAAACAGCTGGAGTAATCTAGATGGAAGAGGCATGTCCTAGAGTTTACAGTGTAGTCTGTTTCTTGAAAGATATTGTTGAAACAGAACTTTTAGGGGAGAAATTGATATATGTTCTGGAGACAGAAATTGTGTTGGAGGGGGATTTTTTTTAATATAGTGACCTTAGCAGACCCAGTTTTCAAGAGACTGTTTTCTAATGTATCTTGTAACATGTGTTTAAGATACAGTTCTTTTAGTGAGATCGACTTAAAGGTTTTATTCCAGTTCATTTCTAGGAGGAAAGTATTTTCACCTTTCTTACCAAGAGGGTGGGTTGTTAAAACACTACTGGACATTTTACAGGAGACTCATTTTTAAGATTGTCCTCTTCAGTTAACTGTTTTCAGTTTGTTTTTTTTAGATGCTCTAGGTCAGTTAGGCTGATTTTTATGTGATAACCGTTCTTCTAGTCACTGTCTGACAAATAGAAATACTGTAATTGCTTTTTTTTTTTTGCAAACCAATCAAAAGCTGAAGGGAGATAATTGTTTTCATGGCAATGTCTTTTATGCTTATATATACACACAATTGTTGGGCTTCACTTTTAATAACCAGAAGGGCACTTTATAATTATGTTGTATATCTCACTGAATATTTATTACTCTTGATTCAAATATTCCTTCCATTTAGGTTTTTCACTTAATGAGACCAGAGCTTTGAATATTTTTGTGCTATTTTGACTGTTTTCCAACAGCTGTTGCAGTAAGGAAAGTGTATGTTTATATATCACTGCTGTATAGTATAAATGTAATTGTGATTAAATGCTTTGGATGGTCTGACAACTTGCCAAGCTCTGTACTAGTTGTGGTGCTCTTGCTATGTTGTGAATTTTGGCAAATGTTTAAGTTATTCAGACAAAAGTGTAAGACCACAAACAGGGCTTGGCAATCTTGAAAGAAAGCAACTTGTTTATGGTCTTTTTTAAAATGTAAAACAAGAATGCTCAATGGAAAGTATTGGAGCAATAGAAATACTACAGTGCTGACGCACAACATGGAAAATAGTACTACTGTATATTGTGGATTAGGGTTGTGCATGAAAAAAAATTAGTTTGTTTCAGGTAACTTTCAAGTTTTTCCCTCCTATTTTCAAATTTTGTGTGGTAAAAAATATATTCAAAATGATCATTAATATACATTAATCATCTTGACCTGTGAATTAACATGCCTAAATGCACATGAAATCAATTTTGCACTCATTTTTAAAGGCATGCTACTGAATCAAATGAATAAAGCATGCACATCCCTGTTATGGAATTGTTGTATCATCTGCAAGGGTATGTTAGGTTGAAAAACACTCTTCTCACTGACGTGGTGATTTCATAAATGGTAATCATAAAGTGCTTGTATTTATAACATGCAATCTGTATGGCTTCTATTTGCAATTTCTTTTGCTTAATAAATTGAACTTATTTACTTCTGCTCTCCCTTCTGATACCATATTTGCAAATGTCATGAAATGCATTCAAAAGAATCTAGACTAGTCTAAGCTTGAAACCTAGAACCGATGTGCCTGCTGTCAAGCTTTCGGTATTTGATTGGTACTACAACGCTTAAGTTTCACATTTGTGCTCAATGTGTGCTACCATATGGACGATATAAGCACATATTTTTCAGTGCAGGTCTAATGAGAGAGCTCTCTATATGATTGTGCCTAATTAAAATATTGATTAAAGATAAAGGGTTTTTTTTCTTTTACCAGTAAAACTGTAGAATATCCATGCAGCAGCAGTGCATGTATTCTTAATAAATAATTTTACTGTAAGCAATTATTGGTCTGTCTTATTTACATTAAATTTATAGTTTAGGCATGATCACATAAGTAGAAAATACACTTTAATGATTAATAAAATAAACTATGAGGATGGTTTTCACAGCATATGAAAACAACGAAGGAGACCAGATGGTGCTCAATCCTTTTATTTTAAAACAGACTCGACACGATCATATTTTGGCCCAAAAGGGCCTACCTCAAGTGTCTTGTTATTAAATAATAAAACCCTAGGGGGCTCATAATTGAAAGAGAAAAACGTCCAAAAACCGGCATAAGTCGGCACTTGGACGATCATAAACGAAAGATGTCCAAGCGCCGATAATTGAAACGGGGTTTGGACGTGTTTACAAAGACCTAGGCCTTCCCAGTGCCGCTGAACGACCAGAGCTAAACGGGGCATTTCAGGAGGAGTGTCGAGGGCGGGATGTGGGCCGTGCTAGACTTAGTCGTACTGAATGTATAACTGAAAGTTTTACAACACAGCCTAGACCAAGGGTGACAAAGTCCCTCCTCGAGGGCTACAATCCAGTCGGGTTTTCAGGATTTCCCCAATGAATATGCATGAGATCTATTTGCATGCACTGCTTTCATGGTATGCTAATAGATTCATTGGGGAAATCCTGAAAATCTGACTGGATTGCGGCCCTCGAGGAGGGACTTTGACACCCCTGGCCTAGACGGAACTTGGACGTTGTGACTTAGGCCATTTAAAACATGGTCTAAGTCATAAAAAACAACCTAAAGTGACCAGATAAGCACTTCAAACACAAAGTACAGAGCCCCACACTACTCCAGTGATCACCGACCCCCCACCCCCATAAAAATTGTAATAATTTTAAATATCTGTCTCCAGAACATCAGCACCTGGCAGCCTGGCATAGGAAAGCCTAGTCGAGCTGCACAGAGGCGTCTTAAGTTGTCTTGGGGGTGGGTTAGGGACCCATGGAGAGCAGGACCCAGGCTCATAAGCCACTGTAAGCACTGCATTCATGGTGCAACATGTGCACTCCAAAAAAACCTAAAACCCTTTTGCACTGCCCTATAAGTGGCTCCTGCAGCCATAAGGGCTATTAGGGTGGTAGGTGGGTCTAGAATATTCTGGGGGTGTTTTGGGGGGGCTCACCATGACCTATAAGGGAGCTGTAATGAGATTATAATGTGGCACCATTTTTGTGAAGTTCACAGCAGTGCCCTGTAAGGTTCCCCACTATTCAGGTGCCATGTCTGGGTGTCCAGTCCATCACTTTGCTGACCCCTCCCATGTCCAACAGGGCTTTTTCTAGGCGTTTTTGACTTGGATGAATATTTAGATGAAAATGTGGTATAAAGATGGACGATTTAGCAGCTTGGACAATCAGACGGCTGGACATATAGTTAGACGATTTTCAGGAAAAAAAATATTTTGGGCGTATTTTTCAAAAATGTGTCCTAAGCTGTGTCACTTTGGACAATTTGTGACTTAGGCAAAAATGGACTTAGACGTTTCTTTCGATTATGCTCCTCCACATGTATTAATTCAGATGTCCAAGTATTGCAATAAATGCTCTTTAAAAACACCAAAGTGATGGTAGGCAACGAGTGCACCAAAACCGCATAGGACTGAAAATGAAACTGGTTTTCACAGCGTCCATATTGTCACAAAGTCTGTATGCTTTCCACCTATGGTCTTTGCACCAATTTTCAAAGTGAAAGTAAGCTTGTACTTTCATTTTAAAAATTGCCTGCTGATATTTGGACCTCCGTTTTTAACTTTCCCACCCAACTGATATTGGATAGACTTTATAGATCTTTTTTGTACAATGTGTAGGAAAGAGTTATAAATATGAGGTTGAGAATGTCTGGAGGAAAGACAACGCCAAAAACTTAATGGACCAAGAACAAATTAGCATGAAGGAAAAACTGGTAGAAAGACACATCAGTTTTGAAAATAGGCCTGAAGACTAAGGCATTCAAGAGAAATAAGCTCCCCTCCATGAAATGGATCAATATGTTCTGTGGAAGACACAATTCCAGCTTCTGCCTCATGGAAAGTTTGACACAATGAAACAGCAATTACAGGATTGCTTCTTTCAAATTGCCTCTCCCCTGTTCTCTAGTCAGTAGTGTCAACATATGCAGACATAGAGATGCACAACATAGACCAGACATATAGACAAAGATGCACACTAGAGAATGACACGGGGAAAAAATCTGTCCCCGTCACTGCACCGTCCCCGGTCCACCATCCTCTTCACCGCCCCGTCACAGTCACTGCCATCCCTTTCACCGCCCCGTCACCGCCACTGCCATCCCATTCACCGCCCCGTCACCGTCCCCGCAGCATCCATATAAGCCTCAGTACTGCGAAACACCATGAAGACAGAAGAGAGTTCTGCCACTACTACTACTGCACTGAGAATCTGTTTCAGTGCCTCTGCTCTGTAGTAAAAACTGAACATAAAATAAATCAATTAACTTGTCCTCCCTTTTGACGTGTCCCCCATGTTCACCTATAGCTCGAATCAGGTCAATTGTGCACACTAAAAATGCAGGAGGATCTGGAACGTGAGCGCAGGCAGGCAGTGATACAAAAACAGCAGACACCCGACCGACTGCAGTGTTCCGCCATCTCCCTCCCTCCATCTCACCTTAGATGTAGAGTATGCCGGCTTTCTTTTTCGCCCAGCCGCATGTGCGGGTGTTCATTTGTTCAATATTCTCCTCTGATGCAACCGGAAACAGGAAGTTGCAAGAGAGGAGAAGATTGATCAATGCGAGCGCGGCTTGGCGAAAAAGAAAGCCGGCATACTCTACATCAGTGGTTTTCAACCTTTTTACACCCGTGGACTGGCAGAAATAAAAGAATTATTTTGTGGACTGGCAAACTACTAGGACTAAAATTTTAAAACCCTGTTTCTGCCCCATCTCCACAAGCTCGGTCACCTCAGTAACTATAGAAAAATAGACAAATATAGACAGCAGATATAAATTCTCAAAACTGACACATTTTGATCACTAAATTGAAAATAAAATCATTTTCCTACCTTTGTTGTCTGGTGTTTGATTTCATGAGTCTCTGGTTGCGTTGCCTTCTGTCTGTGTATTCTTTCTTTCATTTCTTTTTTTCTGCACTCAGGCCCAAGAATTGTCCCTTTCTATTCCCTCCCTCTTTCCTTCCTATGTCCTTAGTGCCCCCGGTGCCTCCTTCCCATGTCTTTAGTGGCCCCGGTGCCTCCTTCCCATGTCCTTAGTACCTCTTCCTGTCTTTAGTGTCCCCAGTGCCTCCTTCCCATGTCTTTAGTGCCCCAGTGCTTCCTTCCCATGTCCTTAGTGCCCCTTCCTGTCTTTAGTGCCCCCAGTGCCTCCTTCCCATGTCTTTAGTGCCCCAGTGCTTCCTTCCCATGTCTTTAGTGCCCCCAGTGCCTCCTTCCTATGTCCCTAACACTGCCTTCCACACTTTGTCCCACCCCCATCCCCGAAGCTTGCCTGCCTACTTGTGCCTGTCTACCTTTCTCCCTCCCTTGCCAAAGCCAGCCTGCTGCCACCCTGCCGCTCAAAAAAAAAAAGCCTCTGTCCTTTTCCCCTTCTCTTACCGCCATGCTGCAGCTGCTAAAGCCGGAAGTCTTCTTTCCGACTCAATTCTGAAGTCGGAGAGGACGTTCTGGGCCAGCCAGGCAGCGATTGGCTGGCCCAGAACGTCCTCTCCGACGTCAGATAGACTTCCTGTCGGCTTTAGTAGCTGCAGCATGGCGATAAGAGCAGGAGAAAAGGAGAGGCTTTTTGTTTTTTCTTCGCGCGGACCGGCAGAAATTCAACCGGTGGTGCTCTTCCAATTCAAAGGTGAGGTGGAGGGAGGGAGATGGCGGGGACCGCGCGATCTTGATTGCCTCACTGCGGGGACAAGTCCATTCACCGCTCCACGGGGCGGTAAATGGCATTGTCCCCGTCCCGCAGAGGCCACTATTTTTTCTTCCCCGTTTTGGCGGGTTACCCGCGGCTAAATGCAGCTAGCCGCGGGTAACCCGCCACCGTGTCATTCTCTAATGCCCACCACACACACACACACAAACAGCATAGGGGTCAGAAATAAATCCTTAGTCTTAAGGGGCTGCCTTTTTGTGTTTCACTTTCTTTAATGCTACTGTGAAACCTGTTGACTGAATCATACTTTTATTTTCTTGGTAGATGTACTTCCTGCTAATATCTATTGCTGTGCGTAGGGCTAGATGAAGACATTGATTCGTGCATAGGGCTCAAATGTTTAGGGGGTACCTGTTGAGTGCTTAGGATTTGAGAAATGGGGCTCCTCGGTATCTTTCCACACTCATTTCTCCCGACACCACTCCCTGAGAACTCTGTTCAGGAGATAAGTCTTTCTTATCCATACCATTCTCCTCCACTGCCAATTCCAAACTCTGTTCTTTTTATCTTGCTGCACAGTATGCTTGGAATAGACTTCCTGAGTCAGTACATTGCACCCCATGTCTAGCTATATTCAGATCTAGGCTAAAAGACCACCTTTTGAGGTTACTTTTAACTGCTAACTCCTGTTCAGGTCCTATGTTGGCTTTAATCATTTCCTCAATAAGTAATTCCATAATTTCTGTGTCTGAAATAGATTGTAAGCTCTGTCAAAAAGTGACTTCTATGTGTTTCATATACAGGTCTGCATTTGTCTTGTAGTGAAATTGGTCTGCATTTGTCTTGTAGTGAAATTGAATCAACAATTTCTGGGTTGCTCAATGTCTATCTAGGTTCAAGGCAATTTACCATTCTAGAGTTTTACAATTTGTTTAGGAGATACAACGGTAACATAAGGCAAACAGATTATTATGGTATATACTGCTGAAGGATAAAGTTTAATTTATCATAGTGGGAAGACTAGTGAAGAAATTAGATATACAGTATAGTAGTTTCAATTGCAAGCCAATTGAGAAAGGTAAAGGAAGATGCAGGGTATGAGGCAGGTTGTTCGGCACTTGAGTGATGCGATGTGTAGTTTGCTGTGGTTGGTTGTGATTGTTAGGTGTCCATGATATATATGTTCTCAAAGAGGAGAGTCTTTAGCGTCTTACACAATTTGTAGTAGTTAGGTTCAGTCTTGACAATTGTTGGAAGGTTGTTCCAGGTTTTTGTGCCAAGAAAGATGAGTAGCAATTTAAATATGCATTCGTATTTCATTCCTTTGGGAGAAGGTAGAATCTGTAGAAGTGACTAGAGGCCTCTAGATGATGTAGATCAGGAATTGATGAAAAGGTTTATAAGAGGTTCAGTGAAGTTTGCATATAAGATTTGAAACATTATACACGATAGTTTAAAGGTAATGCATGCATTGATAGCTAGCCAGTGCAGAAGTAGTGCGAGATGAAATCAAATTTTTCAGTTTGAATATTAGTCTTATTGCTATGTTTTCTATCAGTTGTAGCTTGCAGATAAGTGCACTGTTTATACCAGCGTAGAGAGAGTTACAATAGTCTAATAGGGATAGTACCAGCATTTGTGTCAATATGGCAAAATGGTGATCATGGAAGAATTGACTGATTAGTCTTAACTGTCTCAGACTGTAAATGGGGTTTTTTTTCCCTAGGTTGGAGATTTGGGGTTCATAGGATAAGGTGTTGAATATGACTCAAGTATTTTAGAAGATTTGCTGTCTAGAGTGGTTCCAGAGGGTAGTGTGATAGTTGTAGGGGCTGTTTGCGAGGTGCTGTGAAGCCATAGTATTTCGGGTTATGTTTGAATGTAGCCCAGGTGTGTATTTTGTCAGTGCCATTAGATATTCTCTGGGAGGCATCATTGTTGCTTAAGTTATTGTGGTCCAGGAAACTCATGAAAAGGTTATAAAGTATTGGGGATAGTAGAGAACATTAGGGAATGGTACAGCAGAATGTTTGCCAGCTCTTGGAGAGTACTCCATCTTTGTAGATGAGATAATTCCTGTTCTGTAGAAAGTCATTGAACCAGTTAAGTACAGTGCCCTCAATGCTGGATCGATTTAAATGCAAGTTGAAATGCTATTTATTTAAGGATGCCTTTAATTTAGAATAATTAATTGTGATGCCCCCTTTCTGTTCTTCAACCAACTATTCCTTTTATCACCTAGCCTCTTTGTTTTTACCTTAATTGTTCGCCTATCCTTTTATGAAATGTATTTCTCCCTCCTTTTCTTTTGTTCCTGATGTTTTGGGGAGGGGGGTCATTTTTGTACTTTTCTGTTTAATTGTTTGTAATTTAATATTATCCTATTTTTATCGTTTGAAAAACTTGAAACCTGAAAATTCTATTAGTTTGGTTAAGGAGTAGGTGGTGGACAAGGTATCTTTAAAAGATATCATCATAAAAGGGAAGACAGAGCATCCCAATAGTGAGATTGCAATACAGCCAAAGTAGACCAGAGCAGACTGATTTTAAAGATTATCTATGCCAACTGCTGAGCAAATTGTAAATAGATGTGACAAACACTGTTTGAAATATCTATATGCAAATGCCAGAAACCTAAGAAATAAGGTGGGAGAATGAGAATATTTTGCACTAAATGAAAATATAAGATATACACTTCTCCCTCCGTATCCATGGGGGTTAGCGGCAGAGCCGGCCCGTGAATATTAAAAAAACCGCGAATAATATTTGGGCCGGCTCTGACCCATCCCCCGCTTTCCCCGACATCCCTTAAACCTTACCTGGTGGTCTAGCAGGTTTTCGGGGCAGGAGCGATCTTCCTACGCTCATGCCCCATGCAGATCACTCGTAGGAAATGGCTGCCGTGAGCTCCCGTCGTAGCCTTTGTTTAGCACTGAGACAGTAATTGCGGCTATCCTGGATAATTTGCGTTTCTTGTTTAGTAAGGGCCTTAACGCCCTGAATATTCAATTTCATATGAGCTCTGCCTTTGACTTGGTGGACCATGGGAAACTGTTACAATGCTTAGACGCAATTGGAATCAGAGGAGAGGTATTAAACTGATTTAGAGGTTTCCTTATATCCCGCACCTATCAAGTACATTTTAATTATGATCTCTCTGATACATGGAGCAATCCATCTGGCATGCCACAGGAGTCACCATTATCCCCTTTGCTTTTCAATGTTTACATGTCCTCATTAGGTGTGCAATTGTCCCAGTTGGGGATAAAACTATTAAGCTACGCAGATGACTTTACGATCATTATCCCATTCATTACCTCTCTCTCAGAAGTTACCCCTAAAGCAACAGAAGTACTAAATCGGATGGAGCAATGGATGACTGAATTCAGACTAAAGCTTAATTCAGAGAAAACAACATTTTTTGTAGCTTCGCCACACCCGCTTGACTCTAAAGCATCAATGTGCATCAATAACCTTAGCTATCCTATTCAACCTACTATGAAGGTATTGGGTGTAACATTGGGCCAGAGCCTGACCATGAAAGACCAGGTGGACTCCTTGGTTAGAAAAAGTTTTCTCACCCTCTGGAAGCTTCGGTCCATTAGAGCATATTTTGATGTCTCATCATTTAGAATTCTGGTACAATCCCTTATACTGAGTCAACTTGATTACTGTAACATTGCCTACTTGGCAATTTCCCAGAAGAATATGTGGCGATTGCAACTGGTACAAAATGCAGTGGTTAGGCTACTTTGTGGTTTGAAGAAGTTCAATCATGTAACACCTTCCTATTGACTTCTACACTGGCTGCCGATGGAGGCACATGTGAAATTCAAGTTTAGTTGTTTTTGCTTTAAGGTACTATACGGTTTAGCCCCTAAATATATAACAGACCTTTTCTCTTTCACAACCAACAAACATAAGAGAAGCTCACATCCGAACTTTGTTTCTCCACTGGGTTAGAGATTGTAAATTTAAAAGACATCATCAATAGGCAGCACTATAGGGTAAAGATCTGGAACAACTGCTCATGCCTACTACTTATGGGGAATTCAGGAAGCACCTAAAAACACATCTGTTCTTGAAGTACTTAGGTAACTGACCTATACAATCTTAGTCCACAACAACTGATCTTTAGAGCTGTTAATCACTAACTCTTAACTTTGTTAATTCCACTCAATTTGTAGCATCTTTTAATCATTGTAAACCTCATAGAACTTTGCGGTCCTGTGGTATATAAACTGTTATTATTATTATTAGTCAAAATTGTAGTTCTTATAGAAAGTCTGTGTCATCTACTGTAATCCTTGTGTAGGAATTTTGTTTTATTCTTATTTAGTTTGAGGCAGTGGGTTGAGGTCCAGTTTTCTATGATGTAGACACTATCACTCATAAATATTGAAAATGGTGGTGGCTGCAAACTTTTACCATGACTTTAGAGCTGTTGAACAGAAAGAGAGGGTATTTGTCTGCCTCTCAGCTAAAGGCATTTTAATTTCCTTTTGCTTTTTTCAGAACTAAATCTTTTCCTCTAGGTTTTCTATTTCCTGGTGTTGCTAATGCTGCTGGCATTCCTTTCTTGAAAGAACGCGCACGGTCACTGATCACATGGTCCAGTAGTCCCCTCCTTCTTTCCGATTGCCGCCATCCGGGCATCTCCCTCCCTTCGTGGCGATTTTCATTTTTCTTGTCTCCTAGAGGCACGAGCCTTTCAATAAGTTGCACACGGCTACTTGAATCTTCTCTGACACAACTGGAAACAGGAACTTACATCAGAGAAGAAGTTTCAGGCAGTCATACATGACTTGATGAAAGGCTCAGGCAGCTGGGAGAGAGAAAAAATGAAATCAGCATGAAGGTGAGGGGAAGGGAGGGAGATGCCCAGTCGGCGGTGATCAGGAGAGAGGAACAGATGCTGCATGGAAATGGGTAGGGGAAAGAAGAGGGGAATACGCTGCATGGAAATGGGTAGGAGAGAGAGGGGAATATGCAGGAAGGGAATGGAGAGAGAGGGAGAAGCAGATGCATATTAGTGGATAGGAGAGAGGGGAGAAGATGGGGGAACAGAGGGGAAGGGAGAGAGGAACAGATGCTGCATGGAAATGGGTAGGGGAGTGAGAGGGGACCATGTTGCATGGAAATGGGTAGGAGAGAGGGGAATATGATGGAAGAAAATGGAGAGAGAGGGAGGAGCATGTTAGTGGGTAGGAGAGAGAGGGGAGAAGACTCTGAAGGAGATGGATGCTAGACCAATCAGGGGGGTGGGGTTGGAGGGAGAGATGGAAGGGAGAAGCACAGTAACAGAGCAGATGCCATATGGAAGAGGCAGGGAGAAGGCAGACAGTGGATGGCAGGAATAGAATGTCGAGAAGATGAGGAAAACAGAAACCAGACAACAAAGGTAGAAAAAAAATTTTAATTTATTTTCTTTGCTTTAGGATAAAGTAGTATATTAGTTGTGTTGATAAATATTTATAAATGACAATTGTATAGAATACTGTTTCTTTTTATACTTTAATAAAATAAGTTTAGTATAAAACTATTCGAGGCTTGTGCGGATGGGATCAGATGGTTTGCAGGGACGGGGACTGAGCTTGTAGGGATAGGATGGGGATGAGCTCACGAGGATTGGGACATATTTTTCCCCCCGTGTCATTCTCTAATATTCAAGATCCTTTGAATAATTAGTGCATGTTCTAAAATCATGTAGCGGATCTCACAATGTTCAATATGAAAAAAGATATATTCTATGTCACAAGGTCCCTACCCTTATGTCATCCATTCCCTAGGCTTCAAACATATCCATGAATCATTTTATTCTGACAAGCTAAAACATTAATGTGATGCAACGAAGGAACCAGCAAGCACTACATATTTATTTACTAGCTGATGCCCCAGCGTTGCACGGGTATTTAATTATAGCAATAACACTGTAAATGGATTCAAATAAAGATACTTTATAGTGGTGAATGAAATTATTTTTTTACAGCTTAATAAAAAGTACAATATTCAAATTATAATGTGAAATATTTGACAAAATGAATACAATACAACTAACGCAAAACGTGATTATAAACAACATTTTTAGTTTCACCTCCTGGAGCAAGAACATATAAATTCTTGGGTGAACCCACCCTTGAGCAAGCAACATAGAGTTGTGGGCCACGAGACCCCCAGAACATATCACCCCAGGTAGTGAGGGATCTGCATACCAAGTTTCGTTCAAATCGGTCAAGCCGTTTTTGAATTACTGTGAGAATGGCAGCTTTTTACATTTTTTCCATTGACATGAATGGGTGAAATCTGAATTTATGTTTGTAGCTCCGCCCACGTGTGCAGGTGGGCCGCGAGACCCCCAGAACATATCACCCCAGGTAGTGAGGGATCTGCATACCAAGTTTCGTTCAAATCGGTCAAGCCGTTTTTGAATTACTGTGAGAATGGCAGCTTTTTACATTTTTTCCATTGACATGAATGGGTGAAATCTTAATTTATGTTTGTAGCTCTGCCCACGTGTGCAGGTGGGCCGCGAGACCCCCAGAACATATCACCCCAGGTAGTGAGGGAGCTGCATACCAAGTTTCGTTCAAATCGGTCAAGCCGTTTTTGCGTGATCGCGGCACATACACACATACATACCTCCGATTTTATATATATATATAGATTCAGTTTTCTATCCCATTCTCCCAGGGGAGCTCAGAATGGTTTACATGAATTTATTCAGGTACTCAAATATTTTTCCCTGTCTGTCCCGATGCACTCGCAATCTATCTAGTGTACCTGGGGCAATAGGGGAATTAAGTGACTTGCTCAGGGTCACAAGGAGCAGCATGAATTTGAACCCAGAAGGCCAGGGTGCTGAGGCTGTAGCTTTAACCACAGCGCCACACACTCCCCTGGTACAGAATGAGATAGCACACAAGGTCTCGAGAACAAGCAGAAGAGCAAGTATAAATAAAGGTTCCGAGAGAGAGAGAAGAGTTCTTATGAGAATGCAGTAGTAGTTCCTGGAGAGCTGGAAAAGGTCATAGTTCTACCCAAAATGAAGCCAAGGACTCAAAGGACCTGAAAAGAAAGGCAAGTGATTAAAAAGGAAAATGGATGTCAAAGGAGAGACAGAAAATAGGTGATTAGTTATAAAAAACTATAATGTAAGGTCTGAAGAAGGGAGAACCTAGTGGCATTTGATTTATGACAGATCTATTCTAAATTCTCGCATTCTTCTAATAATTAATCAAATTTCTACCTTATCTCACCCCATTTTTACCTAATGTGTTTTCCTTTTTATGTAAATTTTAACAAATATCATAATTGTAACTTTTCCCCTCTTTCCTACTCATTCATGTCTGTCCAAATTGTCTGTCTATTGTCTAGCCCATTTAAACTATATGTATTACCACAATCTGTTGGTTTTTAAACTGTACATCGCTTAGATATTGTAATAAGCGATTCATCAAATGTAATTAAACTTGAAACTTGGCTGGGACTAGACCTCCCTAATTAAAAGCTCTGTCAGTGGAGGAGAAATCTAATGGTTAGGGCAGTGGATTGACAGTAAGATATTCCACTGATATGCCTTGTGATCTTGGGCAAACAGTGCTGGGCATCAGTGGTGTAGTAAGGGATGGTGGGTCCCCCTTTCACCCTCCTTTCTGCACCCCCTGCTCCTTCCCATCCTCTCTCCACACTTGCGCTCTCCTTTTACCCCGTACCTCTAAATCTTTGCCAGCGCTTGCGCTAGTGAAGATCTACAGAGATATGGTGTGGGGGAGGGGCAGAGAGGTCCCAGTGCCCCCACCGACACAGCGCCGGGGGAGGTCCACACCCCCCCTCCTTACTACGCTACTGCTCGGCATCAACTACTCAAAAGGCAGTATAACTACAGTTTACTAAAAAAGTAGTTTAACTTACCTGGTTAACTACATTTTTTCTTGTAGTAGTTCAAATGAGACAACTATTGCGAAAGTAGTTAGGTACTTCAATGGCATTTTAATTTGCCTTAAAAGCAATTGTACAGACATTGCACATAGCAAGAAAAGGGGTTTAATGTTTAAAAAGAGTTGATAAATACTTTGTGATAACTCTGCTATGTGTTTAAAGTCTAAGAATTCTCAACATATCACTTAAGTTTATACTGCAAAAAAAAAACTAGTTTCTTAAAGTTATTGTCACTACCAGAGCATTTCATGGCATTAAAATTTGTCCTCAGCAACTAAATAACTGTTCTGCTGCTGGGAAATGCAGCACTGAACTTGATAAAAGCTTTTGCCACTTTTGGAAATGCACGTAGGCTGTTTGTGGAAGCATCTGAACATTCCAGATAACACTCGACCTCTTCCATTACTAGAGATTCAACTGCTGGAAGGTTGCTTTTTGCAGTGGACAGAAAATCAAAGAAGTCTTCACCTCCAGTGCCATTATTTTCCTTGGAGGCTGACTAACTCCTGCACAAATGAAAGTGGAACTATGCCACTAGCTTTGGCATCAGTCTCTGCTGCAGCCACAGCACAAATGAGCAGCTAGCTGCGTCTTTTCATACCTTGTGTGCTGGTAGATATCTCAACTTGAACTTTAGAACAAGCATCATTGCACTATGGTAGGCACTGGTTTTAAATATGGACCAAACCTTGAAGCAATTCTTTTTATCAAAGCTGTGGTTAGTGAATGTATTGTCTCATCCAAGTTGACAGCATCAGCTAATCCCTAGAAGTAGGGAGATCCTTTATTCTCTGTATACAGCAGGGGTGTCGTATTCAATTACATTAAGGGGCAGAAATCTAAAACACAGGTTAAGTGGCAGCCCATACCCCGCCCAATCTCCACCCCAGACCCCGCCCCCATAATAGAACTAATTGTAATACCATTTTTCCTTTCATTTTTCACATATACACACAATATAATCTTATTAACAACACATGATGGTTAACCACACAATTAAACTACACAAAGCACACTGTATGCTTCTCAACATTCATTCCTACCAGAACACAGATAACTCTTATGCATATTCGGAACCACAAACTAAAAGTACTAATATATACAAACGAAACCCTAAGATTCA
The DNA here is from genome assembly GCF_902459505.1 of Geotrypetes seraphini. Classification (NCBI taxonomy): domain Eukaryota; kingdom Metazoa; phylum Chordata; class Amphibia; order Gymnophiona; family Dermophiidae; genus Geotrypetes; species Geotrypetes seraphini. The sequence continues at coordinate 328,899,983 of NC_047084.1, read as the reverse complement.
AGACAGCATGCAGTACAACCCCAGAGAAATAGAAACAAATGCATTTCAGATGTAAATTCTCAAAATTGACACAATTCAATCACTAAATTGAAAATAAAATCATTTCCCCTGCCTTTGTTGGTGATTTTGTTTTTCAAACCATCTTTTACCATGTCTCTGGCTGCACTTCCTTCCGTCTGTGTTCTTAACTGTGTATCCAGGACCACCTTATCCATTTGCTGTTTTTTTCTCCTTCACTTTCTGCCATACGCCAATCTTTGATCCAAACAGACTGCGAATTTTAAGTTACAATCCATTCAAGAGGGGCAATAAATTCAAAATGGAACAAAACAACAAAATACCCCCCTCTCATCAATGCTGGGCAAGTCTCTCAAATTGGTATCACCAAATAGCACTTAAAGGCTTTTTAAATATTAAGTGTGCTCATAAGCTCTTCAGCAAGGCGCCATAGCAGCGATACGATGTCGCTGAGAAAGTGCTTAGATTTTAATCATAACACATTAAGTGGAGCAAGTGAGCTTGCTTCCGCTGGAGTGGCAGATGTTATAACTCTACAAGAGATATTTAACGATAGACCACTTATCTGAAAAGGTCAGTTCACTGCTCCAACACAGTCTGTGTTTTGCTAGGCTACATCAGGAAGCCAGAAAGACAAGCTTTTTATATTGGTTTTGTTTGCATACATACACACTCTATGTCGGAAAAAAGACACCCCCAACTCTCGCCAATCATCCCCTATCACCCGAAAAAAAAGGCAGGAGGGATGCCCACTCCCTCCTGCCACGAAGGTCTCCCTCGCATCTTTAAGTTGGGAGCAGGAGGTGTGCTCAGTCCCTCCTTCTCCGAGGCAGCCAAGTCTACAATGCTGGGCCTTCCCCTCCCAGTGCATCATGTGATGCATGGGGCAGGGCCTAAGGCCCTGATTGGCTCAGATGCCTCAGGCCCCTCCCCTTGGGAATCAGTGCTATCTTTAAGAGGTTTACAATAGCTGATTAAATGCTAAAAATCACACATAACACCCCCCTTTTACTAAGATGTGATGGAGGTTTCTACCACGGCCCGGAGTGCTAAATGCTCCGAAGCTGCTTTGACACTCAGAATTCTATGAGCGTCGAACATTTAGGGCTCCTTTTACGAAGGTGCGCTAGCGGTTTTAGCGCAGGCACCGGATTAGCGCACACTAGCCAAAAATCTACAACCTGCTCAAAAGAAGGCGGTAGCGGCTAATGCATGTAGCAATTTAGCGTGCGCTATTCCGCGCGTTAAGGCCCTAGTGCACCTTCGTAAAAGGAGCCCTTAATGCTTTGGGCTACAGTAGAAACCTCTACATGGCTTAGTAAAAGGGGAGGCTTAATCAACTGTGGTTTTGCACCAGTTCCATAATCCCAGAAATTCAATGCCAGAGCCCAGATCTGATCAGGCATTGAATCTCTTGGTTTAACGCCAATAGCGGTCAGCAAAGTGCTGAGCGCTGCCCCCCCCCCCCCCCCCCCAGAATATAAAAAGTTTTCACTGGACTCCACAGAAACTTACTAAGTTTTCTCATGAAGTCTCCAATTTATGTTTGTCCTGTGGAAAATCAGTGGGTATACTACCTCATATGATATATCAATGGTCCCATCTTATGGTATATGGGGATAAGGTTTGGAACACCATGTCTTCCATATTGAATATTCACGAACATTTACATCTTAAAATTATTATTCTTAGAAAACAGGGTCTTACACATTCCCTCTCTGAACCCAATGATCATTTGCTCAACATTCTGCTGTTTCTTGCCATCAAAAACATTTTGCATTGCTGGAAGGACTTATACATACTGTATTCCACCATACCATGAATTCCACTTTGGATAACTTCCAAATTTGAAAGTGTCATTGCGGAAAAACATCATTCTACTAGCTCATACCGTAGAACATGGAGCCCTGTTCAAACTTACTGTGCTTTAGACCACTGACATATAATATGTATGAGTGTATTGTTTAATGCTTATACTGAACTTCTCCTTAGCTTAAATTAAGCTATCCTGTGGTGTTCATTGGGAATTTTCTTCCATGTTTTGCATGTATATCCTTAGTTTAAAATATATATACTGGCCTTGTTATATAGGTTTGACATGATATATCCGGTTGTCTTATAGTCAATAATCCTTCTTGTATACTTTGCTTGTATAGCTAGATGGTTTCATGTCCTAGTTAATAATTGTATTTATTTTTATTATAAAATTAATAAATATTTGATCTAAAAAAAAAAAAAAGCTGGGCTCAGCTGGTTGCTCCTTGGAGTTATTTTATGTTAAAATATTTGAAAAAACAAATAACTGATCACAAAAGTAGCTAAATTATTGCCGAACAATAACAGTGATTTCGGGAGAAAAATAATCTAGAATACTATGTACAGCAGTCATTGTTCAGTCCACCAGAGTTCAATGTTTCCACGATGATTCTCTTTAAAATAGTCTTTGTTCTCGCTCAGCTTCTCTTGTGAGACACACTTTCAACCCACGAATGGGAAAGGTGAGAGATGATGGTTTTTTTCAGCCAATGTTTAACAAGGGTGATTGTTTCTGCACCTAGCCAGTCACACCCTTGCATTATGAAATTCTAATTCTATGTTTCCAGTTTGTTGTTCTTATGCAGCACATGTCACACAGATGATTAATCAGAAGTGTAGCATGCCATATCATTGGCCGTCTGTCAATCCTGATTTCAAATGGTTAAAATGTTAAGCTCACAATCACATTATTGCAACAAGCGCAACTGCAGGGTCTAAAGTTACCAACCAGCCCATTCTCAGGATGTGTACTAACACGTTCTTCCCTATGTTTTGTCTGACAAGAGACCAGCTCGTGCGCTCAAAGCTTTTTCAGGAACAAGTTTGTGACAATCCTTCCATGTGCCATTTTAAATAAAATGTACTGCTTTTGCAAATAAGGAAACAGCCACAGAAATAAATCTGTCACCAGGATCAGCTAATTCTGGGTCCCTCAGCAAACCATTCCTCCAGACTTCATTCAGTTTTCCAGTAATAAATGGAAATAAAACAAAACATGACTTTACTTTTCCAGTAATTCCTGTTCTTTCCTTCAGTGCCCTTGATGTACTGAAATAATTTCTTCCAGTGGTTTTTGGCAGCTGGTGAGAAGGGAAAATTGCAATGACATTTTCATGAGAATCGCCAATCAGCAAATGTGCAATAGAGCCCTGAATAAATAGAGCCTAATTTTATAACAGGATGCCTACATGATAAATCCAAAAGAAGCTTGAGGGAGGAAGAGGTATGGCCAGTAGGAAAAAGGAGGTATTGATTCCCCTGTAAAAGACGGAACTTTGACATTGTGACTTAGGCCATTTAAAACCAGGTCTAAGTCCACAAAAAGTATTCAAAGTGACCAGATAAGCACAGCAGACACAAAGTATAGACCCCCCCACACATAGCCACAGTGATCACTGACACCCCCCCATAAAAAACATAACAACTTTACATATCTGCCTCCAGAACATCAGCACCTGGCAGCCTGGCATAGGAAAGCCTAGTAGAGCTGCACAGAGGTGTCTTAAGTAGTCTTGGGGGTGGGTTAGTGAACCATGGAGAGGAGGACCCAGGCCCATAAGCCACTCTAATCACTGCTCCTGATCTCTGCGCTTCTGGTCCATGGTGCCGCTGGCTGGGAAATATGCTGGACCACCAGGTACAACGGCAGTGAGCGGGTGGGCGGGTTTTAAAGATGCAGCGGTGGTGGGGTTTAAAAAAAATATGCCGGGGGGGGGGGTTAAAAGATGTGGTGGCAGCATGGGCATAACAAATTTTTTCTTCACTTCATAAGATGCACTTACATTTCCACCCCCTTTTCTGGGGTGGAAAAATGTGTCTTATGGAGTGAAAAATAAGGTATATATTCCAAATTAGAAGTCATGGAAAATTTATATCACTCTAGGAATTTGAGATTGATCAATTTTCCATCAACTCATTTGTTGTCAGCAGAAATTCTGTTTCGTAAGTACTATAAAGAGATTTTGGGTCTCTCAAATTCAGAAACTTTAACTATTGCTAATTGTTACTATATCCCACAGAAGAAAAAAAAACAAGTCTTGAGAAAGGGGTGGACCAGTTAGTATCCTCTGATTTAAATTTAACTGAATTTTTGGAAGATTCGTTGGATACTATACAAAATAGGGCCATCCTGTTATTAATATGTGCAAATGAGGGGGATAAAGGTTTAATTATGAAAACTTATTTTAAAAATAAACAAGCTAAATTCTGTGGGCAGACTGTGTTAATATTTCCAGACATGGCCAGGGCGTGGAAGGCTTTTCTTTCACTGAAACCTACCCCCTCTTTTACGAAACTGCCTTAACAATTTCTAGCGCAGGGAGCCACGCTGAATGGCCCAGGCTGCTCTCGATGCTCGAGTGCCTGTGAGCGTAGGGAACAGTGTGGGCCATTCAGCGTGGCTCCCCGTGCTAGAAACTGCTTTCTCTCTAGGAGCTACGTATTTTCTTAAGATTCCTTGCAAATGTTTAGTTCAGTTTCATGATAAAGAGGGAATCCTTACGATTAGAAAGTTTTTTTAATTTGTATGAACAACAAAAAAAATTTGTAATAACTGTTTTCTTTAGGAGTAAATCATAGAAACCACCTAATCATTGAGGATGAATCTTTCTAACTCAATTGATTATATTATTTTACTATAAAGTTTGTATTTGTTTAGGGAACATTCTCGGTTATTTCCTAAGTTTTTCTTTACAAAGATGTGGGCTAGACGAAAATTGTTTGTATGAGTGATTATTACTTTTTATTCTTTTGTTAATAATTTTCATTCCTTACTTTTCTTGTAATGGAACTGTAATAAAGTTATTAAAAATAAAAAAATGAAGACATATACATAGACCACATTATACCAATTTTTTAAAAACATAAACTCAACAAAACAATTGCCATATATATATATATATCGATACTTTGAAAAAATGATGTCATGGAAAATGAAGCAAAGAACCATGACATCATTATTTCAATGTATCGATATATATATATATGGCAATTGTTTTGTTGAGTTTATGTTTTTAAAAAATTGGTATAATGTGGTCTATGTATATGTGTCTTCATATTTTGACATGATTTTAAATGTTTTTATGTGCTGTATATTCCCGATCGTGTCCCCTAAGGAAGGCGTCTTCTAAATGCCGAAACTGGGATCCTTGTTGTGACTACTTGATTCAAATAAAGACTTGATCATTGGTTGAAAAGAAACCTCCCTTGGCTTTCTGCTTGTCTGCTTATATCTCAAGACAAGGTCCTCTTTTGTCTGCCTGTCTTATTTGTTACCTACCAAAGACTGTAGATTTTGCAGAACACACATTTTTAATCAATCCATCAATGAATAAGAGTTCATGGGATTTTGGTAAAGCTACAAACATAAGTGTTGCCATAGTGGAACAGACCAAAGGGTCGTTAAGCCCAGTATCGTGTTTCCAACAGTGGCCAATCCAGGTTACAAGTACCTAGCAAGATCCCAAAAGAGTAAAACCAATTTTATGCTGCTTATCCTAGAAATAAGCAGTGGATTTCTCCAAGTCCATCTTAATAATGGCTTATGGACTTAGCCACACCTTCTTTAAACCTTGCTAAGCTAACTGCTTTTACCACATTCTCTGGGAACAAATTCCAAAGTTTAGTTACATGTTGAGTGAAGAAATGTTTTTTTCTGACTTCACTTAGTTGTCCTATTTTTGAAGAGAGTAAGCAAGCAATTCTTGTCTACCCATTTCACTCCACTCATATTTTATAGACCTCTAATATATGAGGGGCATCCAATAATTTATCTACCTCAGTATGAAAGAAAGTAGGGTCACTCCTGTAAAGTTTACATCAGTGGTTGGGAGCAGCAGAATGACGGGCTGTCTTCCATAAGTTCCAAGGTCTTCCCCCTGAGGCAATTTCCTGTGGGTGGGATGCAGCAGAGGAAAGACCAATGGAACTGACTGAAGGCAGCCTGTCATGCTGCTGCTGCTGCTGCCTCCGCTGGCTGATGTCAATTTTACAGGACTAAGAGGGAGAGAGGTGAGGGAGCAGTGCTACTGGACCCATGGGGAGGATGACAGAGAAGAGGAAAGAGAGACTGGACAGGGTGGATGAGATGTCAAAGTAAAACCTGGGGAGGAGAGGAGAAGGGAAGGGGCACTGGAAGCCATGTGTGATAGAGACACTGCCAAATCAAGTTGGCTAAGGGTCCCACTATTCCATGAGCCAGCTCTGGGGACAACCACACATATACACCCGACATCCATTGCTTTCAATGGAAGTAAATCCTGGATGTGTCAAATCAGTCCTCCTTTTTCTGCAGCCTTATGGTAACGCAAACCACATTAAATCTCCCACCATCCTGTCCAGACAGACCTTGCCAGGCCAAGAAGAGGAAAGAAGTCACAGTGTCATATTCCTACGAGTTCAGTTTCCGGGAAGACAATCGGCAACGCCGCGCAGAAGTGAAATCATTAGCGCGACCTAACTTTCACGTCAATCAGCAGCGAAGGGCTCCGTTGCCCGGAGGCGTTTAGGTAGGTGTCAGGGCCGTGGCGTCAGTGTATACAACGCGCTCCGTGTTAAATACAGCCCCGGCAGTCCGACTTCAAGCACTAGTGGGAGCTGCAGGGAAAGCTCGAGTCGGTGGCTTATCGCGCGAGTTTTCGCCCCAGTCACTGGCGTGTGGCGCAGTGAGGGAGGCGGCGCTCATCCGGACCCCGGCAGCACGAGGCGGCCTCGCGCAGCAGGTAGGAGGGGGAGGGGGGCTGCAGCCGGAACTGGCGCGCGAGCCAACGGGGAGCCGCCTTTCGCTTTGCATCTGTTTCTCTGGGACGTAGGACGGCGTGCGTTGCGCGTTGACCACCCGACCCCCAAGTGCCTCGCAAGTTTCAGACTGGCCCCGATTCAAATCCATTTAAGAAGAGCTCCCTCCCCCCCCCCCCCCTTTTGCTCTATCTAGGCTTGTATTGTAGTTTTGAAGCCACAAACAGATTAAGTAATGTTGGCTGAGCAGTAGATATCCATCCTCCGGAGTTCGTATACGCTGTCGAGTTTAGTCTGTCCGGAGTTCGTGACTCTGATTAATTAGGTTTGAATTAGTGCCAGGCTGGTCTTATTTTCTTTACCAGTGTTGTGGTCTTGGTATAATTAATTTTTATTGATATATTTCTTGATACAATTAATTCTTATTGATTATTTTGATGAATTATTGTCCTATGTTAAAAAAAAGTTGTGTTTTGTTTTGGGCTTGGGTGATATTTTGATATATAGGCCAAGGAACTAAAATTATAAGAAATACAGACAAGTGTTTGAATCATTTTTACTTTTGTAAGAAAGAGGGTGTGTCCCTGCTGGGCATATGTGCCAGCTCTGGGGTGCTTTGAGCAAACGTTCACTGTGCCTAGTGGGGGAGGGGGGGCAATTTGTATTGAGGTTAGCTCCCCAGTCAATATTTTTTTCAAAATGATTTGGTGCTCCCTCTGCAAGGTCGCCCAGTAGACAAAATGAGACACTTGCTCCAGTCAAGGAGCAGACCTGAATGAAAATAGGAAACAGACTTCAATGTCATGTCAAACTCATATCGTCACCACCCCATGCTATATGAGGTCTTGTCCTGTCATATCGTATTAAGTGTTGCCATGCTTTTTGAGTACTGTCATGCTCCCCTATGTATTGTCCTATCATGTCATGACCTAAAATTTACTGTCATGCTCTACATCAGGGGTGTCCAACCTGCAGCCCAAGGGCCGCATGCAGCCCAGTGAAGTATTTTGTGCGACCCCGGTCAAGGGCGATGCAGTGTTTTCCTATTCTGCCCCTGGGTGTTTACTGTCTTGCCGGCTCACTCCTCTGTCTTGCTGCAGCGTTTGTGCAGCCCCAGAAACATTTTTTGGGGCCAATGCGGCCCAGGGAAGCCAAAAGGTTGGACACCCCTGCTCTACATTCTTGAGTAATATGTTGTACCCTCAGTTTTTGCATTCTGTAATTCGCTGATTGTCAAGCCCTCTTTGATGTGAACCGCCTAGAAGTCATCTGACTATGGCGGTAAAGAAGAATAAAGTTATTATTATTACATTATTATACCATGTTCTACTTTATTAAGTAAACCCTGTTATGTCTTATGTATGTAATCTTGTAGTCCTTTCTGGGCTCTTTTGGGAGGACGGGCTAACCAACCAACATTATCTCTTTCAGCTGATAAGGGAAAGGCTGATCTAGAAGAGGCTGCACGTGCAGCTGCCTTGGGATGTAACAGAAAACTGTAGAAACATAACACTTCAGTGACAGATCTGTTAAGGCAGCAGTGGGGGTTCAATATTTTTCAAGTGGGGCTGTTTTAAAGAAAAAGCCTTCAATGTGAGAACCAGACTGTTTTTAAGACAAAGTAGCTAATGCTGGTGGTGGTGTGTCCTTTCCAGTGACAGGCTGATTCAAAGTGAGACATTCTACAACCAAAACAAAGTCTGTTCCACCATCACCTTACTGTTTTTCCTCAGACTGTTCTCACTACACACACGCTTCCCTCTATCTTGCTCAATACACAGATTTTCCTAACCTCATCCTGAGCAGTTTCAGATTCCACCATCCTGTGTCCACCCTGAATCCTTTCCAAGCATCTTTTTAATCTCCCCGCCACCCTACACACCACACGCAAACACTTTGATTATATTAATCTTTAATGGTAGTGTACTGTCCATGCTTTTTCAGAACAGTTGTCCTGTTCTGGCAATTCCTGTTTCTTGGTGAGTGTGGCTAGGCAGTGCCTGAGCTCTTGTTAAGAGGACTGCACAGGAATCCAGGCATCGATTACCTCAAACTTACTGAGTCACAATGTGCCAGAAAAAAAAACAAAAAACATTGCCGATCCAAAGGCAGTCTAATTGCCAGTCTGCAGAGAGAATGGGGATAGCCTATCCATTGGGAAAGAGAGTTAGGGAATAGAGAATGACACGGTGACAAAATTCATCACCGTTCCCGTCCCCACGGATAACCGCGGGAAATAATCCCATGTCATTTTCTAGTGTCTATTTCAACCTCGGTCCTTCTACACCAGCATTCTTCAAAGTAAAGCTTGTGGGTCAGTGGTTGTGGCCATTCATACTCTGATTCTTATGTGAGCCAAGGGTATTGAAGCCATTGTGACATCACTGATGTGATTGGCTCTTAGGCACTAGTGGAATGAGGCATTATGACATCACAATATCTGCTCTGGATACCAGAGACTGTCATTCTGTAGTGTCTATCTCAACTTCAATCCTTCTACACCAGCATTCTTCAAAGCAAAGCTTGCGGGTCAGTGCTTGTGGCCATTCATACTCTGATACTTCCCTCTTTCCTTAAAAAATGACATGAAGATGGTTTCCCGTGGTTATCCGCGGGGACGGGAACGGTGATGAATTTTGTCACCGTGTAATTCTCTATTAGGGAACTGTATGGTTGATTGGGATCATTGCTGTCCTACAGATGAATATGACTTTAAAGGGTTGATGTGGGGGTTTTTTTGCATGAAAAAGCAGAGAGTTTCATGATATATAAGAGAGACACTGTCTTGCAGGTAAAAGGGGAGAACATAAGAGTTGGACCTTTGGTCTGATCTCAGACAGTTGGGCGTCTGGCCCAGTATCCTGGTGCCAACAGTGGCCAATCCAAGACACATTTTTCTGGCAAAGTTACAAGAAGCAGCAAGATTTCATTCTATTGACCCCCTGGGGATAAGCAGCGACTTTCCCCAAGTCTACCTTAAAAACCAGTAGGGTTTTAAAGGTTTGGACAAAGTCCTGGAAGAAAAATGCATAAATTAACTGCTTTAACCACATCCTCCAGCAACAAGTTCCAGAGCTTAAATATGCCTTTTTTTTTTTTTTTTTTTTTTTTTTTTTTTTTTAACAGATTTCCAAATTTTTCATACCTTTTGGCTAAAATGTTTAGGAACTCTGACATTTAATCTGCACATGATTAGATTATATAAATTAAAATCCACCATGTAACTTTATTTTTTGTAGTGCAGTGGTTCCAGTCATGCTCATTTTCAGGCTTTGCTACGCTTGCTGATTCTAAACAGAGCCTCTATTCTTGCCATTTGAAACAGGGTGGGCAATGTTCTCAAACGGGATGTTTCTTGGGATCTTATGTAGTGATTGACCTAGTCTATAAACTACTTGGCAGTGTAAAATCGCTGCAAGGTTTGACATTTTAAGAATTTATTAACCTGTAGGATGCTGTGTTTATGAAGTGTGCATTAAAATGAAGTGCATGAATAAAAGGGTTGTAATTATGCCCACAACTTTTAAGAAGGCAAATTAAGGTTGATGTGAGGTGGCTTTTTTAATAAGCCAGCAGCTCATTTCCTTGTTGTCACCTGTTACATGTTGATTATAATCTCATTTACGTGTGTGTCAAAAAGCAGGCAATACATTTATAATGATAGTCTGATTTTAAAAGCACATTTCACTCTCTTGCCAGTTACCTAAGACAAAACTTTTAGCCTTATGAAACTAAGTTAGTTTCCACTGTTCAGAACCAGAAGCAGTCTCTGTGCCTTGTGCGGCAGGAAACCCTTAATGAGAATGTCTTAGGTTTTATTTGTTGCAAGTGCTCTAATATTTAAAACCCAATTAATAAAATTTAAGATTTCTATTCTGCCTTTCCAGAGCAGATCGCAACTAAGATGCTTATTTCTTAAGCTCTTTGTGCATTTTAGATGTTCATAATCAAGTATTTTGAGGTATGTACTGTATAGATGTCTAAATCCCATTTTACAATGTTAGGAACCACATGTTTAAAATCCAGTGTTTGTATGGAAAGGGTGTGGTCAAAAAATAAACATGCATTCCTTATTTCAGAAGGAGAGTTCATGTTTATGTGCAAAAAAATAGATAGAATCTACATCAACTCCCCAAGGTATCTAAGTTTCAGAGAAACGCTTGTTTCGTGTGGCATTTCACTGCAGTGGTATAGCCACAGGGGGACTGGGGGGGCCTGCCCAGGCCCCCTCTAACTCTAAGGCAGCCAATACATGACTAGCGAGGGTGCTCAAGCCCTGCCAGCTGAAGTTTCACTGCCAGAGCCCAGCCACACTACCTGAGCAGCAGAAAGTTGACGGGATGCTCTGGTGGCTGATGTGGCACTTCTGCACATGCTCAGTTCATATATGAACCGAGCATGTGCGGAAGTGTTGTACATCAAAGGCTAGAGCAGCCTGATGACTTTCTGCCGCACAGGCAGTGTGATCTGCTCAGCATCTTTTGCTGTTCTGGATCTTACAGATTTTGCGGAATGATTGCCTGTTGGCTTTTTGGGGCCCACTGAGCAAGTAATCCAGTCATTAGGTCATTGATTGGTTTATCATTGCCTTAATTTTGTCTCTCTTATCACTGATGTCCTTCAGATAGAACCGTTGTCTAATGAAATCCCTGATGGTTGTTCATTGATCACACCAAATGATGTAAATGAGTCCAAACTTGAAGTTTTGTTTGAGTTTTTTTAAAGACATTTTCAATATTAGATTATTACTATGATGCTATGTCAGGGGTGGGCAAGCATTTTGACTCGTGGGTCACAATGGGTTCTTAAATTTGACAGAGGGGCCGGACCAAGAGCAGATGGATGGAGTGTTTATGTGAACTAATATAAATTAAATGGAAACGTCATAACATAAAAGGTTTTGTTTTTCAAAAGGTAGCAAAGCATGAAAACGTAAGGCTTATTGTACAAAATGAATGTACATGATCATTTCTCCCTTCCTCTCCTTCACCCCAATTCTTCCTTTCTTTTCTCTCTCCCACATGCGCAGCATCTTTCCTCCCTTCTCACCCATCCCCTTGTGCCGTCCCTCTGAAGCATCTTTCTATCCATCCCTCCCATCCCTCTGTGCAGCAGAACCCATGCCCAACTTCTAGCCTTCCCTCCCTCGTGCAGCAGAATCCTGGCCCAGCTTCCCTCCCTCCCATCCCTTGTATAGCAGAACCCTTGAGCACCTGCCCCTGCTGCGCAACCGACCGCAAACTCTACATATCTCCCTCCAGAGCAGTGTCGGGCCGGCAGCACTCTAAACAGGCTGCTTCGCAGCCTTCTCTTGTCAGGGCCTTCTGTGTGCCACGTTACTGATGACATCATCAGTGATGCGGCAGAGGGAATTCCTCGACGAGAGAAAGCCACGAAGCAGCTTGTTTAGCGTGCAGCCGGCCCGATGCTGCTCTGGAGGGAGGTATGTAGGGCTCGTTGTCGGTGGGGTTCGGATGGTCGGCGGATTAAAAAACTAAATGGGCTGGATATGGCCCGTGGGCTATAGTTTGCCCATGTCTGTGCTTTGTTGAAAACCTGTGAATGAGAAAGTGAAACAATGTTAGTGTCAATATGGGTACATAAGATAAATAAATAATTGGGGCACAAAAAGCATTAATATGCAATGCAAACATATACAGACCACTATCAGAGCAGTTAAACATATTTCAGTAATTTTGTGTATTTTTGCATAATTTCCTAGAAATTCCAGGTAGGTAAATAACATTGCACAAAAAGTAAAGCTAGTTGTTGACTTTCCACATTGAGGGCTCCTTTTACTAAGCTGCTTTAGGGCATTAACACGTGGAATAGCGTGCGTTAGATGCAACGCCAGTATTGAACTGGCGTTAGTTCTAGCCGCGTAGGGCGGGGTTAGCGTGTGCTAAAAATGCTAGCGCATCTTAGTAAAAGGAGCCCTAAATTGTATTATTTTTGCACTAGTGCTTTTTAAAAATGACATTTCAAAAATTGGCACACCCCACAACTTTAATCTCCCAATATTTATTGCCCCTCCCCCACCTTCAAAAGTAATACTAGCCTGGGATAATAGACTCTGTAACAGTCTATCCACAACCATGTCAAAGGTTTTGCTAGAATTCGGATAAGAGGATCTGGAGAGTTAATATTAAGAAATATAATGAGGAGATTAGAATTGCAAGAAAAAATTATTATGGTATTAAGATAGCTAAATCAAACAATCAAAGCAGAACTCTTTAATAATGTTTGGCGTTCATTATCTTCAGTAAAAACAAAACCGAAGCAAAATTGTATTCCAACTGCTGAGGAGCTAGCTAAATTTTTTAACAGCAAAATCACTCTTATTAGAGATACTTTTCCAGCTATCAATCCTGATGACTTCTCCTTTGACTCTAATGGGTTCATATTAACCCCTGTGGATCGCTTTTGGAATGTATTCGATCCTGTCTTGGAACTTCAAGTTCTAAACTTGTGTGATAAATTGAAGAAGTGCAGCTGCACTCTGGACCCTTTTCCTTCCTACCTCTAAGGCAAGATACCTTCACAGGCTATTTCCTGGCTGACTTCATTATTAAATCACTTTCTTCGTAATGATCATTTTTCAATTAAAATGGGTAACATTATCCTAATGCACCTGTTGAAAGGTGCTGATCTAGACCCTTTGGTTTCTTCTCATTATCGCCCAATTGCGAATATACCTTTAATGATAAAAATGATGGAATCAATTATCTCTAGCCAACTTTCCAACTATTTAGAGAAATTTTCTATCCTATTGCCATTTCAACATGGGTTTAGACCAAACTTCAGCACAGAAACTCTTTTAATTTCATTAATTGCAAAGATTCAAAATTTACAGACAAAAAAGCTTGGGATGAACACAGATGATCTAGAATCAGAAAATAATAGTAAATAATAATAATAGTTTATTTTTATATACCACCATACCTGGAGGTTCTAGGCGGTTCACAGCAATCAAGCGTAATACATACAATACAAATCATCTAAATATTGAAGAACTAAGGCAAGTACTAGGCAGACTTGCACGGTCTATGTCTGTATATGGCCTTTTGGGGAAGGCTGGGGAGGGCTTCAGTGGCTGGGAAGGTGTAGATGGACTGGAATAAGCTTTGATGGAGACATCAGTAGTTGGAACCTAAGAACAGTACCGAGCAGAGCTTTAGATTCTTGCCCAGAAATAGCTAAGAAGAAGAAGAACCCCCCTCCCCCCAACAAATATTTAGATTGAATCAGGTTGGGCAGACTAGATGGACCATTTGGGACTTTATCTACCGTCATCTACTATGTTACTATGTGTTACAGTTGCATAACAAATATGCAGTGTTGTTACAATTTGACCTGTAGTCCACCATGATATTTTGATTCGTATGTTGGCTGATATAGGTCTAAATCAGTGATCTCAAACTCAAACCCTTTGCAGGGCTACATTTTGGATTTGTAGTTACTTGAGGGCCTCAGAAAAAAATAGTTAATGTCTTATTAAAGAAATGATAATTTTGCATGAAGTAAAACTCTTTATAGTTTATAAATCTTTCCTTTTAGCTAAATCTTAATAATAATATTGTAATTTATAGCTAAAGAGACATATGATTAAGAAACTGTTTTATTTTACTTTTGTGATTATGATAAACATACCGAGGGCCTCAAAATAGTATCTGGCGGGCCACATGTGGTCCACGGGCTGCGAGTTTGAGACTACTAGTCTAAATCATGTGGTTTTGGACTGGTTTAGCAAATTTCTTTCACAACGTTCCTATGAGGTATGTTTAGAGGGTGAGGTTTCAACTTCATGGACACCCAAATGTGGGGTACCACAGGGCTACACTTTGTCACCAATTTTGTTTAACATCTACATGAGCTCATTGAAAAATTATTGCCTCTCATCTGTTGAGACTATATTTACTTATGCGGATGATATTTTCATCCTATTAAAAGTTGGTCACGATCTTAGCGATTTGGTTATAGGCATAGACAATTGTATTTCTTCAGAGGTGGGAAAACTCCATCCAAATGAAATTGAATGCTTCAAAAACCAAACTGCTTTGGATTGGGGCCAGACTAGAAATCCTCCCCGCTAATGTCGTATTGAAGTCGTGTGTCTTATTAAAACTTGATTTCACCTCTTGAGTTTTGGGTATTATTCGGGATTCCTCTCTTACTTTTAATGACCAGATAAACTCTTTGGCAAATAAATGTTTCTTTAGTGTTCTCCACCGAAATGGGACACATTGCCTTATCCCCTCTTCTGAAAAAACCCGATCTTGACTCTTCCTCACCATCGAACTATCGCCCCATAGCAAACATCCCTCTTTTAACAAAACTTCTAGAGACCATAGTCGCCACTCATCTCTCCTCTTACCTAGAGAGATTCTCCATTCTCCAACACTACCAATACGGATTTAGGCCCAATTTCAGCACCAAGTCTCTCCTAGTTTCCCTAATCTCAAAGGTGCAACAACTACACGCCCAAAACAAATTTGCTGTTCTACTACAGTTTGATCTCTCCGCGGCTTTCGACGTCGTGCATCACAACATACTAATCTACCAACTTTCCGAGATTGGAATAGACTCTTCTGTCCTAAAGTGGTTCTCAAACTTCCTTCGCGATCGTTCCTACATTGTCAACACAAACGGCTCCAAATCCGCTTCGTGGACACCATCCTGTGGTGTTCTACAGGGCTCTCCCCTATCCCCTATTCTCTTCAACATGTATATGACCTCCCTGAAGCTCCTTAAACTATCCCCCCTTGAAACAATTTACACATATGCAGACGATATCCTCATCCTCCTCGAAACAGATCCAAACCTTACAAACCTCCAAGAGAACATCACATCATGCATAATGAGACTTCACGCCTGGTCCCTCTCAGTACAGATGAAATTAAATGAATCAAAAACAAAATTACTCTGGCTCGGCCCAAAATTAGCTCACCTGCCCGCCCTCTTCACCCTATCCACAGGCCCTGCTCTACACCTTGAGTTCTCAAGCAAGGTCCTCGGCATCACTATCGACTCCTCCCTTTCACTCAACGATCACCTGAATTCCCTGGCAAAATCCTGTTTTTTCAGCCTCCACTTGCTGAGGAAAGTTAGATCCTATTTTCACCAAAAGCATTTCACCGTCCTTGTACAATCCATCATCCTATCCAAACTCGATTATTGTAATGCCATCTACTTAGGCCTAACGAAAAAAAGTCTTCGCAGACTCCAGCTTATCCAGAACACTGCGGCCAAGCTGATTTTTGCTAAACGCAAATATGACCACGTCTCCCCTCTACTTACCAATCTTCACTGGCTCCCAGTACTTTCCAGAATTCATTTCAAATGCTCCTGCCTGGCTTTCAAGATCATTCACGGCATCCTTCCGCCCCTAATCCCTCTATCCTTCATCGCCCCGACACCAACTACCACCAGATCAGCCCACAGACATAAACTATCCTTCCCCTCTCTACACGGCATCCCCCACGCAGGTAAACTGGGTAGATCCCTCCTCTCCAAAATCACGGGCCTCTGGAACAATCTCACTGTCCCGCTGCGGAACCTGGGCTCCCTCCAACTATTCCGAAAACAACTGAAAACCTGGCTTTTCTCTAGCATATAATAATCTCTTCTCCTGATTACATCCCCTCTTTTTTGCTTTGTAAACTCTTTCTCTTCTCTCTTCCCATATTTTTTAAACTTTGTAAACCGTGTTGAGCTCCACTTCCATGGAGAAGATGCGGTATATAAACCTAAGGCTTAGTTTAGTTTAGTTTAGTTTGCATATGCTGAGGAAAGTCAGGTCATTATTTTATCATGAACACTTCTCATTATTGGTACAGTCCACTGTGCTTGCTCAGTTGGACTATTGTAACTCTATTTATTTGGGTATTTAACAGGGTAATCTAGACCGACTTCAGTTAATATCCTAAGACCTCTTATGCCCGATTTCTTTTTCCCTAGATCTCTTATGTCTTCTTCTGTATCCTGCTCACCTACACATATTGTACCTATATATTGTACCTGTATCCTGCTTACCTATATAAATTATATCTATATTCACTGATTGTACCTACTCGCTGATTGTCCAGCCCTTCTTAAATGTAAACCGCCTCGTACTACTACGGCTTTGGTGGTATATAAGAATAAAATAAATTATTATTATTATTAATACAGAATACAGCAGCTAGACTTTCTTTGGAAAGAGAAAGTACGACCATGTATCCCCATTACTGAGAAAGCTTCATTGGCTCCCAGTCCGTCATAGGATACAGTTCAAGTGTACGTGTGTTGTTTTTAAATTCCTCTATGGAATATTTGATTCTTCAATCCCTCCATGTTGGAATGCTATTAGATCTTGTCATTCAAGGATTACAGCATTCTATAAATTATCATTTCCATCCTCTAGAGGACTTAAATATGCTGGGAAGCTTAGTAAATCTATAGCATTTATATTGGTGGAGATTTGGAACAAACTCCCAGACTCTTTAAGATTGTTAGGCCAGCTATAGCAATTTCGGAAAGATTTAAAAACTTGGCTGTTTACACAATAGTTTTCAAGATTATCAACTGACAAACTGTAATAAAGTATATTTTATCTTTTTTAAATTTCTATCTTATGCTTAATAGCACCGATTCATCCCAATAGCACCTTTCTTCATATGATCTATTAATATGTCATTTCTATCTTTAATGAATTGTAAACCGAGTCGAGTTCCTTCGGGAAATGATCTGGTATATAAACTGAAGATTTGCTTAGATTGGACGCCCATATCCAACTACTTGGTCACCCAGTCAAAGAAATTAATCGGATTTGTCTGCCAAGATCTGCCTCTAGTAAAATCATACTGCCTCAGATTTGATTCTAAAAATGTCACAGTTCTCCGCTTTAGAAGTGTTTCCATTAGTTTTACTTACCACGGAAATCAGTCTAACAGGCCTGTAATTCCTAACTACCTCCTTGTGCATAGGAACCACATTTGCCCTTCTCCAGTCTTCTAGGACCACTCCATTCTCTAAAGAAGCAGTGAGAGGATCAGACAATAGAGCAGCCAGAACTTCTGAGTTCCTTGAATACCCTCGGATGTATCCCATCAGGCCCCATTGCACTATTTTTAGTTTAGCTAGCTCCTCCCATTAACTGGTTCTAAATGAAATTGGTTCCAATTAGCACCAGTTAATTCCACTTAAGGGCTATTATTGGTGGGTGCATAACTAGCACTCAACTATAACTTGGGTGCAAATTTGGGTGCACAAGTTGGAAAGCTGAGACGCGCAGCTTGATAGAATCCAGAAACTAATGTGCAACCAATGGTGTGGATTGTATCTCAGTTCTCAGATGGCTCAAAGAAATGGCTCTCTTTGTTCTGAGCAACCAAAGAGGCAAGAGATCCAAGTTTTGGCAACAGCATCGCCTTGCTCAGATCATTCACTCAGAGAATAGTTAAGCTGTGGAATGTGTTGCCAGAGGATGTGGTAAGAGCGGATAGCGTAGCTGGTTTTAAAAAAAGTTTGATCAAGTTCCTGGAGGAAAAGTCCATAGTCTTGTTATTGCGAGAGACATGGGGGAAGCCACTGCTTGCCCTGTATTGGTAGTATGGAATATTGATACACCTTGGGTTTTGGCCAGGTACTAGTGATCTGGATTGGGCTACTGGGCTTGATGGACCATTGGTCTGATCCAGTAAGGCTATTCATATGTTCTTTTACTGCCTCGAAAACCATTCCGGCATTAGCTTATTTGTTGTCCCCTGAGGAAGGTGACGGTGTTGCCGAAACTTGTATCCTAGTTGGGACTTTCCTGCGATTCTAAACTTGAGACCTTACATGATCATAATGGTCAAGGAAAACGGCCAAGGAGAGAGAGAGAGAAACCCCCCCCCTATCTATTCTAGCACCCGTTAATGTAACGGGCTTAAAGACTAGTAAACTATAAATCACATTAAAAATAAAGGGGTCCTTTTACTAAGGCACGCTAGCCGGTTTAGCGCGTGCTAAATGCTAATACATCCATAGAATAGAATGGACTCGCGCTAAATTGGCTATCACACCTTAGTAAAAGAGGGGGAAAGTATGAATTGTTCCTGTTTCACAACATATAAGCTTCAACACTGTTTTGTGGCATATAGCACAGGCACCATCTCTATATTCCATCCATGTACTGTAAACCAAAAGACAAACACAAAATCTTATAAACCGCAAGATAATTCACTATTTTCCCTTTTAGCAGGTAACTCAAAATCACTTTAGGGGGATATCCAAGAGCGATCTTCAGTTGACAGAGCATACCACACATTTCTCCCACAGCTTTTATGACCATATGTCACATTCATCATTTTAATAGGTTTAGGTGATAAAAATGTCAATATATTTACCTTTGGGGAAAGCTATACTTGGAAAATCATGGCTAGATAGAAGTGGCTAAAATTTTTTAACAATAAATGAGTTGTGAGAAATCCATTGCTGTATTCAAGCTAACAGTGCATATCACTTCCACTTGGTAACACACACATTTTCATATTTGACATGCTAATCCAATAGGATTGGCCTTACTGGGTAACATTTGGGCCATTCCCATAAGAATATTTTATGGTTTACAGTTACACTATCAAGTTCTTCAATGGGCCAGTACATACCAAAACCCAACTCTGAATTACATTATTTCATGTCCTTTCCAAACCTGTTCAAAACTTGGCCATGAAGTCATTGCAATCGACCATTTGTGCTGCTCTGGATTGCGGTGCAGTATGCACATTAAAAATAATAAAACCATAAACTCCTTACGGTATTCTTCATGGATTGTTTCCTTTCTTAAATAAACTGCTAAGTTATCTTTTCCAGAATTGTTTAAAGATGCCAGTCAGTAGCTGAATTTTAGAATGCCACTGGAGAATTACATAATGTTTTTTTCTGAAAGTCAAAATAGCTTGAATTTTTCCCATTGCCAAGACTGTACTTGTATAGCTGATCACAATCTTCTGTCCCATTTTTTTGTCTTTGAATATTTTATTTAATTATAAAATTTATGTTTAACCACATTTCCAGGTAACTCACAGCAGTATATGAATCTCTGGCATATTATAGTTAATGAGATGAGAAAACAGTGGGACAGGATAATGGACTCTCCACCAAATCAAAGTCAACAAATTGCTATGAAACAGTTTATTAATGTTCAAGTTGAATAAAACACCCAAAACAATATTGTGTTTCGGCGTGAAAGACATGCCTGCATCAGTGGTACGACAAAGAGTCAAAACATCAGAGCGCACTCGAGGAATGCATAAGCAGTTTCTCAGTGGTTCTTAAACCAATTCTGTGGAACTCCCACCCAGTCGAGTTTTCAAGATATCCCTAATAAATATACATGAGATAGATTTACATGTAACAGAGGTGCATGTGCCTACTGGCTGGGGGGTCCCCCAGGACAGGTTTAGTGCAAAAGGCATATGAATTTAACCAGTGGAGGTTATTCACCTTTAATCATAAGTTGTGTAGAAGGCATCATCTACTTTTTCTGCACTTGAGTTGAAGGGGTTTTTCTGCTCTGCTCTGTTTATGTTCTGAATTTTTGATTTATTCAGAGGCTTGTTTGGTGCTACAGAGGTCCCCAGGTTGCCTGGGGCAGCTCTGCCTGGTTGAAGACACAGACTATCAATGTCAGAGGTCTGTGACTGAGAGGTCAACCCTTTTATAGGGAACCTATATAGCCCTACCCGCACTAATACTGTATTAGTCCTTGTAGCGTAGCGTGCTCAATACCGAAGCTGGAGTGCAGGCTGTTTAGCATCCATGAGGACTTTATTGGTTGCTGACTGCGTTACTCCCTCCCCGAGGATATGTGTGGAGCTGTGGGGGTCTAGGGTGTCAGACTTTAGGTCAGTCTCATTGGCGGCCCTAAGAACTAAGCATCTAAAACTTTTTTGTTATGCTTGTTTGAATCAGGTATTTTATATATTAAATGAACCTTCAATAGCTGCACTTTTTAACATACTTCACAATACCTAAATACACATACTTTGGTGTAGTCGTCTACCAATGGCATTCCAAACACTCAAGTACTCAATGTCTTCTTGAGATAGTTGAGATAAAGCCTGCAGTGCTGTTCAACTCCTTGCAGCAAAGTCCCATGCTGCACTGGGACTGAAAGTCAGTTATCAGTTTTTAACACCTCTCTCGGCTGTGACGTTAATCACCTTCACTGTGTTGACAAACTGTTCAGCTGTATGGAAGTTTGAATATTCAGACCACTTGTCCACTGGCTTTACTAACCATTCATACCAAGAGCAGGAAACAGGAAATATGATTCAGGTGCAACCAAGTTTCCCAGTGATGTGCTTTGGTTTACTTGCTTGAAAACCGGCTTGCCCCAATGAAACTGTTTAGGCGCTGTTGTGTTTAACAGTTTTATATTATAACATTTTATTGAAGGAATCAAATAAGTATACAATAATATAATACATTAAGATATTCATTAGAATTATATTCACAATACAATTTTCCTACATATTTCTATCATTCCTCCAAAATAAATATCCATATTACCTATTTCATACCTCTATACATTCCCCATATTCCTCCCCCCTTCCCCCTCCCCCTTTCCCCTTCCCTACCCCCATTGTTTTTATTTCAATTATAACATTGTAATTAATGAATTAAGCAAATATACAATTCAAGTATTTCCATACATATTACTATCATCCCTCCCATTCCCCCCCCTCCCCCAGAATGAAAGGTAACACAAATTACCAAGAGTTTAAATGCAATGAATGTTTCCAAATCTTCAATATAAAACATTAAGAATCATACTTCGTGCTCTAGGGGAAAGATATTGAATATATGGGTCCCAAATTTTCAAAAAGAGACGAGTTCGTCTAGGAAATGTACGAACCTTCCAAACCTCAAATAAAATTAAATGATGGAATTGGTTCCTCCAATGCCAAAAACTAGGAGGATATTTCTGTAACCAATATCAGCAAATTGAAACTTAATAATAGGACTACTGTACCATGAATCAATGAAACCATCCCATAAAATGGCAGCAATGTGCTCTTATTCCATTGTGTTGCCATCTTCTGCAGACGCTTATCATTCGCTAATGGGAAAGATAAGCCAATGTTTATCCAGCTGTCATTTTCTATAACTAATTTTTGGCTTCAGCAGTTCCTAGTTAGCCAGATTCAAAACTAAACAGTGTTGCATATCTTCTTCCCTTAGGGATCTTTCCAGACATCCCAAATTTTCCAGAATCCATCATAAAATTCTGTCAGCATTCCTGTATTTAATCACTGATGACATTACCTCCGAATTCCTTATTCTTATTCATCCTCAGACTCTCCCCCACCCACAAATTTGGAATAGTCCTTTTTTTTCATTTTCAGTTATTAATTGAAGACTGATTTTGTATTTGCAGAGTTTGCCTTGTCAGTAATGCTGTTTTAGGCCCCTGTTGTCCTGACTTAATATTGTTGAGATTCATCAAAGGCTTAAAGACAGAGAATCGACCTAATTTGATTTATCCCTACTTTTATATACTACTTCTCACAGCAAATTGGTAAAGTGGTTTACAATACATCAGCCATGACATATATTAAAATAAATTCCATAATCAATAGAGATGGGAAGCAGAGAAAAGATGGTGGCACACTTGTTAACAAGTGCTCTGGTGTTTTTAGAAACCCTCTAGAATTTTGTTTCACATTTATTTAATATGACTCTGAAAAAGAGGGGGAAGCTTCAACTCGCCCCCTTACTAAGTTGGTATCTCATTTGTCTAGGCCAGGAGTCCTCAGGCTTTTTAAACAGGGGACCAGTTCACAGTCCCTCAGACTGTTGGGGGCCAGACTATAGTTTGAAAAAAAAAAAAACCATGAACGAATTCCCATGCACACAGCACATCTTTTTTGAAGTGCAAGAAAACCCCCATGAAAGAATAATACAATATTTAAAATGAAGAACAATTTTAACCCACATAAACTTACCAGTATTTTAATGGGAAGTGTGGGCCTGCTTTTGGCTGATGAGAGAGTCAATGTCTGGTTCCATGTTTGTCACTAGTAGCAGCCAGGTCAGCAATGCCGTCAGTCAGGTCCTGAGCTCAGGCCAGGCCAGCAGGCCAAAATTGGTCAGTTGCCCATACCCTGGGTCTGACCAGAGCCCAACAGCACCAGGTGAAGAGAGAAGCTATTGGAGCACCAGCCATGAGGCTTGAAATATACTGAGAAAAGCTATTGGAGCGCCAGAATGAGGTTTGGGATTCACAAAAAGAGCCAAATCAACATACTGAAGTTTGGAATGTTCAGTGAAGTACTACCAAGTCCCTGCAATAAAGTAGCCTAAATATCCAGCAACTCACTAATGCCAAAAGTTTCCCATCAGCCGTACTGAACTTCCAAGAAACTCTCCCAGCAGCAGCAGGGCTGTGCACACCAGCCCACGCACTCAGCAGATGGGTCGCGCTGCAAGGACTGTGTGTCTGGCTGTCCATTTCATGTGAGGGGGTTACTGGCGGCGCGCAGTGAGGAGTGGTGAGAATTGCATAGTGCTGTAAGCAGTGGTGTACCTAGCATATGTGACACCCGGGGCCCATCTTTTTTTGTCACCCCCCCATCTATATGAAAAATATGATTTTTAGTAACAATCCACATATTGCACAAGAGTGTACCTAGGAAAAGGCAGCATCTTAAACACTGCAGTGAGCACTAGAACACCAACACATACATTGTAAAACTAAACAAGCCAGATCCTGCACATTCAATTGATCCTGTACAGTCGATGCTATCAGAAAGCCATGTCCCTTTCATACACACAGACAGATACACCCTCGCCCAATATGGAATAATCACAAACTAAAAATAGAAATATGTAGACAAAAGTTACACTGAACTGCCAAGAAACCAGACTCTGCATACAATGCAACACCACAAAAACAGTAATACATGTTCTCTAATACTGTGCAAAATATAAAGACAGTAGATGTAAATTTGAAAAAACTAATACATAACAATGACTACTTTACAAATTAACAAATAAAAATAAAACAAATAATGAGAAATAAGAAAATACCATTTTATTGGACTAATCCCCGTAAGCTCGGCCCCATCCCCACAAACCACCTGATTCCATCTACACCAGCCTTGAATTGTTTTATATTGAACTTATTATATTAAAGTATAAAAAGAAACAATATTTTGAACAATTGTCAATTTATAAATCAGTGTCTTCTCCCCACTCTCTCTTCCCCATTTCCCATCAGCGTCTTCAGCCCACACTCTCTCCACTTTCCTTCAGCACACGCACATAAAAACAAGCAAGTAATTTTATATCATTTTCATTCTATTAATTCATAGAAATTAAAGTCTAAATAATTCCAGTTACATAACAAAACATGATTTTACAAAAATAATTCCCTGCACAGTCAGGCCTGCAAGGATTACTAGATGTCTTTCAGCAGCTCCCCTCCCTTCCTCACCCTTACCTTCGTGGCCAAGTCAAAATGATCTACCAACAAAAAAATTTTAAAAACACAAAGCACCCTATACGCAGAGAAAATGTTAATTATCATTTATATTAGAAACATAGAAACATAGAAATAGACGGCAGATAAGGGCCACGGCCCATCTAGTCTGCCCACCCTAATGACCCTCCCCTACCTTTCTCTGTGAATAGATCCCACGTGTCTATCCCATTTGGCCTTAAAATTAGGCACGCTGCTAGCCTCAATCACCTGTAGTGGAAGACTGTTCCAGCGATCAACCACTCTTTCAGTGAAAAAGAATTTCCTGGTGTCACCTCGCAGTTTCCCTCCCCTGATTTTCCACGGATGCCCTCTTGTTGTCGTGGGACCCTTGAAAAAGAAGATATCTTCCTCCGCCTCGATGCGGCCCGTAAGATACTTGAACGTCTCGATCATGTCTCCCCTCTCTCTGCGCTCCTCGAGCGAGTATAGCTGTAATTTGTCAAGCCGTTCTTCATATGGAAGATCCTTGAGTCCCGAGACCATCCGGGTGGCCATTCTCTGCACCGACTCCAGTCTCAGCACATCCTTGCGATAATGTGGCCTCCAAAATTGCACACAGTATTCCAGGTGGGGCCTCACCATGGATCTATACAATGGCATAATGACTTCCTCCTTACGGCTGACGAAACCCCTTCGTATGCAACCCATTATTTGTCTTGCCTTGGATGAAGCCTGCTCCACTTGATTGGCAGACTTCATGTCCTCACTGACGATTACCCCCAAGTCTCGTTCTGCTACCGTTTTTGCTAAGATCTCGCCATTAAGGGTATAAGACTTGCATGGATTTTGGCTGCCCAGGTGCATAATTTTGCATTTTTTGGCATTGAAGTTGAGTTGCCATGTCTTAGACCAGCGCTCCAGCAGGAGTAGGTCGTGCATCATGTTGTCGGGCATTGAATCTTCGTCTGTTGTGCATTTGCCCACTACATTACTTAGTTTGGCGTCATCGGCGAATAATGTTATTTTACCTCGAAGCCCTTCTGCCAAGTCCCTTATAAAGATGTTGAATAGGATTGGGCCCAAGACTGAGCCCTGTGGCACTCCACTGATCACCTCCGTCATTTCGGAGGGGGTGCCATTCACCACCACCCTTTGAAGCCTACCTCCAAGCCAGCTCCCAACCCATTGCGTCAATGTGTCACCTAATCCTATAGAACTCATCTTGCCCAGCAACCTGCGGTGTGGTACGCTATCGAATGCTTTGCTAAAGTCCAGGTACACGATGTCTAGGGACTCCCCAATATCCAGCTTCTCCGTCACCCAATCAAAGAAGCTGATCAGGTTGGATTGGCATGATCTCCCCTTAGTAAATCCATGTTGTCGGGGATCCCGTAGATTCTTTTCATCCAGGATTTTATCCAATTGGTGTTTGATTAGAGTTTCCATTAGTTTGCTCACTATCGATGTTAGACTCACTGGTCTGTAGTTTGCTGTCTCCATCTTTGAGCCTTTCTTGTGGAGTGGAATGACGTTAGCCGTCCTCCAGTCCAACGGGACGCTGCCTGTACTAAGAGAGAGGTTGAAGAGCTCAGACAGGGGCTCCGCCAAGACATCACTCAGCTCCCTAAGCACCCTGGGGTGCAGGTTGTCCGGCCCCATTGCTTTGTTAACCTTGAGTTTCGACAGCTCACCGTAGACACTGCTGGGCGTAAACTCAAAGTTACTAAAAGGGTCAACTGAGCCAACCCTTGTCTGTAGCTGAGGGCCAAGCCCCGGCGCTTCTCGGGTGAAGACTGAGCAGAAGTATTCATTTAATAGTTGGGCTTTTTCCGAATCCTTATCCACATAGTCTCCGTCTGGATTCCTAAGGCTTACAATCCCGCCTGAGTTTTTTCTTCTGTCACTGATATACCTGAAGAAGGATTTATCTCCCTTCTGGATGTTCTTTGCCAGAGACTCTTCCATGTGGAATTTAGCCTCTCTGACTGCTGTTTTGACGGCTTTTGATTTGGTCAAGTAGTCTGCTCTAGAGTCCTGCTTCCCTGATTTTTTGTAAGAGATGAATGCTTTTTTCTTCTCCTTGATGAGGTCTGAGATCTCCGCAGTAAACCACTGTGGCTTATTGTTCCTTCGCCGTTTACTTACTGATTTAACATAGCGGTTTGTTGCTTCTTGTATGGTGGCTTTCAAAGTCGACCACATTTCTTCCACATTATCAGTTTCTGCTTAGCTTTGTCGTGCCTGGTGAACGAAGTCTCCCATTTCTTTGAAATTTGTGTCCTTGAATTTGAGGACCTTGGTCAGTGTGGTAGATTTAGTGAAACCTTTCCTGAGATTGAACCATACCATGTTGTGGTCACTGGAGGCCAATGTGTCGCCCACCGAGACCTCTGTGACACTTTCTCCATTGGTAAGTATCAGGTCCAGTATTGCCTGATCCCTTGTCGGTTCCAACACCAGTTGCCTGAGTCTTGCTCCCTTCATAGTGTTTAATAGCCTCCTGCTGCTGCCGGAAGCAGAGGTAAGTGTAACCCAATCCACATCAGGCATGTTGAAGTCACCTAGCAATACTGTGTCCCCACGCAAGGTGATATTTTCTATATCTCCGATTATTTCCATATCCAGGTCATCCTGTTGTCTTGGGGGTCTGTAAAATTATGCCAAGATACAAGCATTTGTCTTTCCCTCTGGCCAAATTAACCCAAAGGGATTCCCCAGTATACTGGACATCTGTGATTCTCGTGACCTTAATGTCATCTTTAGTATATAATGCTACACCTCCTCCCATTCTGCCCTCCCTGTCCCGGCGAAGCAAGTTGTAACCCGGTATGACCATATCCCACCTGTGGGAGTCTGTGAGCCAGGTCTCGGATATCGCCACCACATCCAGGTCGGCATTCCTTATTTCTGTTTCCAATTCCAGGATCTTGTTTCCTAAACTGTGTGCGTTGACGTACATAGCCCTCCATGTTGTATTTTTGTTACGTCTCAATGGGGATATTTCTGCTTGAGCTATTTGAACACCTTTAGCATTGTTTGCGTTATTTGTGCTTTCCTTAGGCCCAGAACTACAATGTGTATTCCCCATATACCCAGAACTACAGTGTGTACTCCCCTTAGACCCAGAATTACAATGTGACCCATAAATATGATGTGACCCTACTCCCAACTTGAAAGTGTGTGTACTTACCCCCGACCCAGAATTTTGGTGACTACTTACCTCAGCCTCAAAAAAGTATTGGCAGTTTAGTTCGCCAGGTATGTTGTTTATGTCTGTACCCTCCCCCGACTTACCTAGTTTAAAGCCCTGTGGAGAAGGCGGGCTAGACGGTGTCCAAGGACATTCTTCCCTCTTCTGGTCAGGTTTTCAAAGAGGTCAAGGTTTTCAAAGAGGTCAAGGCAGATGACTTTATGCAATGTCACCTCAGTAACAACTATACAAAAATAGACAAATATACCACTCCCTTTTTACTAAACTGCGATAGCGTTTTTTAGCGCAGGGAGCTGCGCTGAATGTCCCACCCTGCTCTTGATGCTCATAGGCTCCCTGCGCTAAAAACCGCTATTGCGGTTTAGTAAAAGGGGGCCATATGCAAAATATAGACAGCATATATAAATTCTCAAAATGGATACATTTTGATCACTAAATTGAAAATAAAATAATTTTTCCTACCTTTGTTGTCTGGTAAATTCATGAGTCTCTGGTTGCACTTTCTTCTTCTAACTGTGCATCCAATATTTCTTCCCTTCTTTCAGCCTCCTGTATGCTTCCTCTCCTCCAGACCTCATTCCCTCCCCCAACTTTTTCTTTGTTTCATCCTGCCCCCTTCTTTCTTTCTCTCTCCATGCCCCCTTTCTTTCTGTATGTCTGTCTTTCTCTCTCTCCGTGCCCTATTTCTTTCTTTCTTTCACCCTGCCCCTTCTTTCTCTCTTCATGCCCCTTTTCTTTCTCTGTCTGTCTTTCTATCTCCATGCCCCATTTCTTTCTTTCTTTTATCCTACCCCTTCTTTCTTTCTCTCTCCCCATGCCCTCTTTCTTTCTCTATGTTTGTCTTTCTCTCTCTCCGTGCCCCATTTCTTTCTTTCACCCTGCCCCTTCTTTCTCTCTTCATTCCCCTTTTCTTTCTCTGTCTGTCTTTCTCTCTCCATGCCCCATTTCTTTCTTTCTTTTACCCTATCCCCTTCTTTCTTTCTCTCTCCTCATGCCCCCTTTCTTTCTCTATGTCTGTCTTTCTCTCTCTCTCCCCATGCCCCATTTTTTCTTTCTTTGTTTCACCCTACCCCCTTTCTTTCTGGCTCCTTTTCTCCCTGCCCTCCCCCATGCCACCGCCATTGAGAAACATGCTGCTGCCACCGCTGCCGGGGAAAGGCTGCCACTGGCCATCGGAAACAGGCCGGCGCTGAGTTCGCCCTGATTCTCTTCCCCGTGGGGCCGACCAACTCTCGCCACCCAACGTCAATTCTAACGCCGGAGAGGACGTTCCGGGCCAGCCAGGCAGCGATTGGCTAGCCCAGAACGTCCTCTCAGACGTCAGAAATGACGTCGGGTGGCGAGAGTTGGTCGGCCCACAGGGAAGAGAAGCAGGGAGGGAGAACTCGGTGCTGGTCTCTTCCCGATAGCCAGTGGCAGCCTTTCCCCAGCGGCAGCCTATTCCCCAGTGGCCAGCTATGCACCCCCATGGGGCGTGCACCCGGGGCGGATCTCCCCCCCTTGGTACGCCACTGGCTATAAGTGAGAAAGCCATAATGGAGCAAGTCATCAATGGTTAGGAACATGAGCAGTAAACTCTCGAGCGGAGGCTGGGTAAATGAACTTGGAGTTTGAGGACAGCAACCGCACATCTCACTGCTTCGGGTTCAATTACAGGATGGCAAGAGGGCCTTCAAAATGTGAGAACCCTTGGCGCCGTCTAAATGGGAAGTGGTAAGTACTACCAGAGTACCTTTTTATAAAAGGTTGCATGCTAATTGGTGCATGGCCATAAATGAATTAAATAGAAACAAAGCTCTTTTTGACAAATGCACTAGAAATGGGCTTAGCGTGCAGGAAAGGCCCTTGTAAGGACGTGCTAAGCCTGTTACTTAGAGCCTCTTCTATCAAACTACACTGGCAGTTTGTAGCATGGTGAGTCGCGCTGAATGGCCCGCGCTGCTCCCAACGCTCATAGAGTTCCTATGAGTGTTGGGAGCATCGTGGCTCTCTGTGCTAAAAACTGTTAGCGCAGTTTGATAGAAGAGTGCCTTATTGTGTTTGGAATCTGAGAAGGAAGAAATAATATGAGTTTTGCTGAAATAGCAGCTGTTACAAGAGAAATATATTTTAAAAGATATTTGCCACAAATAAGCTTCATTCAGGCCTGTATAAAGATATTCAGAGCATGCAGTAGGCAGCCTTGTTACAGATCTTTAGCAACCTCTAGTTCATTTGTAAACAGACGGATGTACTTAGTTGAATGGATATTTATGCAGCTTTAATTCACTTCCAGGAACCATCATATTAATTCCTATTTCCTCCTTTCCCAGAATAAGATAACCACTTGCAATACCATTTCCAGGTAGATTTCTTTGGTGCACGTAACTTGCCTTGAAATACTACTAAAAAGAGGTGAGCTAAATCCAAAGAGGGTTGGTAGGAAAAATGTGAAATTTACAGAACCAAAAATGTGCACTTTGCTAAGCCTTATGTGATGCATAGTTCAGAAGGTCATTTTCATCATGAGATATTTAGCCTTCTACACTACGTTTCTCACCATGCTCAGCTGGAAGACTGACACAGCTCAATAGTTTCAAATAATGCCCCAGTTAAGTTTACCATATGGCTCCAGAAAAAGGTGGACGGATTGAAGCATCTGGGTTGTACTTCCATTGAAAGCAATGGCAGTAAAACCTAGATATCTCAATCCATCCTCCTTTTTCTGGAGCCATATGGTAACCCTACCACAGACGATCCTCTTTACTCTTCAGGCTGAGAGCTCCCTGGATCAGAACAAGCACTACCAGTACTCCAGTGTTTCCTAAGTTAGTCCTGGAATAACCCTTCTCCACCCCTTGGATTGCCTCACCCCAGGTCAACCAAATAGGCTGAACCAGTCCCAGTTTTCTTCCATTGCATGCATGGATTTCAAATGATGAGCTTCTCGGACATCAGTGGGAATATCAAAACTAGAAATCCATGTAATGAGGTAAAACCAACTTGTTGAGGTGTTGAAGTGGGAGATGTACTGGTTCACTGCCTACTTTTTTGTGAGGTCCAGGAAATTACTAGGTTCTGCCTAACCTTAGCCTAGCTAAAATAAACAAAGAAACAATTCATTTCATTAGTCAAAGTTTGTCTTTGGGACAGTAACTCGCCAGCTGAGTCTTCCTGGTTGTTTTTAGGATGTGAATCATGCCATCAGGTTTTGCACTCTTTCTGCTCAAACTCTTCAAAGCAGCACTGAAACAGTAGTTAAAATGAATCCTTGTTGAACATATTGTATTGTATATTGTAGCATTCAGAAACTGGCACCAGTTTTTGTGCAAGAGGCAAAATCTCATTAAATAACAGGCTGGTATTTTTGTGTTTCTCCATGGCTGACTGTGCCAGTTTCAGCATGCAGGGCACCGTGCCCTCCACACCTCAGCACCAATTCTCAAGTTAAGTTTTGTTTGGCATAGGTTCACAGCGGGTCTGTGGCTGTGAAATGGGAGCTGTGACTGCAGTTTTGATTTTTATTTATTTGATGGCATTAACATTTATCAGCCCACGATTTTCTATTTCTAAGGTCTATTTTCCATATTTTTTTTTTTAGTTTAAAAGAAGGGATAGTGCTGGCTTGTAAAGTGTTGAGAAGAAAGAGTAGTAGAAAGTGGAGGTGATGGAAGATTGCAGTATGATTTAATTGAATGCGGTGTCTTATATACTGCTAAATCTCCCAAAGGATTCAGAGCAGTTTACAAAACAAATTGACTTAAGTAATGGCCAAAAATCTAATTGAGTATTTTGAATTTCCCTCTCTGTCCCAACGGGCTCACAGTCTAACTATAGTACCTATGAACGAAATAATTAAATTTACCTATGCAAAAATTGTTTTGATCCTTCCACTGCCACCTCCCTTTGAAAATTGTCTCACTCACTCGGAACTTGTCCTAGTTAGGACTGTGATGCTATTAGCCAGTGGTTCTACCCTCTCTCTCTCTCCCCAATTTCTTTCCTCATCTTCCTCCTCCTATAACCTAGCTTTGGCAGTGATTGACCTCGATACCACTGTTTTCCAGAACCTGCTTCATATATACTCTGTTGCGGAATGGCTAGCATTTTTTTACATCTCAAAGACCTCACTAACATTTGCCAGTCCCTGCCAACTAGCCTCGATAGTTCTATTATGTCAAGAGTGATGCAGATAAAATGCTCATTCTCTTGAGGGGACTAGAATTTCTCTTAAGGGTCTAGAATCAGAAAATAAGATTAAATATTGAACTAAGGCCAGTACTGGGCAGACCTTGCACGGTTTGTGTCTGTATATGGCCGTTTGGTGGAGGGTGGGCTGGGGAGGGCTTCAATGGCTGGGAGGGTGTAGATGGGCTGGAGTAAGTCTTAACAGAGATTTCGGCAGTTGGAACCCAAGCACAGTACAGGGTAAAGCTTTGGATTCTTGCCCAGAAATAGCTAAGAAGAAAAAATTAAAAAAATTTAAATTGAATCAGGTTGGGCAGTGGATGGACCATTCGGGTCTTTATCTGCCATCATCTACTATGTTATGTTATAAGTGTTACAGTAACAGAATTCCATACTACTGCTGTTATTTCTAGAGTGCTACCAGGCGTACTCTGTGCTGTACGGAGCCACAAAGGAGACAGTCCCTATGCAAATGAGCTTACAATCTAAACAATCAAGACAGGACGAAGGGGTGGGGGTTACAATTGGAGGGGATGGTTAAGCAGCTGGCTAGGGTGTAGGGTTAAGAGTTGAAGGCAGTCTCAAAAAGGTAAGTTTTCAGACATGGCAGCCCTGACTCTACAGGCGGACGTGTGCAGTTCTTATGCGGCACAACCTTGTCTCCATTGGGTCCAGCGGATTACAGATGGTCTAGTCGAGTCAGGGGAGGCTGGCATATCGACCAACGTATAAGTTTAAAAAGAAAAAAAACCCCAAAAACCATCTCTGCCGGCCTGGATGTCTAGTGCATGCGGAGACCATCTACAGATGGTCAGCGCATGCGCTGGGATCGCTGTAGCGCGATCCGGGTAGGCAGATGGGGGACGATCGCCCCCATCTGCATATTGGCTTTTTCTGAATTCATCGGGCCTGCCCGGACTGGGCCCAATCGGGCAGGTTTGTGAATCTAGCCCTAAGTATTAGTTGAGGTTTAGAATTACTAACGTGCTTTTCTGTTTTACCCCCAGGTCTCATTTTATGCAGTGGAACCTAGTTAATAATGAACTGTGCTAATGGCATTAGCACATGGGAGCGCACTTTGGTAACTCTAGCTCTTAGCTCGGTGCAAGGACTGTTTGAACAATGCTCACCTTTGTCCTGGCTAAAAGTGCGCATGAAATTTTATAACATGTATATATTTAACTGTATTAGGGTTACCAGATGTCCGGGAAAACCCAGACATGTTCTCTTTTTAGAGGACTATCCAGGTGCCTGGACAGACTTTCCAAAACCCGGCAGTTTGTCTGGGTTTTGGAAAGCTCCAGTGAGCTCCAGCCACATCTGGAGGGCCTCTGAGCATGCGTTGATGATGTCACACACATTTGCGCTTGCTCTAGACCAGTGGTCTCAAACTCAAACCCTTTGCGGGGCCACATTTTGGATTTGTAGGTACTTGGAGGGCCTAAGAAAAAATAGTTAATGTCTTATTAAAGAAATGACAATTTTGCATGAGGTAAAACTCGTTATAGTTTATAAATCTTTCCTTTTGGCTAAATAATAATATTTTGGCTTAATAATAATATTGTCATTTATAGCTAAAGAGACATATGATCAAGAAACTGTTTTATTTTACTTTTGTGATTATGATAGACATACTGAGGGCCTCAAAATAGTACCTGGCGGGCCGCATGTGGCCCCCGGGCCGCGTGTTTGAGACCACTGCTTTAGACCCTCCAGACAAGGCTGGAGCTCGTCGAGGAAGAGAGGAGGCTTTGTGGGGGCAGAACTGGGCGGGCTGTGCAGGACAGGGCGGGGCTGGAGGTGGAACAGGGCAGGGTTTTGTGGGCAAAAATATGAAAACCCTTATTAGGAAGTGATGTATCCTCGGTGCATGTTTAGATCAATTTGTGGGTAGTTGATTAGGATAGTTGTGTGGAAGTACTTGTGGGATGGTGAGTTAAATAGGTGTGACATCCCCCCCACCCTTGAAAAATGCCTCTGCTACAGAGTGAAGTGTATGGGATTTTTCAGGGAGTCACTGAATAGTGGATAGTAGAGAACAGTGGGTGGAGCTGGAGGCTCCTTTGCCTGAGTTAGAGGAAGGAGTAAATTCAAGGCTTTTTTGGTTAATCTGATCTCTCACTAGAGCCCTAAGAATGAGGGAGACTCTTGAAGTGTTAATTTATTGGGGGGGGGGGGGTAGAAAAGTCTAAAAAATGTTTATAACAGAGCAGACACCAGAGAGGAGACGGGGAGCCTAGAAGGTTCTTAAAAAAAGAGAAATACTTTATCTTTCAGAAGTGATTTATCAGGAGAGGACAGAGAGTATGACTGTGTGAAAGGACTATAAAATCTGTCTAAGTATAATTAGGTTAAAATTTGGATACCTGAAGATCCCTTGTAAACAGTGTTGACAGGTAATAGCGGTTTTTTAACATTTTTTTTATTTATGCAATTTATCAAAAAATTAAGTAACTACTTGTACAGAAAAGTAAAAAGGTCTAACTATACAAAGTAAATGTTATTAATTCTAATTACATTAAGAACATAAGAATAGCCTTACTGGGTCATACCAAAGGTCCATTAAGCCCAGTAGCCCGTTGTCATGGTAGCCAATCTAGGTCTCTAGTACCTGGCCAAAACCCAAGGAGTAGCAACATTCCATGCTACCGATCCAGGGCAAGCTGTGGCATCCTCCATGTCTGTCTTAATAACAGACTTTGAACTTTTCCTCCAGGAAATTGTCCAAATCCTTCTTAAAACCAGCTACACTATTCACTCTTATAAGGAAAAGAATAAGGAACCTTACCAAAGTCCACTAATTTAGGGATCAGAAGAGAAAGTTTAGGAGAAACATTTAGTAGCAAAAATATTAACTAATGAAATAACACCAGAAAGCGTCTGCCAAAAAGTTCAGGAACTGAATGCAAGCTTCAGTCTAGAGTGCTACCAGGGGTTGTCTCATGGGAACCCATGGACACATGTTTAGTGGACAAGAAAAGCAGCCAATTCTAAGGATACAAGGAGAACATGCTTTTGAGGTCTGTTATTTTTCCACAAATTTACATGGAAATTTTAGGAAAAGACGACAGTCCCTAGCTGATTCACTTCCTGATAAATCATAAGAATCTCCACTCACCTTGAGAAACAATATTTATTTTTCGTTAAACACCACCCCCCGCCCTAGCAAGTTGGGTATTTTTAGAAGTATGACTGAATATCTGGCACTACCATTCATTTAAATTTAGCTCATTAAATAACACGAACTGGATATATGCCAATGAATATACTGTTATTCTGTATATATATGTAACTGAATGAAGATATCTGGTTAACTACTGCATAGCAACCCAATTGAATTTCTGCAATCGTATAGGGACCAGGAATAGCAGTGCTTTGCTTATGAAGCTGGATTCCTGGATAGCTCATGGAGAACCAAGCTTCTGCAAAGTAGTTTCAGAAACGGTGACTAAGAAAAAAAAAAATAAAAAGAGCGGCATTTATCCCTTTTCTGGCTATGAAACGATGACTGCAGGAAGGAGTAAATGTGGTTCTGATATTGGCCTAGAAATCATGCTCCATTATGTTTAACAGATGATGGAGGGGAAATGTTTGTTTAAGTAACTTACCCTAGCTGTATATTATTATAGTGGTTTGTAATCTGTTCTGGCAAAGGAATAGTATAAAGTCTGAAGAAGTACTTGTGTGTTCTGACTGCAGTCATATTTCTGCCGCAATAAATATCTGTCTTGGGCTATATTAACAAAGTCATCATGGTAAATGGAGGGTTTAAATAAATAAAAAGTATTACTGCTTTAACATTTAACTGTAATATCCTTCAAAATTTGTACTTCCCGAAAGCAGCCTGCTAGCTCATCAACAGTACTGTGCATTGCCCTGTGGAAGACCTGGGTTCAATTCCTGGGTCAGGTCTTCTGTCCCTCAGGCCAGCTTGGGGGAGAGTGTGGCGCAGTAGTTAAAGCTACAGCCTCAGTACCCTGAGGTTTTGGGTTCAAACTAGAGAATGACACGGTGACAAAATTCATCACCGTTCCCTTCCCCACGGATAACCGCGGGAAATAATCCCATGTCATTTTCTAGTGTCTATTTCAACCTCGGTCCTTCTACACCAGCATTCTTCAAAGCAAAGCTTGTGGGTCAGTGGTTGTGGCCATTCATACTCTGATTCTTATGTGAGCCAAGGGTAATGAAGCCATTGTGACATCACTGATGTGATTGGCTCTTAGGCACTGGTGAAATGAGGCATTATGACATCACAATATCTGCTCTGGATACCAGAGACTGTCATTCTATAATGTCTATCTCAACTTCAATCCTTCTACACCAGCATCCTTCAAAGCAAAGCTTGTGGGTCAGTGGTTGTGGCTATTCATACTCTGATTCGTCCCTCTCTCCTTAAAGAATGACATGAAGATGGTTTCCTGCGGTTATCCACGGGGACGGGGACGGTGATGAATTTTGTCACCATGTCATTCTCTAGTTCAAACCCATGCTGCTCCTTGTGACCCTGGGCAAGTCACTTAATCCCCCCCCATTGCCCCAGGTACATTAGATAGATTGTGAGCCCACCGGGACAGACAGGGGAAAATGCTTGAGTACCTGAATAAATTCATGTAAACCGTTCTGAGCTCCCCTGGAATAAAAAATTGAATAAATTTTTTAAAAAAAATTGAGGCAGAACCTTCTGTTTCTGGGAGATGGAATCGCAGTCATCATGTATTGGTGTCAGTTGGTTGCCCTCTTTAAAAAGTAGGGCATTCCCGTAAGTTATTACAGTGGTATGACACAACTCATATTATAGTGCAAAATCTTAGATGTGTAAACTTAAAAAAGCTAATCAAGTTTCAAAAGCAAGACTCCCTTATTACTGATAAATCCCTTTAATGTTAAACATTTTTAATAGCAAAGAATAAGTGCTATTGCTGAAAATGTTAAAGGGATTTCTTATTTGTTTAAATATACAATTGCCAGCTAAATTCTACTTCTGACAATTTCAATTTCACTTGCCCTTATTCTGCCACAAATTGCTCCTTTTTAAAAAAATAGTTACAATCTTTTTTTCAAAATTAAAACGGCTAAATATAGTTTTACTTTGATTTGTGCTTTTAAAGTACTTTTGCAATCTGTACTATCACTGGCTATTGTGATGGGCACATCCCAGTGGCTATACTGAAAAGGTCCCAAAAAGAGAACACTGCTTCTCCTGGCGATCTGAAGCCTCCAGGAAGATCAAAAGGCATCAAGAATGACATTCACCATAGCTTAAACCAATGGAAAAAAGCTTATCAAATCTGACGCCAAGCTATATGGGTCCCTTTCATCAGTCTCTTGCTTAGGGTGAATACTCGTAAAAAGAACAAGCCAATATTTTCTTACAGCATCTTAAAAACCTGTCACTCCAGCTTCCTCTGTCTATAACTTTATATCTGGATTAACTTCAATCTCCAGCTTCTTAGAACAAATAAGTTTTCCCTGCATGCAGTTCTTTATGCAAATGAGCTCCCTTGCTTTCTAGGGAATAAGCAGAACAGCTTATTTATTTTCTATTTATTTTTCAATTTTCTATACTGTTCTCCCAGGGGAGCTCAGAACGGTTTCCATGAATTTATTCAGGTACTCAAGCATTTTTCCCTCTCTGTCCCAGCGGGCTCACAAATCTATCTAATGTATCTGGGGCAATGGGGGGATTAAGTGACTTGCCCAGTGTCACAAGGAGTAGCGTGGGTTTGAACCCACAACCTCAGGATGCTGAGGCTGTAGCTTTAACCACTGCGCCACACACTCCCCATCTTGGTGAACCCTTCTCCCCCAGTAGAGTTTAATTGGCCTCTGTCCTTACTAATTTCTACTTCTCTCCAAGACAAGGCAAATAGGGTGGGGTGGGGTGGGGTGGGGTGGGGAGGGGGATTTAATATTCAAACAAGAACACTAAGGCCCAGATTCTGTAAACTGCATCCCGATTGCAGGCAGCTGTAGGTGTCCTACAGCTGTCTAATCAGCCAATTGGGACACACTTAAAAAAAAAATGCTCCTCAGCCAGGCCGCCTATATTGAAGGCATCTCTGGGAGCCTAGGGAGGCCCGCAAGCTCGCCTAAGGCTAGGCGGTAGCCTTAGGCGAACCTAAGCAGCCCTACGCATCTCCCTAGTAGAGCGGGAGACACTTACAAAGTAGGCCAGCAAAATGCTGGCCTACATTTAAGTAGATGCGGCCACTTTACTTAATTGCGGCCAGGGATCTCCCTGCTATGATTAGTATAGCGGCCATGACTACGGCTGCCAGTCTCCCCCCTAAATGAACGAGGCAGGAGGGATGCCTAATCCCTCCTGCCAAAAGACCCCCCCACCCACCTCCGACAATGGCCGGCAAGAGGGTGTCCAAACCCTCCTGCCAGTAGGCCCCCCCCGACGATCGTAGCAGGAGGGTACCCAACCCCTCCTGCCCACCCAGATCGCCAGCAGCAGAGTGCCCAATCCCTCCTGCCGGACCCCACCAAATGACCCCCCCTGTCCCTGAACCTCCCCAATGAAACGCTCCAACCCCCCCTTCCCAGACCCTTGCAATGAAACCCCCCTGAGCTCACTGAGCAAGTTGGCAGGCTGGATTCTTGCACCAGCCGCCTCCATTCAAATGAGGTGGGCCCGCCCTTCTCCTGCCCAACCCACAGGAGCCTAGGTCCTGATTGGCCCAGATGCCTAAGGCCCCTCCTATGGGTTGGGCCCTAGGTACATGGGCCATCTCAGGGGTGTGGTCATTAGGCAGGAAGGATTGGGCTCCCTCCTGCCGCGATCATACGGGGGAGGAGGGACTGGCAGCCGTAGCCACTTATTGCAGCAGGAAGATCCCTTGGCGCGATAAGTATAGCGATCGCGTCCACAGTAACCTAATTCTGTAACTGGCGTCTTTAAATGGACGTTGGTTACCAAGCTCTAGATATATAATTATAATATTATCATCACAGTCATTGGACCAAATGTGCAAAAGGCATTTTTCCTATTTGGTGTCTATGGGGAAAAGGCTTAATACACAGGGCTCATTATCTTAAACTTCTGGCTGGCCCACACACACACACACAAAATCATAAATTATTCTCAGCATCATTTCCATATGCGTAACATGAATAACAAGTGTTATTTTGTAGTCTCTGCTTCTCATCTTTTAGTTATTTTCTTTATGTGGGTTTTGCGTCTGAAAGATCAGTTGCCACAAGCAAGTATTCTCCATAGGTGACAGACTATGTGCCTGATTTTCCATGGATGTGGTACAGATTTCACTGCATTCCAGCTTTACTAATCTGAACATACAATTAATATGATTTTAGCAACAAATCTTAACATCTCCTTCCGTCTACCCTTTCACACCCCAGCACCCTTTTTGGAATAGGAATTTTTCTGTTCTGTGCAATGATTCTTAGAGAATATAACCCTATGTATAGGTAACAACCTCCCCATCCTCTTTTTTGGCTTAGCCATATTTGTAAAACATTCTTTATTACCCTCCTGATGTTGTTTTTTCCTTAAATGTATTTTTACTTTCCTTAAAGATTGTAGTTCACCCCTCTTCCCTTATGTATCGCTAATTACTTGTGTACATACATTGTATGTTTACTTGTGCAAATTGTTTTATTTTGTCTCCCAATTTTTTATTGTCATATGCATTGAAGTATTTGATATTGCGTGTACAACAAACTTTTAATAAACTTGAAACTTTGAAACTATGATTGAACAAGCATTTAAGGACATCACCCAGATGGCATCATGGGCTGTGGTTCATAGTTAACAAAAACTGTTTTCTTTCTTTTTATAGAAAGTCCTATTTTTTTATTTTATCTTCTGAATTTTACAAAATACATTTACAAGGAATAATCTTTATAACAACAGAGGATAATTCCATCACAGATCAATTACAGGCCAGTAAGTCTGACTTCTGTGGTAAGTAAATTAATGGAAAAACTTTTAAAACAGAAAATAGTGAATTTTCTGGAATCCTGGATTACATGACCAGAGGCAACATGGATTCACTAGAGGCAGGTCTTGTCATAAGAACATAATTGCTGCTGCTGGGTCAGACCAGTGGTCCATCGTGCCCAACAGTCCTTCCCAATTTGATCAACAGATTGGCTATTAGTTGAAGCAGTTCAGCCATAGCCCCTTTCACTTCCTTGATTACCCTCGGATGGATGCAATCCGGTCCTGGGGATTTATCATTTTTAAGCCTATCAATCTGCCTGTATACCTCTTCTAGACTGACCGTCAACCCTGTCAGTTTCCCGTCTTCGTTTCCTGCGTATAGCCTGCCTGCTTCCGGTATGTTGTATATATCCTCTTCGGTAAATACAGATGCAAAAAATGTGTTCAGTTTGTCCTTTATTCCATGGTCATCCAATGGCCCCACCGCTTCCTTCGTGGGCCGTTCCCCTTAATATATCGAAAGAACGGCTTGATATTTTTTGCCTCCTTGGCTATTTTTTCCTCATAGTCTCTTTTGGCCCCTGGCGCCTTAAGGCACCTGCTTTGATGTTGTTTCGTCCATTTTTCACCTTTTCCATTCCTTAAATCAGGGGTGTCCAATGTCGGTCCTCGAGGGCCGCAGTCCAGTCGGGTTTTCAAGATTTCCCCAATGAATATTCATGAGATCTATTTGCACGCACTGCTTTCATTGTATGCTAATAGATCTCATGCATATTCATTGGGGAAATCCTGAAAACCCGACTGGATTGCGGCCCTCGAGGACCGACATTGGACACCCCTGCCTTAAATGAAGTCTTCTTGTCTCTGATCACTTCCTTCACCGCTACAGTGAGCCACGCTGGTTCCTTGTTCTTTTTCCTTTTGGATGCCTTGTTGATACGCAGTATATATAGATTTTGCACCTCGGTGACTGTGTCCTTAAAAAGAGACCATGCTTGCTCTAGCATTTTTATAGTGCTTATCCTCTTCTTAATCTTCTTCCCCACCATAAGTCTCATCCCTTCGTAATTCCCTTTTCGGAAGTTGAATGCCGTGGCCGTCATTCTGGATCGATGTTTTGCCCCCGTGTCCATGTTGAATTGGATCATATTGTGATCACTGCTTCCCAGCGTCCCTTCTACTTCTACACCTTGTGCCGGTCCTCTTAGTCCATTTAGAATTAAGTCCAGAACTGCATTTCCTCTCATTTTGCTTGATAAACTGTTCCAGGAAGCAATCGCCTACAGGATCCAGGAACTTGGTCTCCCTACTGCAGCCAAAGGTGCCTAGGTTCCAGTCTATCCCCGGATAATTTAAGTCACCCATGATAACTGCATTGTCTCCCTTGCATAAGAACATAAGAACATAAGCAGTGCCTCTGCCGGGTCAGACCACAGGTCCATCCCGCCCAGCAGTCCGCCCCCCTGCCTGAATCACCAGAAGGGGCCCCCTTGCCCCCTAGGTATCTCATCGAAATCCTATCTTCCCATCAAAGTCCTAACCCTCCGGCCATTCACCTACACGACCTGGTGAGCTGTCTATACTTATGCAACACCTCAGCACCTCCCTCAGTACCCCACGATCCCCTTTTCCCTCAGGAATCCGTCCAATCCCTGTTTGAATCCATGTACTGTACTCTGCCGGATCACTTCCTCCGGGAGCGCATTCCATGTGTCCACGACCCTTTGGGTGAAGAAAATCTTCCTTGCATTTGATTTGAACCTATCCCCCTTCAGTTTCTCTGAGTGCCCCCTCATACCTGCCGTCCCTTTTAGTCTGAAGAACCTGTCCCTGTCCACCTTCTCTATGC
The DNA here is from genome assembly GCF_902459505.1 of Geotrypetes seraphini. Classification (NCBI taxonomy): domain Eukaryota; kingdom Metazoa; phylum Chordata; class Amphibia; order Gymnophiona; family Dermophiidae; genus Geotrypetes; species Geotrypetes seraphini. Next base: position 328,858,609 of record NC_047084.1, on the reverse strand, counting down.
CCCTAAGTATTTTGAAGGTCTCTATCATATCCCCCCTGAGCCTCCTCTTCTCCAGAGAGAAGAGCCCCAGTTTATCCAGCCTCTCGGCGTATGGGCAGTTTTCCAGCCCTCTTACCAGTTTCGTTGCCCTCCTTTGGACTTTCTCAAGAACTGCCATGTCCTTCTTGAGGTGCGGCGACCAATATTGAACGCAGTATTCCAGATGTGGGCGCACCATCGCTCGATACAGCGGCATGATGACTTCCCGCGTCCTGGATGTTATGCCCCTCTTGATGATGCCCAGCATCCTGTTGGCTTTCTTCGAGGCTGCTGCACACTGTGCGGATGGTTTCATGGATGGATCCACTAGCACACCCAAGTCTCTCTCAAGTCCAGTGTCTCCCAGCAGTCCCCCTCCCATTTTGTACTCGAACAACGGGTTCTTTTTCCCTATGTGCATGACCTTGCATTTGTCTACGTTAAAGCGCATTTGCCATTTGTTTGCCCAGTCCTCCAGCTTATCAAGGTCCCTTTGCAAATCCTCACACTCTTCCCTGGTCCTAACTCTGGCGCAGAGTTTGGTATCGTCTGCAAATTTTATAACCTCACACTTTGCCTCCATTTCCAGGTCATTGATAAATATGTTGAAGAGTAGCGGTCCCAGCACCGATCCCTGTGGCACACCACTCGTGACTCCCCTCCAGTCAGAATATTGGCCCTTTACTCCGACCCTCTGTAGTCTACCTGACAACCAGTGCTTGATCCATCTGTGTACATCCCCGCCCACCCCGTGGTTCCACAGCTTCCTAAGCAGCCTTTCATGTGGCACCTTGTCAAAGGCCTTTTGAAAGTTGAGGTAAATGATGTCTATGGGTTCCCCTTTGTCCATCTGACTGCTTATTCCCTCATAGAAGTACAGAAAGTTTGTCAGGCACGACCTTCCCTTGCAGAATCCGTGCTGGCTTGTCCGCAGTAGGCCATTTTTCTCAATGTGCTCGCAAATGCTGTCCTTGATCATTGTTTCCACCATCTTCCCTATAACTGAAGTCAGGCTCACCGGCCTGTAGTTCCCGGGGTCACCTCTCGATCCCTTCTTAAAGATAGGTGTGACATTCGCCAGTTTCCAGTCCTCTGGTACCTCTCCAGTTGTCAAGGATAGGTTGCAAACATGCTGGATTGCGCCCGCTATTTCCTGTCTTAGTTCCTTTAGAACCCTTGGGTGGATCCCGTCCGGTCCCGGTGATTTGCCAATCTTTGTTTCCGTTCCATTTGTTCCTGGAATTTTGACCCATAGAGACTCTGCCTTATTTTTCATTTCTGGTGTGTTCTCTCCTGTAGACTCAATACCCCCACCTTTTTAACCTACTCTGTCTCTGCTGTATAGCTTGTATCCTGGTAGTACAGTGTCCCAGACATTTTCTCATTCCACCATTTTTCCGTGATGCCGTTGATGTCAAGGTTATCTTTTTGTGCCATAGTGTTTAGGGGGGAGGGTTATTCGAGTGGGCAGACTTGTTGGGCCGATGGCCCTTTTCTGCCGTCATTCTCTATGTTTCTATTCTCCCATCTTATTCCTTAGGCTCCTTGCGTTTGTGTACATACACTTGAGTTTGCGGCCTGTTAATTTCTTGCATTTCTTTTCCTCTTGTGTCCCTTTCGATCCGTCAGGATTTCTTTCTTGCCTATGATCCAGTAAGTTTTCCCTGCTATCTTCCTGCACAGTATCCTCTGGGTATACTGGTTCCCGAACCATCGACTCTCGGTCGACTGTCGGCTTTCTCCTTCTTCCTAGTTTAAAAACTTCTCAATTTCTCTCTTGATATTGCTTGCAAGTAGCCTCATTCCATCTCCACTGAGGTGGAGTCCATCCTTCATGAATAGCTTGCTCTTCCCCCCGAATGTCATCCAGTTGCACATGAAGTGGAATCCTTCTTCCTCACACTAGCGCCTCATCCATGCGTTGACTGCTTGCAGCTCCGTCTGCCTCTTCTCGTCGGCCCTGGGTACCGACAGGATCTCCGAGAACGCTACCCTCGGCATTCTGATCTTCAGCTTCCCTTCTAGCATCCAGAACTGGTCCTTCAGTTCTTCCCTGCTGAAGTTCCTGTTGCTCATGTTGTTTGTCCCCAAATAGATCACCACCGCGTATCTTCCTCTTCCACGCTGTAGATGATCCTGTCGATGCAGCTCACTATATCTACCATGGCTCCCCGTAGGCAGGTCACCAGCCGATCCTGTCTTGCTACCGCTATGTGGCTGTTGACTTGTCTGATGATGGAGTCCCCCACGACGATTGCTGTCCTCTCTATCTTCTCTTTCTCTCTAGCCGCAGGTCCGTGTCCCCGGTGTATGACCATCTCTCCAGCCATAGGTCCATGTCCTCTGTGCACTTCCATCTTCCCTCATCCTGGCATTGACTTGCACCAGACTTGGCTTCCTTGTAGTTGTCCTCCAGGTGGTCCTCACTCACTGTAGGTGTATCTTGGTCCTCGCTCACTGTTAAGTGTATCTTGGCAGCTCCACTGTTGGTGATTTTCCATGGCCTCCCTATATGCCTGTTCGATGAACTTCTCTAACTCCCTGACTTCTTCCTCAACGCTTTCCTCTGTCATGAAGTTTTCTGCCTCTCTGTCCTCTTCCACTGCTTGAAGTGCTTCTAGTTCCAGTATTCTGCCCTCCAGGAGTGTGACTTGCTTCTTCAGGCCTTCCAGTTGCTTGCATCGAATGCATACATAAGACTGCCTCCCAGAGGAGAGGTAGTCATACATATGGCAGAAAACTGGGTAGCTCAATATCCTGCTTCTGTCTGCTGCATTCATTGCTGTCTGCTTGCCGGTCTGTTATCTGAAGTGGCTTCTCCTTGTGTAGGAATCTGTGTAGCGTCTTCAGAGTTACTGTGAAGTCCTTTTCTTGATTTTAAACCTGCTACCCCTGTTGCTTGTATGTGTCCTCTGTGTCTGCTGTGATTGCCTTCTGCTACTACTGTGTTTGTTTATCTATTGCTTGTCTGTCCTGTTGCCCTTGTGGTACTTGCCAGTGTAGGTGTCCTTCCTTAGTGTTTCTTCTTTGCTGGTCCCTTCTTAAGGCCCTTTGCAAAGGCGCTCTTGCTAAGGTGAGTGCCTTTAATGCTCGCCTTTGACGCGTGCCAAATGGCTGAGCTCCGTTGGCCCCTCCACATTTAAGGAGGCACTCTGCTGGATGATAGGATGGGTAGAGCTACCTCTCACTGATGCCCCTTGCTCTTTCCTACCTTCTCTTGCTCCTTCTTCCCCTCTCCTGTTCTCTTCTCTACTTTTCTCTCCTTCCCCTTTCTTGCCCCCTGCTTGCCTACCCAAGCCTGTTTAACTGAGCGCTGTTGGCCCCTCCCCTTGTCTGATAATATTTTTTGACTGGGTGACCAGAGAATTGGATAGAGGGAGAACATTAGATATGTATTTAGATTTTAGCAAAGCCTTTGACCATATTTCACACAGGTATCTAATATACTGAGTACCCTCGGTAATGGCCCCAAAATGAATGACTGGATCAAAAAGATGTTCAGTGGAAAGTGACAGAAGGTAGAAGTCAATGGAGATCTATCTGAGGAAAGGGATATTACCAGTGGTGTGCCACAAGGTTTGGTTCTTGGGCCTGTTTTTTTTAACATTTTTGTGATATTACTGAATGGATGTCTGGTAAGATTTGCCTCTTTGCAGATGGTGCCAAAATCTGCAATAGGGTAGACATCCCTGATGGTATAAAGAATATGAGGAAGTACCTAGTGAAGCCTGAAGAATGGTCTGAAATTTGACAGCTAAGATTTAATGTTAAGAAATGCAAGGTCATTCATTTGGACTGCATAAACCTGAATGAACAGTACAGTTTAGAGGGTGAAGAACTTATGTGCACAAGAGAGTGGGACTTGGGTGTGATAGTATATGGTGATATTAACATGACTAAACAGATTGAAAAGACAATGGCATAAGCTAGAAGGATGCTTGGGTGCATAGCGAAAGGCATGGCCAACAGGATCAGGGGAAGTATTGATGCCCCCTGTATAAGACTCTCTGGTGAGACCTTGTTTGGAATATTGTGTACAATTCTGGAGACTTAATTCAAGAAGATATGAACAGGATGGAGTTGGACCAGAGGACAGCTATTAAAATGGTCAGTGGTCTTCATCATAAGACATGTGGGGACAAATTGAAAGATCTTAGTATGGAGTCAAGGATCCAAGATGGCTGCTGGCTTACTTAGCTGAGAGTGTTATATAACAACACAACAAGCCCAAGATGGCGTCAGGCTAAATGCGCTGAGGAGCCGCTCTGAGGATTCTTTCTTCAACAAAAATTTTTCAGTGGACAATATCACTTACCCGATGCCTAAACAGAGGGGCCGTAGTGCCGCTGGTGCCTCGCGGCCCACTGTCACCCCCGCGGTCGGCGACATCGGGGAGCTCCTCAGACAGATGCAGGGAGCATTTTTGGCGTCGGAGGGAGGCCCGCAGAGGAGCAGCGGCGTCAGCGAAGCCGTTGTGATTCCTCCGGGATTGGAGACATCTCTGAGCCCCGACGTTAGGGCACCGCCCCCGCTGCCTCAGTTAAGCAGCTCTCCAAGGGGTATGGGAACCCCGGATGTCGGAGCTTTGCCTTCCCCTGAGGCAAGTAGTCCAAAACAGAGCCTGCTGATAGGAACTCAAATTGATATGAGCTCCTTTGAAGAAGCTGAGGAAAAATCATCTAAGGAGAGGCGAGTTAGCCTTCAGGGACAGCGACAAGTAAAACAACTGGATTGTGAGCACTATGACACTTCTATACCTTTAATTCCCCTGGAAAAACCCTCAGAAGTAACTCTGGACTCACTGTGGGATCTTAAGGCCAGACTAGTGAAGACCATAAGTCCCAAACTTCAGTTAATTGAGGGGAAACTGTCTCAACATTCTACTGAACTTAAAGTATTGAAAAATGAAATGACTGCCTCTAACTCTTCTGTTCAGAAGCTTGAACAGGAAATTAAATCATCTAAACAACTACAGGAAACTTTAATGAAAGATAATATAAATCTTAGGAGAAAGATAGAGAATTTGGAAAACAACTCCAGATACAACAACTTAAGATTAATTAACTTTCCTAGGCTACCATTGATACCACCTAGAGAAATGTTTAAAAGATATTTTCTTGAAGCTTTGGGGGCCTCGGAAGATTCATTACCTCCTTTATCACGAATTTATTATTTACCCAATAAGATTAAATTGCTAAAAAAGTCTTCGGACCAAGGACTATTGGATGTATCGGAGTTATTGGAAAAATCTGATAAAGAGGCTGTAGAACCAAGTACTTTGATTGTAACAGTAGCTCTCTCTATTGATAAAGTTTGGTTGTTAAAACTATTCTTTAAAAATAGACAGAAAGAATTTATGGGTTGTAAAGTGCAGATATTTCCTGATTTATCATGAGAGACCCAAAAGCGTCGCCGTGAATTTCTTATGTTGAAACCAGGTGTTACATCTTTAGGTGCTACTTTCTATTTACGACATCACCGATCAGTTAAGTATGTTTTCTTTGAACCTAATCAGTTGACCTCTTTCTTAGCGCTCTCCCGATTGGAGGCAGAAAAATCATAAGCCCTAAGTTTATTGATTAATCCCAGCAATCAGCCCTCTAGCTAACTTTAAATGAAAGAATGTACATTCTGTTCAATTCTTTTCTTTTGTTTTCGCTAAGAAATCTTGGATCCAAAATTTGAGGACTTGAGCATTTTAGTTATAAATGATCTTAATGTTATTGGAATATTTCTTGCTTTATGTAGAATTACTAATTTTGCTTTCTGTACGAGTTTATTCTTGATTATATGATTTGAAAATCAATAAATATATTTAATAATAACAACACAAGAATTAAAATATATATGGTTCTCAGAATAACTAAATAGTTAATACAGTGGTGCCTCACACAACGAACTTAATTCGTTCCAGGAGCAAGTTTGTTATGCGAAAAGTTCGTTATGTGAAACGCGTTAAGCGCAGTAACTAACGACTGCCTGCAGTGCCTGCGCGGAAGGATGCAATACATTGGCAGCGATCGTGGAAGCTCGGGTGACTTCGTTGTGTGAAACGAAGTTCGTTGTATGAATCATGACATGAAGTACGTTGTGTGCAGCGTTCGCTGTGCGAGGCGTCCTTTATGCGAGGCACCACTGTATATAGGAAACCACTGAGTAACTGTAGAACTGAGACTATAACTAGGAAAAACTATTTTTTAAATTGGGTTATAAGCCTCAGAATTTAGAGCTTTTTCCCCCCCAAAAAGGGGGTATCTTTATAGAAACAATTCACTTGTTCCTGTTCACCTCATTGGCAAAAACCCGCCCTCACTCTCATTAAAATTGTTTTATTTAATTTAATTCATACTACCAATTAATTATGAAAAATCTAGCCTAACTTTAATTCATCTCTTCATAGAGTAACAACTCAGTTGTTTAAAACATTCTAGCTTAGTTCAGGACACAGAATCGGCAGACTAATGCAAGCAAAGGATATAAAACCTGATTATATTTTAAATAATTTTTCTTTGTACTTATCTCCGGCGTTTTATTTCTTGCCAAGTGACAAACAAATTCAGATCAGTGCTTAGTATAACTGGTCTCTCTTCATTCATCCGACGCGGCCTGCGGGGCAAAATAGCACTCCCGCTGCATCAGGGAAATTAATAACAGCAAGGTCTAAAAAAAATGAAACGAAAACAGCCATCAGCTGACTCATAATGGCGTTACATTTCTAGTGTTTTTACAAATATTCACAAGCTCTTACCTTTTATAAGCAGTGCAACATCTGCCAATTCTGAGTAACAAAATGAACATGGCGGCACGCATTTAAAAATGTAATGACACCAGCATAAAACTTTTCTGTAGTCCGATTGGATGGAAAAAAACAAAATATGATGTTTCACTGCAGCTTAATCTTTTTATTTAAACCTTTTTCTTTTCGAATATCTTTGTTATTAACCACCTGATTTTTTTTTTACTATATAACTAAACAGGTACAATTTCAGAAAAATATAGAACTACAATCAAACCTCGGTTTGCGAGTAACCCGGTTTGCGAGTGTTTTGCAAGACGAGCAAAACATTCTCGCAAAACGTGTCTCGCAAAACGAGTATCGACTCGATTTGCGAGCACCCCCCGATAACCGGCATCGCTCCCCCCTGCTCGCAAAGGGCCCCCTCCTGCTCGAATCGGCACCCCCCCCGCGAGAACAGGAACCCCCCGCCCGACCAACTTTAACTCACCCCCCCCTTTGGCACCGGCACGCAGCCCACAAGTGCCAGTGCCGCTTGAAGATCTTCTTCCCAGTCTCTGCGCATGCTCAAGCCCTTCTAATTCTCCCTCTCGCCGAGAATCTCGGGGGGGTGAGTTAAAGTTGGTCGGGCGGGGGGTGCTGGATCACGCGGGGGGGGGGACTTTGCGAGCGGGGGGGGGAGCAGCGCCCTGACCTTGGGAGGGGTGGGGGGTGGGAACGTATTTCCATTATTTCCTATGGGGAAACTCGCTTTGATAAACGAGCATTTTGGATTACGAGCATACTCCTGGATTATGCTCCTTGGATTATGCTCCTTGGATTATGCTCCAAGGATTATGCTTGGATTATGCTCCTTGGATTATGCTCCAAGGATTATGCTCGTAATCCAAGGTACCACTGTATGTGGAATTCACTATCCGGTTCAGTAAAAATGCTGCCATTCCATTGCTTTATTCAGACCTCATGGTTCTAATGGTTCTCATTTATTATTCACTTGTTATTATTTATCGTATTATTACTATTGCTTTATTTACACATTAGTGAATTCCTCTGAGAGTTTCATACAGGGATCTTCCAATCTTTTTGTGTCTAATGATTTAAGCCTGATTTTGTGTCTAATGATTTAAGCCTGAAGATTTAAGCGCTGCTCTTTTTGAGCTAGAGTTGTTTTTTTTTTACTCTGAAGCTGAACTCAAAAAACATCAAGAGGATATGCGGATCAACGTTGACTAATTTAGAGTAGAACTACAGAAAAATAAGTTTAAAAAATTCAAACGAGATGAGGACTATGTGAACCAGAGGGTTTATCCCTGACTGAATAAAAACAAACAAGAAAAAATGTCAAGAGATAGGTTTACTTTTGTCAAAACATCTGTCATCTGCTAGCAATTATAGCGCCGATGGTGATTTTTTAGATGCCAGACCCCGTTATCAACAACAGAGGGGCAGACGCGGGAATTTGCGGCGTCAGCAACAGAACCACAACTATAATCAGCAGCAAACTTACAACTACATCCAAAGGCCATAAACGAGATCTCAAAGAGGGCAGAGATTCCCATGATTAATTTCTCAAAACACCATGTAACCCCTGATGAAATTAAAATCTTGACAAAAGGTTTAATCTTTGTTCCCACTGTGGATTTCTTTCAAACAAGAATTGATATTGAAAAATTAATTCGCAATTTTGAGGATTAAAATGTTTTTCTCAAAAGAAAATAACAATTGGGATGATCGATAGTATCCCCAAATCCTCTTGGATTCCCCCAGGTCCAATGGATTCTTGACTGGACTCTTTTTATAAACTTATCATTTCTGATTTAAATAAAAAGAGAGGAGATTTTCAAATACAAGAAAGACATGCTCTAACCACTCTTCAAAAGGACCACTTGTTAGTTATAAGGAAAGCTGATAAAGGCGGAGGAATTGTTCTGCTTGATAAGGAGATGTATCTAGCAGAAGTCTGGAGACAGCTAAATGGGAGTGAATATGATAAAATAGATATTGATCCAAATGAATATCTTCAATTAAGAATTAATAAAATCACAAAAAAGGCTCTTGATAGAGGGTTTTTAACTAGGAGAGAGTTTCGGTTCTTGAATGTTTTACACCCAAAAACCCCTATCTTTTATGTAGTTAAAAAAATCCACAAGTCTGCCTCCAATCCTCCAGGTCGCCCGATTGTTTCCAGCAAAGGCTCTCTCCTTGAAGCATTGTATATATATGTTGACAAATTTCTTCAGCCTTTTGTGATTAAAAGTCAATTGTATAGCCAGGACCACAGATTTCTTGAGAAAATTATCAAATGTGAAACCAAAGGAGAATTGCTTTTTTGTTACTATGGACGTTTGTTCGTTATATACAATAATTCCGCAAAATGAGGCATTGTACATCTTACAGCAAAATCTTGAAGCACGCCCAAGACCTCATCTAGTACCAACGGAGTTCATTACTGAATTGGCCAAAATTACAATGAAAGAGAGTTTTTTTTGTTTTTGAGGAAGATCTATTTCGGCAGAAAATGGGCATGGCCATGGGTATTACCATGGCACCTTCAGTAGCAAACATATTTATGGTTGCATTTGAACAGAAATGGGTCTATGAGTCAACTTTCTTTTCAAAAATCTCCATCTGGTTCCGATATGTAGATAGTCCAAAGAAAGAAATTAGCCTACTCTATTAGAGAAGGGTCATAACTTGTAAACTGGAAAAAAAGAGACCTGCTCTCGATTCCTAGAACTATCTTGAACCTACGGGCTTTCAAGTTTGCACTACTTAATTTATGTTGTTTAACACTCTAATAAGTTCTAAATGTTCTAATAAGTTCTAAACATTTAGAACTTATTAGAGTGTTTAAACAACATAAATTAAGCAGTGCAAACTTGAAAGCCTGTAGATTCAAGATAGTTCTAAGAATTGAGAGCAGGTCTCTCTTTTTCCAATTTCCGATATATAGATGACATCTTTTTCATATGGGAAGATTCCGAGTCAGAACTAGAAAAATTTACATAAATACTTGTCATCCAAATGTAAAATTTATTTATTCTTATGACATTGGATGTAAACATTGCATGGCATGAAGAAAATTTTCAAACTAAAGTCCACTGATCGAAATTCTGCACTCCATTTTTCCAGCTTTCATCTGGTGGCTTTAAAGAAGAGCCTTCCCTTCTTCCAATTTCTAAGAATTTGTTCTACAGTAGCTGAATTCAAGAGCCAACCTAAGGAGATGAAAGAGAGATTTATGAAGAGAGGCTATCCAAAGTATATAATTAACATTGCATATAAAAGGGCCCTCTTTAACAATAGGGATCTGCTGTTAGCCCCAAAGAATAAAGTTGACGGGGTACAAGCTCAACAAGTTCAGCCCGAAAATATTACATGTGTGCTTACATATGCAAAAAACAGTTCAACTGTATCAAAAATTATAAGAAAACATTGGCCGATGCTTAAAATTACAGGAAGGTTTCAGGATGCTAATTTAAGAATTGCATACCCTAGATCAAAGAAATACTATGCCCAACAACATTTCCATAAAGTGATAGAATGATTAGAAATGTTGAAAAAGGCCATAAAACCTGTGGTGCATGTCAGATGTGTAAAATTATGATATGTAATCCAGTTGACAATAAAGAACATTTTTTTGCAACATGCTTCCAACTGTAAAACTGCGGGAGTTATTTATATTATTAAGTGCCCCTGCAATTTAATTTATGTTGGACAGACCTCTAGGCCATTTAACATCCGGTTAAATGAGCACCAAAGTAATATTACTAGGGGGGTATTGACAGCTCCGTTAGCTAGACACTGTAAAAACAATAATCATGAATTTTTTTTCTCTAACAGCTTTGGTGATTGATGTGCTATATAGAGGGAGGAGAGGCGGGGATTTTAAAAAAGCTCTAGCTCAAAAAGAGCAGCGCTGGATCTTCAGGCTTAAATCATTAGAACCATTAGGTCTGAATAAAGCAATGGAATGGCAGCATTTTTACTCAACCGGATAGTGAATTCCACATAGTTCTCTATTTTTCTGAAATTGTACCTGTTTAGTTATATAGTAAAAAAAAAATAAAATTGGGTGGTTAATAACAAAGATAGTCAAAAAGAAAAAGGGTTAAATAAAAAGATTAAGCTGCAGTGAAACATCATATTGTGGTTTTTGCCATCCAATCGGGCTACAGAAAAGTTTTATGCCGATGTCATTATGTTTTTAAATGCGTGCCACCATGTTCATTTTGTTACTCAGAATTGGCAGGAGCTGTTGCACTGCTTATAAAAGGTAAGAGCTTGTGAATATTTGTAAAAAACACTAGAAATGTAACGCCATTATGAGCCAGCTGATAACTGTTTTTGTTTGTTTTTTTTAAGACCTTGCTGTTATTAATTTCCCTGTTGCAGGGGGAGTGCTATTTTGCCCTGATGAATGAAGAGAGGCCAATTATACTAAGCACTGATCTGAATTTGTTTGTCACCTGCCAAGAAATGCAATGCTGAAGATAAGTACAAAGAAAAATTATTAAAAATATAATCAGGTTTTATATCCTTTGCTTGCATTAGTCTGCCGATTCTGTGTCCTGAACTGAGCTAGGATGTTTTAAACAATTGAGTTGTTACTCTATGAAGAGATGAATTAAAGTTAGGCTAGATTTTTCATAATTAATTGGTAGTATGAATTAATTAAATAAAACAATTGTAGTGAGAGTGAGGATGGGTTTTTGCCAATGAGGTGAACAGGAGTAAGTGGATTGTTTCCACAAGATACCCCCTTTTTTGGGGAAAAAAAGCTCTAAATTCTGAGGCTTGTAACCCGATTTAAAAAAGTTTCTCCTAGTTATAGTCTCAGTTCTACAGTTACTCAGTGGTTTCCTATATATTAATTACTTAGCTGAGAGACACACCACAGAAGCTTGCTCTAAATTGAAAATTTTCCGCAAGTTGTTTGTTTCACATTACCTGATATTCCTAAGCGGAGAGGAAAGAGTGCTTCTGGGGCCTCGCAGCGCTCCGGAACGGCCACCTATGGAAATATAGAGGAGCTGATGCGGTGAATGCAGGACATCCCAATGTCATTGGGGATTTCCCCGCTTAGGACACACTGGGCAGGCGAGACGGAAGCGGTCTCTATGGGGCTTGAAACCACGCTGAGCCCTGACGCAAAGGCACCGCCCCCACAACCTCAGGTTACCATTTTCCCCGTGGGTGGAGGAACTTCCAGATGTTGGAGCATACTCAACCCTGGAGGCCAAGAAAAATGCTGAGGGGAGCGTGGTGCTGGACTCTCCACAACTTCAAGAGAGTTTAGTAATAGGAACAAAGGATTTGACAACTTTTGGGGTCAGAGAAATCCAGGAGACTGACTATTGAGAGAAAATGCCGGATGGTGATCTAAGTGATATTAAATTGCAATTACCTTGTATACAAAAACCCCTAGAGGTTACATTAGATTTCATCTGGGATCTAGTAGCTAATCTATCAAATACTATAAATCCTCAATTTCAACAAATGGAAGAAAAAATAAAAATTCAGTCAAATGATATAAAGGATTTTAAATCTGAAATGACTAATTCTAAAGCTTCTATTGAAAATATTAAGCAAGATTTAAAAGTCTCTAAACAAGTTCGGAAATGTTAATCAAGGACAATACCAACCTCAGGAGGAAATTAGAGGCATTGGAGAACTTTTCACCCGCTAACAATCTAAGATTGGTTAATTTCCCTAGGATTACTATGGTAACGCCTAGTGAAATGTTTAAAAGATATCTACAAGAGGTTTTGGAAGTTCCAGAGGAGGTAGTACCTCCATTAACACAGGTATATTATCTTCCTAATGACCAAAAAAGCAGCAACAAGTATCAGTTCAAGAACCATTAAATGTTTCCTTGATGTTAGAACTTTCTGATAAAGAACAAGTGATCGGGGAAGTGGAAAGAAGGTACCAAGCCTCGAAGCAAAGCAAATCCAACAAGAAGAGGCAGTGGAGATGTCAAATCCAACCGAGTGGTCAGAATTCCTTTATTAGCAGTTTGACTTTTGGTATTTTGCTTGTTTTTAAACTTTTGATACAAACTGCTAATAAAGGAATTCTGACCACTTAGTTGGATTTGACATCTCCAGTGCCTCTTCTTGTCGAAAGAACAAATGATACCATCAACTTTAATTCTGACGGTTGCTTTAGCACCAGATAAAAATTGGTTACTGAAACTTTTCTTTAAAAATAAACAGAAAGGTTTCTTGGGTCTAAAGAAGTTCAAGTAGCCCAAGCGGGAATACCCCCACAGGTTACACACATTTCCGAGTCTGGGATAGGAACATACTGTAGTTCTGGGTCTGGGGAGACCAAGACAGGTACATGCTCTGGGTCTAGGGAGGGTAAGAGACATGCGAATAATGCTAAAGGTGTCCTAGTTGCTAAAGCGGGAATATCCCCACTGAGACGTAACAAACACACAACATGGAAGGCTATGTACGTCAATGCCCAGAGCATGGGTAAAAAGATCCTGGAATTGGAAACAGAAATGAGGAATGCCGACCTAGATGTGGTGGCAATTTCTGAGTCCTGGCTCACAGACTCCCACAGGTGGGACATGGTCATACCGGGTTACAACTTGCTTCGCCGGGACAGTGAGGGCAAAATGGGAGGAGGTGTACCATTATATACTAAAGATGACATTAAGGTCACCAGAATCACAGATGTCCACTACACTGGGGAATCCCTTTGGGTAAATTTGGCCAGAGGGAAGGACAAATGCCTGTATCTTGGCATAATATACAGACCCCCAAGACAACAGGATGACCTAGATATGGAATTAATCGGAGCTATAGAGAATATCACCTTGCGTGGGGACACAGTATTGCTAGGTGACTTCAACATGCCTGATGTGGATTGGGACACACTTTCCTCTGCTTCTGGCAGCAGCAGGAGGCTATTAAACTCTATGAAGGGAGCAAGACTCAGGCAACTGGTGTTGGAACCAACAAGGGATCAGGCAATACTGGACCTGATACTTACCAATGGAGAAAGTGTCACAGAGGTCTCGGTGGGTGACACATTGGCCTCCAGTGACCTCAACATGGTATGGTTCAATCTCAGGAAAGGTTTCTCTAAATCTACCTCACTGACCAAGGTCCTCAAATTCAAGGACACAAACTTCAAAGAAATGGGAGACTTCGTTCACCAGGCGCTACAAAGCCAAGCAGAAACCGATAACGTGGAAGAAATGTGGTCGACTTTGAAAGCCACCATACAAGAAGCAACAAACCGCTATGTTAAATCAGTAAGTAAACGACAAAGGACAATAAGCCACAGTGGTTCTCTGTGGAGATTTCAGACCTCATCAAGGAGAAGAAAAAAGCATTCATCTCTTACAAACAATCAGTAAAACAGGACTCTAGGGAAGTATATCTGGCCAAGTCAAAAGCCGTCAAAACAGCAGTTAGGGAGGCCAAATTCCGCATGGAGGAGTTTCTAGCGAAGAACATCCAGAAAGGAGATAAATCCTTCTTCAGGTATATCAGTGACAGAAATAAGAACTCAGGCGGGATAGTACGTCTTAGGAAACCAGACGGAGACTATGTAGAAGCGGACTTGGAAAAAGCTCAACTGTTAAATGAATACTTCTGCTCAGTCTTCACCCGCGAGGCACCAGGACTCGGCCCTCAGCTACAGACAAGGGTTGACGCAGATGACCCGTTTAGTAATTTCGAATTTACACCCAGCGGTGTCTACTGCGAGCTGTCAAAGCTTGAGGTTAACAAGGCAATGGGGCCTGACAACCTACACCCCAGGGTGCTCAGGGAGTTGTGTGATGTCTTGGCAGAACCGCTATCCGCGCTCTTCAATCTCTCCCTTAGTACGGGTAACGTCCCGTTGGACTGGAAGACGGCTAACATCATTCCACTCCTCAAGAAAGGTTCCAAGATGGAGACAGCAAACTACAGACCGGTGAGTCTCACATCAATAGTGTGCAAACTAATGGAAACTTTAATCAAACACTAATTGGATACGATCTTGAACGAGGAGAATCTACCGGATCCCCGTCAACATGGATTTACTAAGGGGAGATCCTGCCAATCCAACCTTATCAGCTTCTTTGACTGGGTGATGAGGAAGCTGGATGTTGGGGAGTCCCTGGACATCGTATACCTGGACTTCAGTAAAGCATTCGATAACGTACCACACCGCAGGTTGCTGAGCAAGATGAATTCTATAGGATTGGGCGACACATTGACGAAATGGGTTGGGAACTGGCTTGAAGGTAGGCTTCAGAGGGTAGTGGTGAACGGCACCCCCTCCGAAATGACGGAGGTAATCAGTGGAGTGCCGCAGGGCTCGGTCCTGGGCCCGATCCTATTCAACATCTTTATAAGAGACTTGGCAGAAGGGCTGCGAGGTAAAATAACATTATTCGCCGATGATGCCAAACTAAGCAATGTAGTGGGCAAAAGCACAACAGACATAAATTCAATGTCCAACAACATGATGCACGACCTACTCCTACTGGAGCGCTGGTCTAGGTCCTGGCAACTCAGCTTCAATGCCAAAAAATGCAAGTCATGCACCTGGGCAGCCAAAATCCATGCAAGACTTACACCCTTAATGGCGAGATCCTAACAAGAACTGAAACAGAACGAGACTTAGGGGTGATCATCAGTGAGAACATGAAGACTGCCAATCAAGTGGAGCAAGCTTCATCCAAGGCAAGGCAAATCATAGGTTGAATACGCAGGAGTTTCGTCAGCCTTAAGCCTGAAGTCATTATGCCATTGTATAGATCCATGGTGAGGCCCCACCTGGAATACTGTGTGCAATTCTGGAGGCCGCATTACCGTAAGGATGTGCTGAGACTGGAGTCGGTCCAGAGAATGGCCACCTGGATGGTCTCGGGACTCAAGGATCTCCCGTACGAGGAACGGCTGGATAAGTTGCAGCTGTACTCACTCGAGGAATGCAGAGAGAGGGGTGACATGATCGAGACATTCAAGTATCTCACGGGCCGCATCGAGGTGGAAGAAGATATCTTCTTTTTCAAGGGTCCCGCGGCAACAAGGGGGCATCCGTGGAAAATCAGGGGCGGGAAACTGCACGGGGACACCAGGAAATTCTTTTTCACTGAAAGGGTGGTTGATCGCTGGAATAGTCTTCCACTTCAGGTTATTGAGGCCAGCAGTGTGCCTGATTTTAAGGCCAAATGGGATAGACACGTGGGATCTATTCACAGAAAAAGGTAGGGGAGGGTCATTGGAGTGGGCAGACTAGATGGGCCGTGGCTCTTATCTGCCGTCTATTTCTATGTTTCTATGTTTCTATATGTTTCTATGTTTCTATGTTTAAAAAAACAAATGTATCCAGATTTAGCTCGTGATATCCAGAGACATCATTGAGAATTTTTACTTCTAAAACCAGGAGTGTTAGCTCTAGGGGCAACTTTCTATTTGTGTCATCCGTGCATTACACTTCCCCCCTCCCCATTCGCGGTTTCGGTAATCGCGATTTCACATATTCGCAATTTTTTGGGAGGGGGAAAAAAGAAAAAAAAAACATCGTTAAGTCTTCCTCCCCGGCATCCCGGCCTTAGCTGATGGTCTAGCGGGTTTTCGGGGCAGGAGCGATCTTCCTACGCTCCTGCCCCGTGCAGATCGCCATTAGGAAATAGCGTAGGAAGATCGCTCCTGCCCCGAAAGCCCGCTAGACCACCAGGTAAGGCAGGGAAGGCGGGAGGGAGGCAAGGGTGGGTCAGAGCCGGATATTCACGTTTTTTTGCCATTCGCGGTCTGGCTCTGCCCCTATCCCCCACGAATCTGGAGGGAGAAGTGTATTCTTTACTAAAATTTGTTTTCTTTGAACCTTTCCAACTGGCCACGTTCTTATCATTGTCACAACTGAAAAAAGAAAAGAGCTAAAGTCATGTAATACAAAAGGAAAAGAGATAGTCCCTGTCCTGTTAATTAAACCTTATTTTTCTTCTGGTTGAAATTATTTTTAGTCTCGCTTTTGGTAACATTTTGGATCCTAATTTAGAGGACTTGAGTGGAATTTAAACACATATTTGATTGCTTTAGGAAGTATATTTTCTTTATATGTATAATTCTTGATGGCTTAACTTTTACTTTCTGTACAAGTTTGAACTTGATATGTAATATTGAAATTATAAATAAAGAATTAAAAAAAAAAGATCTTAGTATATCATATACTTTGTAGGAAAGGCAGGAGAGGAGAGATATGATAGAAGTTTAAATACCTATGTGGCATAAATACGCATGAGATGACTCTTTCATTTGAAAGGAAACTCTGGAATGAAGGGGCATAGGATGAAAGTGAAAGGGGATAGATTCAGAAGTAACCGCAGAAAATACATTTTCATAGAAAGGGTGGTCAATGCTTGGAACGGCCTCCCGGTGGAGGCAGTGGAGACAAAGGGGCAAATTCTATAAATGGCGTCCTGATTGTAGGCGGGCCCATAGGAGGGGGCCTTAGACGCCTGGGCCAATTGGGCCCTAGGCTCCTGTGGCTTGGGCAGGGGAGGAGCGGGCCCACCTCATTTGGACGGAGGCGAGCCTGCTGGCCGGCTGGTACAAGAACCCGGCTGGCTGGCCAACATGCTTGATGAGTCTGGGGGGGGGGAGGCTCTGGGAGTTAGGGCCTTTTGTTGAGGGGGTTCGGGGATGGGGGGGCTCATTGGGGGGGTCCAGCAGGAAGAATAGGGCACACTCCTTCTGGCGATCTTCGGAAAAGGGTAGGTGGTCATCGGGCATGAGGGGTTGGGCTCCCTCCTGCCACGATCATATGAGGGGGGTGGGCGGTCATTGGGCAGGAGGGGTTGGGCTCCCTCTGCCGCAATTGTACGTGTGGGGGGCGGTCATCGGGCAGGAGGGGTTGGGCTCCCTCTGCCGCGATTGTACGGGGGTGGGGGGATTGGCAGCCGCTATACTTATCACGGCAGGGAGATCCCTTGCCACGATAAGTATAGCAGCCGCGTCTACAGTAACCCAGTTCTGTATACAGAATTGGGTTTATTTTGGGTGGGCCTAGGCCCAATTCTGTATAGGACGCCCTTCCTTGTTTCCTGTACAGAATCCGGGCCTAAGTCTCTCTGCACAGACTGAGCTCAGTCTCCAGTAGCCTCCACTCCCCAGATAAGATCGAACAACTCTTAAGCATTTGAACACATTGGTTCCTTTCCTGACTGTTTCCAGTTCGGCCTCTTGGGTTTCCAAGCAAAATTAGTCACACAAAATGCCAGCCTATGCCTCTTGCTGGCTTCGCCTATCAATGCAACTTTTGACTTATAAACAAGGTACCATTTTCTCATTCTACTTTGTATTAGTTCCAAATGTCTACCTTGATTCTAAGGAAACATGCTTATTCAGAGCGCATCTCTCCTTTATTCTTTCTTGATCCTCACTTGACTTTTCCCTTTGTCCTTGGTAAGATTATCTTAGGCTGTGGGGCTTATCTTCATTCACTTGTCCCAGGGAAATTTATTTGCTGCACAAGGGAACTAGCACTTCCTTCCCCCTGCTCCTCTGGGTCACTCAGCTGGTTAATCCTTAGGTCATGTGACTAGGTTGAAGGAGAACCTAACTCCGCCCAGTCTTGTTCCATATACCAAGCTAGGTTGCTTGTTCTGGATATCAGAGTAGTGTATTCCCCCACCCCCAACCTTCAAAGTGATGTGCATGCTACTTTTCCATGAATCCCAGCTGAGTCAGAACTTTCTTCCTTTGGGCTCCAATGACTGTCACAGCACTTAAGAACTTTTGAAATATCAACCTGGAAGCACTTTTACTTGATTAGATGAGAATCGAGTTTGGATTTCATGATTTTTTTTTTTTTTTTTTGTCATTAAAGTTGAATGTACAGTTCCTTGTGATTTGGGGCAACTCACATAACTTTGTATTGTCTCAATTATAAACTTATTGGCCCTTTTACTAAAGTACAGAAAAACCTGGGTTTAACATGTTCTAAAGCTGAACTTTACTGCACAGTCCGAATTCAATGTGGCACATTTATAGTTCTCTTTTTTTATTTGCAAGTTGTTCACCAATGTTCCCACTTAGCATGTGGTACCAGCAGATAGTTGATGCAGGAGCACTTTAGTATCTCCTGTTGAGAAGGCATTAACTCTGTGTTACCAGAGAACTGATTGGGAACTGACATGGAGACAAGCAGACCAGCAATCAAGTGGGATAGAGTGATGGACTTATATAGTGTTTGCTTTGTGGAGTTTCCAATAAAGTTGAGTTGAGATTCTTCCTCCGGTCTTCAGTACAAGTCCCTACTCCACTTGATTATTGATTGACTCTGTGTTAGCCAGTTAACGTGTGCGAATCCTAATGTGCTATCTGGTTAATGCTTCCATGCCCAGGCTCTGCCCATTTCATGCCCTCTCGGAGACATTTTCTTCAAAATTAAATAATGCATGGTTTAATGTGTGGAAATAGGAAACAAAACTCACAAAGTGCTTTTAATGCATTTGTGTGGTAGTCTGTTTTCATGAAGTAACTGAGCATTAACCCCCAAATGCTATAAAGTTGTGCGCGTGCCTTGGCAGTCATAGACAGTGTACACGCACAACTTGATCAATTTGGCGTACTTGATGCCGATAATTGGTAATTATGAGCACTAACTGACATTAATTGAATGTTATGCACATAACCGTCTGTGTATCGTATAAAGAAATGTGTAATAATTCGGAGTCGCACAGCAAGACAGTAAGCGCCATGAGAGATAATTGGGGGTGTAGTTTGTACATAAGCCGAATGTTATAGAATCAGACCAGATGCGCTTAGCGCCCTTTAATAAAGGGGCCCCTTAGCTTGTAAGCCAGGGGTAGGGAACTCCGGTCCTCGAGAGCCGTATTCCAGTCGGGTTTTCAGGATTTCCCCAATGAATATGCATGAGATCTATTTGCATGCACTGCTTTCAATGCATATTCATTGGGGAAATCCTGAAAACCCGACTGGAATACGGCTCTCGAGGACCGGAGTTCCCTACCCCTGTTGTAAGCCATCTGGTGATAGGAAAATACCTATTGTACCTGAATATCTCTCACTGTGAGATACAGCTGAAAAAGGTGAGTTGAGCTGAGTTAAATCTGAAATCCCTTTCCTTTCACAAACAAATATAACACTATATGAAATGTGGAGAAAAGCCTTAATGAACTGGCTTCTGATTGTTATTTCTTAATTAAAATCCGTGGCATTTTGTGGTGCCTACTCTTTCTTTAAAGGGAGTTAAGGAGTTGGGAGGATAGGAATATTGTGGAAGTGTTTTTTTGTAGGTTTCACTTTTATGAAGCTGCTTTAGCATTTATCGCCGGCTGCGGCGTAAAAGCTCCAACGCTCATAGAATTTGCTGCCGCAACCGGCATTAAAAAAAATGCTAATGAGACTTCTTAAAAGGGAGGTTAGTTTGCTCGCTTTTATATCTCAGAGTGAAACATATTTCTTTTTTTTTTTTTTTGTAAATGATTTTTATTGATAAAGCAGCCAAAATCACAGCAAGAAACAAGAGTTATAATACAAAGTTATACTAAACTATTGCAAACAGTGCAAAAAGTCCAGGAATGGTAACAGTAAACAATATGTATTTCCAAATTGGCTGCAGTTGATGACAGAGGTTGCTAATTTTGAAATACATATTTCTAGGTATGTTGATTATCCATGTGAAAAGCTTGATTTTCTCTGTCATGAGCCTCTCATTTTCACCTTGCTCTAAGAAAAATAAATGCTAAGCACTAGATCAGTGGTTCTTAACCTGGGTTCGACCGAACCCCAGAGGTTCGGTGAGTCAGTCTCGCGGGTTCGGCGGAGGTCAAAACACTTCTCCGACTCATATAGCGCTTCGGTCACGTTCAATCATCTATCAATTATTCAGTGATTTTGATCAAGACTGATCGTGTACTCGGTTTCTTGATCTATCAATCTGTAACTAACGCCTTATATACATCAATCAATTCCTGATCAAAATTTGTGATTTAACTGATAGATGATTGAACGTGACCGAAGCGCTTATGATTCGTGATGATATGCCCCGCTTGTCCATAATTGGCTGCAGGTGATCACGCAACATCGCTTGGCCTATCTGTGCTGCAGGAGATTTGATGCGCACAGTAGTCGAATTGTAACTGTTGTGATGGTAAGTCGTGTGATACCTATCTTAATATTTTAATCCCTTACTAACTATGTCGAGCAAAATACGAAAGTGGTTGGAACATGATGGGAGTCAGCGTCCTAATTGCATTATTATTCGAAATATAGGAGAACTTTTTTGTTTTCAAAATTGATATTATTTTTTCCCTCACTGTATACCTATGTTTTGAATTTGTAAAAATCATATTTTATTTTTCCAATAAAGAAGGGTTTGGTGAACACGCATTTGAAACTGGTGGGGTTCAATACCTCCAACAAGGTTATTAACCTTCTTAATATTATATAATTGTAATATTAACATCACAGTCATTGGACCAAATGTGCAAAAGGCATTTTTTTCTATTTGGTGTCTCTGGGGAAAAGGCTTAGTACACAGGGCTCATTATCTTAAACTTCTGGCTGGCCCACACACAAAATCATAAATTATTCTCAGCATCATTTCCATATGCGTAACATGAATAACAAGTGTTATTTTTTAGTCTCTGGCTCTCATCATTTAGTTATTTGCTTTATGTGGATTTTGCGTCTGAAAGATCAGTTGCCACAAGCAAGTATTCCCCATAGGTGACAGACTATGTGCCTGAGTTTCCATGGATGTGGTATAGATTTCACTGCATTCCAGCTTCACTAATCTGAACATACAATTAGTATGATTTTAGCAACAAATCTTAACATCTCTTTCCCTGTACCCTTTCAACACCCTAACACACTTTTTGGAATAGGAATTCTTCTGTTCTGTGCAATGATCCTTGGAAGGTATGTCAAGTTTCACAGTGGGAGGGTCGGTGAGATTCTGCTGCACAGGGGGATGGGAGGGAGGGATAGAAAGATGATGCACAGGGGGATAGGTGAGAGGGGAGGAATGATGCTGCACTTGGAATGGGGGGGGGGGGAAGAAAGGAAAGAATAAGAATTGGGGTGGAGGAGAGGAAGGGAGAGATGATTGTTGTACGTGAAAAAAATAAGACATCCCCATAAATAAGCCCTAGTGTGTTTTTTGGATCCAAAATTAATATAAGACACTGTCTTATTTTCAGGGAAACATGATAGTTGCAGGCTGAGAACCAGAGAAGTCAGTGTTCAATTCTACTGCTACCCCTTGTGATCTTGGGTGTCACTCACCCATGTATTACTTCAGATGCAAACTTAGATGCGTAAACTCTTTTGGGGGCAGGAAAATACCTACAATACCTGAAAGTAACTTGCCTTATGCTACTTCTTTAAAAGTATGAGCTAAATTCAAAATTCCATCCCTTCTCTTTCCTTTTCCTCGATTGTTTAGGGACTTCTTAGCTCCCAGAAGGCCTCTGCTTCTGATCAGACAGTGGAGCAAAGACTAAGCCCCAGAGATATTGGACAACTTAGTAGATCTTACTTTCAAAGATTTTTCAGTCAGGGCCTGAAAATATTTATCTAATCTAATCTAATCTAAACCTTAAGTTTATATACCGCATCATCTCCATGAGAATGGAGCTCGACACGGTTTACAAGAACTTAAAATAGTGGGTAGAGAAGAAGAAAAAGGATTACATGAACTTATGTGTAGAAGGGGGGAGAGAAAGGGGGGAAGGATAGAGCTACAATTTGCTGAAAAGCCAGGTTTTCAGTTGTTTGCGGAATAACTGAAGGGAGCTCAGGTTCCGCAGCGGGGTGGTGAGGTCGTTCCAAAGACCTGTGATTTTGAAGAGAAGGGATTTTCCCAGTTTGCCTGAATAGTTGATGCCGCGTGGAGAGGGGAAGGCTAGTTTAAGCCTTTGGGCAGTTCTGGAGGAGTCGGGACTGGAGGAGTTGAAAGACAGTGGGATAAGAGGAGGCAGGATTCCGTGAATGATCTTGAAAGCCAGGCAGGAACATTTGAAATGGATTCTGGAGATTATTGGAAGCCAGTGAAGTTTGGCAAGAAGTGGGGAGGCATGGTCAGACTTGCGTTTTGAGAAGATCAGTTTGGCTGCAGTATTCTGGATTAGCTGGAGTCTTAGAATACTTTTTTTTTTGATAGATTTAAGTAGATGGTGTTGCAGTAATCTAGTTTGGAGAGGATGATGGATTGGACAAGGATTTATCACCCAAATACAGCTGCAGTTTTGGGGAATCTTGCCGGCTCAACTGATCAGGGATTCCTCTGCCATGATCAGCTGATGGCAAGCTGTAGCCTATTGTCAGGATCCACCAGCAAAGATAGGAGCCAGAATTGTAGGCTAGGGTTTTCTGGGCCTACATGTCTGGTGCCTATCTATGCATGAATCACACCTATGTAGACACTTTAGGCCACCTAACGCCGTTTCTGGCCTTGGCCATGCCTTCTTTGGCAATCAGCGGCCTAAAGTGCTAGTAGATGCTTCAACCTCACCATTTTTGGATGTTTGTAACCGCGTTCTTCAATTAACCAAGGCGTTGTTAGGGCGCCTACCAGCGCCTAGGTTTAGGCACTGGTTTTAGAATTTCCCTGTTACTGCACATTTTAAGTTTTGCTGTTAATGTGTTTTAAATGCTAAGCCTGTGCAATAAATGCGGACGTGTGCCCTGCATTTACTACACAAGGAGAACAAAAGTGCCATGTTATGTGAAGTGTCAGATCGTCATACACCACCTTGGAGAAATTTTTTCAAAACTGTAGTAAATTAAATCCTAATAAATTAACGTGACTGCTACCACACTGTGTGCCACTGGAGGTCAAGCGGTGTAGCCATATCACAAATAAAGATCAATGGGACTGCCATCCACCTGACCCCCGCCCCACCTCCCACCCTCCAACTGTAATCAGGTTCCATAACATCTCTTATATGGAAGAATGTTCCCTTAGTAGTAGTGTGCTAAGAGCTATTGATGGGAGAGACACCGCTGAATTATCTTGTTTGGCAACAGTGGCAGATTCCCACGAGGAAGATCGTGTAGATCAGGGGTGTCCAACCTTTTGCCTTCCCTGGGCCGCATTGTCCGAAAAAAAATTTTCTGGGGCCGCGCAAACGCTGCAGCAAGACAGTAAACACCCGGGGGCAGCAGAGGAAAACACTGCATCGCCCTCGACCGGGGCTGCACAAAATACTTCACAGGGCCGCAGGTTGGCCACCCCTGGTATAGATCTAAACGCTTTGATGACAGTGAACGTCGGGAGTTTTTTTTTTTTAAACACTGCCAGCGCTGGAGATGGTTTAGATCTACTCAAGATAAGTGTTGCCAATTTTGATATTGTTGCAGTTGTTTGCAATTGATGGTTTTTCAAGACGACATGATTTTTTCTGAACATAAGGACAAGTAATTGATAATTCACAATAGTTCAATCAGTTTCAGTAAGATAAAACTGCTCTATTAAGGTTAGGAGGTGGTATATACATGATTAGAACTGTGATCCCAGGATGGGGATCTGAAATAATATTATAAGAGATCCTATGATCTTAATAACAAATTATTGATGATATACCCACCATGGATTGTTAGTAGATGTTAAAATAGTTTTTCAGTTGGTTTTCATTTTGATTGATGAGTGGCAAAAGTTTTGATGTAGATGGTTATACTCTGCTCTTAGTACTATTTATAGATATTTTTGTATGTGGGCAGGAGACTAATGTTAAGATGCTTTTTCAGACCCTTTTTCTATTACCCCTAGTGCCATAAGACCACTTTTAGGGCTTATGGTGGCCATTCTGGATCCTACACTTTTTGAAGAAACAAGATCTCAAAATGTATACTCTAATCATAAACTGTTCTTATAGAGTTCTCTGTGCATTACAACAATTGCTCAGAGTTGTGTAGCCCTACCAAGGGCTGAATGCCCCTATAGTAGGACCCACCACCCTATCGTGCAGAAACAGCATATTGACAGATACCCAGCGTATAATGGCTGCCTTTAATTTGTGTAAAAACACATGTTTATTGATTGATATTTACAGTAGATGTTTCTTATTTATAGACTTTTCGAGTGTTGAAGCACAACCACCTTATCTTTGTCTCATACAAGTTATGTAAAAACCTCAGTAGGTTCCTTGAAACAGACGGCAAAACGTGGTCCACATCGTGACCCTTGAACATGTTTCAAAGCTAAGCAATTTTTGCTTTAAATATATATTTTGGGATAGCTTGAAGAACGTACAAATCATCAATAAGCATAAATACCCTTAATTTATCACAGTTGCAATGGTTTGGGTGGTGGGTCCTTCTATAGGGGCATTCAGCCCTTGGTAGGGCTACACAACTGAGCAATTGTTGTAATGCACAGAGAACTCTATAAGAACAGTTTATGATTAGAGTATACATTTAGAGATCTTTTCCCTTTAGATCTCTATCTTCATAAAACACATAGTTTCTTGGTCTTTATTACAAGGTGGCATTCTGTATCCTAGCCAAGACCTAGGTAGGAGCAGAGGGAGCCACTGAATACAATGAGCTCTTGAGAGAGTTAGGTGCAGCTTATGCTGGAAGAGAACGTATGGACAGGGAAGGGTTTCAGGGGAATTGGATATGCGTGGGAAGTGCTGCCATGCCGCCTGTTTTTACAGCAACTACACTTAACCATTGCCTCTAGAGACGGTGGTAAGCACAACTGAACTATAGGCAGTTGTCAACTGGTGTGCAGCAATGACCTGCATATTAACTGTCATAGCAGGCCACTCCTCTGCTCTGTCCAGTTATACCCACTCTTGCATTAAGCAGGAAGCATGGTTTTTGGTTGTTGTGTTTTTTTGTGTTTTTTTTTACAACGCTGGCAGGTTTGAGAATGCATTAGTCATTAGCATGGGTTTAAGCGAATGCCCACCATGCTAGCTGTGTAACACAGCTTAGTAAAAGGGTATGTCAGGCACAAACCCAACAATGAACAGAAATATTTCATGTTCGGTAACGGATTTATTTTCTTTTTCTTTTTTGATCCCCCCCTCCCCCCCTTAATTTTCAATTAATGAAAATGTGAGAGCTGTAATTCTGTTCTTTCAGGCTCTAACCATACCTCATTTATGTAAGTCTAATGTGAATGAGTTTTCATTTAAAGGGGTTTTTTTCTGCTCTATTTTGAAGCTGTACTTTTCTCCTTTTCAACTGTGAGACTAGCTAATGGACATTTTATCATTTTGCTTCATTGGTAATCTTATTAATTAAATGTGGTTTGTTCCAGACCTGCTCTGGAAGTGATTAAAGAGCTTTTTAATTGGACAACAAAATATTTCTAACACTAATGGATACAGTCTTGGCAGAGTGGATTGAACCACTGGTTCAAGGAGATTAAGCTAGGAAATTGTTCTAATTTATTGCATTGTTTCATGCATAAACTAAATTAATTTCCTTTACTAGCAATGAGGTTTAATAGGCTCTGCTACAGAGAGGTGACCTAAGAGTTTCAATAACAGAAAACCTTTCAAAGGAGAGGATGAGGTTCGTTCTTTCTTTTCCTCCTTTGGGAAGCTCTGGAGCTCAAGATGTGGGAGTGGGGTTCTTTTCTAGGCTTCAAGGAGAGGGTCCTTGGTTGGCAGAGATTGTGCCTCTATAAATTCATGAGGATGGCTTGAAGGGAGTTTGAGCCAAGAAGAAAATGAGTTGAAGCTTCTACTTTGCTGTCCCAAAATGACCTTGTCGTTAACTTGCAGAAAATTTAAGTCTTGTCTATTAACAGAATAGAAATAGATGTTTCTATGAATATAATACAGAGAGATGAATATACCATTTCCTTGAAGACAGATTGAATATTTGGGGCTCCTTTACAATTCAAGGCTGATATTAGAAGATAAGTTAAATTGTGTTGTCTGCTAGCGCGTTAAGGCCCTATCACACTTTTGTAAAAGAGCCCTTAGAATGGAAGAAAAATTTACTAAAGAGTTTCTATCATTTTTAGAAGATCTAGATTTAGAAATTCTTTCCTTCCAACATATCTATAATAACTTATTTCCTAATAAGCAATAAGTAAAGGAAATATGATCTGAGGGTAATAGAACAAAAATGGACACCTGTAGTATGGTCAGACCATTTCCTGTCACATGTTACCGTTTATTGACAAGAATCACAGAATAAACTGAAGAAAGACACCACAGTTATTAAAGAAATAAGAGGCACAATTGACAGTACTTTATTTTGGCAAAAAATGGATGGATTACTTATGAATGAAGATAGAACATTAGCTATTGATAAATGGAATGAAAATGTTTGTGTCTCAATAAATATGATATTACAAAAAAAAAAAACAACAAAAAAAACTCAAATGAAAATGTTGAGGAAGTGTTGGCTCCTAAGCAAGAGAAGATCTTTAATACATGGGGTATTCTGGGGAACTGCTGAGAGGTCCAGGAATCCCAGCAGCATGTTTTTCTCCTTTAGCATGGTGTTTGAGGACCGAGTCCTATACCACTACTAGTACTGTTTCTGTGCTCAGGTGTCTCCTGAACTCTGATTGGGCCTGGTCTAGCTTTGATGGGTTTTCTAGGAAGTCTATTTGCTAGTAGGCTAATTTGTCTATTAGTTTAGATACCCACAGTTGGTTTGCTACTGGCCTGTAGTTGGACAGATCTTCTAGGTTTTTTTCTTTGTTCTTCAGAATGGGTTTGATGACTGAGAGTTTCTATTTGAGTGGGACCTTTCCTGACTATAATGATTTATTGATAAGGTCTGTGAGGTAGGAGAGTCCCGGGCTTTCAA
Organism: Geotrypetes seraphini; assembly: GCF_902459505.1. Classification (NCBI taxonomy): domain Eukaryota; kingdom Metazoa; phylum Chordata; class Amphibia; order Gymnophiona; family Dermophiidae; genus Geotrypetes; species Geotrypetes seraphini. The sequence continues at coordinate 328,831,090 of NC_047084.1, read as the reverse complement.
ACTCTCTCAATGGGTGTATCAGACGTGTCAATGGATGGTGGGCTCGATTTCACTCTTCTTAGTAGTTTCTTCACTTGTGTCTCCATGATTGGTTCAAACTCTTCCATTGTGTCTCCTGTTTCCCTTGTATGTTTGTCTAGTATTTAGGTCGTTATCTCTCTGTATCTTCTTTATTTTCTCTGTGAAGAAGTTGCTGAATTCTTTACTAGTTAGGGAACATTTGGTGGTGATTTCTTTCTGGTTTTTACCTAGCAAACCATATACTACTTGGTATAGGGTTTTTGTGGAGTTTCTGACTTCGAGGATCATTTTTGATAGATATTCTTTCTTTTCTTTACATATTTTCTTGATGCAAATTTTGTTGATTCTAAGCCAGGTATTTCTAACTTCCTCATCCTTGTTAGATTTTCTCCATTTTCTTTTGAGTTTCCTTATCTTTCTTTTTAGCTTCATGGTTTCTTCTGATGGGGTGAATCCATCTTTTCTGTTGTTTATTGTATTTTTAATGGAGCTACCTCTTCTAGACTTTGGTCCAGTACCTTGTACTAGAGTCTCACCCATTCTGTAAGGTCTGTGGTCTCGGTTTTTACGTGGCGTGCGTGTTGTCGGGGTGGCGGTCGGCTTGGCTCAGGAGCTGAGAGATCATGCGCATGCTTCTACAGGATGGCGGCTGGCTTGAATCAGGAGCCGGGAGGCATTGGCAGACAGCAGAGGCATCAGCCGAAGCGGAAGGGCAGCCACATGGAGACCCCAAAGGAAGGAAGCCACCCCACTGAAGGGGCTGCGGCACCCACAGGCAGGTACTCACCCCTGGGCCACCATATCTGAGAGCTCGGTTTGCGAGTCAACACTCGTTTTGTGAGGCACGATGTACGGGAGTGTTTTGCTCATCTTGCAAAACACTCGCAAACCAAGGTTTGATTGTATTTATTAGGTTTTATCTATTTCTAATTATGTTAATTTTGTAAACCATTCATTAGTTTAAATCAGCTTGATAATAAATGAAATGAAATACTATTTCTGACATAAGTAGCTCTCTTACATATTCCTTAGTAAATACCAAAGCAAAGAATTCATTTATGCTCTTAGCTATGGTCTTGATGTCTGTAAGTGCCTCTTATGCCCTTCAATCATCTAATGGGCCAACTGACTCCCTCACTTGCTTCTTGCTTCAAATGTACTGAAAAACTTGTTTTTTTATTACTATTTATGCCTCTGTGGCAGTCTTTTCAAATTCTTTGTGCCTTCCTTATTAATTTTGGTAATTATTTTACTGAAGGTTTTAAATTTTATTAATTGATTGATTCTGATATTTTTTTGTTTACCACTTAGGGTTTTTATATGACAGGCAGGTTGTACTTGCAAATCATTTTAAAATAAATGAAAGAATGAATGATGACAATATGTTGAGAAGTAGTCTGCAACTGGTCAGAAAATAAATGATAACTCTCTAACTTGAACATAGTGAGGAGAAGTCAGAGTTGTTTTTTTTGCTTAACCTGTTTAATCCTTGCATTATGTAAAAGGTCTGCTGCTTGTATTTGTCTTAAATTAATTCGGTAAAACCTCCTTGAATCAGGCACTGGCCTTCTTGGGACTGGATGGTGATAGGAGCTGGAAGAAGTTAGGAGTAGAATTCTTAGAGGTGAGCCGTGAAAATTTGACTTTATCTAACATAGCTCCGGAGAGATGGGAAATATTGGGCTTTCCTCTAACTCTCTCAATGAACTCTGGTTCCAACTCGGGAGTCACCCCGAGGCTACATGTGTGACTGGGATCTTATCAAATCATAACACATGTGGACTGTTTGGAAAGAAAATGTGTCTCCACCTTCCTTCTGGAGACCCATGCATGAGGGTTATTTATTCCTAGGTCTCATGAATAAGTGTCTGGTTTTGGGACTCTGTATTCAATACGATATTGAAGGGATGTTTATATCTGAAGAAGAAAGGACTCTACAGTTTTTCTACTGTTAGTCTCACTGAGATTTCTCCATTTTTATTGAGAGACCTACATTTTCTTCAGAGAATGCTCCACAAGATAATCAGTTTGTTAGAGGATTTGATGTGCTCGTCATGCTTCAGCAATGAACAATTGCCAAAGACTTGTGCTATTTCAAGCTTCTGTATAACTTCTATTGTGCTGCTGGCTTAGTTTACTTTATCAGTAAACTTACCGGTAATTTGGGAAAACAAAACTTGTAGTGTGGGAATGAATGATCCCTTAGGCTTGAATCTATCAGCTATTGTTGGCCCTATTCCAAGAACCTATTGGCAAGAAATTGCAGCAAAATTGTTCACTGATTTCTATCTTTGAAGGTAGAGGCCTCAACTTTTACAGCTTGAGTTCTCAACCCAGTGCTCGGGATACACCCAGCCAGTTAGGTTTTCAGGCTCCATAATGAATATGCATGAGATACATTTGCATACACAACTTCAATTGTATGCAAATCTTGAAAACCTGACTAGCTAGGTACAGTATGTCCCAAGGGCTTCATTGAGAACCACTGTTCTACTGGGATTAATACCAGCTATAAAAGGGATTACATATAGTAACTGGCATTTTATTCATGGCTGAATTGATAAGAAAATAAGAACATAAGAATTGCCGCTGCTGGGTCAGACCATTGGTCCATCGTGCCCAGCAGTCCGCTCACGCGGCGGCCCTCTGGTAAAAGACCAGCGCCCTAACTGAGACTAGCCCTACCTGAGTACATTCCGGTTCAGCAGGAACTTGTCTTGAATCCCTGGAGGGTGTTTTCCCCTATGACAGACTCCGGAAGAGCGTTCCAGTTTTCTACTACTCTCTGGGAGAAGAAGAACTTCCTTACGTTCGTACGGAATCTATCCCCTTTCAATTTTAGAGAGTGCCCTCTCGTTCTCTCTACCTTGGAGAGGGTGAACAACCTGTCCTTATCTACTAAGTCTATTCCCTTCACTACCTTGATTTTTTGCTTATAATTAGTATGCCCATATAGCTACATGTGAAGGAAGGGGGGCACAGGCTAGTGCAGGTTTTGTCCCATTGGTATAGGGATGTAGCTCTAATTTTGAAGTGTATTTATTGAATTAGAGCAGACATCTCCATAAATACTATGGAGAAACTTGGTACTAGTTCAGGTAAAATATCCTTTGACATGGAAGGTTATGGTTACCTTACTTGTAACTGAAATGTGAATGCAGTATTTAATATATGCCCATAAGATATATATTGTTTATTGAATACTATAATCTTAACCCCAAAGTGTTTTAGATGATGATTCTGTAAGAAAGGAATAGTTTGATATATATTTATCTAGCTTGTGCATATTTTACCAACAAAACCAGATTTTTTTTTAAATTATTGTATTGTTTGAAGATGGTTAAACACAGATGCCTAAGCATATTTCTCAGGTTACTCTTTGTTGTTCTAGGGTGGAACTAAGATGTTTCATTTCTTGACCAACAGTGGGTATGCATAGATAAGAAAACCTAATACTGTTTTGTAAGGGTGTGGCTCATGCTGGTTAGAACTTAAAGGTTTTGAACAAGCATGAATTTGTATCCAGAGGTTGAAAACTGTAATCTATTTTGTTGCAAAAGTGTGCATAAATAGGATTGGATAGTACTGTGAAATGCTGGCCAGGCTTACTTCATTCTTGGTGGGAATTTCAAAGTTAAGACTGAAAATAAGTTCCCTTCCTCTAAGATTCTAAAGTGTGTGACCTGACAGGAATTTACATTGTTGCTGCTTCTTTTTAATATCTCTTGCAAGTTTTTGGACAGTTATTTCAAGATTTGTTTTATTTGTTCTTTTTGTGTATATATCATTGAGATAAATTTCTCTGTTGGAGTGTGTTGGAGAGTATAATGGTGAAACAACCAGTGTTTACCTAGGATTTCTGAATTAATTGAGGTACAGCCATATGCAGAAAATTACCCCCTCCCTTCCAAAAAAAGGAAATTCTGGTCTGTAGAGAATTGGGCTCTTCTGTACTTTCAACTGTGCTTCTTAACAGAAGGTATTTTGATACCTTCTAGGAAATCTCTTAGAGATTTAGGAGATATTCATGATTCTAGTCTCAGATTTCCAGTATCTTCCACAATGGTAGTTTTAGGCTTCAGTTTGCCAGGCAATTATGACCTTATATGAATAAGATCTGCATTATGTTCTACTATGCCTGACTACCAATACCATCTCTATATATTATATACCGTACGAAACAGACAGTAGAGTTACCAGCTAAACACATAAAGATACTGTAGATGGTTCAGAAAAGCAGTGACCTGGTGATTGATGGCTGAGCTTAGAATCAAAAGCACCTATCCAATCTTGGCACAATTGCACTGGTGGCCAATTCCGGGAGAGAGTGTAGTTTAAATTGCTTATATTTAGTAACATAGTAAATGACGGCAGATAAAGACCTGAACGGTTCATCCAGTCTGCCCATTAGTTATACCCATTAAAAAAACAAGATTAAACTAATTTGTTTCTTCTCTGATATTTCTGGGCCATAGACCTTAAAGTCCACCTGGTACTGTCCTAGGTTCTAAACTTTTGCCTTCCAGGCTGCCAAACTGAACCCATGGCTAGCCCAAATTGTCCTTGAGGCCCCCACCTACCTCGGGTTTAGAAAATCTCTCAAAACTCACCTATTCCATGGACAAGACACCTAACACCTCTCTCCAATGAACAACAATCTCCTCCTGCACCCTTCCACCTCTCTTTTCCCAACCTACCCACCCCCTCCCCCCCTAACCTACCCCCCCTCTCTCTCCTAACTTCATTCTACCTCCTTGCTCCTAATATTGTTCAATTGTTTTCGAACCACTTGTTATTTATTGCTTGCTTCTAATAGTGTTCAATTGTTTTTAAACCACTTGTAATTTTTTGTTAATCTAATGTAAACCGCCTAGAACTCCTTGGGTATGGCGGTATACTGTACAAAAATAAAGTTATTATTATTATTATTATTAAATGCTGAAGTTGCTGTCCAAGCTCACTCCAGCCTATCCAACTATCCTGTTTGCAGGATATATACCATAAAGTCTAGCCAGTAACATTCTCATGTTCCAAGTTAGTGGAGTTCCCATCGTTGCCCTCCCCAGCCTAACCCTACACCAAATCATCACAAATGGGACACAGACTGTGCAAGTGTGTCCAGTATCAGCCTTAGCTCTTTAATTTACATTCTTCATTTTCTAATTAGAGATCCCCTGGGGCTCATAAAACAAAAAAAAGTCTAAAAAGTGGCCTGATCAAAAAGCCAGATCGTCCAAGTAACGATAATCAAGGCTGGTTTTAGACGTATCTAAAACCAGTTTAGGCCTTTCCCCTGCCTCTAAATGCATAGAACGAAAGGAGGCATTTTTAGAGGAGGGGAAAGGGCATGAGGGGGGCCGACCTAGACTTAGTCATACAGCAGGTATAACCAAAAGATTTAACAGGTTGACTAGTCGACACTTATACGTTTTGACTTAGACCAAGTCAGAACAGGTATAATTGCCGAAAAGGGGCCGCTGAGCTGATTGCGGCTGCTGCGATCAGCTCAGCGGCCCCGGCAACTTGCCCTCATCTCTCCTGCTGCGATCCTCACCCCAAAGTGCCACGGTTGGCAGCAGTTCGGGCAATTGCCATTGCAGCAGGGGAGATGAGCCATCTCTCCTGCTGCGAACGTTGCCGGTTACAGAATCCAGCTTTTAGGTGAAGGACTGGCCCCTCCTTCGCCTAAAAGGTCTGGTTTTGGGCATTTGGGACTTAGGCTGTTTTTTGGGTTGGTAATGTGTTGTAAGTGTAGACGTAGTGGTGGTCTGGGCGTTTAAGCAGCTGAACGTAGAGGTAGGCCATTCTCAAAAAAAAATCTCATTTTGGACTTTTTTTTGAGAATGGACATTTTCCCTGTTTCTACTTTCAGAGTTTAGGGCCTAGTTTAGGGCCTAGGCCAAAAGGGAGCTTAGACTTTTTTTTTATTATGCCCCGCTCTATGTTTATCCCATTCTTTTTTGAATTCCATCACCGTTTTCCTCTCCACCATTCCCTCGGGAGGGCATTACAGGCATCTACCATCCTCTCCGACATTGCTCCTGAGTCTTCCTCCTTGCAGCCTCAAATTATGCTCTTTAGTTTTACCATTTTCTCTTCTATGGAAAAGATTTGGTTCTATATTAATACCTTTCAAGTATTTAAACATCTTTATCATATCTCCCCTGTTCCTCCTCTCCTCCAGAGTATAAATATTTAGGTCTTCCAGTCTCTTCTCATACTTTTTTGGTCAAACCCCTTACTATTTTCGTCACCTTCCTCTGGACCGCTTCAAGTCTTTTTATATCCTTCACCAGATACGGCTTCCAAAACTGAATACAATACTCCAAGTGCAGCCTCACCAATGACATATACAGGGGCATCAACACCTCCCTTCTTCTGCTGGTTATTCCTCTTTCTATTCAGCCTAGTATCCTTCTGGCTACAGCCACTGCCTTATCACACTGTTTAGATGCCTTTAGATCCTCAGTAGTGCTGCCCGATTCAGGAAAAAAAATTTGATTCGATTCAGCCTATTGAATCAATTTTTCGATTCGATTCGATTTTCCTGCCCAAGTGGATGTTTTTTTCAAATATCCTGGTGGGTTTATTTTATAGCCTCTTCACCCCTTTTATAGCCTCTTCACCCACTTTGCCCTCTCCTACCCACACTGGTGCTGTGGTGTAAAGAAAATAAACAAACAAAAAAGACTTTTCCTCTCTTAAATCCTAGCTCACATTCGTGGTCTAACACCACAAAATAGAAAATAAAATTATTTTTTCTACCTTTTGTTGTCTGATCATTATTCAGATCTTAGCGATCCCCGGCTCCGGTTGTATTCTGATAACTTGCTTGCCAGGGTCTCCTTCTTTCTTCTTTCTCCATGCTAACCATCCATCTGCCATCTCTGTCCTTCCCTTCTGTTTCCCTTCCCTCCCCCGGAGGTCTGGTATCTTTCCTTTTTTTCATCTCCATCCACAGATCCACTTTTTCTGAATTACCCTTTCATCTCCTTCCCCACCACTCCAGGGTCCACCATGTCTCCCTTTCTCTTCCCAACTACCCTCCTATCCAGTATCTCTATCCCCCCCTCCACACCATCCCATGTGTCCAACTTCTCTCCCTTTTTGTTCCTTCCCTCCCTAAATCCCATTGCCCACCATCTCTCTCCCACTCCTGTTTTTAGATCCTTATTTCTTCTATCCTTCCCCCATCTCCCGTCTCCCTCCATCTACCTTTTTTATTTTTTTTATGGCACTTCTAAGCCCCCACCAGCACCACACCTCCACACCTTTCCCAAAGAGAGTCCGGAAGAGGTCTGCCGGTGGCGGTAGTGATCCACTCCTGCCACTACTCCTTGTGTCTTCTCTCCACTGCGGCCTGCCCTCAGTGAAAACTTCCCATTTCCGCATGGGCGGCCGAATGGAGAGAAGATGCCCAGAGTAGCGGCAGGGTAGTGAATTGCATTCGCTACCGCTGCTTTTGCCTGGCCAGGGAGGAGAGGAGAGAGCCTTGCTGCCAGGAAGGAGAGAGCCTTGCTGTTGCCGATCTGCACCTGAGACCCGTTCAGGCTTTCTCTCTGCCACCGGAGTCCTTGCTTCAATGTAACTTCCGGTTTTGAAACATGGACTCGAGTGGCAGAGAGAGCCCGAACAGGTTTCTGGTGCAGATCGGGGTAGCAAGGCTCTCTCCTTCCTGGCAGCAAGGCTCTCTCCTCTCCTCCCTGGCCAGGCAAAAGCGGCGGTAGCAAGGGGGCCAACGAATCGGTAAGTCCAATTTTCTTCAATAGCAAACCGATTCGAATTGATTCACCCAAAGTGAATTGGAGAATCAATTCGAATCGCAAATCGAGCAGCACTAATCCTCAGACACAATCACCCCAAGGTCCCTCTCTCCAACAGCACATACAGTTCCCTTGGATTTCTACCCCCCAAATACATCACTCTGCACTTCTTCGCATTGAATTTTAGTTGAGACATATTGTGACTATGTGGTCATTGACTGTTATGTTATTGACAAAATAACAATAAAATGATTGAACTTAAAAAAAAAAAAGAATTTTAGTTGCCAGATGTTAGACCATTCTTCTTTTTATTTTTTAATTCTTTATTAATTTTCAAATCAAGTACAAAGTGCAAAGAATATACAATCAATTAATACACCAAACAGCACTTATATTCCAACAGATAATAATACAAAGTACATTCCCCCCTCCCCTCCCTGGATGTGTGTAAAAATCAATTAGGAATGAAAGACTTATTCGATTAATCAGTTTTAACAAATTCTGCTAATGGACCCCAAGTTTCCTTACATTTTTTATTATGTCTCAATTGTTCAGAATTCATTCTTTCAAATCTATATTATTGACACAAAGTTTCCCACCAAAAGTTCAATCTGTACCAGTTCTTTCAATTTTTTGTTATTAACTGCATAGCTACCCCTGTCATAATAATAAGTCCATTTTTGTTTGTATCAACTGGACTCTTAGGTTACAATAAAGTCCCAAATAAAACAATGTCATACGACAGTGGAATAGAAGCCTCCAATATCCTATTAATTTTACTTCAAATAGACTTCGAAAAGTTGAGTATCAAGGGACAATGAAACAACAAGTGATCCAGTGTCCCTACTTCAAGATGACAGTGCCAGCATCTATTAGCCTTGGAACTATCCAATTTTGCAAACGAACTGGGGTCCAGAAAATTCTATGTAACAAAAAAAATCCAAATTTGTCTCTTAGATGCTGACGCTGTACATTTCATCCTCCAAGTCCAAATCTTTGGCCATTATGTAGCAGAAATATGCTGCTTTATTTCAATACTCCAAATATCTTTTAGGCTTGTTATTGGTTTTTTATTCAAATACAGTGGTGCCTCACACAACGAACTTAATTCGTTCCAGGAGCAAGTTTGTTATGCGAAAAGTTCGTTGTGTGAAACGCGTTTTCCCATAAGAATACATGTAAAACAAAATAATTCGTTCTGCAGCCCTGTTGTCCCATAAGAATACATGTAAAACAAAATAATTCGTTCTGCAGCCCTACATTTCCCTCCCTCCACCTCACCTTATATGCAGAGTTTGCCAGCTTTCTTTTTCACCCAGCCGCACGATTTCAAAAAGCTGTGCACGCGCAGCTGCTGGAGTTGATCAATGTTCTCCTCTCCTGCAACTTCCGGTTTCCGGTTGCGTCAGAGGAGAAGATTGAACAACAGAGCATGCGCGCATGTGCTGCTCTTTGAAAGTGTGTGGCTGGCCGAAAAAGAAAGCCGGAAAACTCGGTATCTAAGGTAAGGTGGAGGGAGATGATGGAACACTGCATTCAGACAGGAGGGTGCTGCTGTTCCCGGCTCACATTAGGAAGCGGCGAGAGTAGTTCCGCCCCCCCCCCGGGCCCCTCGGGCGACTTCGTTGTGTGAAACGAAGTTCGTTATAGGGAGCAAGACAAAAAGTTCGTTATGCGCAGCGTTCGCTGTGCGAGGCGTCCGTTATGCGAGGCACCACTGTATTCAGATATTAATTCGTACCACTTGGCGGCCTGATGCCCTTGCAAATATGAAAACAAAAACTGTGGATACAGATGTTCTGGAGATAATTTATTAAACACTGACATATAAAACCATGAAAATTCCATTAACAAAGTACAATGATAAAAAATACTGTGATAAAAATCTAACTGGATCCTACACGGTCCGTGTTTCGGCGAACACGCCTTCCTCAGGGGTCCAATGGTTTGCAAAACTCACATATAAAGAATTGGACTGAAAACATCATTGGGTCTCCCCATTTTTCTTTGTTGTGCTGCCCTTGCAAATCTGTCTGGAAGCATAGGCCTGGCAAGCTATACTGATTTTTTAAAATTACACCAATTGAGGAACCCTTTCTGAATGGCCTGTTTCAACTGCAACCATTTATAACTTTTGAGATTTTGAAATGCCGAAAGATTGTTGCAGTTGTAATAAATTTACCATTTTCCCATTCTGAATTACATCATCTAGAGTTCGTTTGCCTGCCTGCAACCAATGTTCCCAGCGGATTTTAGACTGCAATTTGTGCCAGGTTTGCATGAGGGCCCCCTTGCTCGTTGGGCCACTCGAGGATTACTGCATGTGGCTGACCATCTTACTTCGGATGGTAGGCTTAAGGCTTTTGCTGATCTTCAGAGGTTTGCCCGGAATTTCCTCAACTCATTGATATGCTTATATCCAGCTCTCCCACTATATTACAACTCTTTTGCTCTTTGAACACAGTACAACAGGTAGTCTCAATATTGCTGCCCCCGGATTGGGACAGGGTCACGATTATTGGCTTACGTAAAGCATTGTTGCCCTTTAGGCCACGTCATGATTACAACAGATTGGCGGCTATTTGGTCCGCTGAGCTGAATATACCCATGACAGCACCTGATATTTTAAGGGGTCTGCGGCATATACTTTGGGTGGTATATAATGCTTATTACAGGGAGAGCCAATATCGTATTATACTTTATGCCTATATTTCACAGTCTCAATTACATGCCCCCATGAATCTGCATGAGATCTATGCGCATGCACTGCTTTCAATGCATATTCATTGGGGAAATCCTGAAAACCCGACTGGATTGCGGCCCTCAAGGAGGGACTTTGAGACCCCTGATATAAATGAACCCTTCTATCACCACAATTGTAATTCACTTTATCGTGAACTTCCAAAAAGATTGTGAGTACACATCAAATATAGTGTTCCAAAATTTGCTTAGAGACTCGGAGACTTAATGAGATGTAACACTCAAAAATAGTCTCACCGACCAATCATTGCATACGTGGAGGTTAAATTTTCCTATGAAATATTTAAACTCTGCTATAATCAATAAATGCTTTCAAAAAACAAAACAAAAATCTTATCTCAATCTTGTAGTGTCCTAACATGGACTATGTTTACTTCATCAGGAAAACCTAACCCAAGTGCCAGGTCCCTGTGTGCTGAAATGAAAGCCCTACAAGATTGAGATAAGTTAAGTTTAAATATTTCGTATGAAAGTTTAACCACTACATATGCAATGATTGGTCGGTGAGACTATTTTTGAGAGTTACACCTCATTAAGTCTCTGGGCATATTTTAGAACATTATGTTTGATGTGTACTCACAATCTTTTTTGAAGTTCACGATGAAGTGAATTACAATTGTGGTAATAGAAGGGTTCATTTATATGTGGTTCAGGAACAGCAGTGGCACACTATTAAATACCTATTTGTTTTCCTGACCCTCACAGTATACCGTGGTGCAAAAAAACAAAACAAAACCCTAAAAGCTATGAACGAGTTACTAATTTCAAAGAAGAGTAAATCCCAGTTGAAATCAACTTCCTAAATCACCAGTAACTTGAGGGTTACAATGCAAATGCAAGTTCAGTCTCTTAATACTTACAGATCTAGAGGATGGTTTTCTAAGCCTTTGAATGACCCAACTTCCATGTAAGCACAATTCCTACATTATTTCCTTAAAGGGAATGTGCATGAGGGAGGTCTTATTTGGGTTATGGGAAGGGTTTTTTTTTTAACTTATGAAATGAAATGTGATAGGGACCATTTCATAAAAGCTCCTTTGTGTCTCCTTACTCTTCTGCTTTGACTTAAAGATAATGAATGTAACCAGACATGTATGCAAGCCTGACCTATAGAAAGTAGTAGGAGCATCTGATGAAACAACCAAACAATTCACAAGCAGTGCAGTGGCTCTTTGATCCCTTTGGTTAAGGTCTGCTAAGTATGACCAATTGCCTCATTGTTATCATCTCTGTTTTCTGTTAATGTTTTTTTTTCACATAAGTTTGTCATTTTAGATGATTTTTGATCATCTTATAAGATGACTTCAGTCTATGAGTGATTGGATTGATGGATAAAATAAATCTTGTTTCCTAGGCTTTTTTTTAGGGTGCCAATAACCAGATAATGCAAAGCTGTTACCGTTTTTCTTGCAAAAACACTAAGATGGAGGTTCTCAACCCAGTCCCTGACACCCACAATCAAATGTACAAGATAGATTTGCATTCAGTGGAGGCAATGTATGCAAATTTCTCATGCACATTCATTGTGGGTATCCTGACTGGCTAGGTGTGTCCAGAGGACCAGAGTAGAGAACCCCTATACTAAAGCAAATCATTGTCAAAAGGACAACAGAAGAGAAAATCATATACAAGAGAGCATGTATTAATAACCAACATCAGTACTTGCTGCCAAGGGTTCAGACAGAACAAAGAAAATGTACAAATAAAATATTTGAAATGCCCAACTTAGTGCCTCATGCTCCTCAATTATTCAGTCATAAAAGTCTTGTCTCTGTAGAAGTTGCACCTGTTATATCAGTGTATCGCAAACTGTGTGCCGTGGCAAGATTCTGGGTGTGCCGTGACAGGCACATCGTGTGGGCGAGTCAGCTGGTGCCTGCGCTGGCACTTCTCCTCCTCACCGGCGTCTCTCCTGCTCTCTGCACCTCCCCACTGATGTAGTAATTTCAGGGCTATAATGCCCAGGGCCTCATCTTGAGGGCCTCCGTAGATGTGCAGATGTTGACGTGATGAATCACACATGCACATGATGTCATCATGTCAACATCTGCGCATGTGCGGAGACCCACCAGCTGCGTCTCCAAGTTTAGTATGCTTCGGCTTGGAAAAGTTTGTGAGACACTGTTATAACATTGGTGCAGTTTACCTACTTACTGTGGGGGGAGGGGGTGGAGAGAAAAGGTAAGGAAGCATAGTGTAGTAGGGGTGTGGAATAATTAATAATTATCAACTGAAATATTTGGGAGGGGGTGTCGTCCCTCCCCGGTGTTCACTCCAACCTAAGCCTTTGCGGAGGCACGTGATTGTGTTTGTTTCCTTGAGTGGAGGCATTTACGGATTGGAAAGTTAATTACAATAGTAACATATGATTTATACCCCACCTATCTAGTTTTTAGTTGGCAGGAAATAAGGAGTAAATTAACTTTCACCAACAATGTTGACAATCAACATGCCTGCTGCAGCTCTTGGCCTACTCTCTCCTTAAGGAAGACTCTATCAATATTTAAATTGGCTTTGTGTCCCCTTTTCCTGCTTCCCACCCCCACTTACTTAACTGTGGCCTCTGTCCTTCACATGAGCTCACTTCAGGATGCTAACACATATTAAAGATGCATTGTGGAGACTCCACATGATATCCACAGTATGAATTATACTTGTATGCATTATTGACAGTGTATGCAACGTTCTCACGTAGTCATTGTAGATGTCCTGAAAACCCAACTAGCTCTGGGCTACCTAAGACAGATTTGGGAATCCTTGATCTATGGGAACCAAGATATCTATCTAATTAAACTTTTGGCCAGCCCAGCGCAGTGCTTTAACCTAACCCTAACCATTATTTTATGTCTGGCTTTACGTCTTTATCAGGTGATGTCACAATTTTGTTCAGTATTTAGTTAGTCACGGTGATTGCTTTATTCTTGGCATTCTTTTGTTAGTAATAAAACTATATGTTTTGCATGAGATGCCTATGACTAATCCACATAAAGCTTCAATGCAGCTTTAGCAAGGTTTTGAAATGACCTATGTTTAGACTTGAGTTACTTCATAAAAAGTGTTGACTTTCCTTGAGATCATTAAGATTTAATGTACACTTGGTGCTACATGTGATCACTTTTTTGTGTTTGTGTTGAAGTAAATATGATATTTTCTATAGGCACAGTAACATCAAAATACAATTTACAGGCTCTGTCAATATTTGTGTAAAGGGTAATGTAGCTCTCTTTACAAAGGGTGGCTTATTAATAATGCATCAAAGGTGACGGTTAGCTAATTCCAGGTGAATTTAAAATGCATTTAATACTTCAGAATGTTGTACTTGTTCACAACAGTTGAGATCATGGACGTCAGTGTAAACAGTCATTTGCATGGTGTAGTACTCTTCAACATTTCAGAATTTATTTTATTAGCTCCATTGAAAATGCTGCTTGAACGGGAAATATTTTTATTACTAAATAACTAAAGATCACTTGAACTAGTAATTATACACCAATCAATCCAATGTTCAAGCAATATAAGCAACTCCATACAAGGTTCATTTAAAGCAGGGGTGCCCAAAAGGTTGATCGCGATCGACCAGTAGATCGCGAAGGCAACGCAAGTCGATCACAGAGCCCATCCTGGGCTCCCTGATAAACTCGCATTGCCTTCGTGTTCTACCTGCTTCCCGAAGACGTAAAGAGAACGCAGAAGCACTAGGCTGACTAGCCTTCCCCACCCAACATCAATTCTGATGTTGGAGAGGAAGTTCCGGGCCAGCCAATCGCTGCCTGGCTGGCCCGGAACTTCCTCTTCGACGTTAGAATTGGTGTCGGGTGGGGATGGTTGGTCGGCCCGGCACTTCTGCATTCTCTTTATGGTGTCGGGAAGCAGGGAAAGCTCAGAACTAGGAGGCAGTGTCCTGAGGGCCTGTTCCCCGATGGTGGTGGCTTAAGAGAGGGCAGGGAGAAAGGGGGCAGGCAGGGAGACACAAAGAAAGGGGGGCAGGGAGACAGAAAAAAGGGAAACAGAAAGAAAGACGGACAGAAAGGGGGCATGGAGAGAGAAAGAAAGAAGTAAAGGGGGCAGAGAGACAGAAAGAAAGGGGGCATGGAGAGAGAAAGACAGACAGAAAGAAAGAAAGGGGGGCAAGGAGACAGAAAGACAGAAAGAAAAAGGGTCAGGGAAACAGAAAGAAATACAGACAGAAAGAAAAAAGGGGCAGGGAGAAAGAAAGGAAGGGGAAGGGGCAGGGAGAGGGGAAGAAAAAGTTGGGGGAGGTAATGAGGTCTGGAGGAGAGGAAGCATACAGGAGGCTGAAAAAAGGGAAGAAATATTGGATGCACAGTTAGAAGAAGAAAGTGCAACTAGAGACTCATGAATTTACCAGACAACAAAGGTAGGAAAAATGATTTTATTTTCAATTTAGTGATCAAAATGTGTCCATTTTGAGAATTTATATCTGCTGTCTATATTTTGCACTATGGCCCCCCTTTACTAAACCTCAATAGCGTTTTATAGCACAGGGAGCCTATGAACATTGAGAGCAGCGCAGGACATTCAGCGTAGCTTTCTGTGCTAAAAACTGCAATCACGGATTAGTAAAAAGGGAGGGGTATATTTGTCTATTTTTGTATAGTTGTTAACTGAGGTGACATTGCATAAAGTCATCTGCCTTGACCTCTATGAAAAAAACCCTGAATATAAATGATAATGAACATTTTCTCTGCGTAGAGTGTGCTTTGTGTTTTTTAAAATTTTATTGTTGGTAGATCATTTTGACTAGCTCATTTTAAGCCCAAAAAGTGTGGGCACCCCCAATTTAAAACATTTAGAAAAGTGGAGAGAAAAGCCTCAGTGGTAACCAGAGCTTAGATCTAATGTAAAATATATACCCAGCTCACCCTCACTGGCAAACCCCTCCCCCTCCAATCATAATCCATTCAATATAAATAAATAACGTGTATAAAGTTGCTTAATTCATCATTATATGATGATAGTATTGCCAAGTCCATTCCTTGAAAAAAATCCACAGTGTTCATATATCAATATTTTAAAGTCAATTCAAAGCCCCGGTCATTTAAAAAAGAGACGTCTCAAAATCACTTATCTTTGCAGCTGAAGTAACCAAACGTAGACCAGCACTGTCTCTTCTGTAAACTTTCCCTCCCCACCCCATTTATATGTTCTGTTCACTTGGAATCTAGAAAGCGCATCACAAAACTTTTAAAGAGAGTGGAGGTGTGGGAAGGGAAGATAAAAATCTTGTTTAAGGTAATTTGGTAGATCCTATAAACTACACAACCCTCCTAACACAGTATTTTATTACCCAATAAATTCATTCTTCACTGAAACAAAATTCTAGATAGCAGCTTGCTAGTTCTGCTTGAAAGCACAGCAGTATTACCCAAATTGACAGTTTGCCTAATTTAAACAAAATTATTCTGTTGCATTGAAGAAATGTTTGACAACACATTGTATTTCTATGGACATTTTAATGTTTCTTTTTTGGCTAATATTATTGGCATGTGAATTCTTCACTGTTTGTAGGGACATATATGCTAAGGTGGTGCAGACGACCAGTGAAAAGGCTAAACAATCTAAAAATACAATTGTCTTTCCATGTATCTTCCACCCTAGGACTAGCAAGGACCCCTGAGGAAAACTCATTTGTTGAAACACGGACCGTGTTGGGTCCAGTGCTCCCAGCAGACTAGGTCCTTAAGGTGTTTATAATAATAATAATAATAATTTTATTCTTATATACCGCCATACCGAATAAGTTCTAGGTTCACAACAAAGTGAGCTAATACATGGGATACAGATAAAATACAAATTAGAATAATGGACTTAAAACAGATAAAGACAGAAAGCATTTACAATATAATGCAGAAAATACCGGCATAGCAGGGAAAGAAGTAATACATAGTACAAATAAAATATATCAAGTTGAATATAAGGAAGTTGATTGAAAAAATGAATGCTACATATTTATGCATTTTTAATAAAGTCCATTTCAGGAACATCATCTCTCCACGGTGTTTCTTTGGTTTCTCTTGGACTTTTTGTCTCTGTGGAATCTTTGGGTCAGTTTTTTTGTTTTGCAGATGACGAGTGTCATGTGTTGCCTTATTAGATTTTAGTCTACTGTGCTACCAAATGTCTTTTTTTTTCCTCTTTGACACTTGTCTTTCACTTTGATAATGAATGGAATGTTCTTTAGACTACTTCAGGAAGCAAAGGTAATTTTGATACATATTGATATTTACATCATCACCCAACTGTTCTTGCACAATAAGGTGTAACCTATTCATTTGAAACTAAAATGATAAGAGAGGGGAAAAAAAAACCCTGCTCTAGTGTATAATCTTTTAATTGTAAGGAAGATTATCTTTAAAGATTTTTTTGTTGTTGACAAACTGGTATTTGTTTTGTTAGCTTGAGCTCTTACCGCAATACAGTATGTGATACTAATGCATTTCTTTTTGTTTGCTCACCATTGTATTTCCCTCCAATGGAGGTAGATAGTGCACATAAGGTACAAGTGAAATCTGATCCCTCTAGAACAGGGGTAGGCAATTCCAGTCCTCGAGAGCCGGAGCCAGGTCAGGTTTTCAGGATATCCACAATAAATATGCATGAGATAGATTTGCATCTCAAGGAGGCAGTGCATGCAAATCCATCTCACATATTCATTGTGGATATCCTGAAAACCTGACCTGCCTGTGGCTCTCGAAGACCGGAATTGTCTACCCTTGTTCTTGAAAATTGAGTTCTTTTCTTTTTAATTCTTTATTGATTTTCCAAATATTAACAGTGCAATACACAAGTATATAAACATATAATAAATCAAGAAAAGCACATTCATCTTACAGA
Organism: Geotrypetes seraphini; assembly: GCF_902459505.1. Lineage (NCBI taxonomy): Eukaryota > Metazoa > Chordata > Amphibia > Gymnophiona > Dermophiidae > Geotrypetes > Geotrypetes seraphini. Next base: position 328,813,691 of record NC_047084.1, on the reverse strand, counting down.
CATACATGAGCAACCATTTATCCCACCCATCCAATGGCTAATCAATAAAAACACAAATACATAGATTCTTTAAATAACCTTTCTCTATTTAAAATAGTAATGTAAACCCACCCTCCTCCCACCCACCCTGGATGTATATACTCAAAGGGCTAAGATTAAGATAGAAATAGCCCCCCCTCCCACCCTTCCCTGGATGTGTGTGGCAATAAACAAAAATTAAAGAAAAAAAGACAACTATAATGAAGTAATAAAAGACGTCAACGGGCCCCAAACCAGTTTAAATAAATTACTATGCCCCAACATGTCAGCATTCATTTTTTCATACCTATAGCCGGAGCATAAATTCGCCCACCAAAAATGAAAATTGAGACGATCATAATTTTTCCAATTACGAGTTACCATCTGCATAGCTATCCCAGTCATAATTAGGAAAAGCCAGCATTTATAGCAGTCCATGCAATAATTTCCACATATGACTACCTCATATGTCAATAGATCCATATTGACTTCCAAAAGTTGAGTATCAAAGGACAATAGAACAACAGATGATCCAGTGTCCCAATGTCTAGATGACAGTGCCAGCATCTATTACATTTAGAACTGTCTAACTTTTGTAACCTAACAGGGGTCAAAAAAGATCTATGTAACAAGAAAAACCATGTTTGTCTCGCTGTACATCTCATCCTCCAAGTCCAAATTCGTGGCTGTTGAGACGCAGAAATATACTGCTTTATCTCAATGCTCCAAATGTCGCTAAGACTAGGGGCTCCTTTTACTAAGCTGCGCTAGCGGTTTTAGCGCACGCTGCAATGCCGCACATGCTAGACGCTAACGCCCCCATTGAACTGTTGTTAGTTTTTGGTGTGTAGCGCGGGATTAGCGGGCGAGGCAATGTAGTGGGTGCTAAATACGCTAGCGCACTTTAGTAAAAGGAGCCCTAGATTTTGGGTTTTTTATTCAAGAATTCAGATATTAATTTATACCATTGGGTAGCCTGATGTCCTAGGAAATCTGTCTGGAAGCATAGGACCTGCAAGCTATAATGATTTTGTAGATTTTGCCAATCAGGGAACCCCTTCTGAATGGCTTGCTTCAGCTGCAACCACTTATAATTTTGAGACTTTGAAATACCGAATGATTATTGCAGTCGTGAAAAATCAAGCATGTTCCCATTTGATAAAACATCATCTAGTGCAGTGTTTTTCAACCGCTGTTCCGCGGCACACTAGTGTGCCGCGAGATGTTGCCTGGTGTGCCGCAGGGCCGCCGGGCCCGGAGCTGACAGGGGGCCCGAGGCAGGGGCGCCAGTAGCTCGCCAAGGCAAAGTGAGTCGATCACCCAGGACTCACTTTGTCTTGGCGATCTAATCTATCGAGCCGATAAGTCTTCTTCTCCCCGACGTCAATTCTGCAGTCGGAGAGGAAGTTCGGGCCAGCCAATCGCTGCCTGGCTGGGCGGAACTTCCTCTCCGATTGCAGAATTGACGTCAGGGAGAGCATGCGTCGGCGGCGGCGGCTTTGGGGCCTGTTATCCATTGGTGGGTCCTGTTCCCCGATGGCAGCGGCAGTGGCTTGGGGAACGGCAGGGAGAAAGAAAGAAAGGGGGCAGGCAGGGAAACAGAAGGAAAGAAGAGAAACAGAAAAAAAGAAAGAAAGGTCAGGGAGAGAGGAAGAAAAAATTGGGGGAGGGAATGAGGTGTGGAGGAGAGGAAGCATACAGGCTGATAGAAGGGAAGAAAGATTGGATGCACAGTCAGAAGAAGAAAGTGCAACCAGAAATCACCAGACAAGGTAGGAAAAATGATTTTATTTTAAATTTAGCAAAGTGGAGGCAGTATTACCACAGTTTTCAAAGGAATTTGCCCAAATAACTTAATAGTTAACTGGGTAAATTCCCAGAGATGAAAACTTCCCTTCACTTACTATGCACAGTTCTGAATTTATATCTGCTGTCTATATTTTACAATATGGTCACCTTTTACTAAACCGCAATAGTGGTTTTTAGCGCAGGGAGCCTATGAGCGTCAAGAGCAGCGCTGGACATTCAGCGCAGCTCCCTGCGCTAAAAACTGCTATTGTGGTTTAATAAAAAGGATGGAGGGTATATTTGTCTATTTTTGTATGCTATAAAAACCAAATACAGAGAGAGACTGAGAGCTGTTGACGAAGAGCTACGTGTGTGTCTTTCTTCGATTCCAGCCAGAATATCAGCTTTGTGTTCAGCCAAACAGGCCCAGGTTTCGCACTGAATAAAGTATTTTATAATTTTTATAATTTTTATTTCGTAATAAAGTAATTATAAAATACTTTCTTTGTGTTTATTTGATTCCTATTCAAGAGAATTACTTTATATATAGTCAATATAGGCAGAGAGTTAAATTTTTTAACATTTTCTAATGGTGGTGTGCCTCGTGATTTTTTTCATGAAACAAGTGTGCCTTTGCCCAAAAAAGGTTGAAAAACACTGATCTAGTGTACGTACACTGGCCTGCATCCATTGCTTCCAGAAGATCCCAGACTTGCCAACTTGAATCTTGGAGTTTAGCCATAAAGATTGATAAGTGGATTTCTCTATTGGAATATCTGTTAATTTATTAATAAATTTCAAGGTTTTCCAGGTGTCAAATAAAATACTATTGTCCTTAACATATGTGGGTAGCTTGATACTCAACACATGAAACAATCGTAATGGGGACATAAGTTGCCACACTAAATACAACCGATTAGGGAGATGTTCCATGAGCTCAGGAAGGATCCAATACATACCCTGACGCAATATATAGGCCTGATGGTACCTATAAAAATATGGGGAATTTACCCCACCCGCCGCAATTGGTTTTTGTAAAGATATTAAAGCAATTCTCGCAGTTTTACCCAGCCAAATAAATTTAGTAAGAATACTATTTAACTTCTTGTAAAAGGACCCCTCGAAATAAACTGGCAACATACCCATTTGGTAGCAAACCACAGGCAAAATCATCATCTTAACTGTTTGAACTCTCCCCCACCAAGACAGATGTAAAGAGTTCCATTTCTCACACATTTCTGTGACCTTCAGCAATAAAGATTTTTTTATTTACTTTTATCGTTTCTTCCAGCGTTTTTTTAATCCAAATACCTAAATTTTTATACTGTTCCTTCCAAAGGAAGGAGAATGAATCAAGTAATCCTTTTGGACAGTGTGCATTTAGTGGAAGAACCTCCGATTTGCTCCAATTTATTTTATACCCAGAAAATTTCCCAAATCTGTCAATCAAATCCAGTAAATGTTGAATGGTAGTTTCAGGATTCCTCAAATGAAGCAAAATATCATCTGCATACGCAGAGACCTTATATTCCCGACCTGCATAAGGAATACCCTGAATCTCCTTTGCCTGTTGAATAACCAATAGCAAGGGTTCCAGAACAATATCAAACAGCAAAGGAGATAATGGACACCCTTGTCTAACTCCCCTCTCCAGATGAAAATGCTCTGAAAAAGTATTATTAATATATTATCTGGCAGAAGGGGAACTATACAAGGTTTGGATCATTTGAATAAAACCAGATCCTATACCAAACCAATTCATTGCTTAATACATAAAGGTCCATTCCACACGATCAAAGGCCTCTGCATCCAGGGACACAGAGAAAGCCAGATCTTCCATGTCTTTTGTAAATTTAGCATGTGAAAAGCCAATCTGGTGTTGTTTGAAGAATGTCTTTGAGCCACGAAACCCGTTTGGTACATACTGATAACATAAGGGAGAGCCTTAGCCAAGTGCAAAGCCAGTAACTTAGCCAACAGTTTTCCATCTACATTAATCAAAGAAATAGGCCTGTAATTTGAAACCAACATGGGATCTTTATTTGGCTTTGGCAAAACAATAGTTAGAGATTCTGCCATAGTACCTGAAATGCAACCTTTAGTTAGTAGAACCTGATAAAAATTTAAAAGATGAGGTAATAGGGTAATTTGGAATGATTTATAAAACTCTACAGTGAAACCATCACCACCTGGAGAAGATCCAACTCCAAGGGACTTCAACACTGCTTGTAATTCTTTCAGTGATATAGGCACCTCAAGATTTCCTTTTATATGCTCGGGAATTTTTGGTCCCTTGATCAACTTTAAAAACTCTAAACCTTCTAGTTCTTTATTTGAATAAGGCTCAGAAGAATATAAAGCTTTATAAAAGTTCAAAAATTGTTTTAAAATATTTCCAATTTGAGAATTAGTTTCACCCTTCTCATCTTTAATCGCCACAATCTTTACTTTTCTTTTTTAGCTTTAAGGTAATTAGCTAATAATCTTCCCACTTTATTCGGCTGAAACATGTACATGTCGAGTCATTGAGTTATTGGATGAATAAAGTCATTTGAACCATTAGATGAGTAAAAGGACATATTTTTCATAATTTGTAGTCATCAATCTGATTAGGACAATTCCACTCCTAATTGTAAATAGTAAATCATCACACCATTACCTCTATGATCCCATCCACCTTTAATAAGTGTAAAAGAACTTAAGAATTATGCTTTTTAGTTCTAAAGTTGTATGTCACAACTGAATTGTTTTGCAACAAACAAGGGCGGAGATAAAACTGTAAATTGAATCCACTAAGTATAGTGAAACAGTTACTCGACCACACTGATCATATCACTCCCCCATATAATTATATCTTTGTTCAAAAATTGGACCAAATAGAATGCTTACCAGAGCTTCAGTAAAACGCTCATCTGCAGGAACTTCATCCTACCGTGTAGACAAAATGATTATACTGCGCCTGGCGTGTGACGTAATTTAAACTGCTCAGGTATGCTTCTTATTGGTGAGCCAAACTGGGGTGGGAAATTTGAGAAGCGACAGTGAACGCTAACTTAAATATCCAAATTTTGGGTCAATAGTTGCTGCGATGGCCAAGTATAAGCCTATCAAAGATTGAACTGGCCTCTGCTTGAATAGGAAAACCCCCAGTCAAGACCATATTCCCTTCAGGGACACAAACACACGCAGAGGCAAATTCCCCAATCTCTTTCTACTCTTTAATTATGACAAGACAAGCATAACCAATCCGCACAGGGGATTATGCAGTAGAAGACCCAGTAACATGTCTTTATCTGCTGTCATCTACTATGTTACTGTGTAACTACAACAATTACAGGTCTCTTTTTCTTCTTTGAGAAAGAGGCCTAGGAGGCCTTAGTACATACTGTTGTTACATGTCGCTTTGACTACGACTGTGACAGGCTAGTTTAAAATAGTTTTAAAGAAAATATTCAAAATACTACTGTTGGGTGGGGGAGGGGTGCTAGGAAGCCCAAAATGAACGGAGGTCCAAGGAATGAGCTCCCATATTCTCCAGCAGTATTTTGACCCAAATCAATATTAGGTTGTTTTTTTTTTTTACTTGAAACATGCATTTTGGGAGAGGTGGCTTTGAAGATAAGAAAAAAAAAAATAATATCTAAAGCTAAGTGATTCAAATTGATTTTTATATGAGTAATTGCACAACTAAGAATTATTGACACAAAAATATGAAAGATGAAATATGAAATGGATAAAAAAATTAATTGATAGACATTTTCGATAAAAGTGGACTGATGAAGATTTTAGCAGCTGGAAGGATTCAGTGCCCCACTGCATTCTGTAGATCCATACAAAAATTTCTTACACTTGTAGCTACTATATGACTGGTAGTCTGCATGTAGCTATATGACATATGCAATAAGAGTGTAGTATACAATTTAGTACTCTCTGTGGGAAAGATATATGACTTAGTACTAATCAAGTGGCATAGAAGTACAGCATTTTCCCAAAGTCTTGAGACATTCAAGGAAAACATGGGCGCACTCTCGGAGGAGCAAGGTGAGCGCTTTCACTAGGACATACTGGACTTCAATTACTGCTGCCAAGAACAATATAATGAGAACATGAAGGGAGACTACATCTGGGGGCTGATTTGTGAAAGTGACTTAAAATCTACTCACTTAAAACTACTAGTGACTTAAAACTACTCACTTCAAAATCTTCTGTGGTAATCTTTGTATAATTTTATAAGAATGAAAATTCTGCGTTTTTACATTTTAAAGAAATAGCAAAATTTGACTATCCTGGTCACAAAAGCAAAGTTTTATGGAAATATCAGACATTTTCTATACATTTTAGGCACTCGCAATTAGAAAATTACACTTTCAGAATATTAGCACAAATCCTCAATTATGTGCCTAAATTTAGGTACACTAACCCCCCCTCTTGTACAAAGCCGCACGGTAACAGCCCCGAAGCCGTTTAAATCTCTGTGGGCTTCGGGGCCATTATCGCGTGGCAGCCGCTAGCGCTGCTTTGTAGAAGAGGAGGTAATTCTCTCATAGCTAGCTGTATTCTTCGACACACAAGCAGAGTGAACTACTACTAAGGCACAGGTATGTTTATGTTTTTTAATGCTTTCACAAGTAGTCAAGGCATTATACAATAACATCTGATAGAGAGGAAAGTAACTCCATCAAATCCAGAAAAGAATAGAAAAAAGACAAAAGGGATCATCGAAAATGACCTAGAGTAAGGTAAAGATCATACTGCTGCTGAATAGGTAGTACCCACACTAGCTGGATGGCATTAGAGGGGAAAGCATCAGAGAAAAGCTAAGGGCTCATTTTACTAAAGATTTTACTAAGCATTTTTAGCGCACGCAAGAAATTACCGCGCACTACACCGTGCGCTACGCTTCTAGAACTAACGCCAGCTCAATGCTGGCATTAAGGTCTAGCGCGTGCTATTCCGCACGTTAAAGCCCTAGCACACCTTAGTAAAAGGAGGCCTAAGTCTTTTGAGCAGAATGAAAGTTGGGACAAGAGGGTCAAGTGGGAAGGAATTCCAAAGTGCTGGGGCTTTCCAGAAGAAGGCATAGGGGTCATTTTACAAAGCCGCGCTAGCGGTTTTATTACACGCACCGGATTAGCGCACGCTAGCCGGAAATTTACCGCCTGCTCAAAAGGAGGCGGTAGCGGCTAGCGCATGCGGCAATCTAGCACGCGCTATTCCGCGCGTTGAGGCCCTAGCGCGGCTTTGTAAAAGGAGCCCATAGTGTCTGGTCGATTCAAGATGGGAACAGAAGACGGGGGAAGGGCCAAATGGTGAGAGGTAGGCAGAACAAAGAGCACGAGAAGAGATGTAGGGTAGTTAAGAAGAAGGAAAACCAATATGCAGCATCTTACGTGTTGGGGGTCAGAATTTTATGCTGTATATGGAATGAGATGGGGAGCCAGTGGTATTGTGCAAAGAGAAGTGTGACCCGATCTTGGAAGTAGTTGTGGGAGAGAATCCTGATAGCTGTGTTCTGGATGGTTTAAAGGCACTTCAGAGAGCCAGTAGGAAGACCAGAAAAGACAATATTGCAGTAGTCAAGTCTAAATGCGACAAGAGCATTAAGAAGAAATATACAGGTGGTATTTTCTATATAGTTATGGATGAAATGGATGAGATGCATGGAGAAAAAACAAGATTTTACCACAGATGAGATATATGAAGTAAATGTCAGTTGTGAATCCAGCAGCACTCCCAAGGCACTGCTTGGCATCAACTGGGAATTTCCTCAAGATGCTCACACCTAACTCTGTTAAGTCGGTGGTTCCCAAACCTGGCCCTGGAGGCACCAAAATTAGTCAGGTTTTCAGGATACCCACAAAATACTGATGAGAGAGATTTGCATGCAGTGGAAGCAGTCTATTCATATCGCTCTCATGATTATTCATTATAGAATCCTGAAAACTTGACTGGCTGGGGTGCCTCCAGGCCCAGGTTTGGGAACCACAGTTAGGTGCATAACTGCTAATATTCTAGAATCCACATTCATGCCCCTGACCTGCCCATGCTCTCCCCAGTTGTACGCCGTGGATTTTATGTATGCAGTTTGTAGAACACCAACTAAAGGCAGTTACATGTAACTGCAAATTAGTGCCAAGGAGGGCCAACCACAAAGCCAATTATTAGTTGTTAATACCAATTAGCAGCTAATTAAGTACAATTATTAGATGCATAACTGACAATATATTCTATAATTTGCACATGCAGCTTTGTATGCTCAGTGCCAAATTATGTGCACAAATTTGCTAGAATTAGGGTGAGGGTAATAGTGTCCAAAGCTATTTTTTATAAATATGTTTCAGATAGATACTATGGGGTCCTTTTACTAAGGCAAGCTAGCCATTTTAGCGTGTGCTTACTAAAAGCCTTACTAAAATAACCCCTATATTCTTAGCAATTAATTATGATCACTCCAGGAAAACTTGCTTTTTATTTCATTTCATATACCCTAACCATATTATTTGTTTTCCACCTATCTCTGGTTGGATTCCAGTTATAACTTACATAATCATGATTTAAAACATGCAAAACATCAAATCAAAAGAGAGTAAATGTAAAATTATAACAAAATATGAAAATAAAATGATCTAATAGTAACAATTCCCTACTGACTGTGTACTGTTGAATATACTAATCCTATTCTATAAAGCAAACAGTAATTGTATGTTTATATGTATGAGGGATCTTCAAAAGGTTTCCGTACTTTTATTTTTTTTAAACACTATTAAATATCTCAAAAGCAAATTATGTCACCTTTTTTTCACATAATCACCCTGTTTTGAGACTGGTTGGACACTATGACATTATACGATATGCCCTCTTACCATTTCTTCCGCCCAACCATTTCCTGCAAAAATATGAAAGTGCGGGATCTTTTTGAAAATGTCCCTAAGGATTTTCATGAAATGGGGCGAATCTAGGGTTTTTGGATCTGAGAAAGTGATGTAGCTAGGTCTGGAGTTAAGCAAAATTCATTTTGTTTTTTTTCCTAATGTTCCTGCCTCCCCCTGCAGCCCATTGGTCAAACATTCCCAATAGGATGCAGGACTGAAGGTTGCTAAAACACTGTCCTTGCAGCTACTGCTCCCCCTGCAGCCCATTGGTCACACAGTCCTAAGGAAGCTTAGTCAGTCAATAGGCAGCAGGGAAATGTAGGACTGAAGGTTGCTAAGGTACTGTCTCTGTAGTTACTGTTTCTGCCACCCTCTGCAGCTCACTCACCCTACTTCTCCAAGTGGAGCTTGGTCTTCCAGGTACTATAATGTTATGACTGAAAAGATCAAAACTGAAACTGAAAAGATCAAAACTCAGCTATTGCGGGTCCTACTTGATAGTAATTATAATTGCTCTGTCCCAAAGCTTGAACAAATAAGTACACTCGTAGCTTTTAAAATTAGCTGTCTGAGTCATCTTATCTGTTTTGTTGGGGGTATAGCTATTCTCACGGTCTGCAAGCCTGGTAATAATTACTAAGGACCTTGAGTTCTGAATCACTAACTTTCTTCAAGCTACATTAAATTCTTGATTTTATTCTGCATAATATTTTAACTCCTGATATACTTTCACAACATGTACTTTGTCACTAAAGTCAATTATTTTTTCATACCTGCTTTGTCTATTGCTGTATGGAGCTATAAATATTTACTTGGGTAAAGACTCTATTCTTATTCTTTGGCTAACATGATTCTAATTTAACTGTTCCTCTGTTGAGCTATAGTAGCTTAGAGTCAGCTATTGTAGCCACACTGCAGATCCCTGTAGTATGTACCAAGCCTAGTCAGCAAGTATCATTTCTGTGCGATGACTTGAGTGCCTTTGTTTTTCTTCCGAGGTTGCGATTTCAAGGACTTAGCTAACTGGGGAAGCCTGGGCCTCTCCAACCAGATTATAGCATTCAAAGTTATATATAAGAACATAATAATAATAATAACTTTATTTTTGTATACCGCAATACCACAAAACAGTTCAGAGCAGTTTACAGGAGAAGAGACTGTACATTTACAGCGAAGATGCAGAGTCAGATTAACCAGGGTAAAGTAACCAGTAACAGTAACAATTAAAATTAAAAAGTAAGATAGGTACTTAGAAATTCCCTTACTGTCCCGAAGGCTCACAATCTAACTAAAGTACCTGGAGAATAACAAAGAAGTGAAAAATAGAAATAGAGGAAAAATAAGAAATAAACATTCTAACAAGACTACATTGATCTAAAATACTTTGGAAGGATGAAGAGAGAAGAGAAAGGATTATATGCAGTTACAAGGGAGTGCAGGATGAAGATAGTAAGATCCGGGGAAGAAGAGGTATATAGGTGAGGAAGGAGAGGAAAGGAAGGAAGGATGGGGTTAGAGAAATTTATCAAAGAGGTAAGATTTTCTGAAGGATAGGTAGGATGGGGCAAGAGAGATGAGGGTGGTAAGGCAATCATTCCATTTGCTAGCTTGAAAAGAGAGGATTTTGTCCAGGAATCTTTTGTAAATACATCCCTTTGGCGAGGGGAAGGCAAACAGGTGGGCTTTGCGTGTTCGGTTAGAGCCTGGGAACACAAAGTGATGTGACAGGTATATTGGGGATGATCCAGTCAAGGTTTTAAAGCAGAGGCAGGCAAATTTGAAGTTGACCCTTGCTTCAATTGGAAGCCAATGAAGTTTTTTGTAGAAGGGGCTAACGTGGTCAGACTTTTTTAGGCCATAGATGAGGCGGACAGCGGTGTTCGGAATAAGTCTAAGACGTTTGATGGTTTTCTTGTAGGAACCCAAATATATGATGTTGCAATAATCCAAGGTGCTTAAGATTAGGGATTGGACCAGCAAACTGAAGGTGGAGAAATATGTTAGACCGTTGAGTTGCAGGGTGGTGGTCGTAAGTTTGTGGTTGGGACTTGCAAGGAAAAATTTGATTTTATCTGGGTTTTGGGTCAGACCAATGGTCTATCTAGCCCAGTATTTTGTTTTCACCATGGCCAATCCAGGTCATGAGTACCTGGCAGAAACCCTGATAATAGCATTCCTTGCTACCGATCCCAGGGCAGACATTGGCTTCCCCCCATATCTGTCTCAATAGCAAACTATGGATGTTTCCTCCAGAAACTTGTCCAGACCTTTTTTTTTTTTTAACCCAGCAACACTGAAAGCTGTTACCACATCCTCGGGCAATGAGTTCCAGAGCTTAACTACTCATTGAGTGAAAAAATATTTCTGTTTTTTTTTTTGTTTTAATGGTATTTCTCTGTAACTTCACTGAGTGACCCTAGTCTTTGTAATTTTGAAAGAGTAAAAAACTATTCACTTTTACCCATTCTACATCATCAGGATTTTGTAGACCTTGATCTTGTCTCCTCTCGGTTGTTTCTTTTCCAAGCTGAAGAGCCTTAACTTCTTTAGCCTTTCCTCATACGAGAGGAGTTCATCCCCTTTATCATTTTGGTTGCTCTTCTTTGAACCTTTTCTAATTCCTCTATATCTTTTTTGAGATACAGTGACCAGAATTGAATGCAGTACTCAAAGTGTGGTTGCACCATGGAGCAATACAGAAGCATTATAATATTTTTGGTCTTATTCACTATCCCTAACCTAATAATTCCTAGCATCTCTTTCTACTTTTGTGGCTGCTACCGCACATTAGATGGAAGATTTCAGCATATTGTCTATGATGACATCTAGATCCTTTGCTTGGGTGTTGACCCCTGGGATGGACCCCAGAATCCAGTAACTATGATTTGTATTATTCTTCCCAATGTGCATTACTTTACATTTGTCCACATTAAATCTAATCTGCTATTTGAATGCCCAGTCTTCCTATTTCTTAAGGTCATCCAATAATTTTTCACTGTCTGCGTGTGTTTTAACACCTTTCATTTTGTGTCATTTGCAAATTTAATCACCTCGCTGATCATTCCAATTTTCAGATCATTTATAAATATGTTAAATAGCACTGGTAATATTTAACCGTACCCTTCATTTTCTGTCCTGTAACCAATTCCTAATCCACAACAGAACATTGCCTCCTATCCAAAGACCTTTTTAATTTTCACAGGTGTCAAAAGCTTTCTGAAAATCTAGATGATTTTGGGAATTCTAGCTGATTTCTCCTTTCTAGTTAGCTTCTAGTTGAACAAATTAGGATCAGATCTGTAAGTATGGCACCGTGAGCACTGAAAGATGCCCTGTAATGCCAGCAGAGTGAGCGCATTCCAAATTCGCAGGAGCAGTTATGATGATCACTTCAAAGCCATTCTTTTCAGAATAGTCTGTAAAAATGTATAATTAGACATGTTGGACTCAGTTTTGTAAATGGTGCTCAGATTTGGGTGTTGATTTAAAAAAAAAAAACCAAACTATTGCTAAGTGTTATTCTTTAAATGGAGTTCAGAGTTGGGTGTTGTTTATAGTATTACTTTTGGCACGAAGACGCATGCCCAATTTTGGGTGTGAAAATTTACACCAACTGAAATCTAGTGTAAATTCTCATACCTAAATTAGGCGCTGATGTCCCAAATTCTATAGCATTGTATGTAATTTCCAGGAACACCCCTAATCTGCTATGCCCCTCCCATTGCTATAGATCACTCCATAAAATTTAAACACAGATCCTGGCACCTAAATGTGCACACAAATTTTAATTGTCATATATACTCGAATATAAGTTGAGATTTTGGGGCCAAAAAAATGGCCCAAAAATGGGAGACTCGGCTTATGTTTGAGCCATCGCCTGCCCTCCCTTCCTCCCGGACCTATTGCAGGCCTCCACAGGGCGTGCCGCAAGACCCAGTGGTGGACTGGGACATGAGGGATCCCCCTCCCGTCTCCTGTCCTGGCTGAATCCAACCCACCCTCCCCCCACTCATCCCCCCACCCCGACTCTGCGGCCTCATGGTGGATGGGACAGGAGGAATCCCTTCTGCCTCCTGTGCCTGCCGAAATTGACAACCACACCTCCCTTACACCCCCCACCCCCCACGTATCTTTCAGGTCCCTGGTAGCCAGCTGGTGCATGGAGCAGGAGCGATCTTCCCGCCCTGCTCTGTTCGAGGCCGCTGGCTGATTAACTGCTGTGAGTTCTCGACTTGCGAAAATTTACATTAGCCAATCAGCCAGTGGCCTCGGAGCAGGAGGGAAGAAAGATTGCCCCTGCTCCGTGCACTGGCTGGCTACCAGGGACCAGAAAGGTATGTGGGGGGTGGTTATCACTTGGAAAAGGTACATAGATGACTTTTTTTTTTTTTTTTACTTTTTTTATTATCTGGACAGGTTCTCAGTCTGAGTTAGAGGAATTTCTCACTTATCTTAATCACTGTGATTCTTACATTCAATTTACTGCCACCAGCCATCCTTCTATGGTTAGCTTTTTGGACATACGGCTGACTTACTATGCTGGTGCTTTTGAAACCTCCATTTTTCATAAGGAGACAGACACTAACTCTGTGCTACGCTATGGCAGCTATCATCCAAAGTCTCTTCGTAATAGTATTCCTACTGGACAGATGTTAAGATTTAAACATCTGTGCTCCTCTGAGATGGATTTCAAAACTCAAGTTTCTGATATGACATTTTTATGCCAGCTGGTTAAGAACGTTATTGCACTTTATGCTTCAGTGCCCCCTGTCTCTGAAGCTGCAAGAGTCTACAAAGATCTATTGAGATAAGTAATTTACTTTTCACAGCTTTTGCTATCATATATTTATTTATTTATTCAATTTTCTATACCGTTCTCTCAGGGGAGCTCAGAATGGTTTACATGCATTTATTCAGGTACTCAAGCAGTTTTCCCTCTCTGTCCCGGCGGGCTCACAGTCTATCTGATGTACCTGGGGCAATGGGGGGATTAAGTGACTTGCCCAGGGTCACAAGGAGCAGTGTGGGTTTGAACCCACAACCTCAGAGTGCTGAGGCTGTAGCTTTAACCACTGTGCCACATTCTCCCCTTGTGGGAAATTTAATGTGCCATCTACTTATCTCTCATTCAAGGTTGCAGTTCTAGTAGAGTGAGCATGTTTTTTAACTTAAGAACATAAAAAGTTGCCTCCGCTGAGTCAGACCAGAGGTCCATCCTGCCCAGCGGTCCGCTCCCGCGGCGGCCCATCAGGCCTAATTGCCTGAACAGTGTCCATGACTAATTTTGTAACTGCCTCTGATCCTCTAATTCTATCCATATTACCTACCTCTACTCCTATCTGTACCCCTCAATCCCTTTGTCCTCCAGGTACCTGTCCAGACCCTCTTTGAAGCCCTGTAGTGTGCTTCTGCTTATCACATCCTCCGGTAGCGCGTTCCATATATCCACCACCCTCTGAGTGAAAAAGAACTTCCTGGTGTTTGTTCTAAACCTTTCCCCTTTCAGTTTCTCTGAGTGCCCCCTTGTGCTTGTGGTTCCCCGTAATTTGAAAAATCTGTCCATGTCCACTCTTTCTATGCCCTTCATGATCTTGAAGGTTTCTATCATGTCTCTTACCTGTTAAGCATCTCAGTGAAAGCTTATCATGAATATTTTCTGTAAATAAAATGATTTCAGTTTTAGAAGATTAATGTTCAAATAAAGTTACAAAAAAATGACGGCTCTTAATTGGGTTAGTCAATCTTGGTGGTGTGGTTCATGTAATTCTTTCTAAATCAGACATATCCCAAGACTATAATCTTGTCTCGTTAGTTGTAACATGAAAATGTCTTGCTTTCAGGAGAGCTTGTGACTGAAGCATGGCCTCCCTCACGTTACACTTTTCTGAAATTTGTTCCAGCCTCTGCAGTTGCCTTCCTTTGGGTTAAACTTTCCCAGTCGGTTTTAACCATCCTTAATTCTGAGTAATTTGTTTAATTATCTCTAACTCCTGTTCTCTCTAATGATTTCAAGCTGTGTCCCTTTGTGAACATTTTACCCTCTGGGTCTTTAAAATTGCCATGAAAGGGGATAAGTCAAACTTCATGTCAAAGATCCAGGGTTTCACAAACCTCAAAGTGGATGTATTTTTAAGTGCCTGAAATTAGAATAGTCTGCATCTCTAGCTACTGAAAGAGTTGCTGCCAGATGGATTTGAAATGTGCGATAACAATTCTTTCACTTGATTTTAAAAGATAAGTCATAATAATAAAACAGTACAGTACTCAGCTGTGAATCAGTTGGGCATTGCTCCAGGCCGAAATTCACAGCAGGATTAAACAGGCTGTAGTGAGAGCCATAACTCAAGCACCAGAGCCAAGAACAGTGATGTAATATGGGAATCTCCTTTGATCTGTATTCCCTTGGCCATGTTGCTCTAACACAAGCACAGCAAACATCCATGTTATGTCTCACCTTTCCTCTACAACTATGAGGCAGCTGAATTATTCCAGTTTGGGTATTGCTTATGAATGCAGGATGCTGCCTGATCAACTTCTGAATTTGGGAGTATCTATAGACCTTAGAGCAGTGCTTCTCAACCCTTTTCCAAAGGCACACTTAGCCAGGATCACCACCATGAACAAGCCGCCGGGAGAGGATCGAGAAGCATTGCATTGAGATAGCAGTTCTCAACCCAGCCCTTAGGACACATAAAGCCAGTTTGGTTTTTAGGATATCCACGATGAAAATACATGAGACAAATTTGCATCCACTGTATACAAGTCTCTTTCATGTATATTCATTGTAATTATCCTAAAAACCTGGCTAGGTACGTCCTGAGAACTGGGTTGAGAACCCCTGCCTTAGAATATCTGTTTCTTGGTACTGTTAGCCTACCTCTCTTCATGCTTCTCCATTTTGGTTGTTGGGGCACCATCACCTCTGTTTCTTTTCCCCACTATGTTCCCCTTTTAGGCTATTATATTCTTAATACCTTGTTCTTTATCCATGATATTCCCTCCCCCTCCCCCCCACCTTGTCCTTGAAGTTGCCAATTTGCTCCATTTTTTTCAGGACAAACAAATCCAGTTCTTTTCTTTCCTTCTTGTATGGATGGACTTAATTCTTGATTTCCCTTGGGGGGAGAGGGGCAGAAACAGGGCTATTGATGCAGTAAAAGAAATGCAGGTCTGCCTTGCTGAAAATCAAAAATGATTTATTTTTTGTATCCTGCTCGCAGTACCGAACAATGTACAATAAATACAAAATAGGACCATGGCAAAATAGAAAATGCAGAGTAAAATTTTAGAAAAAATAGTAAAGACATTAAGGTGTGTTTTATAAAGATTTTTCTGTGTTAATGCCTGTTTTACATGCATAAAAAGTCTTTTATAAAAACTGAGTGACGGCATATTTGTAGAAAAAGTACTCCCATGTAAATCGTGCGTTGTATTTTACAGAATCTCCACTTATTCGTTAATTTGGTGCCTACATTTGCACAGACTCCCCAAATTCTGTATATAGCGCCTTAAGTTGTATGTGCAAGTCGGTGCAAAAAGTAAATTTATGTGCAAAACCTACTTTAATTGTCACCAATAATGGGCAAACTCCTCATAAATGACACTGGTTAGCACTAATTAAATTATGCGTACGATTTGGAAAGTGCGATTCTATAAAAAGTTTGCACCAGTTGCAGTGCAGTAATTTGAAAAGAGGGTGTCCCTGAAAATTATCCGCCTTGTTATGGAATATGCTCAAACCGTGCACAACATAAGCATAAGCATTTAGACCTGGTTTTAGCCGACCTAAATGGGTGCTCTTAAGTCATGTGATGCTCAGGTGCTTAGCACAATTCTATAAAAGGTACATGCGTCTTGTAGAATTGCACTAATTTGCATGCTAGTCAGCACAATTTTAGTTTTTTGCGCTATTTATAGAATCAGGTTCTGAGTGTGCTGGTAAATTATTTAAATCTTTTTTAGGCTTCTCTGAGGTCTTTTTATGAAGCTATGGGTTTTTCTCACACGCTAAGGGGCTCATAATCGAAACTGAAATACGTCTAAAAACCAGCCTAAATCGGCACTTGGACGATCAGTGAGACAAGTCGTCCAAGTGCCGATAATCAAACTGAGTTTTAGACATATCTAAAAACGATTTAGGCCTTCACAGTGCTGCAGTACACTCAGAGCTAAAAGGGGTGTTTCAAGAGGAGTGGTGAGGGCGGGATTTGGGCGGGACGTGGGCCGTCCTAGACTTAGTCGTACTGCATGTATAACCAAAAGTTATGCAACACTGCCTGTACGGAACTTGGACATTGTGACTTAGGCCATCTAATACCAGGTCTAAGTCACAAGAAGGAATCCAAAGTGACCAGATAACCACTGCAGGGGCAAAGTACAGACCCCTACACATTCCCCCAGTGATCACTGATCCCCCCCCCACCGCCATAAAAATCGTAATAGAAACATCACATATCTGCCTCCAGAACATATGCACCTGGCAGCCTGGCATAGGAAAGCCTAGTAGTGCTGCACAGAGATGGCTTAAGTGGTCTGGGAGGTGGGCTAGTGAACCATGGAGATGAGGACCCAGGCCCATAAGCCACTCTAACCACTGCATGCATGGTGAAACATGTGCACCCCCCCAAACCCTTATGTATTGCCATATAAGTGGTACCTGCAGCCATAAGGGCTTTTGGGGTGGTAGACAGGTGGGTCTAGTAGGTTCTGGGGGGTGTTTTGGGGGCTCACCATGACCTATAAGGTTGTTGTGGAGAGATGTGTATGTGGCACCCTTTTTGTGAAGTTCACAGCCGTGCCCTGTAAGGTACCCCACTACTGTGGTGCAATGTTTGGGTGTCCAGTCCATCACTTTGCTGACCCCATCCACGTCCAAAAGGTCTTTTTCTAGGCGTTTTTGACTTGGATGAAAATGGGGTATAAAGATGGAAGACTTAGTGGTCTGGACGATCAAAAAAAAAAAAGTTGCACGTATTTTTTGAAAATGGACCTTTCCCATGTCCGATTAGCGACTTAGATGTATCTTTTGATTATGCCCCTCCATGGCTATTTGTACCGTAGCCAGAAAATGGCCAAATTTTTTACATTTACATATTAATTGCAATGAGCTAATGCTACACAAAGGAACACAAAAAAAAGCACAAAGGGTTTTAAAGCTCAGGATAATTCTACTTTAATGAGGGACCCGACACAGGCCATGTTTTTGTGTCCCTGTCTGCATCTAGGGTCAGAAAGTCTTGTGCTTCAGTATAAAAGATCAAAAAACTGAATTCACAACAAAAAAAACTTTGCCCAGACGGATGGAAAAAGAAACACACTCAGGGCTCCTTTTACAGAGGTGCGCTAGTGGGATTAATGCTAACCCCCGTGCTGGCCAAAAACTACCTCCTGCGTCTGGCGGTTTAGCGCGTGCTGTTACACGCGTTAAACCGCTAGCGCGCCTTTGTAAAAGGAGCCCTCAGTCTGCATCCCCAACCCTATGTGTCATATCTGTCTGTCCAAGTTAGATTGTTAGCTCTTCTGAGCAGAGACCATGTATTAAATATCAAAATGTACAGTGCTGCATACGCTTTGCAGCGCTATATAAGTGATAAATAGTAGTGGTAGTAGTAAATTATAGAATACTGGTGTTTATTGCATGTGAGCTGCAAGTTTAGGAATACAATGAATTTGTTTCACGAATGTATATGGAAGACAAATGTTTGACTTGTGTATACATTGCAGTCAACAATTACATTAAAAAACCCAATGAATTTGTTTCAAGGAGACTGCTGGCAGGACTTCCTGAGTTTTTTGTTTTTTTAAAAAGATGTTTCAATTTTATATTGAATTGAAGAGTACAATACAGTGCAAAACATAAATGATTTTAAAAGTAGAAAATATATAATAAATACATAGACCCCCCTTTTATGGAGGCACGTTTGTTTTGGTTTTTTTTTAATCACCGGCTGTGGCAGTATTAGCTCCGATGCTCATAGGAATTCAATAAGCGTCAGAGCTTTTACCACTGTGGCCGATGATAAAAAGAAATCCTAATTCGGCTTCATGGGAGGGGGGGAGGGGTGAGGAGGTTTCATCATAGAAATGGTGTATAAAAGTTTTTAAAAATGGACTGATTAAGATATACTGTACAGTGAGTTTTGTATTCTCTTAAATAAGAGGAGAAATCTATGGTTGCTGCCTTTGAGTGGTCCTAAAAATGTTTTCCCTTTAGCAGCTTTAACAGTGAAAAACTTGGAAGTATTGAAAGATTGAACTGTGCTGGGATATTTGTGTTGAAGTGTTAGCTACAATTACATATATTTAAGTGCTAGTTGGGTGCCAAGTCATATTCTTTTTTTTTTTATATACATTTTTTCATTTTAGAAAAAAACCTTAACACACAATCTTTACAAGAAATGGTTACAACTGGAAAATCAAAAAGGAGAAACATACCATACTATTACATTCCTAAGGAGTGGTACACATTAGCATAAGATACAGATGATTGTTAAAATGGGGGTCGCTCTATAGGGATCAAAGCAAGAAATCACACCCTTGACTGTAGGAGCACTTCTTTCCAAAAGTAATCCCAGTCAAATGACCTAAACATCAGACATCCCTATAATGACACATCGCCCTTTCCACGCAAACATTCATTTTTCACCACCTACACCTCTCTCTCATACATCCCTGGCCTGCACTTCTATGTGTCTTTTGTGCCAAGGGAAGTACCCAGCCCCAAGGCAAAGGGTTGTACAAGAGCAATGTCAGTTTGTGTGTGTATGTGTGTGTGTGTGTGTGTGTGTGTGTATGTGAGGGGTATTCCTAACACATTCAATATACAGTAAAACCTTGGTTTGCAAGCATAATTCGTTCCAGAAGCATGCTTGTAATCCAAAGCACTCGTATATCAAAGAAAATTTCCCCATAAGAAATAATGGAAACTCAAAGACGATTCAGTTCCACAGCCCAAAAACTTTAATACAAAATACTATACGTACTCGTATTGCGAGCTCGCTCATTTAAAACAGTCACTACATTCCTGCAGCATCAGAGAAAGAAGAACCATCGGGCTCAGTTGTGATGATGTGACGCGTGTATACTGTATGTACTCGTATTGCAAGACATTGCTTGTATATCAAGTCAAAATTTAATAAAATGTTTTGCTTGTCTTGCAAAATACTTGCAAACCAAGTTACTTGCAATCCAAGGTTTTACTGTAATATATGATATGCTAGTGTTTAAGCCCGTTACATTAACGGGTGCTAGAATATATGCCTGTCTGTCTTTCTTTATTTATGTCTCTCTCCCTGCTCCTGTCTCTTTTTTCCTTTCTTTCTGTCTCTCTCCCTCCTGCAATTTTTCTCTCTCTCTCCCTGGCACCCTTTGTCTGTCTGTCTTTCTTTCTGTCTCTCTCTGGTTCCCTGTCTGTCTTTATTTCTGTCTGTCTCTCTCCCTAGCCTCCTTTGTCTGTCTGTATTTCTTTCTGTCTCTCCCCCCGCCCCCACTTTCCTTTGCAGAAGCAGCAGTGATATTTCCCTTCCCCTCCAGATCCCTGTGAAGTAGTAGCAGCATTTTCCCCCACCCATCCCCCATTCCCTTCTCTCCCCCCCACCACTTTCCTTTGCAGAAGCAGCAGCAGCGGTATTTCCCTTCCCCTCCAGGTCCCTGCTGAAGCAGTAGAAGCATTTTCCCCCACCCCCCATTCCCTTCTCTTACCGTGAGCTGCCTTGCTCCGTTCGGCCCCTCCCCCTTCCCTTCCCGTGGGCTGGCCTGCTGTGGCTGAAGGTTTTTTTTCGGTGGCTCTTCTCACGATCCCCTTGGTGGCTGATCCTCCTGTAAAGAGCAGCCTGCGATGGTGTCTGGCTTTAGCGAACCTCGCAGGCCGCTCTCCAATTCGGTAGCATGTTCCCTCTGACGTGATCACGTCAGAGGGAACGTGCTACCATGTGGAGAGCGGCCTGCGAGGTTCGTTACAGCCGGCTGCGAACCTCAGCAGGCCACTTTGAACAGGAGTGGTAGCGGTTGTTGCGGGAAGGGGGGGAGTCGGCGACGTGCAGGCCGCTGTGAACAGGAGCGGCAGCGATGGCAGGACCATGAGCCCTCCTCCCGCCATCTGCGCTGCTCCTGTCGCCCGATGCACCTAACTGGCGCATACGCCTCAAGCCGCGGCCACGGACGGACACAGCACACATCATGTCCCCACAGGAGATGAGCCGCCGCTGCTGACGGCCAAGGTAGGTGCTGGGAAGAAGGCTGGAGACTCACGCATGCGCACTCATGCGGCCACGGAACTACAGATCATGGAAGCACGCAAATAGGAGTGCGCATGCGCGAGTTAGCCTTTTATTATATAGGATTGTGATGTAATCTCAAGGGATTGCTTATTGACAAAGATTCCACTTAATCTAGAGGATAAATTCTGCAAGAAGGGCTCCCATTGTTTCTATAGCAGCCCTTCCCTTTTTATCTTAGGGGTCTTACACAAGAGGAGGTACGTGGGCATGGCAAACATTTATGCACATAACTTATGATAAGCGAGAATACTATATGCCAGAGTTCTACATATAAGCTGGTGTTTACGCCTTGGTATTAACATGGCAAAGCAGGCATGCCTAAATGCTGACTTGAAAATGCTGGCTATAATGGAATCTGGGCCCCCAGATGCTGTTATAGAATTAATGCTCAACATTCCACATCTAGCTGCCAAATTTGTTTCGCTTAGTAATAGAATTGCCCCCTCCGTATTTAGGTGTTTCCGGGGGTATATTTTATGTTGTGGCTGAGTTGTGATGTACATAGTATGTTTTATAAAATACTTGAGAACACACTTGTGTTTGCAACAACTTTGGAACAAGTGCAAATATGTGCACTGGTATTTGCATGCTGTAAAGAGCTGGGTCTCTGAATTCAAGAAGGCGTGGGTTAGGCACGTTGGATCTCTCGGAGAGAGGAAGAGATAATGGTTACTGCGGAAGGGCAGACTAAATGGTCCATTTGGCCTTTATCTGCCATCATGTTTCTTTTTTATATAGCCATAAATAAGGTCTAAGTTGCTTTTATAAGAAAGGTTTAAAATAGGCATTTTTGGGTCTTCTCATATAGATTTCCTGGTATAAAATCAGGCCTTCAAAGTGTCAACAAATAACATCCAGCAACAGCACTGATGGAAGGAGGTCAAAATGTGTTGACATTTTAATGTAACATACTTTGCCATACTTTGTATTGTAATCTGATATTTTTTTACTGATGTAATTGTCTATTGCTTATGTTTGACCAGTGGCGTAGTGAGGTAGGAGGCGCCGAGGGCAGTGGTACCTCCTTGCCCTCCTCCGCCTCCTTGATTCTTCCATGCCCCCCACTCCTTCCCCATCCCCAATACCACAATCATGCCCTACCTTCCCCCGTACCTCTTTGTCAGTGTGAACAACTTCTCGGGCCTGCTGCTCAAGCCGGTGTTGGCTTGCCCTCTGATGTAATTTCCTGGCCCCACAACCCGGAAATGATTTCAGAGGAGAGCCAGCACGAGCAGCAGGCCAGAGAAGTGGCTCACGCTGGTGAAGATTTAAAGAAGGGAGGGCGCAAACATGACATTGGGGGTGGAGAGGTGCAGGTGCCCCCACCAAGACAGTGCTTGGTACGGTCCGCCCCACCCCCATTACTACACTGTGTTTGACTTGTTATTGCTGTAACAATCTTGAGTAAACTCCTTCAAAAAGGCAGTAAATAAATCTAAATAAATAAAAAGGAGTCAGGAACTACTTGAAGAGCCACACATTCACTCTCATTAAAGAAAAACCCAATTTTATTGAAGAAAAATCTGACTTGGTCAAGTTGCAGCTACAGCCTACATCAGTAGTTTAAAAACTTATGTAATGCAGAATGGTAGAAAACTGGAACGCTCTTCCGGAGTCTGTTATAGGGGAAAACACCCTCCAGGGATTCAAAACAAAGTTGGACAAGTTCCTGCTAAACTGGAATGCACGCAGGTGAGGCTGGACTTATTTAGAGCAGTGTTCTTCAACCTTTTTACACCTGTGGACCGGCAGAAATAAAATAATTATTTTGTAGACCGGCAAACTATTAAGACTGAAATTTTAAAAAACCAATTCCGCCCCGTCTCCGCGAGTTCGGTCCCCGCAAACTATCTGATCCCATCTGCACAAGCCGCAGTTATGATTTTATATTGAGCGTATTTTATTAAAGTATAAAAAGAAATAATATTCTGAACAATTGTGATTTTATAAATACAAATATACAGAGCACAGACCAACAAAACCCCTGTCTCCCCTCCCCTTCACATATATCCCCTCTACTATCAAGAAAACTGAACAAGCCAAGTTATTATAGAATGCTACACAGAAATATCATGCTAACAGAATACTGCAGTCCCCAGTTATGTCTCTAGCAGGATATATTTTTCAAATCTGATATATTCTAATGATAAAATAGAAATAAAATGATTTTTTTCTACCTTTTGTTGCCTCTGGTTTCTGCTTTCATCTTCTTTTCACTCTTTTCCTTCCAGCGTCTGCCCGTTCCATCCACTGTCTGCCCTCTCCCCCTTCCATATGTATCTGACTTCTTTCTATGCCCCTCTCCCCTGTCCATCCAGCCTGTGCCTTCTCTCTCCTTTTTACATCATTCATTCCAGCTTCACTGCTTTCTTCATTTTTATCTCTCCTGCACTAGATCTAGCATCTTTATCCCTCTCTCATTTCTCTGCTGACCCCCATTTCCAGCATCAAACTCTCTCATTCCTCTCTCTCCCCTTTCCCTCATCTGATCTCTCCATTCCACCCTGACCCCCTTCCCCTCCTATAGTCTCCCTGCCAGCTATTTCCTTCCTTTTTTCATGTTCCCTTCCCTCCTCCCCCTATCCAACATTAACTCTCTTCCCATCCCTTTCCCTCCTCCCCTCCCAGCAGCATCTCTCTTACTTCCCTACAGGTCCAGTAGCAGCTCTCCCTTTATCCAGCAGCTTCCCAGCCTCCTACAGTGGCTTCCTCCCCTTCCAACAGTTCTCAGTACTTGCCTGCAGCAGTGATTTACTTAGGCAACCTTGGGTCCGTTGCCGCCTCTGAGGAAAGAGGAAGATGCCGGTGAATCACTGCCCTGGCAAGTAGGAGAGCTGCTGGGAGGGGAGACAGCCACCGTCGAAGGCTCCCCAGAATCTTGCTCCCGCACACGCTACCATCTCCCTTATACTAGCAGCTCTCTCCCTGTAGATCATTGATTGAATCATATTCGTGTCATTCCCTTCTTGGTTGGGGTGAGAACTTTTCAGTACCCCTTGTAGAATGAATTAAATGTATCCCACAGGGAATTATTTATAAATCCTATTTGTCAATGTGTGTGTGTCTGTGTTTTGGGGGGCTAGGTTTAGTTGCAGGGGGGTAGTTTAGGGGTGGGGCAGATGGTAGACCAAATGCAAAGAGTAGATTTGTGGGGTGATAGAGTTTGGGGTGTGATGGTGGTGTGGGGGAGAGGTTTGAGCTGTTAGAGGGCTAGTTATAGGAGTGAGGGGAAATTGCTGGGGTGTTTTGTAGGGTGAACAATTTGGGGTAGTGGGATAGGTGCAGGATGAGTAATTTGGGAGGGTTGAACAGTTTGGGGGAGTGGTGGAGCAGTTGCATTGGTAGTTTTAGGGGTGGAGCTCTTTGGATGTAGTAGGAGGGGATAGTTGCAAAGAAGTAGTTTGGGATGAGGATAGTTTGGGGGGCTTGGGAAGTTTTAGGGATGATGGGACAGTAATGGGATAGTTTGAGGGTACTCTGGTTCCTCCCAGCCTCGGGCGATCAAGACAGGCTGCCGACGTCGGGACCTTCCCTCTCTGAGTCCCGCCTATTTTATTTCAACTTTCAGAACAGGCAAGACTCACAGAGGGAAGGCCCAGCCTGTCTTGATCGCCCGAGGCTGGGAGGAACCGCAGTCGGCAGGAAATTGAACTGCTGATTCGATTTTGCTGGTCCTGTATGGACCGGCAGAAATTTTCTGCTGACCGTCACCGGTCTGCGGACCAGCGGCTGAAGAACAGTGATTTAGAGCACTGGTCTTTGACCTGGGGGCAGCCGCATGAGCAGACTGCTGAGCACGATGGACCACTGGTTTGACCCAGCAGCAGCAATTCTTATGTACTTATGTTCTTAGAAGTTACATGCAAATACCACTGTATGACTAGTTATTATTTGTTGTAAATCACCTAGAACCATTTTTTGGTTAGATGGTATATAAAAAATAAAGGGGTCCTTTTACAAAGGCACGGTAGCGGTTTAACGTGCGAAATACCATGCATTAAACCGTCTGCTGCGCTAGTACCTAACGCCTCCATTGACGAGGTGTTAAGATTTTAGGCTGCCGCGGGGGTTAGTGCATGATGAAATGTCTGATGCGATAACCCCCGTAGCGTGCCTTGATAAAAGGAGCCCAAAATTATTATTATAAAAAAGTTTCTAAAAATATATACAAAATATATCAGTTTACCATCAAAAGTCTCAGAGATTCAAAGACACAATGATTCTACAGAAAAAATAAGGGGCACCTAAAAGATCAAAAATATACCCCTCTTTTATGAACACATAGCGTGGGTTTTTGCGCCGGCAGCAGCATTAACTGCTCTGATGTTCATCGAATTCCTATGAGCGTCACAGCAGTTCTCACCGCTGCCGGCACTGAAACCCACGCTATGCATTCGTAAAAGAGGGGGATAATGAATTTAAACTAGAAGTATAATTTCAAAAAACACTTGCTACTCCAAGATTAATACAACCTAATCATTCAAAAGGGTATATGGATTACATAGAGAAATAAGTATTTGTCAAGTGTTTTAATATGTATGTAATGCTTATAATCCACTTTGGATAAAAGTGGAGTAGAAATAATAAATTATAAAGGTCTGTGCAGCTGATATAATTAACCTACTATTAACTAGGTTGAGCAAATTAGAATGACACGGTGACAAAATTCATCACCGTTCCCGTCCCTGCAAATAACTGCGGGAAACCATCTCCATGTCATTCTTTAAGGAGAGAGGGAAGAATCAGAGTATGACCCTCAAGCCTTGCATTAAAGAATGCTGATGTAGAAGGATTGAGGTTGAGATAGACAGTAAAGAATGACAGTCTCTGGTATCTACAGCAGATATTGTGATGTCATAATGCCTCATTCCACCAATGCCTAAGAGCCAACCTCATCAGTGATGTCACAATGGCTTCACTGTCCTATACTTGGCTCACATGAGAATCAGAGTATGAATGGGCACAGCCTCGGCACCGACCCTCAAGCCTTGCATTGAAGAATGCTGGTGTAGAAGGACTGAGGTTGAGATAGACTCTAAAGAAGGACATGGGATGTTTTCCCGCAGTTATCCGCGGGGATGGGAACAGTGTTGAATTTTGTCACTGTGCCATTCTCTAATTGACTGCCCCCACCTAAAAGTCAACAGTACCTTAACCTAATCTTTCATTTTTAAAAAGAGCGCAAATATACCAAACACACAAAATGCCTTGATAGCATTCTGGAAAAAAATACATCTATGTATGTATGTAATATATTTTTAAAGAAATAATGTGGTTTTATATATATAAGTTTATGCTCTCTGAGAATAGGATTAAATAATTCTTCTGAGCCAATTTAGGAGACGAGGAGTGGCCTAATGGTAGAGCTGCTGCCTCTGCTCCCAGAGGTTGTGGGATTGACTCCCAGGGCTGTTCCCTGTGACCCTGGGCAAGTCACCTAATTCTCCATTGCCCCAGGTATGAAATAAGTACTTGTATGTATGTAAACTGCTTTGAGTATGGTTGTGTAACTATAAAAAGGTGGTATATAAGTCCCAATCCAGTGAATGTTGCTGTGGCTCACTGGTTGTGCTGCTGCCTCTGTGCCCAGAGCTTATGAGACCAAATCCCAATACTGATCTTTGTGACCCCGTAGAACCAATGCGTTCTTTGAATCTTTGAGAATGTGATGATAAACCAATATATGCTCTGTATATATTTTTAAACATTTTTTAATGTATATTTTGTATGTAAGTTTTACTACTACTGTTTATTATTTCTATAGCGCTGAAAGGTGTACACAGTGCTGTACATTCTAACACACAAGAGACAGTCCCTGCTCAGAAGAGCTTACAATTTAATTTAGACAGGATATTTCAGGGATGGGGAGATGTGTTTTGGTTGTATTATATATGAGGGCAAGTAAAAAATTTAAGGCAATTGTTAAATTACGTGTTAACTGTAACAGAGCTAGCGAAATGGGTCATTTCATTAAAAATGCACACAATTTTTTTTTATTTACATGTTTATTTTTTTTTTTTTTCAAGTATTTCTTTACAGTCCTTCAATATAGTCTCCCTGCTTTGCAATGGCTGAGTCCCAACATCTGGGAAGCTTCATTATTCCATCCAAGACACTGTTTTTGTTCAGTTGCCGAATGGCTCAGGTAATGGCGGAAGAAAGCTCTTCCAGAGATGCAAAACGATGTCCATGCATAGGTGGTTTCAACTTTAGAAAAAGGTTGAAGTCTGGTGGACTCATGTCTGGACTGTAGGAAGCATGAGATAACACCTCCCAGCCGTATTTGTGTAGTCTTTCAATGACGACACTCCCTTCACGAGCATTGTCATGAGGAATTAGTGGCCCAGCCAAGAGCAACTGAGGTCGGGTTTTGTGCATTTTTCTACAGTATACTGATGTTGGTGGAATCCCTGTGGTTTCAGAAAGTTCCTCGCATGTCACACGACCATCTTGTTCAAGAGCATCAGCCACGAGTTTCACACATCGTTCATTGGTTGTTGATTTCGGCCTTCCTGATCTTGCATCATCATTTATGCTCACATGACCACTCCGAAAATGAGTTGCCCACCAAGAAACTGTACTACAGTCCACTGTTAACTCACCACAAACTTCACGTAATGCACTGTGGATTTCTGTCGGGGTTTTGCCACGTAGAGTTTCAATCTTAATGTACGACCTCTGATCGTCAACAGACACAGTGCCCGAGACACTTGCAGCCTCCATTTCCCACACTTGTCATAGCCACACTATGTACACTACAGAGCTCCTAAGCACACGTTCTGCTGCTTCAAGCATTGGCGTGAAAGTGAAACAAGGTTTACTGCAATTGCATCATCCACTCCCCAATGTTGCCAACCTGTGCATTATTTAAGAAATGACCCTCGTATGTACTCGTACATTACCTGTTGGATAGTTTATCCATGCACAGTGCTTGGTCTTTAGTTGTGTGGCAGCCACACAGTCGGAAACATTACAAGATTGCACCATCGATGAACAACGTGCAGTAGTGCCTGAAGGGTATAGAAAAAGGGTATAGAAAAAGTAGACAGGGACAGATTTTTCAGATTATGGGGAACCACAAGTACAAGGGGGCACTCGGAAAAATTAAAAGGAGACAGGTTTAAAACAAATGCCAGAAAGTTCTTTTTCACCCAGAGGGTGGTGGACACATGGAACGCGCTTCCGGAGGCTGTGATAGGCCGGAGCACGTTACAAGGCTTCAAAGAAGGTTTGGATAGGTTCCTAGAGGATAAAGGAATTGAGGGGTACAGATAAGAGTAGCGGTAGGTTATAGGGATAGTCTGGGACCATTGCTCAGGCAATGGGCCTGATGGGCCGCCGCGGGAGCGGACCGCTGGGCGAGATGGACCTCTGGTCTGCCTCAGCGGAGGCAACTTCTTATGTTCTTATGTTCTTTGGGCAGAGGGAGTGAAACCTGTGGAAATTCACAATCGGATATTGACTCAGTATGGACATAGCACCATGAGTCAATGAAAGGTTTATGAGTGGGTAAAAAGGTTTAAAGCAGGAAGAACAGGTATAACCAATGAAGGTCGTTCTGGTCGCCCATCAACATCGTGCACATAAGAGCACATTGACAGGGCGGATGCCTTGACTAGGGAAGACCAATGTATAACAGTGTCTCAATTGGCTGCAAATTAGGATTTCGGCTATGGATCTGCATTTGTCATAATGCATGATGACTTGGGATGCAGGAAAGTCTGCGCATGATAGGCTCCCAAACAGCTTACTGATCTGCACATGCTACAGCGTGTGGAGGTAACATCCCAGTTCCTGAGATGGTATGAAGGAAGATCCAAGTATTCTGGAGAGAATTGTCACTGGCATTGAGATATGGGTGCCTCATTGCGACCCAAAGAGCAAAAGGCAAAGCATGATGTAAAGGAAGCGGTGCTCACTTGGCTTTAGGAACAGCCGAAAAACATCTTCTCTGCAGGAATGCAGAAACTAGTTGAATGATGCAACAAATGTGTTGTCTTGCATGGGGACTATGGGGAAAAGTGATATATTCAATTGCTCACAGTCACGTCTATTAAAGCCATTAAATGTATTTTGCCTTTATTTTTTGATTTACCCTTGTATGTTCTTAGACCCCTGATGCAGGCTATAGCGCAACTTGACTGGGTCAAGTTTTTCTTCCATGATATTGGATGTGTGGTTCTTCTAGTGGCTCCTTACTTCTCCAACCTCCTTCCGTTGGTGCTGTCCCTCAAAGTACCAAGCCAAAAAAGAGAGCTATAGTAGGACTGAGAGAGAAAAAGCAACGCAACAAAACTGGTCAGGGGTGATTTCCTCTCACAGAGAGAGATAGGGCCGCATCATGCTACCCCATTTTGATATGCTTGTTCTATTGCCTTTAACCTTTGCTATCCCTGTATATTTGCAAAATGACTTACTCCTAGATAATTTTTTAAAGTTAAAACTCAGGAAGGAAGTCATTTTTGTGAAACTGTTCTAAGTATACCAGCTCAGATTACACAGGTGTTGGTCTGCATTTTTAATGACTTGCTTTTTTGGCATAGAAAGTTGATGTGGGTGTTTTGATATGTAGCAATTGAATAATTTGATATAATTATAACAATTTTCTAGTCTAAGTTGCCTTGACTGTCACTTTTACCCTATCCATTTTTCTGCTTCTGCTCGCAAAGGTACCTCTGAAAATAATATAAGGAAGAATGATGAGTGGCTCTTTTAGTGTAATAAAAAAATGTTTCTACTGCCATACAGAACATGGTTAACCATTCAGTATTCTCAACCAAGTCTTTGAAAGCCAACCAGTCAGTCAGGCTTTCAGGATACCCACAGTGAGATCTCTCATGCATGTTGGTTGTGGGAATCCTTACTGTCTGGGTGTGGCCAAAGGACTGGCTTTAGAATGCCTCTATAGCAGGGGTGTCCAACCTGCGGCCCATGGGATGCATGCGGCTCCATGAGGTATTTTGTGCAGCCCCACTCGAGGCGATGTGGCGTTTTCCTCTGCTGCCCCTGGGTGTTTACCTTCTTGCCATCTCCCTCCTCCGTATTGCTGCAGTGTTTGCTCAAAGCCGCGGGCAGAGGCTCCTATGTACCTCTCACGGCTGAACCAGAAGCGTTCCCTCTGACGGCAGAGAGAAGGCTTCCAGATTAGCCGTGGGAGGCACGTAGGAGCTGCTGCCCACGATTTTGAGCGAACACTGTAGCAAGATGGAGGAGGGAGCCGGCAAGAAGGTAAACACCCATGGCACAGAAGGGAGGAAGGGAGGGAGGGAAAAGGATGTTTTGGGACTTGAGAGGGAGGGAGCACAAACAGGACAAATGATGGACAAACAGTTCTCCCTTCAAGTATCTCTTTCCCTCTTCCTCCACACCACTCCAGGTCCAACTTCTCTCCTTTCAGACCATTGCCCACCATCTCTCTCTGTCGTCTGTTTCTGGCCCCATAAGCTCTCCCCTCCCCCCCCCATCTGGCAGTTCTTTTTTTAAAAATTCTTTATTCATTTTCAAATTTACAATAAGTGTAACAATATATCCAAACAAATTAACAATCATCAATCTGGCACTTCTTTTAATACCCTCTCCCTCTGTATTAAAAAAAAGTCCAGAAAGCTCCCCCTTCTCTCCACGCCCATGGGTAGAAAACTAGAGGAGTGCAGTGGGGAAGGGGGAATAGGAAATGCATACCTGTTGACCTACCTAAAAATTGCCTTCTGGCTAGTCCATTGTGTATAAGCATGCACTCCTCTTTTTTGTTTGAGGTTTGGACTGCTGCATGACTGTTTTGTGTACTGGGGCAATGTAGTACCTTTTTTGCTTTCCAATAAATGACTAGACCAGTGGTGGGCAACTCCGGTCCTCGAGGGCCAGAATCCAGTTGGGTTTTCAGGATTTCTCTAATGAATATGCATTGAAAGCAGTGCATGCAAATAGATCTCAAGCCCTGTTAGAAGAAAGGTGTGCACCAAATCAGCACAACTTCCCCTCCCCCCTCCCAGCAGCTGGCATACGGCAGAAACAGGTGCCACAACCATTGGGGCGACGCCAGATTGCAGCCTCCCTCTTCAGTAGCCCAGGTCCTGCCAGTCCCAGAGTGCTCGAGCTGGAGGTGTTTCTAGGCTCAGCTGTAAATTGTTTCCTTTGCTATTTAGCTTAGTACAGTTTGTACATTGGATATTTTCTGGATTGCTATTCAAAATTTATTCTTTGAGTGTATCATTTAAATGATAATAATAAAAGACAAAGGTACATAGAAGAAAACAGAAACCAGAGCCTAAGACCAACATGATTTGAAAAATAAAATAACCAGACAACAAAAGACAGAAAAAAAACTCTTTTATTTTCTATTTTGTGATTAGAATATATCAGATTTGACATGTGTATCCTGCCAGAGCTGGTATTAGATGTAGCTGTCATCTACAAAACCCATTACCAGGTCATGCCACCTTCAGCTTCCAGCAGTCTTAGGACTCTCTTTGGCCAGGGGGGCTGTTACCCTAATTGCACTCCCCTAACACCATTCCTGGCATGTATGATTTTTGTTTGCACAATATAGGAGGAAACGCCTATTTCTATTTCTTTGGTCTTGTACTACATGCAAGGTGGGGGCTTCTTAGGATTTTGGTTTAATTTATGTGTATTATTTATGGACAGCTATTATGGATTTGGCATTTGAGTTCTGTGTGTGTGACTGAGGTATTCTGTTAGCATGATTTTTCTATGCAGCATTTTGTAGTAATTTGGCTTGTTTAGTTGTCTCCGTGGAGGGATATTTTTGTGCGGGAAGGGGAGATGTTTTTTTTTTGTTGTTGTTGATCCTTGTTCTGTATTTGTGATTTATAAAATTACAGTTCTACAGAATATTAGGGGGGGGGGGTTCATACTTTAATACAGTATCTCACAAACTTTGTGAAGCTGCGTCACCCTAAACGTGGCGGCTGCGACTCAAGGGCATCGAGAAGTGCGCTGATGTCATGTGATGACATCTACGTCCACGCATGCATGAAGGCTCTCCAGACGGGGCCCTGAGCCACCAGTGGAGGCTACCTACAGGATGTGCCTCTTGCTGCGAGAGGTACGTCCTGTAGGCAGCTGGCATTGGTGCTTCTCCTCCTCCCCAGTGTCTCGTGGCACACTTGGAAATTAACGGCATACAGTTTGCGATACACCGCTTTAATAAAATGATTTTAATATGAAATCATAACTATTCAAAGCTCGTGTGGATAGGATCAGACAAAGATCATGGGGATGACAGAGTTCATGGAGATGGGGTGGGGATGGGGACAGGACAGGGACAAACTTTGTTCCTATGTCATTCTCTAGTACAGTGTTTCTCAAACTTTCTCGAGCCGGGGCACACTAAAGTTAGTGGCCACGGCTTGAGGCACCCAGAAGTGCGCATATGTGTGACATCATCGCATCAACGTCCACATATGGGCCCTGAGATGCCAGTAGGGAAGAGGGCCGGAGAGGAGAGGCACTGGCGCGAGCTGATTGCCTACAGCAGTGTTTCTCAACTACTTCAAGCACTTTAATGCAATGGGAGAGTACCTGAAGAAAGATCTGTTAGGATGGGAGGACATAAGAGAAGAGGAAAGTCAGTGGTCTAAGCTGAAAGGAGTGATAAAAATGGCTATGGACCTTTATGTGAAGAAAATCAATAAAAACAAGAGAAAAAGGAAGCCGATATGGTTCTCCAAACTAGTGGCGGAGAAAATAAAGGCGAAAGAGTTGGCGTTCATGAAATATAAAAAAAACCCAAGAAGAGGAGTGCAGAAAGGACTACAGGGTGAAACTGAAAGAAGCCAAGAGAGAGATACGTCTGGCGAAAGCACAGGCGGAAGAACAAATGGCTAAAAATGTAAAAAAGGGAGACAAAAATTTTTTCTGATATATTAGTGAAAGGAGGAAGATGAAAAATGGAATTGCTAAACTAAAAGATGCTGAGAACCGATATGTGGAGAGTGATGAGGAAAAAGCAAATGTGCTAAACAAATACTTCTGTTCTGTGTTCACAGAAGAAAATCCTGGAGAAGGACCGAGATTGTCTGGCAAAGTTACACAAGAAAATGGAGTAGATTCTGGAGGAGAGTGTTTATGAGCAACTTGAAAAACTGAAGGTGGACGAAGCGATGGGACCAGATGGAATCCATCCCAGGATACTAAGGGAGCTCAGAGAGGTTCTGACGAGTCCTATTAAAGACTTGTTCAACAAATCTCTGGAGACGGGAGTGGTTCCTAGGGATTGGAGGAGAGCGGGTGTCGTCCCTATTCATAAAAGTGGTCACAGGGATGAAGCAGGAAACTACAGGCCTCACTTCAGTTGTTGGAAAAATAATGGAAGTGTTGCTGAAAGAAAGGATAGTGTACTTCCTTGAATCTAATGAGTTACAGGATCCGAGGCAACAGGGCTTTACAAAAGGTAAATCGTGCCAAACGAACCTGATTGAATTTTTTGATTGGGTGACCAGAGAGTTGGATCGAGGACATATGCTAGATGTAATTTACTTAGATTTCAGCAAAGCCTTTGATACAGTTCCTCATAGGAGGCTGTTGAACAAACTTGAAGGGCTGAAGTTAGGACCCAAAGTGGTGAACTGGGTTAGAAACTGGCTGTCAAATAGACGCCAGAGGGTGGTGGTTAATAGAAGTCGCTCGGAGGAAGGAAAGGTGAGTAGTGGAGTCCCTCAGGGTTCGGCGCTGGGGCCAATCCTGTTCAATATGTTTATGAGTGACATTGCTGAAGGGTTAGAAGGAAAAGTGTGCTTTTTTACAGATGATACCAAGATTTGTAACAGAGTAGACACCAAAGAGGGATTGGAAAATATGAAAAAGATCTGCAAAAGTTAGAGGAATGGTCTAATGCCTGGCAACTAAAATTCATTGCAAATAAATGCAGAGTAATGCATTTGGGGATTAATAATCGGAAGGAACTGTATATGCTGGGAGGAGAGAAGCTGATATGCACGGACGGGGAGAGGGACCTTGGGGTGATAGTGTCCGAAGATCTAAAGGCGAAAAAACAGTGTGACAAGGCAGTGGCTGCTGCCAGAAGGATGCTGGGCTGTATAAAGAGAAGCATAGCCAGTAGAAGGAAGGTGTTGATGCCCCTGTACAGGTCATTGGTAAGGCCCCACTTGGAGTATTGTGTTCAGTTTTGGAGACCATATCTGGCAAAGGATGTAAGAAGACTTGAAGCGGTCCAGAGGAGGGCAACGAAAATGATAGGAGGCTTGCGCCAGAAGACATATGAGGAAAGACTGGAAGCTCTGAATATGTATACCCTAGAGGAAAGAAGAAACAGGGGAGATATGATTCAGACGTTCAAATACTTGAAGGATATTAACATAGAACATAATCTTTTCCAGAGAAAGGAAAATGGTAAAACCAGAGGACATAATTTGAGGTTGAGGGGTGGTAGATTCAAAGGCAATGTTAGCAAATTCTACTTTACGGAGAGGGTAGTGGATGCCTGGAATGCACTCCCGAGAGAGGTGGTAGAGAGTAAAACTGTGACTGAGTTCAAAGAAGCATGGGATGAACACAGAGGATCTAGAATCAGAAAATAATATTAAAAATTGAACTAAGGCCAATACTGGGCAGACTTGCACGGTCTGTGTCTGTATATGGCCATTTGGTGGAGGATGGGCTGGGGAGGGCTTCAATGGCTGGGAGGGTGTAGATGGGCTGGAGTAGATTTTAACGGAGATTTCGGCAGTAGGAACCCAAGCACAGTACTGGGTAGAGCTTTGGATTCTTGCCTAGAAATAGCAAAGAAGAAGAAAAAAAAAAAAAATTTAAATTGAATCAGGTTGGGCAGACTGGATGGACCATTCGGGTCTTTATCTGCCATCATCTACTATGTTATGTTACTAAGTACCCCCTAAGTCTAACAAATATCAGCTGAGTACCCCAACCACAGACCTCCCTAGGTCCACCCAAGCTCTGCCCCAGATCCCATCCCCTTTACTAATTGTAATGCAATTTTTCCATTCATTTTTCCTATATATATACACAGTAGATATAAATTATCTAAACTGACACATTTCAATCAATATTGAAAATAAAATCATTTTACCTACCGGCGATCCTCTGCAGGTTGCGCTAATTAACTTTAAAGGTGAGACCGGGAGGCCAGGGGGGAAGCCGGAGGACACTAAAGAGAAGGGGAAAACATGCAGGCGAATCGGGCAGTGCTGGTGCTGTACCGCATAGAGAAGTCAGCTGGCAGGCGCCTCTCTTCCTCCACTAGTGCCTCGGCACACAGTTTGAGATACACTGCTCTAGTACAAACCTGGATTGTAAGACCTCTAGGGCAAGGAATAGGCTTACTGTACTTGAATGCAACTAGCCTTGAACTACAACTGAAAAAGATAAGAGCTAAATGCAAGCTTCCATTTCCCTTTTCCTTCCCTTTTCTACCTCATTCAGGATGAAGATGGGTCTGTCCATGGCCATTGTTGACAGAGGCTCAGCTGCAATACATCTTATGTATAGTTGTTCTTAATGCTTGATCATTTTATATTCTGAATGAGCAGCGTTGGGTACAATATATAGGGATCATCCTTGCCCTATGGACAGTTATTACACTTATTTTCTGTAATTAGTCCAGGTTAATCAGCAAATTCAACACTCATCTTTAATCTTCTTCTCTTTTAAAAGGGTTGAACATTTTGTATCTGAAACTGACTTAACAGCCTGGGACGACTTCTGCTTCTTTGTTTACGGTAGGACACATTGCTTCAATTAAGTGTTTGTTTTTGGATGGTCTTCAGTTTGCATTTTAAACTCAAGGCCTTTAAAAAATTGTGCTCCATGATAATCTGATTATCTTAGAAAGCCACAGCAGTGTGTGCTGGGTGTGCAGCTCCTGCATGCAGTTTTGCATCCACACACTCCATGAATGGAGGGGAGACTGGGCCACTTACTGTCGGTTGCTATTATCATAGTATGAACTGGGCCTCTAGGAGGGCTACAGAGACTGGCAGTATGGTGAGCAGGCATGTCGCTGTAGATACTGCTATTTGTAAGTCCAAATGGTATCAGTAGTAATCCTCCTTTACTTGCACAGCCCCCAGCTCTGACCACCTTCCCCCTTTCTCAGTATGTCCACAGGGAGTGAGGGAGGGGAATCGTGGCTGTATGCTGCCCTCCATGAGGCCAATTGGTCCACTTGAATCTTAGGGTGGAGATGGTCAAGTAGGTTGGCAGTGTGGGGCTAAAAGCAGGCACAGACTTATCTGATCTGTGTCCTCATCTATTGTGCTGTCAATATAGCAAACCCGTCCCTCAATTTCATTCATAGTGGTCGGTTCAACTTCAATCCATAGATTGTAAGCAGATGTATTTTTTAGGCAAATATAAATATTTAAAATTGCATTGTTACTCTGAATTTATAAAATTTCTGACTTGTCACAGCTCAGAGTTATATGAGAGGGGGCGTTTTTGAGCTTTGGGGGATGGGATGGGGGCTGGTGAAGGGCCAACAATACCTAGGGTTACCATATTTGGAGCCTCACAAATCCAAATGCTTGGCCCCGTCCCATTCCACTCATCCCCGCCTAGTTTTGCCTCAAGGTCCACCCCATTCCACCCCCTCAAAGCCTCATCTTCTTCCCCGACATGCTCCGGCTGCATTTGGAAGGCCTCAAACATGTGCAGATTTGTGTGACATCATCATCTCCAGATGTGGCCGAAGCTCACTGGGGCTTTCCAAAACCCAGTCAAACTGCCTCTAAAAGGAGGACATGTCCAGATTTTACTGGAAGTCTAGTAACCCTAGCAATACCTGTAGTACAGAGTACACAAGACACTCCTGGGTCAGGCTGGCCCTGGTGTGGAGCAGTCTAGGTTCTTGGCATGCCTAAGAACTAACATATTTTTCACACTATTCTTTAATAATGCTTGGGAAGCAAAACTTAGTTGTTTACCAGTGTCTTGTGATTTAATAACATATGATAATTTAAGTCATTATTGTTGCTAAGGAAAATTACTAATGATTATGTGACTTGAATAGAACCAATAGAACAATGCTGAAGTATGGAATTTGTAATTGGATCCTAGTGAAACAATTGTAATCTAATTGGAAGATGTACCAACTACATATGTTTAATAATGAATTAATTGATGATGTCATAATCCCAATAAAATGGCCACTCACTTGTATTTGAGTGAGACTTTTGGATATTG